>NC_138045.1:36552764-37152764 GCF_964106645.2 Podarcis pityusensis | reverse complement strand
CCAGACTCTGCAATTTCCATTTGTCTCCATCCTTTTCTAGTATTTCCCAATATTTTGGCCATTTAGCCTCCATATTGGGTCTTTTTCGGGCCTTGGCTTCCAAAGGTGAAAGCCACCTTGGTGTTTTATTTTCCAGCAAGTCTTTATATTTTGTCCAGACATTAAACAATGATTTTCTGACAATATGGTTCTTAAAGGCCTTGTTTGCTTTAACCTTGTCATACCATAAATATGCATGCCATCCAAAGGTATTGTTAAACCCTTCCAAATCTAACACATCAGTGTCTTCAAGAAGTAGCCAGTCTTTTAGCCAGCAAAACGCTGCGGCTTCGTAATACAACTTTAAGTCTGGCAGGGCAAAGCCCCCTCTTTGTTTTGCATCGGTTAATATCTTAAACTTAATTCTGGGCTTTTTGCCCTGCCAGACAAACTTAGAAATGTCTCTCTGCCACTTCTGAAAGCACTCCGTTTTGTCCAAAACCTGAAGTGTTTGAAATAAGAACAACATCCTTGGCAATACATTCATCTTGATAGCAGCAATTCGGCCTAACAAAGAAAGTTTCAATTTTGACCAACTATCTAAGTCTCTCTTAATTTCTGTCCAACATTTTTCATAATTGTCCTTAAATAGACTTAGATTTTTTGCTGTTATGTTTACCCCTAGGTATTTTACTTTTTTAACCACATTAAGTTCCGTCTCATTCTGAAACCGTTCTGACTCTGTATTAGTCAAGTTTTTCCCCAAAACCTTAGTTTTCTGTTTATTTAATTTAAATCCAGCCACCCGACCAAAGTCATTAATCAGTTGTAATACTCTTTTCGTACTGGGCTCTGGCTTCTGCAAGGTCAAAACCAGGTCATCTGCAAAAGCTTTTAATTTATATTGTTTCTGACCGACCTGAATTCCTTCCACCAACTGATCCCTTCTAATCATGTTCAATAGCACTTCCAGAACCGAAATAAATAACAAAGGGGAAATAGGGCAACCTTGTCGTGTCCCTTTTTCAATTTTAAACTCTTCTGTAACCACATTATTAACTATCAGTTTAGCTTTCTGTTCTGAATATATCGCCTCAATCCCATTCTCAAAACCCCGTCCCACTCCCATCTCTTTTAAATTTCCCATCATAAATTTCCAGGAGATATTGTCAAAGGCCTTCTCCGCATCTATAAAAATTAAAACTGCTTTTGTATTTATATCTGTTTGCAAAAGTTCCAAAATGTCAATAATGTTCCTTGTATTAGCAAACAGATGTCTTCCTGGGAGAAAGCCAGCCTGGTCCTTATGAATTACTTCATTTAAAACTTTTTTAAATCTATTTGCCAAAATGTCTGCAAATATTTTGTAATCCACATTTAAAAGAGAGATGGGACGGTAGTTCTTAAGTTGTGTCTTTTCAGCTTCCAACTTTGGTATTAATGTGATAAACGCTTCCTTCCACGACTCCGGTGCCCTCCTCCCCTCCATAATTTCATTGCTGACCTCCATCAAAGGTTGTATCAAATAGTCTTTCAATGTCTTATAGTACTTGGAGGTCAGCCCATCTGGTCCTGGAGATTTGCCAAGTTGCATGTTCTGGATAGCTTGTTCGATCTCCTGTCGTGTTATTTTAGAGTTCAGGATTGTCCTATTTTCTTGTGACAATTTAGATAATCCGTTTTTTGCCAAAAATTGTTTAATCTCAACATCATCTTGCGGCCCTTGGGTGTATAATTTTTTGAAGTATCTCTGGAAACACTTTCTAATGTCCACTGGATTCTGGATGTTTTTTCCATCAACCTCTAAGTTTGTAACAGTATTTAATCTTTGTCTTCTCTTCAACTGCCAAGCTAGCAGTTTTCCACATTTATTCGCCGACTCAAACGTTTTTTGTTTCATTAATTTAACCTTCCATTCAATTTACTGATTTATCAATTTAGAATATTGTGTTTGATAAAGTTTAATTTCTCTCAGAGTTGGCTGTGACTTCGGATTCACTCTTAATTTCTTCTCTAATTCTTTTATTTTATCCAAGATCTTATCTTTTTTCTCATTTTGTGTTCTTTTCTTCACTGCATTCTGTTGTATCAAGAATCCCCTCATTACAGCTTTGCTTGCGTCCCAGATTATTCTTTTTTCCACCATATTATTCATGTTTATCTCAAAATAGTCCTTCAAAACTTTTTGGGCCTTCTTGGTAATTTCCTGATCTCTAAACAAATTGTCATTCATCTTCCATCTAAAGGATCCAGTTGGTAATAGTGTCATATCCATCTTTACTGCATTGTGGTCGGAGCAGGTCTTTGGGCAGATTTCCACTTTTCTGACCTTAGGTGCCAGGCCTCTAGAAATCCATATTTGGTCGATTCTTGTCCAGGTCAGTTGGGCTTCAGAAAAGAATGTTCCCTCTCTTCCTAGTGGGTTCTTTGTCCTCCAAATGTCAATCAAATCCATATTGTCAATCATTTCAAAAAAGGTTTTAGGTAGTCTGCCGTCTTTTGTAACATTTTGACTTTGTGACTTGTCCATGTTAGTTGATACGACCCCATTCATATCTCCCATCATTATGATGTTGTTGTAGTCTAGATAGTCCAGCATTGTCTCCTGCAACTTCTTGTAAAATTCCGATTTCCCTTCATTAGGTGCATAAATTCCTAATATCAGCAGTTTCTCTCCTTGATATTGTATCTCAATAGCCAAAATTCTTCCATGTTCATCTTTAAATAGGAATTTAGGTGACAGGCTCTCTTTTGCATATATCACTACGCCTCTCTTCTTAACTTTGTCCGAAGATACAAATTCCTGGCCCAATCTTTTATTTATTAACACTTTTCTGTGGAGCCTCGTCACATGTGTTTCTTGTAAACAAATAATGTCCAATTGTTCTTTTTTTAATATATGAAATATTTTCTTCCTTTTTTCCGGAATGTTACAACCATTAATATTCCAGCTCAACAGTTGCAGAGACATCCTGAACTATCTGGTTATTTTTCAAGGGGTGGTATCTTCTCAGGGTCTTCAGGTTCCACAGATGCTGATGTTGGTATTGGCGTTGCCTCAGGCCCAGAAGGTAGTTCAATTCTTTTTTGAAGGTCCTCTCCGTGTGTAGACAGGAATTTGTCTCTCTCTTCCAGTGTTCTCACTTTGACCTTTCTCCCTCTAAAGGTAAAAGATAATCCTTGAGGAAATTCCCACCTGAATGGAATTGCGTTGCTCCTTAGTAGTTTAACAAGTTCAGAATAGGCGGTTCTAAGGTCAAGCAGTAGTCTTGGGATATCTTTATAAATTTCAATTCTTCTATCCAACACCTCCAGTGATTTTACAAAGTGTAGTCCCAAAATCTTATCCCTTTCCTCCTTTGATCTCAATGTTATCAAACAGTCTCTGGGCCTCTCCTTCTTTATAAATCTTCCAAGTCTGAAAGCTGACACAATTTTAAAGTCCTTTTCTTCCAAGTTCCAGAACTTGGAGAATTCTTTGGTCAAAAACTCAGTTAGATGTCCTTCTTCTGCCTCTTGTAGTGATCTAATCCTTAAGTTGCTCTCACGGTTTCGCAGTTCTATCATCGATAGATAAATCTGGTGTTCCCCAACTTGTTTAGTGAGTGGTCTTACCTCTTGCTCTAAATTTTCAAATCTTTGTCTGGTGTCCTCAGTCAATTTCCGATTTTCTGCTGAGGCCTCCGTTAGCTGTCCAATTGCTTGTGCATTCTGTACCACTTGTGTGGTTAATTTATTTAGACATTCTGTGTTTTTATCAATCTTTGCTGATTGCGCATCTGCTTTCTTGTCCAAAGCTTCCAATTTTTCAAAGATTTTGTCTAGTACAGAAGCAGATGCTCCTGAGGCCATATCTTCCAGTTGTAACTGCTCTGCTTCGCCCTCTCCCTCCACTTCTGAGGGCAAAGTAGGCACAGATGATCTGCGTGTCTGTGAGACTGAGGTTAGAGTTGTTAGAGTTGTTTGTTTAGCTCTCCCTCTTTTTCTTGTGCCACTCATTCCAACGTTATCTGTCAGTCAAGGTCACACTGAGTTGTTCCCATGGGAATGGAAAGGTCCAGAGCAAGCAAACAGCAAGGGAATCGAAAGTAAAAAGTGTATGTAAAATCACTGTTATAATCCAATCCTCTAGAGGGAGCTTAATCTGTCTTTCAGAGTCTAATTTAATGTCCAAGAACCTTCAAATACAAATGTTTAGCAGAGTTTATAAATGGTCACTTTGTTGCAGACAGTGCTTATTTATTTCCAAAAAGAATGTTTCAAATTTAAAAGGTCTCAATACCCTCAGATTGTTTCAAGTTCCAATATACAGTATCCAAATCTGCAGTACTGACAGCTCCCTTAGTACTCAGGCAGCTCCTGACTCTGGGTTTCACCTTCTAATTTGTAATCCAATAAGAGGAGGAAAGTCAAGTGCAAATAGAAATCCCAAATCTTTAACTTAAAGTCTTTACTTTAAAATGCAAGTTCAAATAGATGCTTAGATCTGTAAAACTTAGAGTCTCTTTCTTTCAGCCTCCACTCCTCCAGTTGATTGCTTTTTTTCAAGTTCAATGGCTGCGGAAGACGGACTTCCTGCTTCCACGTCTCTCCGCTCTCAGCCAAGTTCAAGCCAATTTAAGTTTCCCTTTTAAGGTCTCAAATTCAAGTGATTCAGTCTTTTACTCACAAGTTAGTTGCTTTTTCGTCCGGATCCGTAATTTAGCAGGAAAAGGGATCAGCGCTCACCGACAGTAGCAGCGCGGCTTCGCTCCTCAGGCTGTGAAACAGCTCACAGCGCCGCAACCCCCCTCCGTGCTCCGGAGCCCCTTACGGGGTTCCTTCTGCACTTGGAGGGTCGCTCTAGGCGCCCACCGAGCCTCAAGACCCCAGGCTCTTGCCGCCTGGGGTTTTCCAAAGTGGGTCTCCGCTTCGCCGTAGCGGACGACCCGTTGCCTGCGGAGCCTCCTCTCCCGTTCAGAAGAGGACCGCCATTGCCGTTCGCGCCGCCCCCGGAAGTCCTAATGGAGGCTTTTAAATTGGACAAGAAAATTGGCTTCCAGGTGGAAAAATCAAAATTAGAAACTGAATTGTTAGAACCCAAAACTAAGAATTTGTCAAGAATGTATAACTTGCTGCTGAAATGGAACACTCAGGATGAAACGGTAAAATCGGCTATGATTAAATGGGCACAAGACGTTGGACACAACATTATGTTCGCTGACTGGGAACAGTTATGGACCACAGGTATGAAATTTACGGCATGTAATGCCCTAAGAGAGAATATCATGAAAATGATATACAGGTGGTACATAACTCCAGTCAAGCTTGCAAAAATCTATCATTTGCCCGATAATAAATGTTGGAAATGTAAAGAAACTGAAGGTACATTTTTTCACCTTTGGTGGACATGCCCAAAGATTAAGGCTTTCTGGGAAATGATATATAATGAATTAAAAAAGGTATTTAAATATACCTTCCCTAAGAAACCAGAGGCCTTTCTCCTGGGCATAGTCGGCCAAATGGTGTTAAAAAAGGATAGAACTTTCTTTATGTATGCAACAACAGCAGCAAGAATACTTATTGCAAAGTATTGGAAGACACAAGAACTTCCCACGCTGGAGGAATGGCAGATGAAATTGATGGACTATATGGAACTGGCGGAAATGACTGGCAGAATCCGTGACCAGGGAGAAGAGTCGGTGGAGGAAGATTGGAATAAATTCAAAGATTATCTACAGAAACACTGCAAAATTAATGAATGTTAGAGTGATGTTTGATTGAAAATAAGTGGTTTCCAGCTGTACAGGATAAAGTTATAGATAGATTAAGATTAAAGATTAGGATTAAAGAAGTTTAAGGAGATGGAAATTTGGTACTTAAGAGGTAAAATTTTAATGTTATATTACAGTAAGATTAAAGATTAGGATTTAAGAAGTCTAAGGAAATGGAAATTTGGTACTTAAGAGGTAAAATTTTGATGTTATATTACACTAAGTTTAAAGATTGGGATTAAAAAAGTGGAAAAGAAATTGCAGATTTGGTTTACAACAGAGGGTAGCGTGAGAAAAGCATATCGGACCAGCAAGGTCTTTGGTTGGACCTCCCAATGTCAGCTGCTGGCTGGGCCGCTGGCTTCCAGCTCATGCACAGACCGCTGGGGTGCACAGATGGGGCGGGTTATTCCCACTCCAAATTAAGTTTTTTTAAAAAAATTCTCATTAAAGAATTCTATATATATCTACTTTTCCATCCCCACTTTCCCCCACTTTTTCTATTTACTTATTACAGTGGTGTTTTTTCCCCCTTCTCTTTTCTGAACAAACAAACAAACAAACCATTTTCAGTAGGATTTTTTGTGTTTTCTTTTTCTTTCTTTCTTCTTTTTCTCGCTATCTCTTTTCTCTCTTCCTTATCTTTTCTTTTTCATCTTATCTTTTGTCTGACACTATAACTTGAATCACCACAGTGATTTTTGATTTTTAAATAGAATTCTATTAGCCTTTACATTTTTAACTTTTGACTCTTATCTGCAAACTCCCAACCCCACCTCCCCACCTTAACCCTGGGAGGGCCATGTCCCCGGAATTTGTGAAGACAGGATTCTCAAAAATACCTCTGGCTTGCGGCTCCTGGAGTGTTGCTGGCAACAGCTGGAGTTTTTCTTCAAGCTCCTGGACCTTCATACGCAATGCTTGATCATCCTTAAGTACTGTTTCCGCCCCCGTCTTAGGGCTATTGGGCGCCTTCTTCAGTATTTCAACATCCTGGAGAGGACAGACACTTCCTGCTAGACATTTAGTCCAGACATTTACAGAAGGCACAGAGGCACTGGTTGAAGAAGTTGGGAATGAGCAGACAGTGCTATTGCTGAGAAGGAGCTCCACCCCAGGGTGCCAAAGAGCTCTTTCCCTAGCCTGCAGGTGCCAGAAGGCCAAGCGCTGGTGTTGCAGTGGTTGTACTTCAGAGGAGTATGAGAAAAGGCTGCTCTGGATTCTGGGTATATAAATGGCCTTGCCTGAAGCTTTGGGTTGTGCTCTGCATTAGCAGAGAGGCTCTACTTAGTTGCAAATGAAGCACATTTCAGTTATTATAGAAACCGGTGTTTCCATGCATGCATGTTCAGGAACTCTGTGAACTAGACAGCCGCAGTTTTAAACTGGCTCTTTTTCTGGCAGGTTAAACGATTAAAGTTGACTTGATTAACTTCATCCGCCAACTATCCTTCTAAGCAACCAGAGCAATTACAAATAAAAGGCTCTCCAACCGTGCGCTATCCCTATCTGCAAGCAAGCTCTCCCACAAAGTGTTCTATGAGAAACATGAGCCAAATAGCCTTTCGGAAATGTGGCACGCAGGAGGAAAAGGACCGACCCCGGGATGGGCTGTTTGCCTTCCTTTTGCCTTCCACCTCACGACATCCTTCCCCAGCCTGGTGCACTCCAGGTGTTCTGGGGCTCCATCTCTCACCAGGCCTAGGCGGTATGGCCAGGGGTCAGGGATGGGGGCAGTTGTCCAAACCAGCTGGAGAGACTCAAGGAGGGCATTACAGCCTCAAAGCCCTTTCCCTACCTCTCAATCTGGACTTACCTGGCCTTGCCCCTGGCTGCCTTTAGCCAGATCAGCTGTGCTCGGAGCTGGGACAGACCCCTCTGGAGACTTAGAGGTAGAGGAAACAGCCTGGGTCCCCTGGAGAGCACTCTCAAAGGAGATGCCCTCAAAGCTGATCATACTTTTCCTACTCCAGGCTAGAGAACGTCGCTGCAAGCTGGTGATCCGTTCCCTGGGTGGTGCACTGGGAAGAAAAAACCTCATCCAGAGATGGGAGGGAAGCACTTTGGCCAGTGCCATGGGGCCTTTCTTTGGAAAGCTGCTCGGGGACCTGCAATGGAGCACTGCCCAAGGAGGAGGAAATGTGGGAGGCCTGCTGGGAAGGCTGCTGGGACCCCGACTCTTCCTGGCTAAGGGAAGCAGCTCTTCCAGTGGTATCTCTGGGAACAGAGGGCATCAAAGTGAGCTGGCAATGAGAAGGCTCAGCCAGGTGGGAGCCGGAGGTCTCTGGGGTCGCACCCAGGGATTCGTTGGGCGAACTTTTCTTCTCCATTCTGTGGACACGAAGGCAAGTCTTCTGACCACTGTACCAGCTGGTTTCAAAGGCTATTTTTTATGAAAGCTTGAAAAACATAGAAAACACAATATACAGAAATCAGTGTCAGAAACCAAGCATTTTGAAAACATAAAAATGAAAAGAAACAGAAGACGAAAAGCTTTCTTCTTTGTTGCAAAGTAATTCCCAAGAATAAGCCCAGAGTAGGTAGGCCTTTTTACTCCTGGGGAAATCACCAGCAATCACCAGCAATTGCTAAGGAAATCCAAAACAGTCACATTTGACTTCAAAAGAGGAGACTTCCTCAAAATGAGGGATTGGGTAAAAAGGCAGTTGAAGGGGGAAAGTCAAGGATGGTGAGCCCTTCTGTGCTCCAGAGGGCCTGGGTGGCCTCATTCCCCTCTTGTTGTGAGCACTGCAGAGGGAGGCAAACATGTCCTTCCTGGGGGCTGGTCCCTCCCCGCCCTGTTCCTGGAGGGCAGCAGGAGGAGGGGGCTGCTGCAGCTGCCTCCTTTGGGGGCATGGCTCACCTTGCCTGCTCCTGCCCTCCTCCAACACAGACAACCTTACCTGCCTCAGCCATCCATGGGGGCTTGAGAGTGTGTGAGCAGACTTTGCCATGGGAGGAGGCAGGCCTTGCAGAGGAGGAATGCTGGGGGCAGGCATTCAAACTCAGCCCTGAAGCTCACTGGGTGACCCTGGGCCAGGCACTCACGCTCAGCCTAACCTACCTCAAAGGGTTGTTGTGAGGATAAAATGGGGGGGGGGCTCTGCACACCAACTGGACCTCCTTGCAGGAAATGGGGGCTATAAATGTAATTGTGGGAAAAAGGTAAAAGGCGGATCTAGAGGGATCCTCGTGAATTCATATGATTTTTTCATTCAAATTAAATAAAACCACCACGATACTGTAGACCATGTCTTACTCTGTAGGCAGCATCAAAAAAATCACGCATCCACTGTTTCGGGGGGCCGCAGGGGCGCAAAAACATGTTTAAAAAACACAGATCCTCATGGATCCTCATGATTTTTGCACAAGACCAGCCCAAAGTCACCATCAGATCAAACATCATGGCCAGGGGCACAGCATCCACCACAAAAATCACGGATCCACGGCTTCCTGGCCATACCGTGGCCCAAAAACGTGGTTCCAAACCACGGATCCTCATGGATCTTCACGCTTTTTGCATTGGGCCATCCCAAAATCACTGTCAAATCACACATCATAGCCAGGAGCTCAGCCTGCACCACAAAAAAACTAGGATCCATGGCTTCCTAGTCATACCACAGCCCAAAACCGTGGTTTTGAAGCATGGATCCTCATGGATCCTTATGCTTTTCGCATTGGGCCAGCCCAAACTCACTGTCAAATCACACATCATGTCCAGGGGCACAGCCTGCACCACAAAAAACTCGGATCCACGCCTGCCTGGCCATACCGTGGCCCAAAAACGTGGTTCCGAAGCATGGATCCTCATGGATCCTCATGATTTTTGCACAAGACCAGCCCAAAGTCACTATCAGATCAAACATCATGGCCAGGGGCACAGCCTGCACCACAAAAATCACGGATCCACGGCTTCCTGGCCGCTCCATGGCCAAAAAACGTGGTTTTGAAGCACGGATCCTCATGGATCCTCACGCTTTTTGCATTGGGCCAACCCAAATTCACTGTCAAATCACACTTCATGCCATGGGGCACAGCTTGCACCACAAAAGACTAGGATCCATGGCTTCCTGGTCATACCATGGCCAAAAAATGTGCTTTTGAAGCACGGATCCTCATGGATCCTCACGCTTTTTGCACTGGGCCACCCCTAAATCACTGTTAAATCACAATTCATGCCATGGGGCACACCTTGCACCGCAAAAAACTCGGATCCACGGGTTCCTGGCCATACCGTGGCCCAAAAACGTGGTTTCGAAGCATGGATCCTCATGGATCCTCACACATTTTCCAGTGGGCCAACCCAAACTCACTGTCAAATCACACATCATGGCCAGGGTCACAGCCCGCACCACAAAAAACTCGGATCCACGGCTTCCTGGTCATACCATGGCCCAAAAACGTGGTTTTGATGCACAGATCCTCATGGATCCTAATGCTTTTTGCATTGGGCCACCCCAAACTCACTGTCAAATCACACATCATGTCCAGGGGCACAGCCTGCACCACAAAAATCATGAGTTGCACTACAAAAATCACAAAAATGCCCTTACCTGCACTGTTAATGTCACCACTGCAATATTATTATTAGAGCCGATAAGTGAATATATGTCTACCGTATTTTTTGCTCTATAGGACACACTTTTTACCCTCCAAAATTAAGGGGAAATGTGTGTGCATCCTATGGAGCGAATGCAGGCTCCTTGGCTTCAGCGATAGCAACACGAAGCCTCCGAAGCGCAGAGGGAGCGCTCCCTCCGTGCTCCTGAGGCTACGCGTTGCTTTCGCTGAAGCCTGGAGAGCGAGAGGGGTCTCGCTCTCCAGGCTTCAGGGATAGCCGCCTGAAGCCTTTGGAGCGCAGCACAAGTTCCCGCTGTGCTCCGAAGGCTTGCGGATAGCCGCCTGAAGCCTGGAGAACGAGAGGGGTCGGTGCACACCAATCCCTCTTGCTCTCCAGGCTTTGCTTCGCTGGAGAGGCGCTGCACAGTTTTTCCTCTCTGCGCAGCGCCCCTTCAGTGAAACTAATATCCAGATTCAAGAAAGACTGTATGGCAAACATTTAAATCAGTGAAAAGACAGAATTTGAGTCCATCATAACAGAGTTCTACCTTTTGGGTAAAATTTATAAACTATTACTCAAATATGACACCAAGCCCGAACAAGCAAAACCTTATATGACAAAATGGATGCAAAATTTTTAATAATAATGATAATAATGATAATAATAATAATAATAATAATAATAATAATAATAATAATAATTTATTATTTGTACCCCGCCCATCTGGCTGGGTTTCCCCAGCCACTCTGGGCGGCTTCCATAGAAACCAAAAATACAGTAAAATATCACAGATTAAAAACTTCCCTGAACAGGGCTGCCTTAAGATGTTTTCTAAATGTCAGGTAGTTATTTATCGCTTTGACATCTGATGGGAGGGCGTTCCACAGGGCGGGTGTCACTACCGAGAAGGCCCTCTGCCTGGTTCCCTGTAGCTTTGCTTCTCGCAATGAGGGAACAGCCAGAAGGCCCTCGGCGCTGGACCTCAGCATCCGGGCAGAACGATGGGGGTGGAGACGCTCCTTCAGGTATACTGGGCCGAGGCCGTTTAGGGCTTTAAAGGTCAACACCAGCACTTTGAATTGTGCTCAGAAACATACTGGGAGCCAATGTAGGTCTTTCAAGACCGGTGTTATGTGGTCTCGGCGGCCGCCCCCAGTCACCAGTCTAGCTGCCGGATTCTGGATTAGTTGTAGTTTCCGAGTCACCTTCAAAGGTAGCCCCACGTAGAGCGCATTGCAGTAGTCCAAGCGGGAGATAACTAGAGCATGCACCACTCTGGCGAGACAGTCCGCAGGCAGGTAGGGTCTCAGCCTGCGTACCAGGTGGAGTTGGTAGACAGCTGCCCTGGATACAGAATTGACCTGCGCCTCCATGGACAGCTGTGAGTCCAAAATGACTCCCAGGCTGCGCATCTGGTCCTTCAGGGGCACAGTTACCCTATTCAGGACCAGGGAGTCCTCCACACCAGCCCGCCCCCTGTCCCCCAAAAACAATACTTCTGTCTTGTCAGGATTCAACTTCAATCCATTAGCCGCCATCCATCCTCCAACCGCCTCCAGGCACTCACACAGGACCTTCACCGCCTTCACTGGTTCTGATTTGAAAGAGAGGTAGAGCTGGGTATCATCTGCATATTGATGGACACCCAGTCCAAACCCCCTGATGATCTCTCCCAGCGGCTTCATATAGATGTTAAAAAGCATGGGGGAGAGGACGGAACCCTGAGGCACCCCACAAGTGAGGGCCCAGGGGTCTGAACACTCATCCCCCACCACCACTTTCTGAACACGGCCCAGGGGGAAGGAGCGAAACCACTGTATAACAGTGCCCCCAGCTCCCAGCCCCTCTAGACGGTCCAGAAGGATGTTATGGTCGATTGTATCAAAGGCCGCTGAGAGATCCAGCAGAACCAGGAAACAACTCTCACCTTTGTCCCTAGCTCGCAGGAGATCATCAACCAGCGCGACCAAGGCAGTTTCAGTCCCATGGTGAGGCCTGAATCCCGATTGGAAGGGATCCAAATGGTCCGCATCCTCCAGGCGTGCCTGGAGTTGTTCAGCAACCATGCAGTTCACAGTGAAACAATGAGAACAATTATGAATAAAGGAATAAAATTTACTGCAAGTTAAGCCCTAAAACAAAATTGGTACAGTAGAACCTCGGGTTGCAGACATAACCCGTGACCGAGGCACATCTGCAACCCACAGCGTTCGTATCCTGAAGCGCCACGTCTGCACAGGCACCGGCGCAATTTGGCGCTTCTGCGCATGTGAAAGCGGCGAAACCCGGAAGTAACCCGTTCCGGTACTTCCAGGATTCCCGCAGTCCGCAACCCAAAAACACGTAACCTGAAGCGGCCGTAACATGAGGTAAGACTGTACAAAAATGTTCTTTCAATGGTATATAACTTTGAAAAATATACAGAAGATGAATAATGCAATGAATGGACATTGCTGGAAATGTGATAGACCTTGAGGAATCTTCTTCCATTTATGGTGGACCTGTGAAAAGACCAAAAAGTTTTGGAGGAAAGTTCATTTCAAAATGAAAAAATGTAAAAAAAATACCCAAAATTTGCATTGGACCCCAAAACTATGCTGTTGGGAATGACTCCTTCAGCTACTGTACTGTGAAATCATCAGTCGAACTATTTAGTTATATCACCACAGCAGTCAGAGCTTGCAGGGCAGCAGCTGAAGAAGGAGCAAAAAGGGTTTTCTTGTGTGTGTGTTCCTTTGTGGCTGATTAGCTGCTCTCCCTGTGCAAAGGTCAGAGGGGGCAGGGTTTCTGTTGAGGCAGGTGATTAGCTGTGGGAGGAGCTTATCAGAGCTTGCAGGGCAGCAGCTGAAGAAGGCGCAAAAAGGGTTTTCTAGTGGCGCGCGCAGTTTGATCCATCTTTTAGATTTAGGGGAGCTAGTCTCAAACTTTTGTTGGGGGAGACCTAGTTTTTTTTTGTTTTTGTTTTTGTTTGTTTTGGGGGGGGAGTTATTTGTCCTGTCTTCACGCTTTTTATGATGGAGGATCGCTGTAGCCACCCCAAACGACACGTTCTCAAGATGGAGGGGGAGGGAACAGCTGCAGTCGCCTGCGGTTCCTGCGCAATGTTTGCCATCTTGCCAAAGGTTGCAGGCAGCTTTACCTGCAGCAATTGCATGTTGATTGCCCTCTTAGAAGACAAAGTCCAGCAACTGGAGGAACGTGTATCTACGCTCCAAAGAATTAGAGAGCTGGAGCTCTTCTTGGAAGCAACAGAGCACACCGTCTCCACCAAGGAGGAGACAGGGGACTCCCCCGAGAAGGAGGCTAGTTCACCAACACAGGAGCCAGATATATGGAGAAACGTGACTCAAAGAAGTAGGAGGCCCAGGGTTCGCTCTGATTGTTTAGAAATACACAATCGCTTTGAGGTCCTCTCCCCTAGCATGGAAGACGAAGAGCAGACTCCATTTGAGGATCTCTCCCTCATTACAGTCGATCAGGTATATGAAGACGAGCAGCAAAGTCAGTCCTCAGGGAATGTGCAGGCGACCTTGGAGCGGACAGCTCACGGAAGAACCCCGACCAAACCTAAGAGGAGGCGTGTAGTGGTGATAGGGGATTCCCTACTGAGGGGAACAGAAGCAGTGATCTGTGGGCCTGACAAGATGTCTCGGGAAGTGTGCTGTCTCCCCGGGGCTAAGATCCAAGATTTAACTGAACGACTGCAAGGAATCATAAAACCCACTGACAAATACCCCTTCCTCTTGGTTCATGTGGGAACCAATGACACTGCAAGCAATAGCCTCCAGAAGATCAAAAGAGACTACGAGGCTCTGGGCAGGAAATTGAAGCAATTAAATGCACAAATTGTGATCTCATCTGTCCTCCCAGTTGAACGACGTGGCCCAGGGAGAGAGGGGAAAATAGTGGAAGTGAACAGCTGGCTTCGCAAATGGTGTAAACAGGAACGGTTTGGATTCTTAGATCACGGACTGCAGTTTCTTGAAGATGGACTTCTGGCAAGCGATGGGCTGCACCTCACAACGGTTGGGAGAAATGTTTTTGCCAAAAATCTCAAAAACCTCATCAGGAGGGCTTTAAACTGACTAATGTGGGGGAGGGAGACAGTGCTCCTGAAGGTAGGAGTCTATCAATTGATGAAGATGATCATCCAAATGCCATAGACCAAATGGAGCAAACAGCACACAGACCTAGTGGTGGGAGGAAAAAATCCTTAAATAAGAGATACGGGGGAATGATTAATGGACTTCAGTGTCTGTACACTAATGCGCAAAGCATGGGAAATAAACAAGATGAGCTTGAGCTCTTGGTACAGCAAACTAAATATGACATAATGGGCATCACTGAAACCTGGTGGGATAAGTCCCACGATTGGAATGTAATAATGGAGGGATACAATCTATTTCAGAGAAACAGACCAGACAAGAAAGGAGAAGGAGTGGCGTTATATGTCAGGGATGTGTATACCTGTGAAGAGATCCAAGATTTAGAACCTCAAAGCCAAAGTGAGAGCATTTGGGTCAAAATTAAGGGAGAGAAGAATAACAGTGACCTCATTGTGGGAGTTTACTATAGATCCCCAAGCCAAACGGAGGACATAGATGATGCCTTCCTGGAACAGATGGCCAAGCATGCAAAAGGAAGGGAGATAGTAGTAATGGGGGACTTCAATTACCCGGATATTTGTTGGATGTCAAACTCAGCCAAGAGCATAAGGTCAAACAGATTCCTCACTGGCCTTGCAGACAACTTCATTGTCCAGAAAGTGGGAGAAGCAACAAGAGAAACAGCCATTTTAGATCTGGTCCTAACCAATGTTGATGACCTGGTTAGTGGGGTAGAAGTGGAAGAATCATTAGGCGCGAGTGATCATGCTCTTCTGAAGTTTACTATACAGCGGAAAGGAGCAGCCAAGCATACTAGGACTCAATTTCTTGACTTTAAGAAAGCCGACTTCATAAAACTTAGGGAAGTGCTGGGTGAGATCCCATGGACAGTAATACTAAAAGGAAAGGGAGTTCATGATGGCTGGGAGTTTGTTAAGAGGGAGATAGTAAAAGCACAACGTCAGGCAATACCAATGAGACGGAAACATGGAAGGTGCCTAAAGAAGCCAGGGTGGCTATCTAAAGAACTTTTAACTGAGTTGAGATTAAAAAAGGATGTGTACAAAAAAATGGAAAAGGGGGGAAACCACCAAAGAGGAATTCAAACTAATAGCCAGCACGTGTAGACAGGATCTAGGAGTCTTGGTTGACCACAAACTTGACATGAGCCAACAGTGTGACGCGGCAGCTAAAAAAGCCAATGCAATTCTGGGCCGCATCAATAGGAGTATAGCATCTAGATCAAGGGAAGTAATAGTGCCACTGTATTCTGCTCTGGTCAGACCTCACCTGGAGTACTGTGTCCAGTTCTGGGCACCACAGTTCAAGAAGGACACTGACAAACTGGAACGTGTCCAGAGGAGGGCAACCAAAATGGTCAAAGGCCTGGAAACGATGCCTTATGAGGAACGGCTAAGGGAGCTGGGCATGTTTAGCCTGGAGAAGAGGAGGTTAAGGGGTGATATGATAGCCGTGTTCAAATATATAAAAGGATGTCACATAGAGGAGGGAGAAAGGTTGTTTTCTGCTGCTCCAGAGAAGCGGACACGGAGCAATGGATCCAGACTACAAGAAAGCAGATTCCACCTAAACATTAGGAAGAACTTCCTGACAGTAAGAGCTGTTCGAGAGTGGAATTTGCTGCCAAGGAGTGTGGTGGAGTCTCCTTCTTTGGAGGTCTTTAAGCAGAGGCTTGACAACCATATGTCAGGAGTGCTCTGATGGTGTTTCCTGCTTCGCAGGGGGTTGGACTCGATGGCCCTTGTGGTCTCTTCCAACTCTATGATTCTATGATTCTATGATTCTATGATTCCAAACATGGATTGAACCACTCTGTGATTGATGCAATAACATCCTTCTTAGCATGTCTGTAAGAGATGGATTCAAAATATCCCTATAGTTTTGCGGCTGGTCATTTTTTGCACCAACTGATATACCCAGGCAAGGTAATTCCAGTGACTACGGTCCTTTCACATGTACCATTGCCCATCTGATTGCTTCTGCTGCCCAATTACAGTTCATACAAAAGGATATGGCTGTCATTAGACCCTGGATTGCAAAAGAAATAATACAGTACTGTGGGAAAACCCATTTTGAAGACAAGACAAATATTTTCAAGTGGAAATTGATGCTGTTCCTCCCAAGAAGAGACAAATCTTGAACGAGAGTTACATTACTGTGTCTCGATCATGCCCAGAGGGATGGAAGGATACACTAACCTATTGCTCAGATATTTTACCTTCCTTGTTTGAAGGCTGCTGGTCACTATGTTTCTTGAAGGAACGGTGCAGGAGGCCCAGTGGTGACCTAACTATGGTTTACTGTGAAGGAAACTGCAAGGACTGGTACCACTGCTTTCGCATAGGCATTGATTCAAAAGATCTTCCAGAGGTTTTCGTGTGTCCAGACTGTCAATCCACTGTGGCCAAATAGATTCTGAAACTGCGAACCGTCATATTCCACAGTTTGGTATAATACAGCAAAATCCAAACATATAGTTTTCATCATCATGGCAGGGATGGTCATTTTCCATAGAATTCTTATTTATGGAGTTAGTTTTTATATCCTGCTTTTCTCTACTTGAAGGAGTCTCAAAGTGGCTAAAAATCTCCTTTCCCTTCCACCCCCACAACAGACACCTTGTGAGGTAGGTGGGGCTGAGAGAGTTCAGAGAGAAGTGTGACTGGCCCAAGGTCACCCAGCAGCTGCAGATGGAGGAGCGGGGAAGCGAACCCAGCTCACCAGATTAGAGTCCACCGCTCTTAACCACTACACCACAGAAACGTATCTCTTAAAACTCTGGAGCAAGCCGTTCAGTTCAGCCTCATAGTGATACTGATTTGTGGAGGGAAGGTTGGTGATGAGCAAGTTTGGTTCCCATTTCCCAACACAGAGACCATAGAGCAGTTTCTTTTGGGGGCTGAACCTGCAGAGTGTTTCTGTTCAGAATTTCCGTGGCAGAATTTGGCTAAGTGCCTTTATAAACATTCAGCTTCTCAAATCGAACCCCATCATGAAACTTTCCGGTGTAGCTGTTGGAGGTGGAGGGCAGAGAAGGTGCTAGTCCTTACCTCCCTCCTCCCAGCCCCATGATCCGTTGCCCAATGGGCTGAATTTCAGGGCTTTTGCATGTAAAGGGCAAGCTTGTTCTTTACTTGTTTAGATCTTTAAACTTGGGAACAGATATTTGGCTCCATGACCAAAATGACCAAAAGGGTCAGCTTCTAGAGGACTGGAAAGATCATGATTGTACTTCCCCTACCCTCAGCCCTAACCCCGTTGAGTATTTTTTGTTATGAGACTGAGTGTTTAGGGCTGATGCTGTAGCATTCTTGTCTGGGGGCTTGATGGAAAAACAGAAAAGTGACCCTCACCTAACTCTCCAATGCCCTTCAACAAGAATGCTGTAGGAAATATTGCTAAGCCCAAAGGGAGGCAAGAATTTGCTTCAGCTCACCCTGTTAATGGAAGAGCAAAAGCTATGCGTGCGTCATTCTCAATCAGTCTACTTTCAGGACTGATTTTAGAACCCTCTTATGTCAGGCCACATGGTCACTGGAGGTGGCCCCATCATGCAAACATGACTATCCACACAGGGACCATCTATTTTTATTTTTTTCTGATACTGGATTTTAAGTTACAGTTACCGTATTTTTCGCTCTATAGGACGCACTTTTTCCCCTTCAAAAATGAAGGGGAAATGTGTGTGCGTCCTATGGAGCGAAGATGCCATATCCCCGTGACCCTCTCCCGGCTGGAGAGGTGACGCGCAGCTATGGCAGGAGCCTCTACAGCCCCGCATCACCTCTGCAGCCGGGACAGCGCGCGCGGGGCTAAAGAAGCACCCCGCGACCCTCTCCCGGCTGGGGAGGTGACGCGCGGCTATAGAGGCTCCTGCCATAGCCGCGCGTCACCTCTCCAGCCGGGAGAGCGCGCGCGGGGCTAAAGCAGCCCCCCGCGACCCTCTCCCGGCTGGAGAGGTGACGCGCAGCTATGGCAGGAGCCTCTACAGCCCCGCGTCACCTCTGCAGCCGGGACAGCGTGCGCGGGGCTAAAGAAGCCCCCCACGACCCTCTCCCGGCTGGAGAGGTGACGCGCGGCTATGGCAGGAGCCTCTCCGCTGCGCCTTTCCGCTGCTCCCTGACCTGCTCTTTGGGGCTGGTGGTGGGCTTCCCCCCGCCAGCCCCAAAGAGCAGGTCGAAAGGAACCTGAAGCCTGGAGAGCGAGAGGGGTCAGTGCACACCGACCCCTCTCGCTCTCCAGGCTTCCAAGGTAGCCGCCTGAACGCACCTTAAACGGCACCTTGTTTTAGAGCGGGAAAACAAGAGGGGGAAAGTTCTCCTCCTCTCTGTGCAGCGCCTCCTGCTGCTTCACTGAAGGGGCGCTGGGCAGAGAGGGGGAAATTTTTTTTTTCTTGTTCTCCCCCCTCTAAAACAAAGTGCGTCCTATTGTCCGGTGCGTCCTATGGTGCGAAAAATACGGTACATCTTTTAAAACAGCTGTCAGTATATCACACTGTATTCCACTTGCCTTCCAAAGGAACACGTGGCTCTCCCCACATAGCGGGTTAGGTTGAGACTGCTGATCCAAAGTGATCAGTAATTTTTACAGTAATTACAATCCTGCTTTCCCTTGTACCAGCTTACCTTGACTTCAGTAAGGCCTTTGAAAAGGTCCCCCATGATATTATTGCAAAAAAACTACTAAAATGTGGGCTAGACAAAGCTACTATTAGGTGGATTTGTAATTGGTTGACGGGCTGAACCCAAAGAGTGCTCATCAGTGGCTCACCTTCATCCTGGAAAAAAATGACTATTGGGGTTCTACAAGGTTCTGTCCTGGGCCTGGTGCTATTCAATATTTTTATAAATGATTTGGATGATGGAATAGAGGGCGTTCTAATCAAATTTGCAAATGACTGCAGACTGGGAGGGGTTGCTAATACACCAGAGGACAGGGTCAGAATTCAAAATGACCTGAATAGCCTAGAGAGCTGGGCCAAAACCAACAATATGGAGTTCAATAGGGAGAAATGTAAGGCACTACACCTGGATAGAATAAATGAAATGCACAGGTGGGGGACACTTGGCTTGACAACAGTACATGTGAAAGGGATCTGGGAGTCTTAGTCGACCACAAGCTGAACATGAGTCAACAGTGTGATGTGGCAGCTAAGAACACCAATGCAATTCTGGGCTGCATCAATAGGAGTATCGTGTCTAGATCAAGTGAAGGAATGCTACCACACTATTCTGGTTGGTCAGACCACACCTGAAATACTGTGTCCAGTTCTGGGCACCACAGTTGAAGAAGGATATTGTCAAGCTGGAGCATGTCCAGAGGAGGGTGACCAAAATGTAAAAGGTCTGGAATCCAAGCCCTATGAGGAGAGACTTAGGGAGCTGGATTTGTTTAATCTAGAGAAGAGAAGATTAAGGAGTGACATGATAGCCATGTTTAAATATTTGAAGGGATGTCATGTTGAAGAGGGAGCAAGCTTGTTTTCTGCTGTTCTAGAGACTAGGATGCAGAATAATGGATTCAAACTATGGGAAAAGAGATTCCACCTGGGCGCGGTAATCCAGTCAGGGAAAAAGGGAGGCATACTATGTTTAGGGCACCGTTTCCAGCCCCTTCCCCTTTTCGGGGTGAGCATAGTGGATCCTAAAAAGGGCTGCTCAGTCATGGATACAGCTGCTGAGCTGCTCAACTGCCTCATTCCTTGAGTCAGAACGACTGAATCTGTATCCACCACCCATGTGTCGGTTCATGACTAGGGGCTTCACATTCCTGCCCCCATAGCCATTTAGTGATCGCCATGGGGGGAGGGTTTGGGGGAGGTGGGTTGGGTTTTTGGAAGACGCCTGTGCGTGAATTTGTTTTATGTGTGTAGATCAGTGCACGCTGACCAACGCACAGTCTTCGCAGTAGGGCTCTGTTCTGATGGCATGAGTAGTCACGACGAACTGGTGGATCCTATCTGCTGCAGCCTTCATCCGCCTTCAGAGCCATTGTAACACACTGCTTGTTATCACCCGCCTGTTCTGCCGTTGAGGACTTCTTGGATCATTCTTTGTCTAGCTCCTTCCCTGTTATGTACTAAGCTTCGATTCTAGAACAATAGGCAAGTAGGATCCTAGAATGCAAGAACTGATTGGCTTGCAGGAAAAGACCAATCAGGCTCCAGGAGGGAAGCAGAATCAGCCAGTCAGACGGGACTCATTGTGTAAATAATGTATATAAAAGCCTGAGGTTTGGGGGGGAAATTCAGTCACTGTTTTACAAGCTGCAATAAAGAGCATGAAATCACTACAGGACTCTGAGCATATTTAATTTTCTTTGACCTTACCACCTTGGGTGACCCTGCTGGGAGTACGAGATTCCCAATGGCTTCGCTCACAAGGGTCATAGGAATGTGCAAGCCCACTCACCATGACAAGTGAGAGAACTGAGATAGATTGCACTGAGCCCTGGTCTCGTTAGACAAAGCGTTCCACCAAAAAGGCTCTGGCTCTGGTTGAGGACAGCTGGATATGTTTTGGGCCAGGGACCACCAGTAGGTTGCTGTTAGATGAGTGTCACACTCATGGGGGGTGTATTGGAAGATAATTCCCACAGATAAGAAAGGTCACAGACTGTTTAGGGCTTTAAAGATTAGCACCAAAACATTGAACCTGATTCGATACTCCATCTGGAGCCAATCCAGCTGATGAACAACCAACTGAATGTGGGCTCTCTACAAAGTCCAAGTAAGAACTCATGCATCTGCATTTTAGACCATTTGGAGTTTCTGGAGCAGTCTCAAGGGTAGCCCTGCATATCTCTCTCTCTCACTCTCTATCACATTTATACCCTGCACTCCCTGGCTCAGGTGTACAGCAAGTTAAAGTAGTCTAGTCTGCAGCTGACTACTGCGTGGATCACCATGGCTAGGTTGGAAAGGGACAGGTACGGTACTGATCGCCTAAGCTGACATAGATTCAAAAATTCCAGTTTGGCTACATTTGTGACCAATGCCTCCATAGAGACAGAAGCATCCAGGATCACACCGGGACTCCTGATGGCAGCTACAGGTGACTATTGTGCCCCATGAAGAGCTGGGAGCTGGCAAACCAAACTGAAATTATTCTGGCCCAGCCATTGGACGCCCATCTTTAATGGATAGAGATTCAGCCGACTCCGTTTCCTCCATCCCAGCACACCCACCTAAAAATTGGCCAATATATCCAGGGTAGCATCTGGCCAGGGCCATGAGGCAGTAGATCCATGATGTTTGTGGTCAGATCTGTGGTTATGTACAAGATATTTGAATAAAGGGTGAATTTGGGGTTCCCCAATGCAAAAAGCGTGAGGATCCATGAGGATCCGTGCTTCAAAACCACGTTTTTGGGTCATGGAGTGGCCAGGAAGTCGTGCATCGAAGTTTTTTGTGGTGCAGGCTGTGACCATGGACATGATGTGTGATTTGACAGTGAGTTTGTTTTGTTTTTTTTAATAATAATTTTTTATTAAAGTTTAAAACAACAAAACAAAAAAAAACAATACAAAACTTAACAATAAAAACACAAAACACAACAATTAAAAACAAACTCTCTTTTCAATTTCCAATTTTACATTACTTATTTTCTAGACTTCCTCAAACCTCCCTCTTTTGTATTCCAGTCCACATTATTTGTCCAGCAGTTTCTTTTCCACTTTTTAATCCCAATCTTTAATTTAATAAAATGTTAAAATATATAACTTCAACTTTTTTTTAAACCTAATCCTTAATCTTAATATCATATAACTTTAAAATTTTCCCTTTTAATATCAAATTTCCATTTCTTTAAACATCTTTAATCTTGATCTTTAATCTTAATCTATCCTTAACTTTAACCTGTGCAGCTGGAAACCACTTGTTTTCAGTCCAACATCACACTAACATTCCTTAATTTTACAGTGTTTCTGAAGATAGTCTTTGAATTTCTTCCAGTCTTCCTCCATCGACTCTTCTCCCTCGTCACGGATTCTACCAGTCATTTCAGCTAGTTCCATATAGTCCATAAGTTTCATCTGCCATTCCTCCAGCGTGGGAAGTTCTTGTGTCTTCCAATACTTTGCGATGAGTATTCTTGCTGCTGTTGTTGCATACATAAAGAAAGTTCTATCCTTTTTTAACACCATTTGGCCGACAATGCCCAGGAGAAAGGCCTCTGGTTTGTTAGGGAAGGTATACTTAAATACCTTTTTTAGTTCATTATATATCATTTCCCAGAAAGCCTTGATCTTTGGGCACGTCCACCAAAGGTGAAAAAATGTACCTTCAGTTTCTTTACATTTCCAACATTTGTTGTCGGGCAAGTGGTAGATTTTCGCAAGCTTGACTGGGGTTATGTACCACCTGTATATCATTTTCATAATATTATCTCTTAAGGCATTACATGCCGTAAATTTCATACCTGTGGTCCATAACTGTTCCCAGTCAGCAAACATAATGTTATGTCCTACGTCCTGTGCCCATTTAATCATAGCCGATTTTACCGTTTCATCTTGAGTATTCCATTTCAGCAGCAAGTTATACATTCTTGACAAATTCTTAGTCTTGGGTTCTAACAATTCAGTTTCTAATTTGGATCTTTCCACCTGGAAGCCAATTTTCCTGTCCAATTTAAATACCTCCATTATTTGATAATAATGAAGCCAGTCTCGCACTTTGTTTTTTAGTTTTTCAAAACTCTGCAATTTCAGTCTATCTCCGTCTTGTTCCAAAATTTCCCAATATTTCGGCCATTTGACCTCCATATTGACCCTTTTCAAGGCTTTCGCTTCCATTGGTGACAGCCACCTTGGGGTTTTATTTTCTAGCAAATCCTTATATCTTCTCCAAACATTAAACAACGCTTTCCTGACAATGTGGTTTTTAAATGCTTTATGTGCTTTGACCTTATCACACCATAAATATGCATGCCATCCAAATACGTTATTAAAACCTTCTAAATCCAAAATGTCAGTGTTTTCAAGAAGTAGCCATTCTTTCAACCAGCAAAAAGCTGCTGATTCATAGTACAGTTTAAGGTCTGGCAGGGCAAATCCACCTCTTTCCTTTGCATCCGTTAGTATTTTAAATTTTATTCTGGGTTTCTTGCCCTGCCAGACAAATTTAGAAATATCTTTCTGCCACCTCTTGAAACAATCCATTTTGTCCACAATCTGCAAAGTTTGAAACAAAAACAACATTCTAGGCAATACATTCATTTTTATCGCAGCAATACGGCCTAGCAGTGAAAGCTTCAAATTTGACCAAATTTCTAAATCTTTTTTCACTTCTGACCAACATTTTTCATAGTTATCTTTAAATAAATTCCCATTTTTTGCTGTCATGTTAATCCCCAGGTATTTAACTTTCTTAACCACTGTTAAACCTGTCTCATTCTGAAACCTCTCTCTTTCAAACGATGTTAAGTTTTTCTCTAGAACCTTGGTTTTTGACTTGTTCAATTTAAATCCTGCCACTTGACCAAATTCTTGAATCAGTTCTAAAACTCTTTTAGTACTAGATTCTGGCTCCTGTAACGTCAGTACTAAGTCATCTGCAAATGCTCTCAATTTATAGTGTTTAGTTCCGACCTGTATACCTTTAACCATCTGGTCCCTTCTAATCATATTTAGCAGAACCTCCAGGACCGAAACAAAAAGAAGTGGGGAAATTGGGCAACCTTGTCGTGTCCCTTTTTCAATTTTAAGTTCTTCCGTCACAACATTATTTACAATTAGTTTAGCCTTTTGTTCTGAATAAATTGCACTTATACCATTCTCAAAACCTTGGCCTACCCCCATACCCTGTAGATTCTTCTTCATAAACTTCCAAGAAATATTGTCAAAGGCTTTCTCCGCGTCTACAAATATCAACACTGCTTTAGTGTTTATATTCACTTCTAATTTTTCCAAGATATCAATTATATTCCTCAAATTATCAGACAAATGTCTTCCTGGGAGAAAGCCCGCTTGGTCTTTATGAATCTCTTCCAACAGCACTTTTTTAAATCTCTTAGCCAAAATATCTGCAAAAATTTTGTAATCCACATTAAGTAATGATATAGGGCGGTAGTTCTTAAGTTGTGTCTTTTCAGTCTCTGTTTTTGGTACAAGTGTAATATATGCTTCTTTCCACGACTCTGGTGCCCGCTTCCCCTCCATTATTTCGTTGCAGACCTCTTTCAATGGTTGAATTAGCCATTCTTTTAAAGATCTGTAGTATCTAGAGGTCAAGCCGTCTGGTCCTGGAGATTTACCCAGTTGCATGTTTTGAATGGCACCTTCTATTTCCTGTTCAGTTATTCTGTCATTCAAAATTAGTCTATTTTCTTGAGATATTTTTTGTAATCCATTTGTTTTCAAAAATTGGTCTAAGTCTGTTTCTTTCACTGGCCCTTGAGTATATAGTCTTTTAAAATACTTCTGGAAACAACTCCTAATCTCCGCAGGGTTCTGTATATTCCTTCCTTCCACTTCTAAATTTGTGATCGTATTTAATTTTTGTCTCTTTTTCATTTGCCATGCCAACAATTTACCACATTTATTGGCCGATTCAAAAGTCTTTTGTCTCATTTGTTTAATTTTCCATTCTATTTCCTGATTCATTATTTTCATATATTGTGCTTGATATAACTTTAACTCTCTCAGAATCTCTTGAGATTTGGGATTTACTCTCAGTCTTTTTTCACATTCATTCATTTTGTTCATAATTTTATCCTTCTTCTCATTTTGAGTTCTTTTCTTTATCGCATTCTGTTGTATTAAGAAGCCTCTCATAACCGCTTTACTTGCATCCCAGATTACTCTTTTCTCCACGTTGGAACTAAGATTTATCTCGAAGTAATCTCTTAGAGTTTTTTGGGCCTTCTTAAGAAATTCTTCATCTCTAAATAAGGTGTCATTCATCTTCCATCTGAAGGAGCCAGTTGGTGTTAGTCTCATTTCCATCTTAACAGCATTGTGGTCGGAGCAAATTTTCGGGCAGATTTCCACCTTTCTTGTCTTTGGTGCCATTCCTCTAGTTATCCAAATTTGGTCAATTCTTGTCCAAGTCATTTTGGCTTCAGAAAAGAAAGTTCCCTCTTTAGCCAAGGGGTTTCTAATTCTCCAAATATCCACTAAATCCAAGTTGTCTGTCATATCAAAAAAGGTTTTCGGTAGTCTACCATCTTTGGTGACTACCTGTCTTTGTGCCTTGTCCATATAAGTAGATACCACTCCATTCATATCTCCCATCAGAATCATGTTGTAATCCATATGGTCCATCAAGGTCTCATGCAACTTCTTTAAAAAATCAGATTTCCCGTCATTAGGTGCGTAAACTCCTACAATCAAAAATTTTTCTCCTTGTGTTTGAATTTCAATTGCCACAAATCTTCCTTGGTCATCCTTAAAAACGAATTTTGGTGATAAATTGTCTTTTGCATAGATCACAACCCCTCTCTTTTTAACTTTATCTGACGAAATAAATTCCTGACCAAGTCTTTTATTTATCAACAATTTCCTGTGTAATCTTGTTATATGCGTTTCTTGTAAACAAATTAGGTCCAATTGTTCCTTTTTTAATATATGAAATACTGACTTCCTTTTCTGAGGGGAATTCAAACCCCGACAGTTCCATGTTAAAAGTTGCAGGGCCATGAAGTTATTGTTTTAGTTCTCCTCCTACTGCACCTAGTGCCTGTTCCTCATCCGTCGGTGGTATCCCTTCTTTCGAACGGTCTTTTGGTTCCGGAAATAGTTCTTTTTGTAGGTCTTCTCCGTGGTCCCTGTAAAATTTATCTTTGTCGTCTTCCGATCTTATTTTCCTCTTCTTTCCTTTGTAACTAAAAGACAGGCCTTGAGGGAGTTCCCACCTGAAGTTGATGTTGTTCCTTCTCAGCAGGGTAACCAGGTCTTTGTATTTTGATCTGAGATCCAGAAGATATTTCGGTTTATCTTTGAATATTTCCACCCTTGTCCGATGGATTTCCAGTGTCTTCTTGAAATGTAGGCCCAAAATCTTATCCCTCTCTTCTTTTGTTCGAAAAATAATCAGGCAGTCTCTCACCTTCTTCTCTCCTCTTCTCCCAAGTCTAAAAGCATTTACTATTCTGAAACTGTCTTTTGCCAGTTCTGGATCCCAAAAGTCCAAAAATTCCTGCGTGAGAAATTCAGCTAGATTGTCCTTTTCCACCTCAGGTACCGATCTGACCCGCAAATTCACTTGCTTTTCCTTCAAATCTATCATAGACAGGGTTAGTTTATGGTCTTCCAGTTGTTTATGCAGTGTTGGTAATTCCTCTTGAACCTCTTTAACTTCAGTAGCAGAAGTTGTAGCAATTTCTTTAGCCTCTTCAGCAATCTGGCGTATTGAGGCCGATTCCTCTAATAACTTCTGAATAGTCTCTGTGTTAGTATTTACTTTTTGGCCCAAGTTATTTATGCTTGCAGTATTTTGATCAATCTTGTCACATGCCTCTGCTACTTGTTGGCTTATTTTATTTAAAGATTCATTAACTTTGGCCAAAACTAGAGCAAAGGCGTCTTCACTTGTCGCACTTTTTACCTTTGATTGTGCCGATGAGGCTATTGTTGAGGTTCCAGAAGGGCCTGAGGCCGAAGCTCTCCTTTGTAATCCTTCTTCTGTGCGAATAGTCCTCCCCGATCTTGTAGTCGAAGCATCTGCCTTCTCTTTATCTGCCATTCCTTAGATAATGCTCAAGGTCAGACACGTAGTTGAAATTAAACAGTGGAAATTTCCTCCCAAGCAGTGTGAGAACTCCTCAAGCCTGCTACAATTACAATTATAACAAGTTGTAACAGTTCCAAGTTCCACTAGGGGGACACTGTAACAGTCATAAAAGTTCTTGGATACTTTAATTTCCTTTTTAAACCCCCCTAGTTTATTCAGAAGGAAAACAGTCTATTCACAATTTTTAACTTAGGACCAGGAGATATATATTCACATAATCTGTCCAAACTTTTATTTCCTGTGCAGGACTAGCTGTCAAAATATATTGCAAGACAGTACCTCTCTTTCTTTCCTAGGATCTGGAAAATCCTTTCCCAGGGAATTGAGTGATGGTTTAATCCCTTCTTTTCCACTCTTTATGAAGAAATCACCTCCACAATTCTCCCCCTTTTCCCCTCAATTTATAGAGGGAAAAGTCCAGGTTAGATGATTGGATTAAAGTCCGCTAAAACGTACTTTCCAAATGCTTCCGCTTTCAAGTTCAATGCTTTATTTTATCTACAATAAAAGAGGCTGACTTCCTTTTTAAGCCTCTTTCTGTTTTCGGCCAGATTTCAGTTTCCAGTTTGTACAGTTCCAATTTAGGTTATATCCTACTCACGGATCGTTAATTTTCAGGTCCGGATTTTAAGGAAGAAAGGCAGCGCTCTCCGGTCAACAGCTTGCGGCTTCACACCACGAACGAGCAGACAGCCCACAGCACAGCGCTCTCCCCCGCTCCGATTTCAAGCCCGTTTCTGGGCTTTTTACCGGGTTGGGGGGGGCGCCAAATGTGCCCGCTGGGTCCCAGGCTCACAGGCTTCCCCCGCCTGTGATTTTTAGGGGTCCCCCGCTGCGCCGAAGCGGGATTCGACCCTTTTCTTCGTGGCGCTGATTCCCTCTAACCGAGGAAATCCGCCATCGACCGCTGGCGCCACCTCCGGAAGTGACAGTGAGTTTGGGGGGGCCCAATGCAAAAAGGGTGAGGATCCATGAAGATCCGTGCTTCGGAACCACGTTTTTGGGCCACAGAATGGCCAGGAAGCCGTGCATCCGTGATTTTTGTGGTGCAGGTGGTGCCCCTGGACATGATGTGTAATTTGACGGTGAGTTTGGGCTGATCTAGTGCAAAAATTATGGGGATTCATGAGGATCCGTGTTTTTTAACCATGTTTTTGCGCCATTGCGGCACCACGAAACAATGGATGCGTGATTTTTTTGGTTCTGCCTACAGAATAAGATGTGGTCTACAGTATCATGGTGTTTTTATTTTGTTTCAATATAAAAATCATATGAATTCATGAGGATCCGTGCCTCAGATCCATGTTTTTGTGGTGCTGCGGCACGGCAAAGTGTTGGATCCACGTTTTTTATAGTCCAGTTTGTAGGCGTGCCTTCTAGGTGTGATTTGACACTGCATTTGTTGGAGTTATTGTTTAAAAAGTGGAGGATCCATGAGGATCCGTGTAGATCCGCCTTTTACCCAGACCCTGAATTTCTTCTGGTGCCAAGACTCTCTCTTGGGCAATCTTTTCCACAGTCTCCAAAGGACTCTGCAAAGCTCCCTGCTTCCGTGAGGCACTATCTTGAATTAGAAAAAAGGCAAAGTGTGATTCAAATCCATTCGAAAAACCGTCCTCATGCATGATGGCCTGTCCAATGGCTTGCTTTACCATCAATTGGCAAAGCCACTTCCGGCCTGCCCAGGAGGTGGGGTTGTGGGCTTCACGCCCGCCCCCCACGTGAGCGGGGGCTGGTTTCAGCCCCCGCGAGAGCAGGGGAATCCCGGCCGTGTCGCAGAGGGGGCTCGCCCTCTTTTCGCAGGCTAGCCCCCACGTTTGTTTCCCGCATATCAGCTGTTCCTGTTTGTCGGAGATCTTATCTGCGTTGCCTGGAGCGTTCCTGCCTTGCTTCTTTGTTCTTGAGCTGCAGGGCACCTCGTGGAATATGCTGTAGCTTCACAGAAAAAGCTCCCTGTCTTTTACAGAGAATTTCCAGCATTCGCTGCTGGTGTTGCTTGATTTCTAAACTGCTTGATGTTCAGGAGTTGTTATCTCTAGTTTTGGAGCTGAAACCAATTTGGGGCTTTCCTCCTTCTGGGGGTTTCCCCCTTTGCGCTCCATTCCAGCTGCTGCAGTTTAACACCGGAGCTATAATTGAGCTAAAATCACTGTGTGTGTGTTTGTGTGCTTTCCTTCCAGCATCTCTTTCACGTCTACAGTTTTACAGGGAGCTCTGTGTGTTTCGGTGCAAGTTCCCTGATCTCAGGAGCTTGCCGTGCCGGCTGCTGCATGCCCCCTTCAGAGGAATTTATTCAGCTTTGTGGAGCTTTTTCTGCTGATCCGTTGCTTGCCCTCGGCTGCTGACTGCCTGTTCTGCAAGGAGCTCAAGGAAGAACGTTTGGCTCCTCTTCGTTATTTCCACAGAGGACGCAGCGCACCCATCCAATCAGGTTTTGCTGTTGGGGCTTCAGGTTTTATCTAGGGGTTTGTGCAGGGGAGCGTGGTGCAATTAGGCGGAAGGGCAGCTGCGGGAGGAGAGCAGGCTGCGTTTTGTGCAGGTTGTGTTTCATTTTCTTGCCGGGGTGAGGGGCAGAATTTCTTGTTAAATAATCATTTCAGCAGCATTCTTGACGGGGTGAGTGGCTTCCACAGAGCATCGCTTCCTCTATAGGCTGTTTTATTTTCGCGCGGAAGTTTAGACTTGGAAAGCCTCGGAAGCAGCTGCGCCGTTGCCGGGCAACCAGCGCGCCCCGGCCGCCATTTCATCCGCCCACGTGCCCTTCCGGGCGGCCGCCATTTTACTATAGGCATTCCACGTGGGAAGTAACTTTACAAACCCTCCCTTTTAAGCTTAACCGGCGAGAAAACCAGGGGAATAATTAACGTTCATAAGGGGTACGTGGGGAATGCCTGCAGGTTTTGCTCTTGAGGCTGCGGAATTTTTCAGTGTTAAAGGGCTAGCGTTAAGTGTTTTCGCACATGTTCATTGTCGCTAGGCAACGGGAACGCATTACGGCCGCCATTTTGATTGCCCACGTGGCCTTGCGGCGGCAGCCATTTTAGGAGAGGCAAAACCACGTGGGAGCTATCTCCTTTTCGAGTGCCCCTCACTTTCTCGTTGGTTTTAAATTCAAAAGCAATATAAACAAAGGAAATAAACATAAGCAATATAAACAAAGGATGATGGCGCAATTAAAAGAGCCTAGCTTAAATAAGAGCGCACAAGGGGCTGCAGGGAGCCCCTCCTCTTGGTGCATAAGCTTGTATAGAGCTGGCTACAGCGTCTCTGGCTAGGCTGATCTTAGAATTGATATCCTCTAATTAATTTGACTGCTTTTGTTTATACTTACACTCTTGAGAATTTCATTCTGGGAATTTACGAAACGCATTTAAATCGAATTGAAGCATTAGTGCACAGTATATTGGAATTCAAATTATTTCATTCAGCTTGCGGTGCTCTGAGGAGCTGTGTCATTTACTCTCTGCCTAAGCATTAAGTTTTATAATTTGGTATAGTCAATTCATAGTTATAAGGAAAAAGAGATCCGGGTTTTATATCATTTGATTTATTAAAGGGCTTCTTCGCCTGTAAAATAATCTTTGCATACAGGTTTATAGGGAATCTAAAGTAAATAGCTCATGCCTCTTCCACGTTCATCTCTTTCTGGTATTTCATCTGTTAGTTTATAAGTATATATTTAATCTGGCAATTTAATTCATTTGGTTGATTTTGATAATAGTGCTTAAGGGCTCTTGGGAGCTTTGCTTTGCTTATAGGTTTGTTGCATAAGTCAGTTTATCATTTTTCACTGCTGTATTGCTGGGTTACAATTTATAATTCTACCTCTAGCTTGCTGCATAGCTGCTTACAATATCAAAGGTTCTCTTCTGTTTATTATAGACTCAGTATTCCTCTAAATACATTGTTTTGAGGTGTGGGCTGGTATTTTGGACTGCTATCCAGTGCAGATAATACTGAGCTACAGTGATATTGTTTGTAGCTAAATACAATTTGTTGGAGATTAGTTAGGAATTTTCGGGTCCTTTAAACTTAACAGTGCAGACAATATTGAACTACCGTGATATTGCTCGCAGCTCACGCATATAATCCAAGCTAGTTGGCGTTGATTTTACAGAACCAGGCTAATTAAGGGTATCAAACTATGTCTGCTCAAGAGAACGAGCGAATGCCGCTATATCTGGGGTGTGTTACCGGAAAATCCGAGGGCTCCCTTGGACAAAATCAAGACACCAACCAGAGCAAATTGGAAGCAAATCAGCAGCCTGTAGGCTTGGTCTTTATTGAAGAAAAGACTGTCGCGACAGGACTCCCACCGCCCACGAGGTGAAGCAAGATGGAAGCCCAGAACAAAAGAAGACCCCAACTTTTATTAGCTCCTAATCCCCTAAGTTACACCCCTAGAAATACATCATATTTACATCATGACTACATTAAGAACAGGAGGAGTCAGGGGAGGGGTCGCACAGGTAATCTGAGTATCCCGACACCTGGCGGGAGCCCCCTCCCTTCCTCCCCATGAGTCATTTTCAGAAAACAAAGGGAAAGGCGCAGTTTCCTGCCCCCTGAGGGGAATCCGGTCACGGTCCCTTTGTCATAGTCCGTGTTGAATACACTAGTGTATGCAGTTCATTGTGTCTTTGATAGTCCTTCGTCTGAGCCCATCAAGACGACTATCAAGGTTGCTGTGTCAACTGGGGAAGGGCTGCAGAGTACGTGCCTGCTCGGTCAAGGGATTATGGCTGACTGGTATCAAACCACCCCCCTTTGACAGTCCTTGTGATATGGAGCAGAATAAAAGTGGTCCGGTGAAAATCCGATATATGGTTGATTTATGGTGAATTTATGAAGAATACTGTCGTTGAAGTTCAAAGCACTTTCACCTTTCAGGAAACGGTTTGCAACATTTTGATTAAATCAGTCACGGTCAATTGAACTCGGAAACTTTGTATTAGGAGGCTGTCAAAGACAGAGAAGCGAGAGCCTGCTGCCTGCAGTACCAGCGTGGCCGCCACAAGAGGCGCTGTTCGGTAACACTGATTGGCTGAAACGGCAGCCGACTGACCCGGAGTTCAGGCGGCCGGTCTACTCATGATAAAGATAGGGCGAAGTGGGACGTTGTAGGAAAATACACGAAAATAAAGGAGTTCTACGCGAAATTAGGGCTTCCTTATTTACGGAAGGCTATCGTTTGTTGGGGTGATGCCCCTCTAGAAGGGGCATCTCCCAGTTCGGGGAGGTGGGAGGTGTGTGTGGTGCTTGTGCATTACGATGTAATGAGGGGGGGGGTCTCCGGCTACAGGTGGCACAAGGGAACCACCCCTCTAGAAGGGGCATCTCCCAGTTCGGGGAGGTGGGAGGTGTGTGTGGTACTTGTGCATTACGATGTAATGAGGGGGGGGGTCCTCCGGCTACAGTTCCCCCCTTCGGAGATAAGATTGCGAAGGTGGACACCGCGCAATCCTTCTCTCCGCACAAGCTTAGTAAAAGTCTGACGTGCCATACCTAGGATCCGGGTTGTGTGGGGCTCCTAGGGGTCCCATCTCGATGAAAGTCGAAGGAGTTCCCGCCGGGATCATCCTATGAGAGGCAGTGGCGCGGGAGTGGAGAGACGGAACGCAGTAGTCGCACGTTTGACAGCAAAGTGGGAAGCAATGGATGGCGCAGCAGAAGAAAGCGACGCAAATAGTTATGGTGATTAGAATCAGGAGGCCATTTCCCAGGAGCTGTTTTATCCATGTGGTGCCTGGTAGCCAACTCCAAAGTTGGGTATCGGATAGACCTTCATGTTGAATATCTCTAAGGTCGTCGGTCAGTTTGTGGATATTGTTGAGATGACCCGTAATGTTCAGGGTCTGATCAGAGATGTATGTACAGCACTCGGTTCCCACGAGTGCACATACTCCTCCAGTCGAAGCTAGAATATAATCCAAAGCAAGGCGGTTCTGGATCGCCATCTGTCTGACCTCAGTCAGCTCTGTTAAGATGGATTGGGTTGCCGCGTTGGATTCTTCCATAAAGGTTAATAAAATGTCCGTTAGTTTAAGGATGTCGACATGGTTGGAGCCTGCTCCGTAGGCGGGGAAAAGGGCCCGTCCATAGGTTTCCCCATTGGCTGACACATCAGAGAGTTCTGACAAATCCTTTGCCCTCTTGTTGCGTCTCCTTCCAAGGGGAAGGTCTGGGGTGACCCTGATCCCAGGCAAGATAAGTCCAAGGTAGCAGGTGCCTCAGGAGTGGGGGCTAGCCCATACATAGCCGCGGTGGCCACACACCCAAAACAATCCCTGTAGGCAGGAGTCTATGCGGCCCGTGAGAAAGGCATGGAAAAAACACGGGGAAACGGGGGAGGGGTCCCAAGAATCAGGCAAATCCATCGCTTGTTTCCAGGCTGACAACAGATCTGGATGGGTAGAGGGGGTGCCCTGTCGCCACACAGTGATTCTACCGATTAGGGGAATATCAATGATGTACTTACAGGTACTTTCTCCAATCATCCTGTCATTGCCGCTGAACTTCCGGCAGAGGTCACCTTTCGTAGGTCCGGGTAGGTAAATGTACTGGTGAGTTAAATTTACAGCAGTCAGGTTCCAGGACTGTACGTCGGCAGAGAGATGTTGTTGTAAGGTGAGGGGTACTCCGAGGAATGGTATGCCACTGTGAAGGTGAGCAGGAGCGTTGGCACAGATCCAGCAGTCGTCAGTGGTAGTTTGCTTTGCGATTTCAGAGACTAGTTTCACGTAGGTGTTGGAATGCCAGGTGGATAATAGGTCGTTATTGGTTGGGGTTTAAGATATAGACAGTTCCCCCCCTTTGTCGAGGTGCTGTGCCCGCGGGGTGGAGAGGGTCTTGTCGACGTAGGTAGGTGAGGTTTGTAGCTAAACCCCCACATCTTTGAGGCCCGGAGGTATCCCACTGTGTTGGTGGTGTGGTGGAATGATACCAGCCCTCAAGGTACGCTCTGCCATCCCAGGTGGAGGCAAGGCCGATGTCCCAGACGCAGCAGTACCTTTGGAGGCAAACTCCTTGGAGGGTGGTGGGGCGGGGTACGGTGTCCACTCTCTGGCAGTAAAATCCGTGGATTATACGGTTGGTTGGGTGATTATGATCAGTGTAAACTGATTCCCCACCGCCATTGTCTAAACTTGTCCAGTTCAGCGATTGTTGGGGCACACCGTCGGAGAATAGTGTATAGGAACCATTTATACAGCGGGCTCGGTTCCAGGGACCATCTCTGCTGAGTATAAGTTTGCCGAGTGGGATGTTGGGATACTGCCAGGGAGATAGCGTCCATCTGAGCCCCAAGCCGGCTGCCGGACGTCCATCGATCTCTGTAGCCACGCAGATCCAGCAATTAGCGACACGAAGCCTTAGAAATAGACTGCCACATTCCAGGCTTGTGCACATCCTTTATCAGCAGAAACACAGCCAGAAAGCTTGCACCGCAGAAGAGCAGAAGAGCATATTTACAGACTTTATTTAGCGTTGAACAGAACAAAGAAAAACATGACCGTTCTGAGTCAGCGTCTCTGACCGACTGAAATCGAAAGGAATAGCAAACATAAACATCCTGTGAACAGGACATGCGCAGACTCTGTGACTCTCAAAGCCTGCTCCCTTTTAAGGTGGAACGGAAATATCCTAACATCCTCCCCCTTTCCGTGTAACCTGTAGTACCTGTGGTTCAACCCAATTGCAACCTTTGTACATAAACCTTAAGTTGTTCTTTGTTAACAACTTTAGACAACAGATCAGCAGGAATTTCATTTCCTGGCATGTAGGACACCTGAATCAGTCCTTTCTGAATACACTCCCTTGCACGATGTAGCTTAATCTGCAAGTACTTGGTTCTTTGCTTGCAACTCTCAGAGTTCAGCAAAGCCAAACAAGATCTATTGTCTTGATACACTTGTACAGGACATTTCACAGAAACCCCGATGTCCTTAAACAGTTGCATCAACCATTCACAATCCATGAGTGAAAATGACAGGGCATTGAGTTCTGCTTCACAGGAACTTAGGCTCACTGTCGTCTGCTTCTTGCACAACCAGTCAAACAGGCAGTGGTTGTACATGTAGCATACTCCAGAAGTGCTTGTACCATCCGTGGTGTCACTTCCAAAACTTGCATCTGCAAAGATTTCAAGACCTCCAGTCTTCAGACTGGTGAACCTCAGCCTGTAGTGCATAGTCCCTTTCAAACAGCGGGCTATGCGCTTCAGAGCTTTCCAATCCTGAACTGTAGGATTGTTGGCATGTCTGCTAAGCAGATTACAGCTTACAGCAATGTCAGGTCTTGAACATCTGGCAATGAAATTCAACTTGCCTAGAATGCATCTGTACAGCGTTGTGTCAGAAAACGCTTCAGCAGTACTGTCTACCTGGTAACCTGTCACCATCGGTGTGTCTGCTGGGTTTGCATCAGCCAAATTCAACCTGGTTAACACATCAGCAATTTTCTGTGTTTGGTGTACCAGAAAATTACCTGTTTGGTCCTTCTCCACCTGCAGAGAAAGATAGTTGGATACCTCACCAAGATCCTTCATGTCAAAGTGCTCCTTCAGCTGAGCTAGGGTGCTTTGGTAAAAAGCCTGATTCTTCCAAAACATCAGAAGATCATCAACAAAACATAAACAATACCGTTTGTTTTGCCCCTCCTCCTTGACAAACACACATGGATCAGCTTTGCCCTGGTGAAAACCTAGAGAAAGCAACGTCTCAGTGAGTTTTGTGTTCCAACACCTGGCACTCTGCTTGAGACCATATAAGGATTTCCGCAGTTTACAGACCATTCCCTTCTGTATCTCCATCCCATCAGGTGGAAGCATGAACAGCTCCTCGTTCAAAATCCCGTACAAAAAAGCTGTATTAATGTCATGATGGGAAACATGCAGTTTCTCCTCCGCAGCAATCTTGAGCATCAGCCGAATGCTCTCATATTTGACTGTGGGTGAGTAGGTCTCGTGGTAATCCTGTCCTGGTACCTGTGAAAAACCTCTGGCAACCAATCTGGCTTTGTGTCTGACTACCTTGCCATTCTGGTCTGTCTTGGCCTTGAAGACCCATTTGCTGCCAACCAGTCTCATTCCTGGGACTACCGGTACCAGTTCCCAAGTTTGGTTCCTGTTCAAGGAATCAACTTCAGCCTTCATGGCATTAAGCCAAGGCTCAGCATCTTTAGAGGTTAACTCCTGAACCTCTTTGAAGCTTGAAGGTTCCCACACCTTCTCTGAGCTACTAAGAACAGCAGTTGCTGTCTTAGCAAACTCATCAGCATACCTCTTTGGAGGTCTGCCCTTCGTGGCTCTCTCAGATCTGCGTACTAGACGCAAGTCTTCTGGACTCATCTCCTCTTTCTTAGGAGAAAAATGACCAATGGTGAACAGTGGTTCTTCCAGTTCATTGTCAGACGCATCAGATGGTCTGACTGAGGCCTTTGCGCTCTGGTAGTCTGCTGTGTCATCACTGTCACTGACACCAGCAGCAGCACCGCCCACTGAACTGGAATCCGAACTCTGATCATCATCATCATCCTCCTCCTCATCATCCTCATCCTCAGCAGCTTCCTCAGCTTTAGCTGCTTGCTTGACATCACCTTCATCCTCCTCTGGGTAACTCTGGAAAATTCCCACATTTTCCCCCCACTTAGGATTGTACTCAACACTCCTTGTGAACTTAATGGACTTAGAGTTAGTCATCCATACCCTGTATGCACCTTTTTCGTACCCCATGAACAAACCATGTGCCCCACGCTTCCCAAGCTTGTTGGTTTGTGGGGAGTGTACCCACATGTCAGAACCAAAGATTCTCATGTGTTTGATGTTGGGCTTCTTGCCAAACATCTTCTCATAGGGGGTACAGCCAATGGGTGATGACAATCTGCGGTTAAAGGTGTAAACCAAATTCCCCAAAGCTTCCCCCCAAAACTTATCAGGGAGATTGGCATCATGCAACAAGGTTTTCATTCCTTGCAGCAATGTCTGATTTGCTCGCTCCGCAAGCCCATTCATCCATGGCGATCTGGGCGTTGACATGTCATGCTGGATTCCCTTCTCAGTCAGGAAAGCTTCAAACTGCTGAGAAGTGAACTCCCCGCCTCGATCGGTAAACAAACAGGCAATACGTTTACCGTGCACATTCTCCAACCAAGCACAGAATGCCTTAAACTTCGGAAACGCTTGCGATTTCTGTTCGAGCAAAAACACATGAATGTACCTGGAAAAAGAATCAATTAGAACCATGAAGTACCTTGCTCCCCCTAAAGAGGGCGTAAGTGGACCAACCAGGTCCGCATGCACTAGCTGGTAGGGCTTGGAGGCCTGCCTGCTAGACTCCTTGCCTTTTGGAGCAACCTTCACCTTGTTCTCTGCACAAGATACACAGTTCATGTGAAATTTACAGGGTTTGATGTTCAAACCTTCAACCACCTCTGGCATCTTGGCCAGTGCCTTCCAAGAGAGGTGACCAAACCTTCGATGCGCATCGTGAATGCAACCTGCATGAAGAACTTTGTTAGTTTGTGCAACACAACAAGAATCAGCATTAGACACAACAGCAGTGTCCTCATAAGTTATATGGAACAAACCATCCATAAACTTTGCATGCAAATAGTCCTCTTTGCCTTTACTGATGACACAGACGCTCCTCTTGAAGGAAATCTGAAAACCACGCCCAGTAAGCTGTGGAACACTAAGCAAGTTGCTAGCAGCTCCCGGAACATAAAGTACATTACTGATGGTAGTGTGCAGACTTGCAAGTTTCACAGTCCCTTCTCCTGCGATTTGCAACGTCCTTCCGTCAGCCAGGTGGATCTCACCTTCTTGAGGCTTGAAGGAGATAAAGAGGTGGCGATCCTTCGTGAAGTGGCGGCTCGCACCTGAATCGACAATAAATCTGCCTTTGGCTGTTGGAGCAGTCTTTTCAGCAAGCAAACCCTTGTTTTCCACCGGCTTGGGCTTTTGCAGCTTGCCCCCCTGCTCCTGGCCAGCAGACGTGCCTTTAGCCTTTGGTGAAGCTGTGCCAGCAAACATAACCTTGTTTTCCACTGGCGTGGGCTTTTGCAGCTTGCCCCCCTGCTTCTGGTCAGCAGACGTGCCTTTAGCCTTTGGTGAAGCTGTGCCAGCAAACAACGCTTTGTTTTTCCCTGGCGCGGGCTCTTCACCCTCCCTCTGCTTCTGGCCATCTGCAGGCATCTGCCTCTGTTTACCTTTGCCTTTCCGGCCTCTGCAAAGGCGATGACCTTGGTTCCCATGAGAAACAGAGCTCTCAGCTGCCGACTCCTTGGCTCCCCCTGGAGGCTGGAATGCTGCCTGGGATGACGTGGCAGTCAGCTCCCCCTGCAGCTTGCAACCGGTGCCTTCAGCATCCCTGCATTCACTCGCATTCTGGGAAACAGCTAGGACCTCCGATGCAGTCAAACTCTGGGCTGGGATGACTGGCTTGTGAGCAGCTTTCAAAGCATTCCACATCCCACGTGCAGTGGTGTTGCCAGCAAGCGTCTTAATTTCCTCAAGAGAGACGGATAAGACTATTACGTCAATGGCCTTCGAATTATGGCCTTTCCATTTCTCTGTCAGAGGAACCGGGGGGGGGGGGGCTCAGAAACGGTATGCCACACCCCAAACTGACGCAGCAAAGATTCACACCATTTTGCCCAGGTTTCATAATTCTGCCCATGTAACTTAGGGCAGTGAGTGGCCTCTGAAGCTTGGAAAAACTCCATTTCAGCTTTTCCTTTGAGCCGGGAGTCTCTTATGCCTTCAAAGACTCCTTATCTTGGCAGCTCATTAATCACGAACTCTCTGGCTTGGCTCCCAGAGCTATTAATCTGCCGGAGTTCCAAAGGCTCCTTCCGAGGTAAACAGAAAAAGAAAAGCCTCCCTTTCTTTCGCTTTTCCCCCGTACCTCTCAGTCTGTTGCAGCTTTACTCTCCTGTAGGTGCTGTGAATCTGGGCCCGAAACCTTGTTGTTGGGATACTGCCAGGGAGATAGCGTCCATCTGAGCCCCAAGCCGGCTGCCGGACGTCCATCGATCTCTGTAGCCACGCAGATCCAGCAATTAGCGACACGAAGCCTTAGAAATAGACTGCCACATTCCAGGCTTGTGCACATCCTTTATCAGCAGAAACACAGCCAGAAAGCTTGCACCGCAGAAGAGCAGAAGAGCATATTTACAGACTTTATTTAGCGTTGAACAGAACAAAGAAAAACATGACCGTTCTGAGTCAGCGTCTCTGACCGACTGAAATCGAAAGGAATAGCAAACATAAACATCCTGTGAACAGGACATGCGCAGACTCTGTGACTCTCAAAGCCTGCTCCCTTTTAAGGTGGAACGGAAATATCCTAACAAGTTTGGCGAACGGACAAACAGTTCCCAAGTCTGGTGTGTGCTTAGGGTAGGCAGTATGGAATGGCGGAGGAGGACACGGGTCTCTGGTACGCAAAAGTCAAAATCTCCAAGGCGGTCTAACGTTCCTCTTTTTACCATGTCCACAATTCCGAAATCAAGGTATTGGTGCTCAATTTGTAATCCTGGGCATGAAACATGCGTGGTCATGGAAGTGAAAGTTGCGGTAAGAATGGGAAACATGAGTAGGACGGAGGAAGGAGGTATGATGCATCTGTTGGGAAGCATGGTGATCAGGAACAGGGCGGTGGTAGATTGTGAAAGGCAAACTGTTGGAAGGCGAAGCTGTCAAAACCGAGCTGTCAAAGGCAGCTCTCAAAGCCGAGCTGTCAAAGGCGAGCTGTCAAAGCTGAGCTGTCAAACGCGAGGTGTCAAAGCCGAGCTGTCAAAGGCGAGCTGTCAAAGGCGAGCTGTCAAAGCTGAGCTGTCAACCGCGAGGTGTCAAAGGCAGCTGTCAAAGCTGAGCTGTCAAAGCTGAGCTGTCAAACGCGAGGTGTCAAAGCCGAGCTGTCAAACGGTGCGTTGTGATGTCTTATGGAGTCGGAGGCGGATCGGTGGGTGCTCCCGGTTGTCCGTTGTTGGGACGATTTCGGAGGTCCAATGGGTCGGCGCTGATGTTGAAGCAGGTCCGGTCTGTAGGGCTCGATACGTGCCCCGATCTGGTCCGGTCTGTAGGGCTCGATGCGTGCCCCGATCTGGTCCGGTCTGTAGGGCTCGATGCGTGCCCCGATCTGGTCCGGTCTGTAGGGCTCGATGCGTGCCCCGATCTGGTCCGGTCTGTAGGGCTCGATGCGTGCCCCGATCTGGTCCGGTCTGTAGGGTCACCTCTATGTCGGCGTCGTCCTCTGCCGGTTGTGGAGGAGTGGAGTAGGGTGCGTTGTCGCCGGCAGGATCAGGTGGAGAAGCGGGTTTGCAGCGGGTATGGTGCAGCCAGGCCGACTTCTCTGCTACTTTGACGGAGGTGGGGGTAGTGAGAAGTACCCGGTAGGGTCCTTCCCAGGTGGGTTGTAGAGGTACTTTCTGGTAAGTTTTTGCCAATATCCAGTCCCCTGGTTGGAACGGATGGATGTTCTCGTCGAGGGGTATGTTCTGACTCGCGGCTGCGTATCTGTGGAGAACAATGAGTTGCTTCTGGAGCTGCATTATATATTTGGTCAATTCAGATTCGCCTACTTCTAGTTCTGATGGGGGAAATTGCGTGCTATATACGGGGGAGGGTCTTCCAAAAAGTAGTTCATAAGGAGATAAGTTCAGATTCCCACGGGGGCATGCTCTGAGATTGTGTAAGACCAAGGGGAGGGCGTTGACCCACTTAATTCCAGAGTCCCTGCAGAGCTTTCCTAGCTGAGACTTTAGCTGTTGATTCATTCTCTCAACCTGCCCTGAGGAAGGGGGGTGGTATGGGGTGTGTAACTTCCATTTGATCCCTAGAGCTTTAGTGACTTGCTGAACTACGTCAGAAGTGAAGTGTGAGCCCCTGTCGCTGTCTATGTGTCTCGGAACCCCGAAACGTGGTATTATTTCGTGCAGTAGAATTTTTGCAACCATTTGGGCAGTAGCTCGGCGAGTCGGGAGGCATTCTACCCATCCGGTCAATTGGTCAATAATGACAAGGGCATGCTTGTAGCCCTGACAAGGGGGTAAATCTATAAAGTCGACTTGGAGGCTTTCGAAGGGGACAAAAGCCCACGGTCTGGCTCCTGGTGGACATCTGGCAGTATGCTTTGGATTAAAGGTTTGGCAGGTGTGACAATTCTTTACTGCTGCTTTCGCGGCAAGAGCCAGTCCTGGGGCATACCAGCAGCATTGGACTGAGTCTATGAGCTTGTCCCTTCCCCAGTGGGTACACCGATGTAGGATTCTTATGTGTTTGGGTACCCAGAGTCTGGGCATTATGAATCTCTTGTCGGGGAGGTACCAAATGCCAATTCTAAAGAGAGCTCCCTGCTCTTCCCATCCCTTTATCTCTTCTGGGGTGGCGGTTTTATACATTAGTTCAAAGTCTACATCCGACGGAACCTGGGGTCCCTGGAATTCACTGTCTGCAGACAGTGGTTGGAGGGCTGCTTCTTGTGCTACGCGATCAGCGCAGCGGTTCCCCATTGATACTGGGTCTTTTCCCTTGGTATGGGCTTTACAATGGACTACCGCTATTTCTTCTGGAAGTTGTATGGAATCCATAAGACGTTGTACTAGGGGTGCGTGGGCTATTTGAGTGCCTGCAGCGGTCAGAAAACCCCTCTGCAGCCAGATTTGTCCGGTGGCATGAACTAACCCAAAGCAATATTTTGAATCTGTGTAAATTGTGACTCTCTGTCCTGCTCCTAATTCGCAGGCTCGGATCAAGGCAATAAGTTCGGCAGCCTGTGCGCTGTACCTAGCATGGACAGGACACGCTTCCAGGATGTCGGTGTCACTAACAACTGCATATCCGCTTTTCCGTTCTCCTCCCACAATTTTTGAGCTCCCGTCGGTGTACAATATAAGGTCGGGGTTGTTTAAGGGGAGATAGTCGAGATCCTCACGTGGTTTTTCGGCATGTCGGACCACCTGGGAACAGTCGTGATGTGGGGTGCCATCGTCAGGAAGGGGTAAGAGAGTTGCCGGATTGAGGGAGTTTACTCTTTTTATGGTAACATTAGACGGACTGAGGAGGATGGCTTCGTACCTATTCAGCCTTTGGATCGTGAAGCGTTGGCACCTTGTAAGCTGAGAAGGGTGGCCACAGCGTGGGGAACATTTACAGTTAGTTCATGTCCCAAGACAGTCTCTTGTGCCTTTTCTAGGAGTAGTGCTGCAGTTGCCACCGCCCTAAGGCACCCCACATTCCCCATTACAGTGGTGTCCAGTTGAAGGCTGTAGTAAGCGACGGGTCTGTTCCTTCCCTGAAAAGGTTGTGTAAGGACGCCAGAGGCTACTCCCTTATTTTCATGGACGAATAAAGAGAAAGGTAGTCTATAGTCGGGGAGTCCGAGGGCGGGTGAAGACCTCAACTCCCGTTTGATAGATTCGAAGGCTTCAAGCGCCTCTGCAGTCCATTGTAATTGGTCTGGGGCATTGTCATGTGTCATTGCAGTAAGGGGGCAGGTGAATTCTCCGTAGCGGGGGATCCATGCTCGGCAAAATCCACTCATCCCGATGAAACCCCTGAGCTGCCTTTTTGTTTTAGGAAGGGGTAGCTTCGTTATGGCCTCAATCCTATCTGTGGTGAGGGCACGGGTACCTTCCCCAAGGATGTGGCCAAGATATTTCACTTCCTTTTGGCAGCACTGTATCTTTTTGGGGGATACTTTGTGTCCCTTATCTGCCAGTATCGTCAGGAGGGCTATAGTGTCCGATTTGCAGGATTCCAAATCCCGCCCACAAAGTAAAATGTCATCCATGTAAAGCCTGAGGGCGGAGCCTCCCGGAAGGTTCACGTCTAATAGGTCTTGGTGTAATATAGAAGAGAAGATTGCCGGAGATTCCACATATCCCTGAGGTAACCGGGTCCACGTTAATTGACCGGTTTGTAAATGATATTTATTCCAAATTTAAGATTACAAAAAAGAAAAAGAAAACCATACAAAATACAAAAAGAACTTTAGCCATAACAAAACATAAAATGAGCAAATAACAAAAAGACAATAAAATAGAATATAAAAAAGACTTAACAAAAAATATAAAAATGCATTGAATTGAAATAAGACAAAAAACAAATTAAACCCTTACTTAGCCTTTTTCCCTTTACTTATTTCCATGACCTCCTCTCACCTCCCAACTTTGTATTCTAGTTCAAATCGTATTTCCAGCAAATCCTTCTAACCTTCTTTTCATTTACATATTTTAACCTTAAACAATGTAATTAATCATCCTCTATTTCATCAATTTCCATACCTCATTTTTACATTAGTCCATTATATCATATCTGCCAAAACGGCCTAATATTCTTTTTCCAACCTCTTTCTAACATTCTTTTATATTGCAGTATTTTTGAAGATATATTTTAAATTTTTTCCAATCTTCTTCCATCGACCCTTCTCCCTGGTCTCGAATTCTGCCGGTCATCTCAGCCAGTTCCATATAGTCCATCACTTTCATCTGCCATTCTTCTCGGGTAGGCAATTCTTGTGTCTTCCAGTACTTCCCAATGAGTATTCTTGCTGCTGCTGTCGCATACATAAAGAAAATTCTATCTTCCCTTCGCACCAATTGGCCGACCATGCCCAGGAGAAAGGCCTCTGGTTTCTTCAGAAAAGTGTATTTCAATACCTTTTTTAATTCATTATATATCATTTCCCAGAAGGCCTTAATCTTTGGGCACGTCCACCAAAGGTGAAAAAATGTACCTTCATTTTCTCTACATTTCCAACATTTATTATCGGGCAAATGATAGATTTTTGCTAGCTTGACTGGAGTTAAGTACCACCTATAGATCATTTTCATTATATTTTCTCTTAAGGCATTACAAGCCGTAAATTTCAGACCTGTGGTCCATAACTGTTCCCAGTCAGCAAACATAGTGTTATGTCCAAAATCTTGTGCCCATTTAATCATAACAGATTTAACCGTTTCATCCTGTGTATTCCATTTCAGCAGCAAATTATACATTCTTGACAAATTCTTAGTTTTAGGATCTAACAATTCTGTTTCCAGTTTTGATTTTTCCTCCTGGAAAACAATCTTTTTATCTGAATTAAAAGCCTCCCTTATTTGATAATAATGAAGCCAGTCTCGAACTTTAATTTTTAGTTTGTCGAAACTGTTGGGTGTAGTGAAGGGTTAACCTTCTGTGCCTCGAGGCTGAGAGGAGGCGCTTACAAGGGAAGTAAGCCAGGACGTGGCGAAAGCAGCTTGGAATGCTGTGAGCTGAGTGAAAAGTGAAAGCAGCTTGCTTTGTTACGCAGCTGCAAGCTGAGAGAAGGACGCAAAAAAGATGCAGCTTGAATCAGATGGTGTCTTGCTTGTAAATATGCTACTTTTGAGCAAATAAAGTGCTATTAGGAAAGAAGAAACGTGTGGGACTTCTTTTACTGCCCTTTCAACACGGACGCTGTGCAATTCTGCTAATTGCTTTACGACCTGCAGAGGAGTGCAGGGGAGCGTGCCGGACGCTGAACACTAAAGCAATAAATCTACCTAACATGGTTATGGCTCCACGTGAAGCATGTGAGAAAGGGCTTTGAAGCTTTATCTGCTGATCGTCAGTTTGATCGACTGCCGGAGACTTCAAAGAGGCAGATCGGAGGAGGCTGGGAGCTGAGAGCCATGACGTCCGGAGTTCCCAGTTTGGCTGAGTGAGTACCTTTTGGGAAAAGCCAACAGAAGGGGGCAATGGCTCAGCCCTGTGAACATGGCTTTGAGTTTAAACTGCCATGTCAGAAACTGACTAGCCAAAATTGGCTGCAGTGGAGCTTTCAAGTGGAGCTTTTGCTGGTGGGGGAGCAGCTGTGGAATGTAATTCACCCCCCACAGAATGCAGCTGGGAAAGCAGAGGCTAATAGGGCTGCAGAGCAAAGTGAAGTGGAGAAGCGTGTGCTTGCTTTTTTGGCAGAAAGTGTGGATACTCATCTGGTGCCTGTTGTCCTGGGTGCAAGAAAGCCAGAGGCCGCTTGGCTAGCACTCCAAGAAGCTTGTGGAGCTGGAGTGGGAAGCAAGGGTCGAGAAGTGGCTGCATCCGAAAGGGAGAGGCAAGATGGCGCCGGCCACATTCTTGAGTGCCGATACACAGCTGGGAGGAGCTGGGAGCCCCCACAGGGGGGCGAAGGGACTGTTGCTGTTGTTGTTGCTAGCAATGCTGCTTGTGCTTTTGCTGAGCCTGGGAGCTGTGTGGATGCTGCAACGTGTCTGTGTGAGGAACCTGGAGAGAGGTCAAGTGTTGAGAGCCCTTTACCCTTCAGAGGGGGTGCAGAAAAACGTCCTGGAGACCCCGTGAGCAGTGGGGGGGCAGTGAGCAGTGAAAGCTCAGAGACGCCTCTTTCTCCAAAAGCTGCCAAGAGTTGTTTACGTCGTGAGTCGGAGCCTGGGAAGCTGAAAAGAGCTAAAGGCTTCAAGGTCGGCCACCTGCAGCAAGTAGAGATAAGAGCTTCAGAGTTGTGTGGGAACGCCGAGACAAGTCCAGTCTCCATGGCAACTGAGAGAGTTGCATCTACGGAAGCTGTGAAGGTCGTGGGCAAGTCTTCCTGCCGGGGGGAGTCTGTTGCCGTGACAACCAGAAAGGACATCTGCAGAAGCCCCAAGGAGGGGGGTAGTGAGGAGATTGTTGCCCTGGCGACCCAGGAATGTAAACAACAAGACTTTCTCACTGTAATAATAGACTCTGGTGCCTCAAATTCGTTGGTGCCATCTGCTGATCTTTTGAGGAATTGCAGGACAGTAAAAACTGAGAAGTATGTTACGATTGCCGATGGGAGCAGAAAAAGGCTGACAGAAACAGGACTGTTCTTCTGTCCTTTCCTTAAGCATGAAGTCAAAGCTTATGCAGTGCCCGGTTTAACTAACTGTTTGTTAAGTGTGCATGATCTATTGATCGATGGTTTTCAAATTTCTTTTGCAGGTGACAAATGTGAATTTTCCAAGGATGGGGAACACGTATACACAGTGCAGTCTAAAGATAATTTGTTTGCTGTAAATGTGCCTTTTTCCACAGGAGAGGATGACACCGAAGATGCGAAGGGCCAATGTGTGAACGTAGCACCCCACCATGGTTGTTCACATATTTGGCACAGACGCTTCACCCATTTGAATTGGAAATATCTCCAGAAAGCGCCAGAGCTGACACAAGGGTGCAAATTTAATGTTTGTGACAAATTTCTAGATTGCAATGCATGTAAACAGGCGAAAGTTGTGACATGCTCATATCCAAAGTCAGAGAGGCAGACCACGCAACCCTTTGAATTAATTCATGCAGATTTGTGTGGACCCATGTCTGTTGAGTCACTGGGAGGTTCGAAGTATTCTTTGCTTTTGATTGATGATTTTTCGAGGTCTGCTTGGACCTTCTCTCTGAAAACGAAAGGGGAGGCGGCTAAAATGATCAGGGATTGGATCACCGCAGTTGAGGTAACCTTTTCCACCAAAGTTCGTGGTTTTCAAAGTGACAGAGGTGCTGAATTCACTGGTTCTGCTTTACAGGATTTCTTTAGGGAGAAGGGGATTAGCCACAGACTGACCGCTCCTTACTCTCCGCAACAGAATGGGCTGGCAGAGAGAAAGAACAGGACGGTGCAGGAAGCTGTGTCTGCGATCCTGTGGGACGCAGGGCTACCCCAGAAATATTGGTCGGAGGCTTGGCGATATGTGGTCCATACCGAGAACAGAGTGTACAACTCTAGTGTAGGAAATACACCGTATTTCTTACTTCATGGAGAGAAGCCCAAGGTACACTACCTTCGTGTGTTTGGTTGTGAGGCTTGGGTGCTTATTCCAAAGGCTCTACGCAAGAAAGGTGAGCCAAGATCTAGAAGAATGATCTTTGTAGGGTATGAGCCTGGCTCAAAGGCCTGGAGGTTTGCGTACCCAAGTGGAGACCAGTCGAGGTTGGTTATCAGCAATAGCGCTGAGTTCTGTGAGCAAGCTGGTTGGAAACGTCTGCACGCCAATCCAGACGTGCTTCCACAGCAGTTCTATGACTCAGACGTTGAAGAGGAAGAGGAACTTGTTGCTGGGGACCACGGTCCAGAGCGACAGAGTCCAAGGCAGGGACAACTCAGGATCCCTCAGAGGGGGGAACCTAGAACACCTCCTCAGGCAAGTGTCAAGTTTGAGCCAAAGAGTGAGCCTTCTTCACCTGCTGGACCAGCTGTAAGGCCCAAGAGGTGCAGCAGGTCAGAGGGGGAAGACACTGAAGTTGAGGATGATTTAGCTGGACCCAGTGAAGCAGCAGGGTCACCAGGAGTCACACTGAGGAGATCAGCGAGGACAAGGAGGCCTCCTGATCGGTACGACGCTTCAGGCGTCTGGGTAGGTTCTGCAAGATGTGAACCTGAATCCTTCGAGGATATTCAGAGTTTACCTGAGGAAGAAGCAGGCAAATGGCACAGGGCAATGGACAAAGAGATGAAGTCCATGAAAGATCTAGGTGTGTTCTCACTCACAGAGTTGCCACCGGGAAAGCAGGCTGTGAGTTCCAGGTGGGTTTACCGCTTGAAACCCACTGGCGCAGGAGAGCCGCAGTATAAAGCCAGGTTAGTTGCTCGAGGATTTACTCAGAGGAAGGGAATACACTTCACGGAGGTGTATTCGCCAACGTCACGAGCGGAGACTCTGAGAACACTTTTAGCTTGTGCAGCACAGAGAGGCTGGAAGGTAAACCACTTTGATGTGGATGTTGCCTACCTTAACTCAGATCTCCAGGAGGAGCTGTACATGATTCCTCCTCCGGGGTTTGAGAACTCAAGGCAGGATGTTGTGTGGAGATTGCACAAATCCATCTATGGATTACGTCAATCTGCTAGAAACTGGAACATGTGCCTGAATGAAGCTTTGGAGAAGCTAGGTTTCAGGAAGAGTCTTGCTGACAGTTGCCTGTTCCTTAGAGGATCAGGAGACTCACAGGAGCTGGTGCTGTTTTTTGTTGATGACGTGCTTTTCTTCTCAGAAACAGATGAACAGGCGGAAAAGTTTGCCAAAGAGTTAGGTAAACGATTCAAGCTTAAACAGCTTGGTGCTGTCAAAACCTATTTAGGTGTCAATGTTGAGCGTGCACAGGATGGAAGTTTTTTGCTCAGCCAGAGAGGTAAAATTGAGCAACTGCTTCAGAAGTTCAGGATGAGTGATTGTGCAGGAGTGAGAAGTCCTATGGAGACTAGTTTTGTGAAGGACAGCCAGCAAGCAGAACGCGCTGCGTTCGAAAATACTGAAGTGTTTCAGTCAGCTCTAGGGAGTTTGTTGTACTTGTCCCAGTGGAGCAGACCTGATATAGCGTTTGCTGTCAATCTGCTCAGCAGGGAGGCATCAAACCCTAGTGTGCAAGCCTGGAATGGCATCAAGAGAGTTCTGAGGTATTTGCAGGAGACCAAAGACTTTTGTCTTAGGTTGCCAGCACAAGGAGAAGTCAAACTGACTTGCTTTGTGGACTCGGATTGGGCTAATCTTGAGGATCGCAAGTCTGTGTCTGGCCTAGTGGTGAAGTTTGGGAACTCAGTAGTTGGATGGAGGTCCAAGAAGCAAAGTCTTATAGCGCTCTCATCCACTGAGGCTGAGTTTAGTGCTCTTTCAGAGATGTGCAGATAAGTAGAGTTCTATGCTTGCTTGGTGCAGGAACTCTGCGAAGTGGATTGTCTGCCGATACGTGTTTTCGAGGACAATCAACCATGCCTGCGTTTGGCAGAGTCAGGTCAGTTCAAGGCCAGAACTAAACACCTAGACATTCGCTTTCGGAATGTGTGCCAGAGTGTTCAGGAGGGATTAGTTGCGCTGAAGTATTGTCCCTCTGCCAAGAACCTAGCTGATGGGTTCACGAAGCCACTCACCTTCCAAAAACATGGGGAGTTTTGTGAAGGTCTGGGTTTGGGACGACCAAGGGTCGATTCTCCCCTCAGGCGCGAGACAAGAGGGGGTGTTGGGTGTAGTGAAGGGTTAACCTTCTGTGTCTTGAGGCTGAGAGGAGGCGCTTACAAGGGAAGTAAGCCAGGACGTGGCGAAAGCAGCTTGGAATGCTGTGAGCTGAGTGAAAAGTGAAAGCAGCTTGCTTTGTTACGCAGCTGCAAGCTGAGAGAAGGACGCAAAAAAGATGCAGCTTGAATCAGATGGTGTCTTGCTTGTAAATATGCTACTTTTGAGCAAATAAAGTGCTATTAGGAAAGAAGAAACGTGTGGGACTTCTTTTACTGCCCTTTCAACACGGACGCTGTGCAATTCTGCTAATTGCTTTACGACCTGCAGAGGAGTGCAGGGGAGCGTGCCGGACGCTGAACACTAAAGCAATAAATCTACCTAACAGAAACTCTGCAGCTTTAGTTTATCTCCAACTTGTTCTAAAATTTCACAATATTTTGGCCAGTTTGTCTCCGTATTAGTTTTTTTCAAAGCCTTAGCCTCCATTGGTGACAGCCACCTTGGTGTTTTACTTTCCAACAAATCCTTATATCTCACCCAGACATTAAACAATGCTTTCCTGACAATATGGTTCTTAAAGGCCTTATGCGCTTTAACCTTGTCATACCATAGATATGCATGCCATCCAAAGACATTGTCAAAACCTTCTAAGTCCAAAATGTCCGTGTTTTCAAGAAGCAGCCAATCTTTCAGCCAGCAAAATGCGGCTGATTCATAATAAAGTTTAAGGTCTGGCAGGGCAAATCCACCTCTTTCTTTAGCATCAGTTAAAATCTTAAATTTTATTCTTGGCTTCTTGCCCTGCCAGACAAATCTAGAAATATCTCTCTGCCATTTCTTGAAACAGTCCATCTTGTCCAAAATCTGTAATGTTTGAAACAAAAACAACATCCTAGGCAATACATTCATCTTTATCGCAGCAATTCGGCCCAACAATGATAACTTCAATTTTGACCATATTTCCAAATCCTTCTTTACTTCTAACCAACATTTTTCATAATTATCTTTAAACAAATTCACATTTTTAGCAGTCATATGAACCCCTAAATATTTCACTTTCTTAACTAATGTTAATCCTGTCTCCTTCTGAAACCTCTCTTTCTCAATCTCTGTAAGATTTTTCTCTAACACCTTAGTTTTCATCTTATTCAATTTAAAACCTGCTACTTGACCAAATTCTTGGATTAGTTGCAATACTCTTTTTGTACTGGGTTCTGGCTCCTGTAGTGTCAAAACCAAATCATCAGCAAAAGCTTTCAATTTGTACTGTTTAGCTCCGAGTTGTATACCTTTGACCAATTGGTCTTTCCTGATCATGTTAAGCAAAACCTCCAGAACCGATATAAAAAGCAGTGGGGAGATTGGGCAACCCTGTCTTGTTCCTTTCTCTATCTTAAACTCTTCTGTAACTACGTTATTTACAATCAACTTAGCTTTTTGTTCCGAATAAATTGCACCTATACCGTTTTCAAAACTTTGACCTACCCCCATCCCCTGCAGATTTTTCTTCATAAAATTCCAAGAAATATTATCAAAGGCTTTCTCCGCATCCACAAATATTAGAACTGCTTTAGTATTAATATTAACTTGCAGTTTTTCTAAAATATTAATAATATTCCTCGTATTGTCTGATAAATGTCTCCCCGGGAGAAAGCCCGCTTGGTCCTTATGAATTTGTTTCACCAATACATTTTTTAATCTTTTAGCCATAATTTCTGCAAAAATTTTGTAATCCACGTTAAGTAGGGATATGGGACGGTAGTTCTTCAGCTGTGTCTTTTCCACTTCTGTTTTCGGTATGAGTGTAATATAGGCTTCTTTCCACGACTCGGGTGCCTTTCCTCCCTGTAGTATTTCATTGAAAACTTCTTTCAAAGGCTGCATTAACCATTCTTTCAAAGATTTATAATACTTTGCAGTCAGACCATCTGGCCCTGGAGATTTGCCCAATTTCATGTCCTGAATGGCTCCTTCCACCTCTTGATCAGATATTGTAGAGTTTAATATTGATTTACTCTCTTGAGATATTTTTTGTAATCCATTTGTTTTCAAAAACCGATCAATGTCTGTTTCTTTCTGGATCTCCTGCGTATATAACTGTTTAAAGTACTTCTGAAAACACTTTCGAATCTCCCCAGGATTCTGTATATTCTTCCCTTCTACTACCAAATTCGTAATAGTATTAAGCTTTTGTCTTTTTTTCATTTGCCATGCCAATAATTTCCCACACTTATTTGCCGATTCAAATGTCTTTTGTCTCATCTGTTTGATCTTCCATTCTATTTCCTGATTCGTCAGCTTCATATATTGTACTTGATATAGCTTTATCTCTTTTAGAATCTCCTGTGAATTCGGTTTTGCCCTCAGTCTTTTTTCTCCATCCTTAATTTTCTCCAAAATTTTTTCTCTCTTCTCATTTTGGAATCTTTTCCTAATTGCATTTTGTTGTATCAGGAACCCTCTCATCACCGCTTTGCTTGCATCCCAAATCACTCTTTTCTCAGTCGTAGTGTTCATATTTATCTCAAAGTAGTCTCTCAGGTTTTTCTGGGCCTTTTTGATGATTTCCTCGTTCCTAAGCAAGGAGTCATTCATCCTCCATCTAAAAGCTCCAATTGGCGTTAATATCATTTCCATCTTTACTGGGTTGTGGTCAGAGCAAATTTTAGATCAAATTACCGTTTTTATTATCTTAGGGGCCAGTCCCCTGGTTATCCAAATTTGGTCTATTCTTGTCCATGTCATTTTTGCTTCAGAGAAGAAGGTTCCTTCTCTTTCCAAGGGGTTCTTTGTTCTCCAAATGTCCACAAGGTCCATATTGTCAGTCATTTCAAAAAATGTCTTTGGTAGTCTGCCATCTTTCGTCACCGTTTGTCTTTGGGCTTTATCCATGTTTGTAGACACTACTCCATTCATGTCTCCCATCAAAATTATATTGTAATCCAGGTAGTCCAATAGGATTTCATGCAGTTTTTTTAAAAAATTCTGATTTTCCCTCATTTGGCGCATAAATACCTAATATCAGAAACTTCTGACCATGAAGCTGGATTTCAATTGCTATATATCTTCCTTGATCATCTTTGAATAAAAATTTTGGTGACAGGCTTTCCTTTGCATAGAGTACTACTCCTCTTTTTTTCACATTGTCTGATGAAATAAATTCTTCTCCCAATCTTTTATTAATCAAAATTTTCCGATGTAGCCTTGTCACATGCGTTTCTTGTAAACAAATCAAGTCCAAATGTTCTTTTTTTAATATATGAAATACTCTCCCCCTTTTTTCCCGAGAATTTACGCCATTAATGTTCCAACTTAATACTTGCAGTGTCATTTTGTGCTTACTCTCCTTCTCCCCCAACAGCCCCCAGAAGTTTGTCTATGTCTGTCGGTGGCGTTGGTTTCACTTTTTTTTGTAAACTCTTATCCGCTACAACAGGCTCTTTCCCCAATCCTTTCTGTAGATCTTCTTCGTATGCGCTCATGAACTTGTTCTTTTCCTCCACTGATCTTATCTTTGTCTTTCTTCCTTTAAAACTAAAGGATAGGCCTTGAGGAAATTCCCACCTGAAAGGGATCTTACTTTTTCTCAACAGGGCCACCAAGTCTCCAAAGTCTTGTCTTAAATCCAAAAGATGTTTCGGTATGTCTTTAAAAATTTCCACTTTTGATTGCAGAATTGTCAAAGGTTTCTCATAATGCAAACCCAAAATTTTATCCCTCTCATCTTTGGATCGGAGGGTAATCAAACAGTCCCTTATTTTAATCTTTTTTCCTCCTTTTCCCAATCTGAAGGCCCTCACAATCTTGAAATCTTCTTGTTTCAAATCCGATTTCCAAAATTCCGCAAATTCTTGTGTCAGAAAATCTATCAAGGTGCCCTTCTCCAGCTCAGGAACAGCTCTAATTCTTAGATTGGATTGTTTGTCTCTGAGTTCGATCATAGACAGCGTCAACTTATGTTCTGCAATCTCTTTCTGTAGGTCAGGTACCTTCTCAGTTTCCAGCTGCCCTACTTTAAATTCCACAGCAGCAGTTTTTTCCTGTATAGACTTTGACTCCTGCAATAGTCTCTGAATGGATTCGGTATTACTATTTACCTTTTTCCCCAAGTTTTCTAATGTTTCTGTATTTAAGTCAATTTTTTTATTTGCAGTGTCAACTTTCTTATTCGTTTCTTCAACCTTTTTATTCGTCTCATCAACCTTTGTACTAAGTTGTAGTAAAGTTTCATTAATCTTGGCCAGGGCGCTGGCTAGAATTTCTTCTGCCATTCCACTGGACTTAACTTGTGTTGCTAAGGTAAAAAGCGAAGAGAAATTGGCTCTCTGGGTCTACGGGGATACTAAAGAAGGCGGAACATAAGTCTATGACGGAGTAAACTACAGTTCCCTCCGGGATCGTGTTCAAAAGGTGGTGGGGATTGGCTACTACGGCGTGTCTGGGGATAACGAAAGAATTGACGAGTCGAAGGTCTTGCACCAAGCGCCATTTGACAGGGTTGGTATTAGGTTTCTTGACGGGAAGGAGGGGGGTGTTACACGGCGAGGCACAGGGAACTAGAACTCCCATCTTCAGAAATTCATCAATCATCGGAGTGAGTCCCTCGATTGCTTCGGGAGGTAGGGCGTATTGTTTGGTACAGGGAAATGGTAGGTCCTTCCTATAGTTAACTTTTACTGGGGTTGCAGACTTTAGGAGTCCAACGGATGTTGATTCAGTTCCCCATAACCAAGAGGGAACACTATTAAGAAGTTCGGGAGGAAGGTCAATGGTTTTGTTGTTAGCTTCTTGAAGAATCCCTTGGAAATTGAAAATGGAGTTGTTTGGCATGTGTAAATAAATTCCTTCTTGGCCGCATTGAATAGTAGCGTTCAGTTTACAGAGCAGATCCCTCCCCAGAAGGTTAACTGGACTGGAAGTTAGTAGAAAGGTATGTTTAACCGATAGAGGTCCAACGGAGACCTTTGCGGGTTTGGAAAGGGGGCAGTTCTGGGGGATTCCATCAAGCCCCATTACGGTTCTGGTTTCTTCCCCCGGGGCCAAATGGCTATTTGTAAGGGTGGAGTAGGTGGCTCCAGTGTCTAGGAGACAATCATAGGACTGGCCATCAATTTGCATAGTGCATATGGGGTCGGAGGAGGATAGTTGCAAAACTGGGCAGAGGAAAGAAAAGGAGGCGGGATCTGCTTCTAATTGTCAATGTGCCTGATACTCTTCCATTACCATTTCATGAGTTGGATTTGTGGAGCGACCTCCCTGTTTAAAGGGGTTGGTAGCGTCGTGGGGTTGATTTCGTGGTCGTGGTTGCGGAGGAGGGGGTCCTGCGCGGGGTTGCGTTAGGGTCGGGGATTGGTTAGGTCGGTATGGAGGGGTAGACTCCCTATATTTGGGGTAGGTGGTTTCCCTGTATTCTGGTCTGTACGGTCTTGGATTTCTATATTCGGCCCTTCTGGCTCCTGTCAGAAGGGGGCAGTTTCTTTTTATATGCCCTACTTCATCACAGTTGAAACAAACACGGTCATCTTGTAGTTCGGGTCCCCCTGGCTTAAATTTTTCTTTGAAGGTAGGAACCCCGGCCGCATAGGCTAACACCCGTGGGGGATTGGGCTTTTGGTCTTTTCTTTTCCGTTCGTCCCTCGAGTTGAAAACGGACTTAGCGATGGAAAGGATTTCGTTTATGGTTTTTCCATCGTACCCCAGGTGTGCATTTAATGCTTTCCGAATGTCGGCTGTAGCTTGGTCTTTGAAAAATCCTTTGACTATTACCTCGTGCTGCGGGTTCTCCGGATCTATCCCACCCCAGGTTTTAATAGCAGAGACTAGCCTTGAGTAGTAGTCGGATGGATGTTCGTCAGGTCCTTGAAGGACGGCTTGGACTTTGGTCCAGTTCACGGTTCGCTGTCCCACAGCTTTAATACCATCTAGGATGGCTTTCTTAAAAAATTTTAAACCCCATATGCCATTATCAGTGTTATAGTCCCAGTCAGGCTCATTAAGTAGCGTCTGGGCGGTCAGTGGGGCCATCGAGGCGGGTCGGTTCGGTTGATAATCTTCCCGAGCTAGAGCTTCCCCCGCCTTCGCCAGTATCTCCCTTTTTTCTGCCTCATTAAAAAGAGCCCCAAGCAACATATGTACATCCGCCCACGTGGGGTTGTGGGTGGAGAAGATGGTGGCCACCTGGCGGTGGCATTTGTTGGGGTCGTCCCGTAGGGAGGGCATCTTGTCGGACCAGTTCATTAAGTCTGAAGTAAGGAAGGGTTGGTGAGTGAAAACCATGCGGGGTGGGTCTCCTGCCCTGACTGGGGGTATAGGTAATGCCCTTAGAGGAAAAGCGCCCTCTATTTCTCCGTTCTGCAGATTATCCCTATTCCGAGTTCTACTGGAGACGGGTCCCTCTCTTCCTCCATTTAGAAGTTGCCCGTTGAGTAGGGGTCCTAGGTCCAAGTCTACTTGGTCGTCTCCTATGTTGGACGCACTTGGGGAAGGGTTGGGCGGCGATGTACTTGATGCACTTTGGGAAGGGGCAGCGGCGGGTGGATTTGCTACGTCTTCCCCGGGTCCCGCGCCTCCCCCACCGGCTCCTGTTCTGTCTCCTGCCCCGGATCCTGGCGGTCGGGGGGCTCGTGGTTCGGGATAGTAGAAAGGAACGAGGGTCCTATCCAATTGTTCCTCCTGGGCTCTAATCTCATCATATGGGGGAGGTCTGGTCGTTTTTAAAACAGCCATTTGCCGAACAATTTGGGTTTGCTGCCGTTGAAACAATTCATGGGCTTCAACGAAGGCATTGAGATAGTACAGTTGTCGGGGCTTCTCATCAGCCAGGTAAGACTTAAGTGCTTGCATCTTCACGAGATTAAAGGAACCGTGAGGTGGCCATTGCGAGGCCGGCTCTAGGTGGTGGGTAAAAGCGACCCACGAGATGTTGCAAAGGTCCCTCAGTTTGGACTTTGAGAGTCCCTTCCTCCCTCTCAACTCTTTCCAGTTTAAGAGAACAAATTGAAGAGGGGTATCAGAGTCCTCCCTTGGGCGGAAAGGCTTCGCGGAAGGAGGAGTCCAGTCTGAATGCTTGGAAGCTCCCATTCTCTCGTGTGTTATTATTGGGTTTTTTTTCGTTAACGAAGTACGCTAAAGACAGAAAGAGTGGACACACACACACAAGGGAAGAGGGGCAATGGAAAAAAGAAAGAGGGGACAGGAAAAAATATCCTTTCAGTACTCGAAGTATCCTTGACTAACACAATTCCTACCTATCTGTAAACCACAAATTACTTTCAGGAAATCTCAGACATGAACCTAAAACAAACCACGGGTCCCTCTGCCCGGAAAAATCAAATCACGGGTCCCTCTGCCCGGAAAATCAAACCACGGGTCCCTCTGCCCGGAAAATCAAACCACGGGTCCCTCTGCCCGGAAAATCAAACCTCGGGTCCCTCTGCCCGGAAATCAAACCACGGGTCCCTCTGCCCGGAAAATCAAACCACGGATCCGGAATTCCTTTACCTTAGCGCTGTTTACAAGACTAACCCTAGTGTGGGGCCCCAATTTGTGAACCTCCCGCTCTACTCTCCATGACAGCCTCCTGCCTAGCCTTTAGACTAAGTTCGGGCTCCCTACTGGACGCCTGCGCAATGCAGTGCCAGATCGGGGTCCGAGAAAACAAAGTTTAGAAAGGAAGCAAATGACCTTGCGTTCTCACGTACACGGGTCATCCCCAACAAGGGTTACCGAGCAGGAGGGGCGGCTTCATTTGCATAAACAGGGGAGGGAGAAAGAGTAAGAGAGATTTGTATGGACGCCTCCGGGAGACTCCGAGGGAGGACGTCAGAGAAATGACAAAGTACCGCGTTTTCCCCGGCCACACTCCGAAAGGGAAAACGGGGGGGGGGGGAGGAGAGATTTTAGGACGTTCCTGGACGACTCCGAGAGGTAACGTCGGAAAGCAGCAAAGGTTCCACAATTTCCCCGGTCCAGCTCCGAGAGGAAAATAGGGGGAGAGAAAGAGAAAGTTTAGGGCGTTCCTGGACGACTCCGAGAGGTAACGTCGGAAAACAACAAAAGTTCCACAATTTCCCCGGTCCAGCTCCGAGAGGGAAATGGGGAGAGAAAGAGAAAGATGATCTATAATGAATTGAAAAAGGTATTTAAATATACCTTCTTGAAGAAACCAGAGGCCTTTCTCCTGGGCATAGTCGGCCAATTGGTGTTAAAAAAGGATAGAACTTTCTTTATGTATGCTACAACAGCAGCAAGAATACTCATCGCAAAGTATTGGAAGACACAAGAGCTACCCACACTGGAGGAATGGCAGATGAAAATGATGGACTACATGGAATTGGCGGAAATGACTGGCAGAATCCGTGACCAGGGAGAAGAGTCGGTGGAAGAAGATTGGAAGAAATTCAAAGATTATTTACAGAAATATTGCAAAATTAATGAATGTTAGAGTGATGTTGGATTGAAGTTAAGTGGCTTCTAGCTGTACAGGTTTCAAAGTTATAAATATATCAAGATTAAGGATTAGGACTAAAAAAGGCTAAAAGAATGGAAAAATTGGTTTTTAATAGGTAAAAACTTAATGTTATAATATATTAAGATTAAGGATTGGGATTAAAAAGGAGGGAAAGAAATTGCTGGACTAACAAACTGAATTGGAATACAAAAGAGGGAGGTATGAGGAGGTCCGGGAAACAAGTAAATGTAAAATAAGTTATGAAAAGACGGAATTGTTTTTAACTGTTTTTTCTTTTTCCTTTTTGTATTTTTGTATTTTATATTGTGTATTTTTCTTTTTTATTCTTAAATTTTTCTTTCTTATTAATGTGATTCCTTTTTTGTGAAACTTTAATAAAAAAAATTTTTTTAATAAAAAAAAAGAGAAAGAGAAAGTTTAGGACGTTCCTGGTCGACTCCGAGGGGTAACGTCAAAGATAGAAGGAAGAAAAGGTCCAGCTGTCGTGGGGACGTTGCTTTTTTTCCACCCCCCTCCCAATGTATTTTCTTCAAACCATACTCACGTTCGTAGATGTCCCTCGAGGATCCCGGGATCCTTTCCCCTTAGCAGGCTTGACCTTGCCTTTGCTTCCCCTGGTTGAGCTTTTGGTGACGATTGATTACCGCCCGCAAAGAGGAGGCAGGGAGAGGGAAAAAGGATCCCCGGGCTAAGGTTGCCCAGTGGCACCCGATCCCCTCTATCTCCCTCCTCACCTTTACAGGAGAACCAAGTGTCCCTGAGCACGGTCGCCAAAACTGTTACCGGAAAATCCGAGGGCTCCCTTGGACAAAATCAAGACACCAACCAGAGCAAATTGGAAGCAAATCAGCAGCCTGTAGGCTTGGTCTTTATTGAAGAAAAGACTGTCGCGACAGGACTCCCACCGCCCACGAGGTGAAGCAAGATGGAAGCCCAGAACAAAAGAAGACCCCAACTTTTATTAGCTCCTAATCCCCTAAGTTACACCCCTAGAAATACATCATATTTACATCATGACTACATTAAGAACAGGAGGAGTCAGGGGAGGGGTCGCACAGGTAATCTGAGTATCCCGACATCGCGGGAGCCCCCTCCCTTCCTCCCCATGAGTCATTTTCAGAAAACAAAGGGAAAGGCGCAGTTTCCTGCCCCCTGAGGGGAATCCGGTCACGGTCCCTTTGTCATAGTCCGTGTTGAATACACTAGTGTATGCAGTTCATTGTGTCTTTGATAGTCCTTCGTCTGAGCCCATCAAGACGACTATCAAGGTTGCTGTGTCAACTGGGGAAGGGCTGCAGAGTACGTGCCTGCTCGGTCAAGGGATTATGGCTGACTGGTATCAAACCACCCCCCTTTGACAGTCCTTGTGATATGGAGCAGAATAAAAGTGGTCCGGTGAAAATCCGATATATGGTTGATTTATGGTGAATTTATGAAGAATACTGTCGTTGAAGTTCAAAGCACTTTCACCTTTCAGGAAACGGTTTGCAACATTTTGATTAAATCAGTCACGGTCAATTGAACTCGGAAACTTTGTATTAGGAGGCTGTCAAAGACAGAGAAGCGAGAGCCTGCTGCCTGCAGTACCAGCGTGGCCGCCACAAGAGGCGCTGTTCGGTAACACTGATTGGCTGAAACGGCAGCCGACTGACCCGGAGTTCAGGCGGCCGGTCTACTCATGATAAAGATAGGGCGAAGTGGGACGTTGTAGGAAAATACACGAAAATAAAGGAGTTCTACGCGAAATTAGGGCTTCCTTATTTACGGAAGGCTATCGTTCGTTGGGGTGATGCCCCTCTAGAAGGGGCATCTCCCAGTTCGGGGAGGTGGGAGGTGTGTGTGGTGCTTGTGCATTACGATGTAATGAGGGGGGGGGTCCTCCGGCTACAGGTGGCACAAGGGAACCAGGAGGGGTCCCAGGCCTTCGTAGTGCCTAGTAACCCACAGGCTTTGGCACAGTTGTTCAGTGCTTTTTAGACATTTTATAGGCAATATAGGCCCGCAGACCAGGTGGCAGCGGTACCTCTGGCGCTCACCCAAGAATGCATCCCGGATACGCCACCTAATGTTGTGGACCGCCCCGGCACCTCCGCGGCCACCGCGGCAGTGCTGAGAGCAGCCAATGATTCAACAGTGGGTCCGTGTCCGAGATGGGTCAGGGTAGCCTCCTGTGCCCTGAAACCCACAGGCCTAGTCAGTGTTTCCTCTGCTTTTGAAACCTTTTACCAACAATTCAGGCCCATGGTCACTGCGGCCTCTTCCCAAATAGTGAGTACTTCCGTCCAGCAATGAGGAGCTCCCTTGCACTTTGGCCTCCTTATTTAGGGTTCCACATTCGGGTAGCAATCCATTTATGCATCCTCACACATAATTACAGTCTACGTGTCCCTGGGTTTCCAATGACAGATCCTCGGGAGGCAGGGCTCATGCTTACAATTATAACCTTTCTGACTCTCAGTATACCCCAGACTTTCCCAGTATTCTACAGCATTCACAACCTCAGTCTTTACCGCGGAAGGGGGCTCCGAAACATCATCGGACGAAGAGACGCAGGGGCAACAGGAAGTGGCAGCGGCTGCAGAACAGCACCAGTCTCCAATGATGGGCAAGGGAGAAAGAAGTCTAAGTAAGAAGAAGCATTCGGCCAAGAAGAGCAAAAGAAGTAAGCCTTCTGTTGCCGAGGACGATTCAAAAAAGCTTCCTGCTGCCCACCACCTGCTGGGTTCCGAGCGACCAGAATTACTGGATGGAGCATATGGGTCCCTATGTGGAAAAAGGAAAGTTGGAAAATTTGAAGCTAAGTGAGTCCCTCACCATGAGGTTTGCTGGGAGTACAACACGGGTGTGTGCCAGGGGCCAAATTGTAAGTATGCGCATGAATGTGAGAAATGCCTAGGTAACCACCCAGCGTCTTCATGTTTTAAAGGTAAACAGCCTTTCCGGGCAGCAGGGGGCATTTCCACCAGGGGTCTTGAAAAGCTCACAGACCCGCCAAAAAGAACAGCCACAAACTGGTATGAATTTGGCCCTTGACTGTGATGTTCTCTTCTGTTAAGCTCTCACCTCTTAGAACCCTTCTTGATAAATACCCTAAAATAGAGGCAGCAAAGTACCCTGGGAAAGAGTTTCTCTTATGGCTTCAAGATCCTCGTTTCATTACCCCCTAACTCAGGGAAACCCCCCCCCCCAAACCAAAGAATCAGTTTGGGAAATGCCAGCTATTGCAAAACAGAAATTAAAGAAATTTCTGGCCGGGAGGGTGGCCGGCCCCTTCAGGGAGCCACCTATAGCGGGTTTACTCATTTCACCTTTAGGCATTGTCCCCCCATAGACTCCCGGAGAGTATCCTATGATCCACAACCTACCCTACCCTAGAGGTGGCTCAGTCAATGATGCAATACCACAGAAGCTTTGTTCTGTGAAGTATGCCTCTTTTGATCAGGCTATAAAGCGTATGCGCAGGTTCAGCAAGGGCGCGCTCTTGGCTAAGTGCGACATTGAGTCGACTTTCCGTCTCCTGCCAATTCACCCTGAGGAATTTCTATGGCTAGGTTTTAGATTTGAGGGGGCTTATTCCATAGATAAATCTATGCCGATAGGGTGCTCAGTAGCTTGTGCAGCCTTTGAGTCATTTAGTGCAATTTTGGATTGGGCTCTTCGCTTTAGAACTGGTTCTGAAGGGGTGACCCATTACCTCGATAACTCTTCCCCCCCCCCCATCATTAGTAATAGCCCTGATTGTGCTTCTCCTTTAGAGGCTTTTACCTCCCAGGCTGAGGAGCTTGGGGTTCCTTTGGTGGCAGAAAAAAACAGAGGGTCCAGTTTTGACCATAACCTATTTTGGATATTGAATTGGACACAACTGCACAGACATCCCGCCTACCAAGGGAGAGGCTAGCATTAATTCTGCAACTTCTTCCCCTCAAGAAGATCACCCTTGGCCTGAGTCAATTCACGCTTCGGTCACCTCAACTTTGCATGCTGGGTAGTGTCCCCTGGCCGCCCCTTTTGTGGGCGATTGGCTAAGCTGTCAGCGGGACTGCGTGCTCCGCAACACTGAGTGCGCCTATCTAAAGTGGTCAAGTCAGACCTGAAGGTTGGGTTGAAGTTCCTGGAAAAGTACAATGGCATTTGCGTGCTGACGAGTTCAGGAATCACGCTTCTGGACCGACAATCAAACGGTTGTCAGTGTCCTGTCAAAGCAATTATCGCACTCTCCTAGTGTGGCAGATCTGCCCCGGACCTTTGTCCTTTTGTGCTTAGAATTAAACATCTATTTCTCTACCAAATTTACCCCTAGGGTTAACAATGACATCACAGATGCTCAGGCGCAGCAAATTGCCACAGCCATTCCGGGTGCACCTTTGGAGCCTTGGGAACGTGATGTCCTGAAGGGAGTATTAGCTTCAGGAGCCCCGTCCACGCTTAGATCTTATAAAAAGGCTTGGTTGGACTTTATGGAGTTCCAAGGCAAATTTATAAATAAATAAATAATAATAATAATAATAAATTAATAAATAATGAATGAATGAATGAATGAATAAATGCTAGGCTTGACACACCTCAAGGCAAATTAGAAAATCCTAGGCTTGAGACACCTCCTACCAAGGCTGAAGCTCTGCAATACTTGGTACATTGGAGGGTGCTGGGTCGTGCAGCAAAGACTCTTAAACATCCAGTAGGCGGCAATCTCCCTTTTTCTGTAAGGTGTTTAATCCATAGACTTCTTAGCGTGAAGGGCACTGTAGGGCTGCTGTTCAGGGAAGTTTTTTGTTTTTTTTAATGTGTGATATTTTAGTGTATGTTTGGTTTCTATGGAAGCCGCCCAGAGTGGCTGGGGAAACACAGCCAGATGGGCGGGGTACAAATAATGAATTATTATTATTATTATTATTATTACTATTATTATTATTGTTGTTGTTGTTGTTGTTGTAGGGCTGGCGCAAGCTGCAGCCTCCTAAAAGTGATGGTAGAAGGCCCTTATGACATTCTATGCCGATTCCAAAATAAATAAATAATTAAATAAAATTAAAATAATAATAAGAATAATAAAATAAAATAAGAAGTATCTGTTGGTCCGAGGACAAGGCCCGGTTATTTTCAGCTGCATACTCCATTGCCTTTGGCGCTATGCGCATTGGTGAAGTGGTTTGTAAGGGCCAACCAGAATCCGCTGCCCGGGGTTAGTTTGAGAGACCTGACCTTGTTCAGATCCAATTTAGTCCTGCACGTCCAATGTTCCAAAACCGATCAGCAGTAAAGGACACTAAACATTTCATGTACGTGAGACCAACCGTCTCAGGTCCATTCCTTATACTTTTGGATGGCTCCTGCCTTGCACGGCATCCGTCTCAGGTCCATTCCTTATACATTTGGATGGCTCCCGCCTTGCATGGCATCATTCCGCGCATTATGCAAAGGAAGATTGCTGCCTGCGGTTTATCCTCAGCTGAATTCGCAGCTAACTCCTTTAGGATTGGGGCCGCCACCACAGCTCTGCATTTCTGACTCTCAGCTGAAAGGATGAAGGACTTGGGGGCAGTGGAAGTCTGATGCATTTAAGGGATATATTCGTAAGACCTTGTGATTGTTCACAGTATACTTGACCTGGCTTTGTTACCTTCTTTTGCTTTCAGGTGACGTTGTGGTGCACATTTGGATTATAGGCCCTGCACTGTCCACTGGGATAGAAACCATGCCGTTAACGGGGACAGGAGCTATGAGGGCGCGCATCTGGATAATCGGGCACAGCATTGTGCATTGGGCCAGGGTCCGCGCCATCAATTCCGGTCTCGGGCCGCACCTTAACTACATCAATATATCTTGGATCTCTCGGAGGGGAATGCGCTGGGCCGGAATGTTGTCCGCAATTAGGGCCAGAGCGGCAGCGGTGGGCCCCCCAGATGCTTTAGTTATCCAATTAGGCAAAAAGGATTTAGCTTACAGAAAGGCAGTCGACTTGATGTGGCATCTCTTTAGTGACCTTGAGGAACTTAAGGCCTCTTATCCAAACATCACCATTCTTGGGGCCTTGTTGATGGAAAGCCGGGTTTGGAGAGAGAGCAGGTGCCCGATAGCCACAAATAGGGCTAGGAAAGCCTTGGATCGGGCGGTGGTGCGTAGAGTGGCAGCCCTGGGTGGGTGGGTCATTGACCACCCGGGCAACTGCAAGGCCCTCTACCGGCTTGATGGCGTGCATCTTTCGGATGCGGGAAATGACATGTGGCTTACTGATATAGCAAAGGGGGTAAGGGATTGGTTTCAGGCATGAGAGTATTGGCGGCGAGCGATTGCTCGTGTGGCGGTAGGCATTGGTAAGAAGGGGTTAAGAGGATGTGGGGGGGGAGGAACGCCATCACCTCCCCCCAGTGAGCGAAGGGTGGTCTGTTAAAGGACTCCGGGGGGCGTGGCCCTGTCCGAAGCCTATGGAGGTGTGGGCCAAAGGCACGCCCCCGAGCGGTGACCCGGGGGAGCTCCTAGTCGACGTGCCTCGGCGGGAGACTCCCCCGATATAGTGTTAACCCTTCCCCGTGTCTCCAGCAAATGGGCTGGAGCCGGATAGTCGTTAGGACCAATGCCTAAGCCAATGCCTCTCATTCCTGAATTCAATAAAGTTGTGGCCTAATTCACCCATTTAACCTTAAACTATGGTGTCTCGTGTCTTTATTTATCCTGGTGGGGGGCGGGAACTCGCCACGCAAGGGAGCCCCATTGAGATGCCATGGCATTTGGAAAACTCTGGAATGCTGAACTTGCCTTTTGTTTTCTTGCTCCTTCGTTCAGTGGGTAGGTAGGTTTAGGTAGGGGCAAGTTGAAAGCTTCCTTGGAATTCCTCAGCCCCAGCCAGCATTGCCAATGGGCAGGATGATGAGAATTGTAGTTCAGCAACGTCTGGAGGGCCAGAGGTTACCCTCACCTGTTTCATCGGTTAGTGTGCTAAGATCTGGGCACAAGCCCAATTCAGCTGACGGTACTTAACAAGGGCTTGCTTTACACAAAACATGAGAGCTAATACACTATTCTGCTCCAATATACAAAACAGCCCCTTCTCTAGAGAAAGCTCAAGAAAATACAAACTTCGGGCTTTGTAGATGGTTGTAAAGGTTGCTGAAAGGTTTCTAGTTCACTAGTTGGAAACAGCTTCCAGGCTAGGCAGGACCAAGGTTGATTTGTTACTGTTCCTGTCTGCCTGCTTGCCATCGTGCATATTTGTAAACCATTTCTGCCAAAATATATACATCTGGAATAGTAGTTTCTGGAAGCAGACCCTGCAAGAGTGCACACTCCATGAAGTCCATATGAAGAGTGTTACGGAATTGGGGGGGGGGGCATATGAACGAAGTCTTACTCCCGAGTAAGAGACGTAGAGCCCGAGGTGATGACCTCAAGGGAACCCTGCCACACTAGGGCTCCCCTCGCCCCGTCACAACGTTGCACCAAGCACCGCACAAAAGTCCAAAACCCCGAGAAGAAAGCGCCATTTCTGACCCCGTATCCCGATGCTATACACGATCGATGTATTTGATGAATGAACAATGTATTTGCACGAGGATGCGCTCTAGCCAATCAGATGGCGTTGAATGTAGCCCTTCAGCCAATCACAGCATTGCCATGGCTCTGCAGAGGCAGCTCAGCTCCAGCTGTTTTGCACGCTCCACTGAGCGCTGACAAGGTGATGACAGCTCCCGCTGCGAGAACAACGGACTGAGTCAATCGAAACCTTGTTACCCTGTTAATCCAATTAAAACTAAAAGTTGTTTAGTCGTTTAGTCGTGTCCAAGTCTGTGTGACCCCCTGGACCAGAGCACGCCAGGCCCTCCTGTCTTCCACTGCCTCCCGCAGTTTGGTCAAATTCATGTTGGTAGCTTCGAGAACACTATCCAACCATCTCGTCCTCTATCATCCCATTCTTCTAGTGCCCTCCATCTTTCCCAGCATCAGGGTCTTTTATAAATCCTCATAGTAATCTCATCTGATCACTACATCTCTGGATATTTGCACTCCTTCATAGGCTGAGCCTGGGACCTGGCTCAGGAACTAAGTATTTGTCATTACAAAAGACTGGCCAGGCTCCCCAGGGTACCCAATCAAGTGAGCACTAACAGGTAACCTGCCAGACAGGAGGTAAACAACGCACTCAGATGTCTGTTGTAGACCGCCCTTTCTGTGATGTAGGTATGATGTGTCTAGGGGTGGCCTTGGACTCCAGGGCGGGCAATTTAAAATTTCTCTATAAGGGCAGGAACATCTTTGTTGTGGGTCCTCCTCCTTCTCCTGCCTGTGGGGGGGAGCACCCTGTTGCAACAGTTCAATAAAGATCAGGCTTACTAGCTGCTTTGCTTCTCAATCTTCTCTGCTTGGCCTCTGTTATTTTCTCCGAGCGATGGAAAACCTACAAAGGACTCTAGAAGGGCTCTTGTGTTCCCCATAAGGGAATAAGGGCAGATTTTTGTTTATTACAATATGCAGGAGTGGGCCGCAAAAGACGGAGTTTGGCCTCATTAGGTCCCGCTACCATGAACTCCGTCCGCCTCGGCATCGCACCTCGCTATTCTGCAACTCGAGATAACACTGAACTGCTCTGCAAGGATTGCAAGTCAAGGCATCCAAAGTGCCTTTGAACATTGAAAAGCCCCTAGTCAATGCTTTGAACTACTGTCGCTTTAAAAACGAAACTGATTAGTAAGAGTTTGGGGAATTAAAAATTGGTTTGTTCTGGGGATGCTGAAGCTGTGTTCTGGCTTGAAAACCCAGTGAGACCACTGGGCCATCTAGTTCTGTATGGTCTGCCACAGCCAGCAGCTGCTCTCCAGGATTTCAGAGCTCTGCTTCCCATGAATGGGTTGAAACTGCCGCTTTTTGCATCATGTGCCTCTCCCAGTGGGCGACCCAGAGCCATTTCCTGTATAGCGTTCTACATCCCATGTAGTCCTGCTTCTTCCAGCTCAATTCAGTTCATTCTGCAACTGTGCAAGTTAGGCCGCATCTGCTTTATGCATTCAAAGCACCATCATGCCCCTTGACATTCTAACAGTTGCATCTTTGTATTCAACCCCTTCAGCACCTTGGACAGCAGTCTCTCAAGGCTCAGCCACAGGTACCTGGTGCCCCATGCTTCCTAGGCCCAGGTCCGTGCTTTAAAGGCACTGTGTCCAAGTGTTTTGTTCTCCCAGGGCTTTCTAATTTTGACTCATTTTCAGCATCCCTTTCCAGGGCAGCTTTATTTATTTCATGTCTTTAAGGAGTCCTCTGTGCGTGGCAAAGGCTTGTTGCTGGGACAATAGGAGGCTGCCTTATACTGAGTCCCACTATAGCTCTATCTAGCTCAGTCTTGTCCACAATGGATGGCAAAAACTCTCCAGGGTTTCAGACAGAGGACATTCTACCTGGAGATACAACAGATTGAACGGGAGAGCTTCTGCATGTAAGCAGCTGCTTTACCACTAAGCTATGGCCCTTCTCCCATTGCTTCTGCCCTGAATGAACTGCAAGCCTGTCCTCCAGTCCTCCCAAAACTCTCTTTTGTGGCTACACTCTGCAGGAGGTCATTGGTTGCAGAAGTTGAGCTGTCTGCACAAGTGACTGAATCAGTGGGAAGGCTGATTTGTAATGAAATGCTGACTTTCAGGCATCTCTTGAAGACCTTTTTTATGCCAACAGCTCTGTGCTATCATTTAAATATTTCTTGAGCACCCAGACATTTGAATTCTTTGGACTGATTTTAATGTCCACCCTCCACCCGCTTTTGTACATTGCCGTATTTTATGACATGCCCTAGCTTCTGAGAAGCCTTTCGCTCAAACCAGTTAGACATGACATGAATTAGTCATTTTATCCACCCGGCATGTATGGAACAGACCCTGACGAATCAAATGACAACGCATAATTAATCCCTCAGCTGAACTAAACAGGGAGCAGCAGCTGGGGTAGAACATGCAAACAAGAAATTATTAGTTCAAGGTACAGAAGCCCCAGAATACCCCAGCCACATGGAGTTAAGAATAGCAATTCCAGATTGAAAGGGCTTGCATCTGAGACATTTGTTCCTTCCTTTTTCCCAAGACAGGTGCTGTTCCTACGAATACATTGGAAATTTTGAAAGGACCGTGGGCAATTCTCCTCCGCAGCTGAAGATCCAGAGCTATCTGAAGAGGGGGAAATACCAAGTCTTGCTCAGCTGGAGATGTCTTATTTCCTTTTTAGATATAAGCTAATGAGAATTTTAGGCTGCCGGGGGTGGGGCAAAATCTGAGGATGGGAAAAATGATATCACTGGCAGTCACATGGGAGGCTGCTGAAAATGCACATGGAGAAACAATGGGTCCTTGTACTGAGGGGACTGTTGGACCTGCAGGAGGAAGGCAGTTGTTGAACCCCCCAGGGAAGCATCAAAGTGGGAAGGCTCCAAGCCTGGAGACTGCTGGTGGGATGCAGGAGACAGGTCAGAAGAAGAAGAAGAAGGGGGAGCAGATGGCTTGGAGGCTAAACAAGCAACAGGTTTAAGTGAGACTGAGGCAGCTGAGGAGGAGGAGGAGGTGGCGGCTGAGGCTGCAACAGATCCCCAGGCACCTGCCATGTCCACTGTTCCCTTCTCCCCTCCTCCTCCGTCCCCAGGAACAAGGGAGGCATTACATGGAGCAGTACAAAAGGCACAGAGAGCCCCTCCACGACTGTTGGGAAGTCAGCCGACTGAGGAGGAGCCTTAGGATAGGGATGCCATATTTCTAAAAGTAGAAACCAAGACACCCCGAAAGCTGTGGAGCTATTTTTAGGAAGCCCCCCAAATTGTTGAGCTTCTTAAAGGAAGACCCAGAAGCTGTTGATGTCTGATAGCCCTACCTTGCCTCAGTTCTGGCAACTGGGGCTAGTCCTGCCTGTGGAGTTTCTCTGTCGGGTTTTGTCTCTGTGAAGAAAGAGTCCACCTTACTGCTCATCTCTTAAGTTTTGATGCTGAACTGCAGCTGAATCAGCCCTGACAGCCAGGCTCCGGACAATTGAGCAGATGAGACCACTAGGGGGTTCAACAGTCAAGAAGGTGGTTTCTGCCCGTGCTGTAGAGGGAAGTGACGAGCAGTGGGGCTCATTCACCTGGGAAGGTAGCTCATTTAAGAGAAGGAAGTCCCTGATCCTAAACCTGATTGATCCATTTAGCCCAGTTTTGCCCACTTCCACCCTGAGTGGCAGAAGCTCTCCAAGGTCTTGGGCAGCGAGAGGCTCCTACCTACATTGAGCTTCTAACTGCAGGTGCTAGGGACTGCACCTGGGACCTTCTGCATGCAATGCAGGTGCTGACACACTGAGGCTATGGCGCCTCCACAAAACCTTCAGGTATGGGCAGGAGGCACTACTCGGCATCATTATATCCCACCCTTCCTCCCAAAGGAGTCCAGGGCAGCAAAGACACAACAGTTAAACAACCAAAACATCCAAAAACAGTTCCTACACAGAAGCAGACTAAGAAAAATCTCTCCTTAGAAGGCTTCTTGAAAGAGGAAGAGGAAGTAGGCATTGAAAAGATAGCAGAGAAGGGACCCCCGATAAGATGGTACCTGCAGGAAAATGTCACTACTCCTCTTTTGTCTCTTCCTTCTGAAGGATCCCGGTGAACAAGCAAAAAGCCCTTGGAAAAACACACACACACACACACTCACACACACACACACACACGAGGACAAGACAAGACAGGGCTGTGCACCACAAACCATCCCCCAAAAAGCCTCCATTCTGTGGAATGTAAAACACAGGAGCAGTCAATGACAACATTCCTAGAGTGTACATGTTAGAAGATGGGGAGGGATGTCTGTCCAGCAAGCAGGTAAACTTCCTGGGACGGACTTCCTCTGCATGTGACCAGAGGTGGGTGTGGCCTCACCTGTGCAGGTAAATGATAAAAGCACAGGGCAGGCAGCCATCTCTCTCTCTTGCCTCTTGCCTCTTGCCTCTCTCATCTTCATCTTTTGAAGAAGCAGGATGCCCTCTTGGCTCTCAGCCAAGAGAGGAGGATAGGACTATCTTCCTATAAGATAGATTCTAAATGTATTTTACCTTTTTAAGCCTGTCTGCCTTCTGGGATCATATTGTGAACAGAACGTGAGTAAACTCTTTTATAAAGACTGTGTCGTGTCTTGTATTTTAAGAGGGATCAAAAGGGGGAAATTACCAGAGTAATTATTATAGAGGTTCTAGCGAACCTGTGCAGACGTTACCGTTGCGAACTTAAAAGGGGGAATGTTATAAACTCTGCTGATATTTTGGGAACTTAGCACAAGTTGGATTAGGATATAATCTCACAATATATCCTCTCCTGCACCCCAGAACATTCCCACACATTCCCCATCAATCAATATTGGGCTAAAAGCTATAGAACACAAAGCTACATGCACCTAAAAACTGGTTTTGAAATAGCCTAGGTATTGCCTAGTCCCTCAGCCTTGTGAGTTTAGGAGCTAGTCTGCAAGGGTGAAAATCTAATGGAGGATTCCATTGTTGAATTAACCAAGCAAGGGTCATAGTTGCCACCTATGTACCTTGTGGTTGCTCTGTGCCAGAGGGCAAATGAGGGTGGGCCTCCTCCCTCGCCTGGCTGGGAATGAGAAAGGAAAAGGTCATAGTTGTGTGAGAAAGCTGGGCTGGAAGTTGACAGAAGTCACAGAGAGAGAGCCATGCCTGATTTCTTCTTGATTTGAAGGCTGTAACTGGAAGACGCAAGACCTTCTGGGGTGTTAATGCTGTGAGCCTCTCCATCTTCGGCTCAGGTTGTATATGTGTGTGAATAAACCATATATCATAAAGACACCACAGTCTCCGCTGAGCCTCATTCCAAGGAAACTTGCTCTAACAACCTCACTAATGCAGCCCCTTCAGTCCTTTATTCTAGTTCCCCTTTCCGTGCTGTACCATACAAGGCTTTGCCAGTATTTTCAGGGTCATCTTCCACCACAATTTAGGGTTGCCATATGTCTGGGGAAACCCGGACATGTCCTCTTTTGGGGGACCAACATGCCTATCTGGGCAATTTTTTACATTTTAAAGGAAATGTCCAGGTTGAGGGGGAGCTGTTGGGGTCTCGGGCTCAGGTGGCTCGGGATTGGGCTGCTCTGCCTGTCATGGCCCCTGCCAGCCCGAGCTGGGGAAAGGGGCATGGCAGTGGTGACCCCGCCCACCTCTTTTCCCATCTCGGGCTGGCAGTGCCTCAGGCTGTCCTCTTTTTTTGCTCTTATACCTTTGTTTTCAAACAGCTTAGTTCTTGAACGTTTTGGCTCCCGGAGCTGATTCCATACAACTTCCAAGGTACGCCTGTAATCAAAATCAAAACAACAACCACCCAGTAACCCACAACTTGATGGCCCCATTGGGTTGTGGAATTATGGAGGGATGAAAAACTGATCGCATTCCACTTTCTCTGCACTATGCGTGTACCCCTGACCGTGTCCTCCCTTACTCATTTCCCCCCTAAACTAGAAAGCCCCCAATGTTTTAGCTTCTCATCTGGGAGTTGCTCCAGCCCCTTGATAATTTTGGTTGCCCTCTGCTGAACATTCCTGCCCCCGCCCCCCAAGCTCTGCCTTCAATGCAAAGGTGGCAGACAATGCCTTCCCTGCAGTTGCACTGCCAAAAAAGTTCAGTTTTACTTTGAAGGACAGGAAATTCTCCTGCAGGCCATCTGTGCTAAAGAGAGGGTGCAGATATAAGTCCCCTTGTTTTGGACCACCCAATTTGCATAAAAATAAGACAAGATTAAAAGTGTTGAGTTTTCCCCACCCAATGGAAAAGGAGCAAATGAAAAATCCTCTCCTGAGCTGTGGCTGCTACTTCCTGAGCATGAGAGATGAAAAGGGCCTGTATGGATTTGGCAAAGTCAGCATTCAGAGTTCGAGAATCACACTTGGCTCATGACCAAGGGTGTCCAAAAATAGCAAAAGCCAAACTTTTGGCTCAGAGTTGAAATGCTGACGTTCCTCTTCTCTATGGCCTGCTGGTCAGCGGATGCCTTGACCAAGACCTGGTTGTCTAACTTTAGACCTTTCGCCTACACCTGCTGTTCTGGGCTATGAAACAACAGCAGCAATTCAGCCCTTGGCTCACTGCAAATCATGTGTGCAAACACAGAACCTGGCTTGGGGCTGCTTTGCCTCTGACTTACTTTGCAACATCCTCTTCCTCCAGAGGAATCTTGCTTTGAACAAAAGTAACCCACAGTGGAGGATCAACTTCACTTTACTTGACTAGACCCAGTGGCGTAGTGGGCTGCGGGGCACAGGGGCAGTTTCCCCTAGGCACTAAATGGTTAGAGGTGCACAATTTCAGCACCTGGTGCTGCCTCAATACAGCTGCACGCTTCCATCACTGGGGTCCGATGACAACGGCTTGTCCATGCGATCAGGTAAGTTGGGTGGCTCTTCTTTTCTTATCTCTGTGGCTGTGATCCCCTGGGTGATGTGGATGCCATTTGGCAGTCGAATGCGCATGCATACTCCGTCTTTTTCCCTCCCTCCTACCCCCTCCTCCACGTGGGAACTGGCAAGCCATACTATGTCTCTGACTAGGCAGAGCTCTGGCACCCTCCTACCTTCGTGGAGTCTACCTCTTTTTATCTGCAGAAAAACTCATGACAGGAGTCATTACAGGAGATCTTGGACTCTGTATCGGACCCTGATGGCAAAGCTGGTTCTGTTAGACTATGAACCACCTGAAAGAGTCTCCTGGTACTGTTTTCACCAACAGATCCAGCAACAATGGTCCTCCTCACCGTCGCTATCGCCACTTGGTAGGCTTGACTTTGAGCTCTAACCCGTGTTTGGTCTCATTTGAAGTGGGTTTTTCACCACCAGCACTTTAGCTGTCTCAGTAATTGTTTCATCAACTCAAGATCTACCCACACTGGAAGAATGGCAGATGCAACTGATAGACTATATGGAACTAGCTGAGATGACTGGCAGAATTCGTGACCTGGGAGAAGAGAGGATGGAGGAGGACTGGAAGAAATTTAAGAACTATTTACAAAAACATTGCAACTTGAGTGAATGCTAAGCAGGATGCTAGATCATAAATAATTGAGCACCACTAACTTAGATGATTTAAGAAAATAAGTGAGATTGAGAAAATATAACTCTTGTTGAGAACTAGAAGACTATGAAATATAGAAGGGATATAAGAATGTAAATAAGATAACAAATTGCTGGTAAAAAGTTATAACGATGAAAGTGGGAGCGGGAGATGTGAGGAAGTCCAAAAAAAAAATGTGAAACTATGTTAAGATATTTGTTATATTGTCTGCTACATTTATTTTTATTGTAAACTCCAATAAATATTATATTAAAAAAAAAAAAGTAATTGTTTCATCACCCTCAGCCCCAGGGGTAGAACCACAGGGTCATCCAAGTGCCATGCCATTGGAGAGGGTGCTTTTTAAGGTTTGTGGAGCAGCACACTCTTGTTCCCCACCACCAAGTGTGCTTTCCATGTGTTTGGCCGCCATCTGTCGGGTCTCCCCAGATGAATTTGCTATTAGAAGGAGGCATGTGAAGCCATAATCCTGGAAAGAGATTCTGGAGAGAAGCACTCGACCCAATTTTAGCGTTTGATTCTGTGAGAGGCGCCCAGTGCTTGGTCTTACTAGCTGCAGCTCAACTTTAACTATGTTTACAGCAGAAGAGCAAGTCCTGGAGGGCTGGCTTCCTATTCTGCCTCTATGGGTGAGTTGGCATTGATGAGGAAAATTCCGGGGTGTGAGGCTACTATATTTTTTCCGGCCCACCACATGCTCTTGTGGGATGTGAAACACAAGAGCAGTCAAGTACAACATTCCTAGAGTGCACATGTTTACACATGGGGAGGAATGTTTGTCCAGCCAGCAGGTAAACTTCCTGTTTCCTTCTGGGCTGGGACAGACTTCCTTTGCATGTGACTAGAGGTGGGTGTGGCCTCACCTGTGCAGGTAACGACAAAAGCACAGGGCAGGGCAGCCATCTCTCTCTCTCTTTCACCACATGCATCGAAGAAGCAACATCTGCTTAGCCAAAGATGCCCTCTTGGCCTCCAGCCAAGAGAGGACAAAGGGACTGTCTTCTTATGGAATAGTTTTCAAGTGTATGTTACTTTTCTAAGCTAAGTCTGCCTTCTGGGATCCGATTGTGAACAGAATGTGAGTAAACTCTTTTTATACTTTTATAGAAGACTGTGTCGTGTCTTATCTTTTATGAGGGAATAAGGGGAAAATATCAGAAGAGTTATTATAGAGGCTTTAGCGAGCCTGAGCAAACGCATCCGCTGCAAATTTTAGAAGAGGGGAATGTTACTCTGCTAGATTATGGAACTTGTTAAGACAAGTTGGATAAGGATATAATCAGACAATATATCCTCTCCTGCATCCTGAACATTCCCACAGGTCTGAGGGACGGTGGACAGGCCATAGGCAAACATGTCCAGACTTCTCACTCAGTACAAGCTTAACACAGGTAAGCATGTCCAGGCACCTCTTAAGTAAAGCTAAAGGTAAAGGGAGCCCTGACCATTAGGTCCAGTTGTGACCGACTCGGGGTTGCAGCGCTCATCTCACCTTATTGGCCGCCGAGGGAGCCGCCATAAAGTTTCCGGGTCATGTGGCCAGCAGGACTAAGCCGCTTCTGGCGAACCAGAGCTGCGCACGGAAACGCCGTTTACCTTCCCGCCGGAGCGGCACCTATTGATCTACTTGCACTTGGACGTGCTTTCGAACTGCTAGGTTGGCAGGAGCAGGGACCGAGCAACGGGAGCTCAGCCTGTCGCGTGATTCAAACTGCTGACCTTCTGATCGGCAACCCTAGGCTCTGTGGTTTAGACCGCAGCGCCACCTGCGTCCCTCCTGCACATCCATACCCTGGGGCAAGTCTGGGGATGGGCTCTTGGTTTCTTTGGCCAAGTAACTGCTCAGTAATTGTCACCTTTGGGCACTTCCCTGGGTGGGGGGGGTGTACACGTGTCCTCACGCTTGAGGGATTATGGCGGGAGATGGAGGGGGAAAGAGTCCTTTCCTTAAGGGCAAGAATGGCATTGGAATGGAGGAAATCGATGCAGGGGGTTGATTTTCGCAGATGGGGGAAGAGAGGGGTGGAGGTGAAGAAAGTGGAGAGGGAGAAGAGGAGGAAAACCTAGACGGAGAAAAAGAAGAGGAAGAGACAGATAACAAGGAACAGTAGACCTAACCTAGATTTGACCACTTACTGATTGTACATTAAAAATGACCTTAAAAATTGTTGGGAAAAAGCACCAAGGCAAAAGCCAGCTCCAGATGGCTGGAATGCAAAACAGGAGTTTGTGTTTTGCAGATGTACTGTTGGAGAAAAGGTGGAGCCTATTCTCTGTACTGAGCACCGGATGTTAGCTCAGTGTGTCATCTGACCTGTGCTGGAAGTACAGGGGAGGAGTTGAGACTCTTCTGATGGAGTCTGAAGGGAACAGTCACATTTCTATGTACTGTTGAGTGACAGGAATAAAACATGTAGAAAGGACTCCTGTCTGTCTCATTTCTCCTCCCTGGGAGAATGCAGGGAGGGAGAGAGAAGCAGAGAGAAGCAGAGGGTGTGTTCTTCTCACGACTAATGAGAAGAATCGCCGGGTTTGTTTACCTAGCCTGCCGGGATCGCAGATGGATGGTAGACACAGTATCTCGCTCAATTGCCTCGGGGGAGGCCAGGTACCTCTGCCTGTGAGCTGAAGATACTGACCTTGTGGAATGTGAACGGGCTCAATAATAAAAATAAAAGAAACCAAATTGCTCATGTATTGCTTAAAAAGAACCTTGACATAATCTGTCTGCAAGAAACCCATGTAACAAAAAAACATAAAAGAATTTTAAGTAATAAGAGATTGGGGTTGGACTTTGTAGCATCGGATAATGTCAAGAAAAGAGGAGTGGTACTATATATAAAAGAAAAATTTGATCCAAAATTAATACATAAAGACGAAGAGGGGAGAACGATAGCAGTACAGATCACCCACCAAGGAGAAAAGATAATCGTGGTAGGGATATATGCACCCAATGACAAAAAATCAGCATTTTATTCTGAACTAGGTAACAAATTGTTAGAATGGATGGACCAATAAATGATATTGATGGGGGACTTTAATGGAGTGGTTCTCCCAAATTTGGATAGATCAATAAGAAAACAGGAAATGAGGGAGGGCAAATTACCGAAAGCCTTCTTCGAATTAGTGGAAAATTTGGGATTAATTGACGCTTGGAGATTTAAAAACCCCACGATAAAACAATTCACTTTTTTTTTCAAACCCAAATCAAAGCTGGGGGAGAATAGATCACATTTGGGTCTCGAAGGAATTGACGCAAAGAGTAATTAAGACTGAAATCCTCCCACAAACTTTATCTGATCATAATCCAGTATATATGGAGGTAAAAGGAAAAGATTTCAGAACATTAAGATGGAGAATGAACGAAAACCTATTCAATGATCAAAAGATAGCAAATAAAGCAAAAGAGACAATTGAGGAATATTTTAAGTGGAATTTGAATAAAGAAACATCTCTAGAAACGGTGTGGGATGCCGGGAAGGCTGTCATGAGGGGTTTTCTTATTCAGAAAAATAGCATCTCAAAAAAGATAAAAGAGAAAAGGAAAGAAGAAATCTTACTACACCTTATGGAGAATGAAAGACAATTAACCATCAAACCAGGAGATGAAATATTAAAACAAAACATAAGGATGCTACAAGCTCAATTTTCTATGATAGTGAACCAGGAGATTGAATGGAGGATCAAAATGATGAAACAAAAGAACTTTGAATCAGCAAATAAGATAGGAAAATACCTGGCGTGGCAATTAAGAGAGAGGAAAAAACAAAACATGATATGTAAGATAAGGGATGGAGAAAGGATAGTGGAGGACCCAAAAGAGATAAAGAAGATATTTCAGAAATACTATAAGGAACTATATAAAAGAGAAAGAGAGATAGATAATGAGATAGAAAATTACTTGAAAAAATACCAATTGCAACAGATCACGACTGAAGAAAGAGAATATCTAAACCAGACAATTACAGAAGAAGAAATTAGGAAAGCAATAAAAAAAATGAGAATAGGAAAAGCGCCGGGGCCAGATGGTATCTCGGCTAAATATTATAAAATATTAAGTGACCAAATTTCCCCAGTGCTATGTGAAGTCATGAACAATGTATTAAAAGAAGGGAGAATTCCAAACACCTGGAAAGAAGCGTATATTACCTTAATCCCTAAAAAAGACACAGATGGTTTAGAGGTAAAAAATTATAGACCTATTTCGTTACTAAATAACGACTATAAATTATTCGCAGACGTACTGGCAGAAAGGTTACAAAAAGTCTTAAATAAAAGAATCCATAAAGACCAAACGGGTTTCCTCCCGGGGAGACAACTGAAAGACAACGTAAGAAATGTGATTGACATCATTGAGTATTTGGATACTAGAATAGACAAACAGGCGGCGCTGATCTTCATTGACGCCGAGAAGGCATTTGACAACGTCTCCTGGCGTTTCATGAAGGAAAATTTAAAAATGATGGGAATTGGTGAAGGATTTAGAAAAGGTATTGACGCAATTTATCAAGAGCAAAATGCCAAACTTATAATAAATAACAATATATCGGAGGCCTTTGATATTGCCAAAGGGACTAGGCAAGGTTGTCCTTTATCCCCTTTGTTATTTATAACAGTGTTGGAAGTGTTTAATAAAAGGTTAAGGGAAACACCGGAAGTTAAAGGAATTAAGGTAGGAAGTAAGGAATTCAAAATAAAAGCATTTGCAAATGACTTGATATTAACATTGGAAGATCCTAAGAACAGTCTACAAGCAGCCTTACAGAAATTAGAAGAATTTGGAAAAGTGGCAGGTTTCAAGCTTAACAGGAATAAGACCAAAATGATAACAAAAAATATAACCAAGGAAGAGATAGCAGAGCTAGAACAAAGGACAGGAATTACGGTTGTTAAGAAGGTAAAATATTTAGGAGTGTGGATCACAGCAAAAAATATAAACTTATATAAAGATAATTATGAGGCTACTTGGAAGGGTGTCAAGAAAGACTTAGAAATCTGGGAGAGATTGAAACTTTCTTTCTTAGGGAGGATCTCGGTTATTAAAATGAATGTCCTGCCCAGAATGTTATTTTTATTCCAAACTATACCAGTAATGAAAGGACTAAAACAGTGTAAAGATTGGCAAAGGATCTTAGCGAGATTTATCTGGCAGGGGAAAAGACCACGAATAAAAATGAAAATATTGGTAGACAAAAAAGAAAGGGGGGTTTTTCTTTACCAGATTTGAGTCTATACTATGAAGCGGCTTGTTTAATGTGGGTGAAAGACTGGATAAAGTTAGAGAATACTGATATCTTGTATTTAGAGGGCTTTGATAACAGGTACGGGTGGCACTCGTACCTGTGGTACGAAAAGGTGAAAGTTCATAGAGGCTTTCTAAATCATATAATCAGAGGACCATTATTTCAAGTATGGGAAAGAAATAAGAACTTGCTGGAAAAGAAAACTCCATGGTGGATCTCACCAATTGATGTCTTAACTGTTAAAAAAACTAATATGGAAGGGAAAAGAGCCACCTATGAAGAACTTATCAATAAAACTGATCAGGGCATAAAACTCAAGCCCTATGAGGAGGTAAAGAATGTACTTACGGGATGGTTGCAATACCATCAAGTGAATGATCTGTTAAAAGATGATAAAAAGAAACTGGGATTTGAAGATAAAAAATCTAAATTTAATGTAGAAATTATTGAAGGCAAAAACAAAACATTATCTAGGATGTATGACCTTTTACTGGATTGGTATACAAAAGATGAAGAGGTGAAGGAGGCTATGATAAAATGGGCCATAGACATTGGTTACAACATTGACTTTGTAAAGTGGCAGGAATTGTGGAATGTAAATATGAAATTCACGGCGTGTACGGCATTAAGGGAGAATCTCTGGAAGATGATTCATAGGTGGTATCTCACACCAGTGAAATTGGCTAAGATTTACAAACTGAAGAATAAGAAGTGCTGGAAATGTGGAGAGGAAGATGGTGAGTTCTACCACATGTGGTGGACATGCAGGAAAGTAAAAGGCTTTTGGGAACTGATCTACAATGAGCTTAAAAGGATTTTTAAATATACTTTTCCCAAAAAGCCTGAAGCTTTCCTGCTAGGAATAGTTGGCAAGGAAATTAAAAAAGAGGATAAAAATCTGTTTCTATATGCCACAACGGCCGCTAGAAATATGTTGGCCCAAAGCTGGAAAACAGAATTAATACCTACTATAGACGACTGGCAGAACAAGATGATAAATTATGTTGAACTAGCTAGAATAACAGGAAGACTAAGAGACCAGGATGACCAGAAGTTTCATGAAAATTGGAATAAATATCTGACGTATATAAGAGATAAGTATAGAACTTTGAGGACTCTGGCAGGGTTAGAATAACTCTAACAGTGTTTGGCAAATATGTAAAGGAGATAAAACATGTAACTTTAGAAATTATCTGATACTTATCAATAAAGTGAAGGGAAGTCCGAGGCTCGGCGGAGCCTATAAATAATTGTGTACTATATATATGATTTTTGTAACAGCTATGTTATATGCAACTTATGTAATCTAGACTGTATATATGTATAATCAATGAAAATTAATAAAAATGTATAAAAAAAAAAAGAATGGCATTGGAATGGAGGAAATCGATGCAGGGGGTTGATTTTCGAGGATTTTCTGAAGTGAGGGGCTTTTCCTAAGCCGGCAGTCCATAAGGGAAGTGGCTTGACAGATTTCTTGCAACAAAGGATCACTTAATGGGCTTTTGATGGACTGGGTCCATTGTTCTCTCAGCAGGCGGCCACTCAGGAGCTCAGTCAAGCTGGCGAAGCTCCGCTGCTCCGCAGAACTGAAACAGGCAGCGGTACAAGAAAGATTCTGTCCACTAGAGGCCGCTATCCGCTATTGGCTAGCTGTCCAAATCGGATGCTTTTGATTGGTCTATACGCAGCAGTATGTAAATATAGAGTTAATGCACAAGTCCCCGTTCATATTGATATGGTTTCATACCAGAAAGAGGGAAGCAGGGTCTTTCATTAATAAAAAAAGATGTGGTGCTTGGTGCGACAGGGGAAGGAAAGGGCTTTCTCGAGCTCATTGTCTCGTGCCCTAGGTATGTGGAGGGGTTTCTGGGGAAGGCGAGATCCCTAGCGAATTTCCCCCTCGGAAATTCCGTATAGCATATTCTTAAAAAAGAAAAAAAAGGAAAAAGGAGGGGCGGAGAGAAAAGACTGAAAGGGAAAAAAGGTTTCCTCTGTTCCCCTCCACTCTTCCAAAAGAATTCCGAGCTGAGGTGCAGAGCTCTTTCCTCCCTTGTGACCTCCCCACCCTCCTCCTCCTCCCTTCCACATAACTGGCTGTGTCACCTTGTCAGCATCGCCCTAGAGCCAGTGCACCAACTGGACTCTTGCACCTCAACCCCGACTGGGCTAGGCGAGCTGGGTAGCACCGCCAGAGACCTCCTTTCTCACAGGAACAGGTCACAGTGCTGTGGACTCACAGCTTAGAGCTGAGAGCACCGGATTCACTGTCTCAGTAATACAGTCGTTGCGCAGCAGAGTTTTGCAGAGTCTTGCAGAGTATAAACCACTCGGAGAGCAGCTCTGTAGAATATCTTCCTTTTATTCTATAACTACAACTATGATACAAAGCTATATACAGAGCTGAATATTCTAAGCATAAATCAATGCTACACTGAGAGTCTGCAGCTGCACTTAGCAGCAATCTTATCTCTAAGATCTCTAACACTCTCACTTTCTCCGATACACTGACTGACTGACTCTCTCTCACACACACAGATATGTTGCTGGGCAGAATAAGTAGATAGGCAGGACACGCCTCCTTCTCTCTGGAGAGTCAGCAGAGACCATCAGGAGATGATCAGGAGATTCTTGTGTATGGGAGGGGTGAAATCTCCTCATCCTCCCCCATTTCATCCGACCATTTCAAGAATCTTTAACATAACTGCAATTTGCACATACACTCCAAAAGTTGTTCTCTGCTTACAACCTTGGTTAACATATCTGCAGGTATCTCTCTCCCGGCATATAAAACACTTTTACAATACCATTGAATAAGCAGCTTCTGGAAAAATCTTCACACACATTTCTTCCTTTCAAATACAAATTGACATTTCTAATTAGGCAGATTTGAACAAACCATTTTTCAGAACTCAAATACACGCTTTCCTTCAAATATCAGGTAAGGAAATAAATAAAGCGTTTTGTGCTATTACTCTCAGCACACTTCATGCCTGGTTTGAAAACCCCACCAGAGTTGCTCGTGACCGCAGTCTTTGCAAACTCTTCAGAAAACCTTTTCGGTGGTACACCCTTGGTTGTTCTCTCGGACCTGCGCAGAACTCTTTGATCCTCTTGTTCTGGTGCTTCCTCCTCTTTGGGAGAATGGGGAGCTAAAGTATATGAAGCTGCTAAGTCTGAGTCAGCGTCAGACTCACCTGAGGCTTTTGGGCTCTGATAATCTGTGCCATCATCTGGAACTACATTGGCATCAGGATTATCATCACCAACAACACTTGCCTCCCTCTTAACTTTCTTTGCCCCTTTTGCACCATCATCACAAATGGGATTGCACTGAAAAACGCCAACTCTGTCCCATTGTGGATTGTCATCAATACTCCTGGTGAGCCTTATGGTTTTCGTGTCTGTGATCAGAACACGATAAGACCCTTTCTCATATCCTAGGAAAACACCATGTTCTCCACGCTTGCTCAGTTTGTCACCCTGCGAGGTGTGCACCCAAACCTCCGAACCAAAAATTTTAAAATGCTTTACACATGGCTTTCTTCCGTGAAGCATCTCATATGGGGTGCAATTTACACTAGACTGGTATCTCCTGTTATACACATGACAGAAAAACGAAAGAGCTTCGGCCCAAAAAGGATTGGGCAGCCCTGAATCATGTAACAGCGTTCTGATTCCTTGCTGCAGAGTCTGGTTTACTCTCTCACATAAACCATTCTGCTAGGGTGATCTGGGCGTGGCTGTCCTATGCTCAATGCCCTGTTCAGAAAGAAAACTCTCAAACTCTTCTGAACAAAACTCTCCACCCCTGTCTGTGAAAAGAAAACGTACATTCTCATTATGTACATTTCTGAGCCATTTACAAAACTGGCGAAACTTGGTAAAGGCTTCAGACTTTTTCTGCAGCATATAGATCCAAACATATTTTGAATAGGAGTCTATCAGAACCATGAAAAACCTTGAATTGCCTCTAGAGAGCGCTAGGGGCCCCACTAAGTCTGCATGAATGACTTCATATGGTTTCTTGGCCTCTCTCCCAAACTCTGTACCTTTGGGAGCTTGCCTTGCCTTACTCTCTGCACAAGAAACACATTTCATGTGGTAGGGACATTCTTTCAACTTCATACCCTGAACCATATCAGGCATTTTTGCCACAGCCTGGAAATTCAAATGACCATAAACGCGATGGTAATAATGAATACACTGGTCATGCAACTTCTCATTCTTATCTACAGTTAAATTGCAACACTCTTTCTCAGTAGCTTCTGCAGTGCCTGTACCTGAAACAAAAGGCAATTGGTACAATCCATTTACACATTTTGCATACAGAATGAGCTTGCCATCTCTAAGAATTTCACAGCGAGATTTAGCAAACACCACCTTAAACCCTTGACGATCAAGCTGGGAAACACTCAACAAATTGTCCTGAATATCAGGCGCATACAGGACATTCTTAATAGTTGCATTCAGGCTCTTTAAGAACACAGTTCCCTGAGCCATACTTGTGAGAACTGTCCCATCTGCTTGATGAATTTCTTTCTCTTGCTTCTCAAGCTGAACAAAGAGATTCTTATCTTTGGCCACGTGGTTTGAACAGCCAGAGTCGACCACGAAGAAACTCCGCCCACGTTGACTGGAACAGCAAGAGATCAAGGCCTTTGAAGTAGCAGGTGCATGGGGATTTCGTCCTCCTCCCCCTCTGCCTCTGAAGTTTCCCTTCTTCTTTGAAGACTTCTTACACTGGAAACTCAAATGGCCTTGTGCTCCACACGAAAAGCATTGCTTCAATTTCAAAGCTTTAACAGCAGCAGTTTCACTTTCACTTTCCCCTGCTGAAGATTCAGGCACATTTTCAAGCACATTTTTAACAGCACAGTCCCGGCTTTCTCTAACAGCCTGTCTGCGATCCCACTCATTCAAGAGCACGCTAGACACATAATCTTCTGTTAGCCGGTCAGAAGGCATTGTGGAAATCTGGGCAGCTACTCCATCATAAGACTCATCTAGGCTATTGATCATCAGCATTGCAAACACAGCCTCTGAAATAGCCAAGTCTCGCTGAACAAGGTCCTGTCTGAGACGCTTTAATTGAGATAGATGGCTAGGCAAATCACCACCTTTCTCCAACTGCAGCCTGCACAGCTTCTTAAAGAAAATCACACTGGAACCAGCATTCTGCCTCAGATGCATATCTCTCAACTTATGCCAAACAGCTTGTGCAGTCTCTTGACCCTCTAAGTTCACCAGCAAGTGGTCTGAAACACTCAAAATAATTGTCCCTCGGGCTTTCATATCTGCAGCATGCCACTCAGCCCAATCATCATCATCCTTATCTGGAGGGTCATCTTCTATCGTGTGAAATAGCTTTTCCCTCTGTAAAAGCGCTTTCATCTTTACTTGCCAAACTGCATAGGTTTCAGGCGTGAGGAGAGGAAAGGACAGAGCCATCTGGCCAGAATGTGCACAGGCCATGTCTGCTATTACTTAGAGCAAGACACTTCCCTCGTGCAACACAGATAAAGCCTTGACTCCCTCAGCCACTCTCTCTCCCACTCAGAGCGCAATTAACAGGCAAACAGGGATGCTATCTTCTTTCTTTGGCAGTCAGCAACATACCTCCATAAATCAAGCAGCAGCAAGAGCAACAGCGGCAGCTTGAACACTCTGCTCCAAAACAGCTCTGCTTCTGGGCACCGCAAATCAGTCCAGCATGCAGCGTCCGTTCCACCGTCCGGCAATCAGCAACAGAAACCTCTGGCGACTGGGACGCCTGGGATGACTGGAACAACGCCAGGTCAGACGACTGGAACAACGACTGGGCCCATAACCGATGTCAGCATCGCCCTAGAGCCAGTGCACCAACTGGACTCTTGCACCTCAACCCCGACTGGGCTAGGCGAGCTGGGTAGCACCGCCAGAGACCTCCTTTCTCACAGGAACAGGTCACAGTGCTGTGGACTCACAGCTTAGAGCTGAGAGCACCGGATTCACTGTCTCAGTAATACAGTCGTTGCGCAGCAGAGTTTTGCAGAGTCTTGCAGAGTATAAACCACTCGGAGAGCAGCTCTGTAGAATATCTTCCTTTTATTCTATAACTACAACTATGATACAAAGCTATATACAGAGCTGAATATTCTAAGCATAAATCAATGCTACACTGAGAGTCTGCAGCTGCACTTAGCAGCAATCTTATCTCTAAGATCTCTAACACTCTCACTTTCTCCGATACACTGACTGACTGACTCTCTCTCACACACACAGATATGTTGCTGGGCAGAATAAGTAGATAGGCAGGACACGCCTCCTTCTCTCTGGAGAGTCAGCAGAGACCATCAGGAGATGATCAGGAGATTCTTGTGTATGGGAGGGGTGAAATCTCCTCACACCTTGCCTGCCAATCATACCTCCCTTTGAACTGAAGCAGAGTTCCATCCCTGTTTGTGCCAGTTCTGGAGTCTAAAAGCCGAGGACCTAAATCAGCCAAAGGAAAATGACACCCTTCCTACCCACCCAAAAATGCAACTTTCATTGGTCTGTTTGCTACTGGACGTGGGTTTGTTTTTTTCTTTTGGTTTAAGAAGCGAAGCAATAGCTCATTTGCTTGCTAGTGTGGGAGTCTGCAATTCTTGGTGTTCCAGGGCTTTTTGCAAGTTGGAGTTGCCTCCAGTCCACCCCGGATGAAAGAACAGTCCTTCTGGATTAGACCAATGGATGATCTAGTCCAGCACCTTGTTCCCCATAGTTGCCCAGCAGAGGCTCACAACAAGCCCATAAGCAGGACCTGAGTGCAATGGCCCTCTCCCACTCATATTCCCAAGCAGGGTCGGACCTCTGATGAGCCAGAGTGAGGCAGCTGCCTCAGGCGGCCGATGCTGAGGTGAGGGGATTGAGCTGGGAGTGGCCTGTGGCCTGTCCTGTACCCCTACGTTAGCTGACTGCTCTCAAGTGCAGGGAAAGCTCCTGTCCTTTCCAAAGTACTTGGAAGAAGATTCAACAGTCAATCCAATTGGCTTCGGTACAGGAAAGATTTTGGGGTGTTTTACTGTTTTGGATGTTTCAATTTGCTGGGAGCGCCCAGAATGGCTGGGGCAACCCAGTCCAATGGACAGCATAGAAATCTCAACATTGAATTTGTCTGATTTCCTTTCAGAGCCATTCAAGTTGGTACTTTTCAGCACCTATGGGTGTAGTGGCATCTGGACCATGGACCTCTCAGCTGGTGACTTGTGGGAGTCAGTCTGCAGCTCAACACACCTCAGCCAGTGGGATGTATCACCAGAGATTACAGAACCCCAGCCGAGTCTTCAGAGATGTCCTGCTCTCAGCAGAACAGCTTCTTCCAGAGCAGTGGCGGAGCAGGGTGGGGGCGGTCCGCACTGGGTGTCATCCTGCGGGCGGGGGGGGGGGGGGGACATTCACTGGTGGCTTGGGAATCTGGGGGTCATGGGTGGGCGCTCCCGGCTGGAGGAGGCAGGCAGGGGAGAGGACGGGAAGGAGGCAGGTGAGCAAAGAACGGAGGGGGGCAGGAAGGGGAGAGGAAGGAAGCGGGATCGGTGGGTGCGCCTTTCATTCTGCCTGGAAGAGCAGCGCCTACAGCTGGACTACCAAGTGGATTGAAAGGGTCACTTTGGGGGCAGCGCTGCAAATGCAGAAGGGACCTTGGCCGGTTTCTAAACAGGGAAAGTGAGTTTCCCTCTGACAAACGCTTTCTGCCTCCCCTCTGCAAAGCTCCACATGTTTCCGCCCCACCCTGTCCTCAGCCAACCCCCCACTTAGAAGCCACTCTTGGGTTATTGACTTCTGTGTGCTTGTGTATCTGTGTCTCCCGTGTGGGGTTCCTCTCTGCGTAAAGTCTTCAAGCTGTGCCTGTGTGCGCCTGACAAATCGGCCCCATTGCCTTTCCCTCGTCAAAATTTATCTTTCCCCCCACCTCCAGTCTCCGTTGTTGTGGGTCCTGGCTGAGAGGAAAAACAGAAGACGGGGGGCCATCGGTCAGGGATAGTCTACTTGAGATTCCTGCATTGCCCCAGGGGGTTGGCTTGATGACCCTCAGGGGTCCCTTCCAGCTCCACTCTTCTCTGGCGCAGGCTTGTGCAAAGTTTTAGGTACAAGTTGGGTGCAAGGGGTGCAGCCCATCTTATGCACCGCCGGCTCGGGAAGAAGTCCCACTGATCATGATGAGACTCGCAGGCGAGTAGATTGCTGCTGTGCAGGCCTGCTGTTGAAATCAATGTTTTCCTTTTCAGAGCATGGTGAAATCCCCATGACTAAAACCTCCCCTTCCGTAGTTTCTGTCAGGAGTTCAGCCTACACTCGAGTAGCACCCTGGCAGAGACACGTGCCCGACTGGCATGTTCCCTCCCTCCTGGTCGATCGTTTGGGAGCTTCATAAGCTTTCTTCAGCCCGAACATCACAGCGACCGATGCCAAGCGACACCGGCAGACTTAGGGATCCGCAGAGTTTGTGCATCATGCGTGACAGACCTCAGCAACTCAGCATTTTGGCTAATCGGCTTTATTTACATATCAACACACACACGGAGCACTGCAACATGGCTCCCTCTCTCTCTAGCATCAGACAGCAAAGAGAAAAAGAACAAAGGACAATAGTCCCACTTCACGGAACACAGGAACACAAAAATACTGCCCCGTCACTTCCCACTCTGTGGAGTCAAAACATAGACAACAATCCCATGACTGCAATCATGGAGCTGGAATTCTAACAGTTTCAAGCGCTACCACAGGTTCCGCAGAATATCTGTACTGCATTGTTTAGTGTGGCAGCACCTGCCCTTTGGAACTCCCCGCCTCTTGCAACAAAGCACGTGCCTTTGCTAGACGCTTTTCAGGCACCTGCTAAAAGCATTCTTGTTGAGGCAAGCATACCTAGAAGCTTAGGAAGTTGAAGTAATTTTCATCTCTTTTAATATTTTAGTTTTTGTATGTTTTGAAGTAGCATTGTTAATTTTTCTTGATTTGACTGCTGTGGTGGTTTTTTTGTTTTTTGTTTTGGTAAACCACTTTTCAGGCTTTTTAAAATAAATTTTATTAAATAAAGAAGCAATACATAGAACTAAGAATAGAAATATATAGGGAAATATATATCCCCCCCCCATTTTCTTTATTTTTCTTCTCCTCCTCCTGCTGCTGCTCCTCCTCCTCCTCCTCCTCGTGTTCCTCACCTGAAGGAAAAGCCAAAGAACCACCATTAAAATTGGTGCCTGGTATGTGCAACCATATGCTGTATTTTTATTCTTTTTGGCAAGAAAATGGGCTGTGCTGGTCCAGGGGGGGAGGTTACCATGGGGCGAGGTCCAGGACCTGAGTTGAGGGTCGGCAGACAGTCCTCCTCGGGCGAAGCGGGGTCCACAGCGAGAAGCCGGGCAAGGACAGGAACTCTGGGGGAACAGGACTGGATGCTGGCCGAAACAGCTCATCAACGACGTTGCTTCCGCAACCTGGGACCGGGCTGACTGGCCTTTATCTTCTCTGAGGCCAGGGGCGGTCCCGGCCCCCAGGAGACCCGCCTCTCCTGGCCTTAAGGCGAGCACTCCTCCTGGGAGAAACCAGTTCCCTTCGCCTCTCTGCCCTGAGCCTCTGCAGTTCAGGAGAGGCTGAAGGGTTACTGGACCCAGGGGGAGACTCACCTGTAGGCACTGAGTCCTCAACCACCTCCGGAGCCAGAGTGGATTCATCTGGTGCCTGCTCCTGAGGATCCGGCACAGGTGCAGGCGCTTCAGAATCAAGGCCCTGCCCCAGTTCAGCCGGCCCTGGAGGCGGGGACTCCTGTGCAGGCTGGGATTCCTCCGGTTCAGCCTCTGAATCGGATTCCCAGGCCATCACACCATCCCCCCTCCCAGGCCCCCCCCTCAATCAAGGGTCTGGACCCGGCTTGCTGGGGTACGCCGCATGGAAATCTCGGAGGCAGGCAGGCGCGTGGACTTTGGCTGCTGGTTCCCAGGAACGGTCCTCCGGTCCATACCCCTTCCAGTCTATGAGATACTGCAGCTTTCCCTTGCGATATCGGGAGTCCAGAATGCGTTCCTTTTTTTAAAAAAGATATTTATTAAAGTTTCAGGAAATACAGAAAAAAAAGAAGAAAAATACACAGAGTACAACCAAAAAAAAAAGAAAAAAAAGAATATACAGAGTACAAAATATAACAAAAAATAGAGAATAAAAAGAAAACATACAAAATAAAACAGTTAAAAGGACATTGATTTTCCAAACCTATCTTCCCTACACTTATTTCCCCGGACCTCCTCATACCTCCCTTCTTTGTATTCCAGTTCAGTTCAGTTTGTTAGTTCAGCAAATCCTTACCATTAAACTTTTACCCAATTGTTAACCTTTTTTCATATCTCTTAAAGCATTACAGCTAAAAACCTCTTAGTTTCTATCCAACATCCTTCTAAGATTCCTTAATTTTGCAATATTTCTGTAAATAGTCTTTAAATTTCTTCCAGTCTTCTTTCACCGACTCTTCTCCCTGGTCTCGGATTCTGCCAGTCATTTCCGCCAATTCCATGTAGTCAATCACCTTCATCTGCCATTCTTCCAAAGTGGGTAGATCTTGTGTCTTCCAATACTTTGCGATGAGTATTCTTGCTGCTGTTGTAGCATACATAAAAAAGGTTCTGTCCTTCTTTGGCACCAATTGGCCGACAATGCCCAAAAGAAAGGCCTCTGGTTTCTTCAGAAAGGTATATTTAAATACCTTTTTCAGTTCATTATATATCATTTCCCAGAAAGCCTTGATCTTTGGGCACGTCCACCAAAGGTGAAAGAATGTACCTCAGAATGCGTTCCACCTCGTACTCTGGCTCCCCCTGAACCCAAACTGGCTGCGGTCGGGGACGGTTCGGGTGGAACTCGTCGGGTGGGGCCACCGGACTCAGAAGGGACCTGTGGAATACCGAGTGAACCTTCAGGGTTGCAGGCAACTGGAGACGGAATGCCACAGGCGAGACCTGGTCCACGATAGGAAACGGGCCGGTGAAACGGGCGTCCAGCTTCCGCGAAGGTCGAGAGGGGTGGAGGTGGCGAGTGGAGAGCCATACCAGGTCACCGACGTGGAGTTCTGGCCCCACCTGGCAGTGGCGGTCGGCCTGGGCCTTGTACGCCTCCTTGGCCTGGCGCAGTTGCTCCATCAATAGCTGTTGCTGGGACTGGAGCTCCTGAAGCCACTCCATCACCGCAGGGACCGCGGATGCCGGCAGCACATCCCGAAACAGTCGTGGATGATAACCATAACTGGCCTGGAACGGGGTCTGCTGGGTGGACGCATTCACCGCGTTGTTGTAGGCGAACTCCGCCAATGCTAGGTGGTCGACCCAGTCATCCTGCTGGTAGCTGCAGTAACACCGAAGGTACTGCTCCAGCACCGCATTCGCCCGTTCCGTCTGGCCATCGGTCTGTGGGTGGTAGGCTGATGAGAGACAGACCTCTGTCCCGAGGGTCTGGTGCAATGCTCGCCAGAACCGGGATGTGAACTGAACACCCCGGTCGGACACCACGCGCTCAGGTAGGCCATGCAGGCGGAAGACATGCTGAAGGTACAGCTGAGTGGTTTCCTTAGCTGTGGGTACGGATGGGCAGGGGGCACAGTGCACCATCTTAGTGAAATGGTCGGAGAAAACTAGAAGGCAGGTACAGCCACGAGACGGGGGTAAGTCCACTACAAAGTCCAGCGAAACCGTGTGCCAAGGACGTGGTGGGACTGGCAACGGCTGAAGTAGGCCGGGGGGTCGCCCGGTAGGGCCCTTGGCCCGCCGGCAGACATCACAACCAGCAACGTAGCGAGCCACGTCAGCCTTCAGGCGGGGCCACCAAAACTCACGGCTTACCAGATGGGTGGTCCAATACCGCCCAAAGTGCCCCGCTGCTGGGGCATCATGGGTCATCCAGAGAACCTCAACCTGCAGTGGCCCTGGCGGGATATACAGGCAACCGTGGTGCAGCAGAAGGCCCTGTTGCAAGACCAGCCCCGGATACTGAGGGCATGACCCTTCGGCCAGTTCCCGGAGTCGTTCCTGGGCTCAAGCGTCAACCCGCTGCTGTTCCTGCACCTGAGCCTGCAGTGGCTCAGCCTCCTGGGTGGCCAGGAATGCAGCCGGTGGTAGGATCGTGGTGGGTACTGCTTGCTGTACCGTGTCTGCGTTGTCTTCAGGTTTCCGGGACAGGGCATCCGCCTTTTGGTTTTGGGAGCTAGGGATGTAGCGGATCCGGAACTGGAACCGGGAAAAGAACAACGCCCACCGGATCTGCCTTTGGTTCAGCTTGCGGGTGGTCTGGAGGTACTCCAGGTTCCGGTGGTCAGTTCTCACCTCCACCGGGTGTCGTGCCCGCTCAAGATGGTGGCGCCAGACTTCAAAAGCCACCTTGATGGCCAGTAGTTCCCGCTCCCACACGGTATAGTTACACTCCGCTGGAAGGAGCTGGCGGGAATAGAAGGCGCAGGGTAAGAGTGGCGCATCGGGTCCGTACTGCTGAGACAAGACGGCACCGAGAGCCGTACTGGAGGCGTCGGTCTTTACCACAAAGGGTCGAGAGGGATCAGGATGTTGCAAGATCGGCGCTCTCTGGAAACAGGCTTTCAACCCCTGAAACGCCTCCTCTGCCTCCTTGTCCCAGGAAAACGGCGTCTTGGGGCGCAGTAGCCGGGTCAACGGGGTGGTGCGATGAGCATAATCTGCAATGAAGGTCCGGTAATAGTTGGCGAACCCCAGGAATCGCTGTAGGTCCTTGCGGTTCCGAGGTGCCGCCCATTCCCGAACCGCTGCCACCTTCCCAGGATCCATCTGCACCCCATCTGGAGAGAGTCAGTGACCAAGGAAGTCCACTGACCGCTGATGGAACTCGCACTTGCTGAGCTTCACATACAGGCGGGGCTCCCGCAAGCGCTGCAGCACGGTCCGGACATGACCCTCGTGGAGAGCCGGGTCACGGGAGAAAACCAGAATGTCATCCAAGTACACCACCACGTACTTGTCTAGCAAGTCCTGGAACACGTGGTTGATGTACCTTTGGAACACAGCGGGCGCGTTGCACAATCCGAAGGGCATAACTAGGTATTCGAACTGCCCGTACCGGGTCCCGAATGCTGTCTTCCACTCATCCCCGGCTCGGATCCGAATTAAATTGTAGGCTCCCCGGAGGTCTAGCTTGGTGAACACCTGCACCCCTTGCACCCGCTCCAGCAACTCCGAAATAAGGGGCAAGGGATGGTAATTTTGTTCAGGGCCCGGAAATCATGGCAAAGGCGAAGCTCCCCACATTTCTTCTTAACGAAGAGCACTGGCGCAGCGGTGGGCGAGGTAGAAGGCCTAATGAAACCATGCTCCAGGTTCTTGTGCAGGAAGTCCTGCAAAGCTTTGCGCTCTGGCTCTGTTAAAGAGTATAAGCGACTCACCGACAGGGGCGCTCCGGGCTGGAGGTCTATGCTGCAGTCGAAAGACCGATGCGGCGGCAGCTGGTCTGCCCCCCGTTCCTCGAACACGTCTTGGTAGTCCCGGTACTTGGCGGGGAGCGTGGATGCAGCCTCCTCAGTGGGTGTGGCTGCTAGTATCTCGGACTGAGCATGGGGACATGGGTCTGGGAAGTGCACAGTCCGATTGACCCAGTCAATCTGAACATTGTGAGCCTCCAGCCAGTCCATCCCGAGCACCAGGGGGAACCGGGGCATGGAGGCAATGTCCAAAGTTCGCACCTCCCGGTGCTGCTGGAGACACAGGACCAAGGGCTGGGTCTCTCGAGTGACGGCACCCGAACGCAGGAGCCGTCCGTCAATTGCCTCCACCTGTACCGGTTCTGGCTTGTTCTGAAGTGGCACCTGATGATGAGTGGCAAAGGCAGCGTCCATATAGGAGCGGGTTGCCCCTGAATCCACCAGAGCGTGGGTAAGAATCCAGGGCCCACCTGGAGGGTTGAGACGCACCGGAACCATGAGATGTCACAAATCCACTGGTGAGGGCCCCTCTTGCATGGTTTGGGACCCCAGGTTGCTAGGGCCTTCGGCTACCGAGGTTGGCGGTTTCCCTGTGACTGGCATCTTCTTGGGACAGGATCGGGCGTAATGTCCACTCCCACCGCAGTAAAGACACAGGTTCCCCTCCCGACGCCGCGTCTTCTCCGAGGGGGAGAGGCGAGGTCGCGCAGCCCCGAGCTGCGTTGGCTCGTCTGGCAACTCGGCTGTGGGCGTGGACCTGCTGGGAAGGACTGGAGCCAGGAGCTGGGGGTGCTGGCGGTCCCGGGTCTGGCGATGGTCCTCCAACCGATTGTCTATCTGCAGGCTCCGCTGAATAAGGGCGTCCAGCGTGGTGGGACGATCCATCATGGCCAACTGGTCCAGTATCTCATCCGACAGTCCCTCAAGATACTGGTCCCGAAGTGCAGAGTCATTCCAAGACAAGTCTTGCGCCAACAGCCGAAATTCCATGGTGTAGGTGGCCGCAGTGGACTTGCCCTGTTTCAAATGCCTAATTGCCCAGTTGGCTTGACTCTCCTTCTGGTGGTTGCCGAATGTGGCCTCCAAATGGTTGCAAAACCCCATATAGTCTGTCAGCAAGGGGGAGTCTTGCCTGAGCAGCGGCAATGCCCACTTGGCCGCCTGGTCCTTTAACAAACTGATCAAAAAGTGTACCTTGGTGCGGTCGTCAGGGAAGTTCCGGGCTCGCCCCTGAATATACAACTTGGCCTGGGCGAGGAACATGGGAAAGCTGGCCGGGGGCCCATCAAATTTCTCTTGCAAGGCCACTGGGTACTTGCCTGGAGCTGGGGCGTCGGCCACAGGAGCCGGTAGGGTGTTCAACCGCTGCTGAAGTGCCGTAACCGCATAGCTGAGCTGCTGCACGGTGTGAGTCAAGGCCTGGTTCTCCTGGGCCAATGCCACCAGCGCAGCTGCCTGGTCGGCCATGGCTTCTGGCTTTTCCCGAACGCACCCCAACGAAGGGGGAGTGCGGGTGTGGCGGGAGCAAACTGTGCTGGTCCAGGGGGGAGGTTACAGTGGGGCGAGGTCCAGCACCTGAGTTGAGGGTCGCCAGACAGTCCTCGGGCAAAGCAGGGTCCACAGCGAGAAGCCAGGCAAGGACAGGAACTCTGGGGGAACAGGACTGGATGCTGGCCGAAACAGCTCATCAACGACGTTGCTCCCGCAACCTGGGACCGGGCTGACTGGCCTTTATCTTCTCTGAGACCAGGGGCGGTCCCGGCCCCCAGGAGACCCGCCTCTCCTGGCCTTAAGGCGAGCACTCCTCCTGGGAGAAACCAGTTCCCTTCGCCTCTCTGCCCTGAGCCTCTGCAGTTCAGGAGAGGCTGAAGGGTTACTGGACCCAGGGGGAGACTCACCTGTAGGCACTGAGTCCTCAACCACCTCCGGAGCCAGAGTGGATTCACCTGGTGCCTGCTCCTGAGGATCCGGCACAGGTGCAGGCACTTAAGAATCAAGGCCCTGCCCCAGTTCAGCCGGCCCTGGAGGCGGGGACTCCTGTGCAGGCTGGGATTCCTCCGGTTCAGCCTCTGAATCGGATTCCCATGCCATCACATGGGCACACAAGGAGGCAGCAAACCTTTGTGCCCTTCAGAGGCACATGCACTGTCTGCTACTGGCCTCTGGTCTCCTGCGCATGGGGTGGGGGGGGGAGGCCACCCCTTCAACGCAGCGGAGGCGACCCTGGCATGGCTACCAGCTGCCCACAAAGGCGCACTGAACTGGGCTCCAGACTGTGGTGGGACTCCCCTAAGCCCCAGACAACATGGCCAGCGCTCATCAGGGATAATGGGACTTGAAACCCATTGGGAGGGAGGGCCATGTGAAGACAGGATTCTCAAAAATACCTCTGGCTTGCGGCTCCTGGAGTGTTGCTGGCAACGCCTGGAGTTTCTCTTCAAGCTCCTGGAGCTTCACAAGGAATGTTTGAGCATCCTTAAATACTGTTTCAGCTCCATGCCACACCTCAGCCAAAATCGCTGCTATCACTGAGAAAAAGAAGGGAGCATCTGTGCATGTCATTCCAGTCAAGTTGCACCAAAGTGGGACTTGTTCATCTGAGCCCCACAAGCTGGTTTTTTTAATTGTTTGACTGGGGTTGTTTGTTGGTTTTTCTTTAATTTGGGGCAAGGCCTTTTTATGTGCCCTTTCAATCCCCAAGAGCCAGCACTGTAAATCAGTTTTAAGGGAGTCTTACAACCACAGCTGCCGCCACCCCCCAACATCATCAGCAGTTACACATAAAGGCTTTTGAAACTTATTTAATATCTTTTTAAAAAAGTTAACCTTGTACTTCCTAAATCACTTTAAACACTTTGAAATACTTTCTAAAATTCTGCTTTTTAACTTTTATGTAAATGACGTAATAAAGGAACCCAAATGGCCAAATATTTCCCTGATTCAGTTTTATCCCATAATGTATCCATTTTGCTACATGCCAACGATACGGTGTTGTTAGCACAAACGCAAGTGGGTATTAGGCGATTACTAAAGAACTTTGGGAGACTGTGTCGTAACAAAGATTTGAATAGAAATTATTCCAAGACAAAAGCCGTAGTATTGGGGGCACAGCCCAGGAAGCAGAAATGGCTCCTAAATGGACAAGCCATTGAACAAGCCAGGCATTTCAACTACAGTGGTACCTCTGGTTGCGAACGGGATCCGTTCCGGAGCCCCGTTCGCATCATGAGCAGAACGCAACGCGCGTCTGCGCGTCTGTGGGTCGCGATTTGCCGCTTCTGCGCATGCGTGTGACATCATTCTGAGCGTCTGCACATGCGCGAGCAGCGAAACCTGGAAGTAACCCATTCCGTTGCTTCCGGGTCGCCGCGGGACGCAACCTGAAAAGACGTAACCTGAACCGAGCGGAACAAGAGGTATGACTGTATTTGAGGATTTGCTTCTCTGATAGGAGTACTGGGTCTCATCAGATGACAGCCTCGGCCTTGAAGGCATCAAGATCTGCACAAGCAATTCTTAGCTTTACCAGAACTGAAGGCGGCAATGGGATTGCCCCTGCTCCGAGAAGATATACAGTGGTACCTCGGAAGTCAAACGGAATCCATGCCAGAAGTCCGTTTGACTTCCTAAACATTCGGAAACCAAGGCGCGGCTTCCGATTGGCTGCGGGAGCTTCCTGCACTCAATCCGAAGCCGCGGAAGCCCCGTCGGACATTTGGGCTCCAAAGAACATTCACAAACCGGAACACTCACTTCCGGGTTTGTGCCGTTTGGGAGCCAAAACATTCGCGTCGCAAGGCGTTTGGGATCCAAGGTACGACTGTATTGGTAAGGCGCCCCCACAGGTAACATGGGGGGGGGAGGAGAATGATAGGAGGGGATCGGGAGAGACAGGGAAGCCCGGAGGGAACGTCCCACCTAGCCCAGGTCCGACCCCAAGCCAATATCACCAGCAGCTGGAGCAAAAGAGCAGAGGAACCGCGCACCGGGGACCGGCTGGGGGAAAGAAGAACGCGGCGTGGACCCCCCCTGCCAGTGCAGGGGGGCACAGCAAAAACCATGCTTTATGTTATTTAGTTTATTTTCAGTCCATTTCTTATCCGTATTTTAAAGCCCTATGAACCCAGGTAGGTGGACTGAACCACTGGAGCCCATTTCCTGGAACCGCCGCCTCAGCCCTGATCTAGGGACCCGACACCAAGCCCTGGGGGTCCCACAGGAGAATTAAAACTGCCCCTTTTTCTTGTTCCCTTCTCTCTCTCTCTCTCTCTCCCTCTTCCTTCTTCTTTAGCTCTACACACAACCCTCCCTTTTTTATTAATACATTATTACTCATTATTCATCCATTTCTATTCACTTCTTACTCATTTACTCATTTTCATTATTATTACTTATTTTTCTCTTTTTTTAAAAAAAGGTTTTTAAAATTTCTCATTAAAGAATTCTATATATATATATATATCTACTTTTCCATCCCCACTCCCCCCTTTTTCTATTTATTTATTACAATGTTTTTTTTTCTTTTCCTTCTCTTTTCTGAACAAACAAACAAACTATTTTCAGTAGGATTTTTTGTGTTTTCTTTTTCTTTCTTTCTTTCTTCTTTTTCTCTCTATCTCCTTTCTCTCTTCCTTATCTTTTCTTTTCCATCTTGTCTTTTGTCTCACACTATAACTTGAATCACCACAGAGACTTTTGATTTTTAAATAGAATTCCATTAGCCTTTACATTTTTAACTTTTGACTCTTATCTGCAAACTCCCAACCCCACCTCCCCACCTTAACACTGGGAGGGCCATGTCCCCGAAATTTGTGAAGACAGGATTCTCAAAAATACCTCTGGCTTGCGGCTCCTGGAGTGTTGCTGGCAACAGCTGGAGTTTTTCTTCAAGCTCCTGGACCTTCATATGCAATGCTTGATCATCCTTAAGTACTGTTTCCGCCCCCATCTTAGGGCTATTGGGCGCCTTCTTCAGTATTTCAACATCCTGGAGAGGACAGACACTTCCTGCTAGACATTTAGTCCAGACATTTACAGAAGGCACAGAGGCACTGGTTGAAGAAGTTGGGAATGAGCAGACAGTGCTATTGCTGAGAAGGAGCTCCACCCCAGGGTGCTAAAGAGCTCTTTCCCTAGCCTGCAGGTGCCAGAAGGCCAAGCGTTGGGGTTGCAGTGGTGGTACTTCAGAGGAGTATGAGAAAAGGCTGCTCTGGATTCTGGGTATATAAATGGCCTTGCCTGAAGCTGTGGATTGTGCTCTGCATTAGCAGAGAGGCTCTACTTAGTTGCAAATGAAGCACATTTCAGTTATTATAGAAACCGGTGTTTCCATGCATGCTTGTTCAGGAACTCTGTGAACTAGACAGCCGCTGTTTTAAACTGGCCCTTTTTCTGGCAGGTTAAACGATTAAAGTTGACTTGATTAAATTCATCCACCAACTACCCTTCTAAGCAACCAGAGCAATTACAAATAAAAGGCTCTCCAACCGTGCGCTATCCCTATCTGCAAGCAAGCTCTCCCACAAAGTGTTCTATGAGAAACATGAGCCAAATAGCCGAGGAGACAGTTTTTTAGCTGCCTGTCATTCATACACTTTATACTGAAAGGAATTCAGGGGCAGATGCTCTTTTTCTGCATGGAGGGTGGGGGTTTCCAAAGGGGCACTATTCAGACCTGCATTCATGGCTTATGAGTCGTAGCCGTGTGACAACTGCACCTCATGCTGATGTGTTGAAGGGCTGATGTTGCACTTCCAGGTAGAAGAGCTCGTTGGCATTATTTTAGGCTCTGTGTCAATTGACTTTGTGACATGATGGGGGGGCGGAGTTCTTATTTTTAGAGTATTTACCTGCAACCTATTATGTGGGAATCTCAAGGTACTTTACAACTAGGTCAGAAAATAGGCAAACATTGAAATGCAGCAGAATAAACAGGCCTACGTAAAAAAATATCCTTCAAAGCCCATATTGGCTGGCAGCAGCATCCCCCCAAATCCATGATGGATAAACACTTTCCGCATATGGAGCAGAATAGCACCCATGTTGGCGAAGGCCTCCTTTCTAGAAGGGGGAGCAGAGGCTGCCCCCACCCACTGCTCTCTTCTCCCAGGCATCTGAAGAGACAAACGGCTCCCTTTCTCTACCTGTGTGCCACAAGCCTGAATTGCAAGACAGTTCCCACTTTGGGGCAACAGGGAACAAACATGCAGAGGACGAGTTCTGAGGCTCCCCCAACAAAGCCATTTCCCTGGGCCCATCTGCCAGCCTGCTGCTGGCTGGCTGCCCACCCACAGGAAAACGGCACGATTCTCCCCACCAACAGGACATAACAAGAAGATGGGCACTATAACATAGGACTTCCTAACTTGTGAGTTCTGATGAGCCGCTGCTGCTTCCCCAGTTTAAAGGATGGCGGCTCAGGTGAGCCATTAAGCTAGAAGCTGCCTTTCGGAAATGTGGCACGCAGGAGGAAAAGGACCGACCCCGGGATGGGCTGTCTGCCTTCCTTTTGCCTTCCACCTCACGACATCCTTCCCCAGCCTGGTGCACTCCAGGTGTTCTGGGGCTCCATCTCTCACCAGGCCCAGGCGGTATGGCCAGGTGGCAGGGATGGGGGCAGTTGTCCAAACCAGCTGGAGAGACTCAAGGAGGGCATTACAGCCTCAAAGCCCTTTCCCTACCTCTCTATCTGGACTTACCTGGCCTTGCCCCTGGCCGCCTTTAATTTTTTTTTTTATATAATTTTTTATTAAAGTTTTAAACAACAAAAGAAAAAGAAAACAACACACACAAAAAACAGTACAAAACTCAACAATAAAAAACACAAAGCATAACAATTAAAAACAAACTCTCTTTTCCATTTCCAATTTTAAAATACTTATTTTCTAGACTTCCTCATACCTCCCTCTTTTGTATTCCAATCTACATTATTTTTCCAGCAGTTTCTTTTCCACTTTTTTAATCCCAATCTTTAACTTAATAAAATTTTAAAATATATAACTTCAACTTTTTTAAACCTAGTCCTTGATCTTAATGTCATATAACTTTAAAATTTTCCCTTTTAATATCAAATTTCCATTTCTTTAAACATCTTTAATCTTGATCTTTAATGTTAATCTATCATTAACTTTAACCTGTGCAGCTGGAAGCCTTTTAGTTTCAGTCCAACATCCCTTTAACATTCCTTAATTTTGCAATGTTTCTGAAGGTAGTCTTTGAATTTCTTCCAGTCTTCCTCCATCGACTCTTCTCCCTGGTCGCGGATTCTACCAGTCATTTCCGCCAATTCCATATAGTCCATAAGTTTCATCTGCCATTCCTCCAGCGTGGGAAGTTCTTGTGTCTTCCAATACTTTGCGATGAGTATTCTTGCTGCTGTTGTTGCATACATAAAGAAAGTTCTATCCTTTTTAAACACCATTTGGCCGACTATGCCCAGGAGAAAGGCCTCTGGTTTCTTAGGGAAGGTATACTTAAATACCTTTTTTAATTCATTATATATCATTTCCCAGAAAGCCTTAATCTTTGGACACGTCCACCAAAGGTGAAAAAATGTACCTTCAGTTTCTTTACATTTCCAACATTTGTTTTTTTGTTTTTTTTTTAAATGATATTTATTAAGATTTTCAAAGATACAGAAAGTAAAGATTAAAATACATTCAAAGCCTTATTTTCATAGATCCACTTTCCGGGACTCCCCCCTTCCCCCACCCCTACCATATTCCCCTTTCATATTGTTGGCTCCACAAGCTCTCAGTTCTAATTAAAACTTAATTTGTTTAAACCATTATTCGAATTTAAAATTTATACACTCCTCATCAATACCCTTAATAAAAAACAAAAGTTCTCTCCCCAGGGCCCACCCCATTTTCATTCCACAATTTCCCTTTTTTTAAAAAAAATAAGGACACCCCACACAATAGAAATATAAGAAATAAGAAATAAAAAGTATAATAGGTGAAAAAGAGCCAGTTCAGAAAAAAAAAAGTTGACAAGCCTTTGGATTTTAGTTCTCCCCCCCCGTCCCCGGTTTAATTTCCCCCTGACCACCAAACCATGTTATCTGCCTGGAATTCTTAAAGTCCATAAATCACCTATTTCCCCCAACTCCTTGCTGGCTTTTTCTTTTTATAGTTATTTTTTAAGACATTTAACTTCAAATCTTTAATAAAACTCCCCCCATTGTTCTTTCCAAGTTGTAGTCCAATTTCCTCTTGTTCCGCTGCTGAAACGTTCTAATTCAGAAGTTTAGTAACTCTGCAGGGATTATTGTTATTCAGGAACAAAAACTTGCGTTCAGTCCCTTCCTTTCTTCAATAGAAAATTCTATTGTCTCCTTTAGCTAAACACCCTGTAGACAAAATATTATTTCCGTTTTGCAGCTTTCCCAGAAGATAACCAGTCCTGTAAAATTCCAATGGTATTTTTCCACTTACGACCATCTTTGTAATGTCCCGAAACTCCTCTAGGGGGATTGTTGTAACTTTGTTTTCTCTAGTCCAAAAGTCCGATTGTTATCCATGTTTTCGCCATTTTGTATCCAAGTTTTAACGGGTTATAGCAAATTGTAACAAATTTAACCAGCAAAGTTCTCATAATAAGATCCTCTCTACTTTCCGACTTTGACAGCTACTTTGACAGCTGTCAAAATCTCCGACTCTTTTCACCAGGCTCTCTCTTCAATCACCCCGGTTCCCAGGGGGGGGGTCACGTTTCCCTTCTCCCTCAATTCTTCCTCCAGCACAGTTCTTGTAGTTCCCCATCGTGGAATTCTTAGTTTTTATCAGCAATACAAATCTTTTTGGACCTTGGTTTCCACCATCCTTGTTTTGGAAGGTTTACAGTAGGGAGGGGGACTGACTTCCTTTTTGGATCCCCCCCCGCTCGTGTCCAATCCGAAAAAAAAATTTTTTTTTTTCCTCCTTTTGAACCCGGTTTCCAAATTACTCACGGGTTGTTGTTAAGAAGTCCGAATTTTCAATAGAAGAAGTCAGCGCTCTCCGCCAAATGGCATGCGGCTTCGCTCGGCAGGGATAGCAGAGGACTCAAAGCACCACGCTTCTCCCCGGCACCCGATCCGTAGCCTTTAAAAAGGCTCCTTCACGAGTCGGGAGGGCGCTAGCGGTGCCAGCCGAGTCTCCATGTCCACGGCCTCCGTGGCCGTGGTTTTTAAGGGTCCCCGCATCGCCGGTGCGGTAGGACCCAGCCCTGCCGAGCAGGCTCCCTCCGGAGCTCGGAGGGAGTCCGCCATTCGGTGATGGCGCCAACCCGGAAGTCCTACATTTCCAACATTTGTTATCGGGCAAGTGATAGATTTTCGCAAGCTTGACTGGGGTTATGTACCACCTGTATATCATTTTCATGATATTCTCTCTTAAGGCATTACATGCCGTAAATTTCATACCTGTGGTCCATAACTGTTCCCAGTCAGCAAACATAATGTTATGTCCAACGTCCTGTGCCCATTTAATCATAGCCGATTTTACCGTTTCATCTTGAGTATTCCATTTCAGCAGCAAGTTATACATTCTTGACAAATTCTTAGTCTTGGGTTCTAACAATTCTGTTTCTAATTTGGATCTTTCCACCTGGAAGCCAATTTTCCTGTCCAATTTAAATACCTCCATTATCTGATAATAATGAAGCTAGTCTCGCACTTTGTTTTTTAGTTTTTCAAAACTCTGCAATTTCAGTCTATCTCCGTCTTGTTCCAAAATTTCCCAATATTTCGGCCATTTGACCTCCATATTGAGCTTTTTCAAGGCTTTCGCTTCCATTGGTGACAGCCACCTTGGGGTTTTATTTTCTAGCAAATCCTTATATCTTATCCAAACATTAAACAGCGCTTTCCTGACAATGTGGTTTTTAAATGCTTTATGTGCTTTGACCTTATTATACCATAAATATGCATGCCATCCAAATACATTATTAAAACCTTCTAGGTCCAAAATGTCAGTGTTTTCAAGAAGTAGCCATTCTTTCAACCAGCAAAAAGCTGCTGATTCATAGTACAGTTTGAGGTCTGGCAGGGCAAATCCACCTCTTTCCTTTGCATCCGTTAGTATTTTAAATTTTATTCTGGGTTTCTTGCCCTGCCAGACAAATTTAGAAATATCTTTCTGCCACCTCTTGAAACAATCCATTTTGTCCACGATCTGCAAAGTTTGAAACAAAAACAACATTCTAGGCAATACATTCATTTTTATCGCAGCAATACGGCCTAGCAGTGAAAGCTTCAAATTTGACCAAATTTCTAAATCTTTTTTCACTTCTGACCAACATTTTTCGCCCCTGGCCGCCTTTAGCCAGATCAGCTGTGCTCGGAGCTGGGACAGACCCGTCTGGAGACTTAGAGGTAGAGGAAACAGCCTGGGTCCCCTGGAGAGCACTCTCAAAGGAGATGCCCTCAAAGCTGATCATACTTTTCCTACTCCCAGACTGCAGGCTAGAGAACGTTGCTGCATGCTGGTGACCCATTCCCTGGGTGGTGCACTGGGAAGAAGAAACCTCATCCAGAGATGGGAGGGAAGCACTTTGGCCAGTGCCATGGGGCCTTTCTTCGGAAAGCTGCTCGGGGACCTGCAATGGAGCACTGCCCAAGGAGGAGGAAATGTGGGAGGCCTGCTGGGAAGGCTGCTGGGACCCCGACTCTTCCTGGCTAAGGGAAGCAGCTCTTCCAGTGGTATCTCTGGGAACAGAGGGCATCAAAGTGAGCTGGCAATGAGAAGGCTCAGCCAGGTGGGAGCCGGAGGTCTCTGGGGTCGCACCCAGGGATTCGTTGGGCGAACTTTTCTTCTCCATTCTGTGGACACGAAGGCAAGTCTTCTGACCACTGTACCAGCTGGTTTCAAAGGCTATTTTTTATGAAAGCTTGAAAAACAAAGAAAACACAATATACAGAAATCAGTGTCAGATATCAAGCATTTTGAAAACATAAAAATGAAAAGAAACAGAAGAGGGCCTTTTTACTCCTGGGGAAATCACCGGCAATTCCATGCCAAATGCAGCAGAGGCAAGGGGCACAGAAGCTGCTATGAAACAGACGATCCTCAAATCACAGCTGTTTGATACAGGGATGGAATCAATCCTTTTGCTTCAGTAAAAACCTCAAGGGTCGTAGGTTGTGGTTAAATGAACTAGATGGTGTTACAAAGGGTCTCAAAATGAAACACCGTTTTTCGATTTGAAAACTGTTGAATGATCTTTACCTATCCTGGGAACTGTACACCACAGTGGTGGGCAGTTCCACAGACCCTCCTCCTCTGCTCAAAATGCATACAGACCCATCTTTGCGCGGGGAAGATTCAGACAAAAGGAGTCTGTTTTCAATGTACCCGCAGAGGGGTTTAGACGGCTCCTTCCTCTTGCCTCCCCCGCCCCCCCCATCACTGTTTCACTCCGGAAGGTGTCTCAGACCTGGGTGGAGTAGCCACAAATGACAGGCAAAGAGACAAGGTCCTGCCCAGATTCAGGCTTCCTCATGATCGTGTGGAATATGTACACGTTTCTGTTGGCGCTTCCACTAGTGATTTATCTGTACAGGATCAGACTTCATTTCAGCCAATCACATCCTTCCTCTTCCCCCTCCCTCTTCCCCCGACAGCATACTAGAGTTCATATGGATTTCAAAGCATGCTTTGAGAACTTGTATGCTTAGCTTTAAACTCCACAAAATTAGCCTATGGCTAGGATGCTATTTATCAAAGTCTGTGCCCATTAAGATATGGTCAGATACAAGTATGCTTTCCCCCTTGTTATACAATTATTATTTTTAAAATTGCATTCAACTATTTACTATTTAAACAGCTTATACACCACTTGACTAGAATCATCTCTGAAGTGACACACGAGAAATACATTGCAGGAAAAGTTAACATGGATGACATCAGACTTCCGTTAAAAAGACCTGCTGGAATAAAAAAAGGATTCGGTAGGTGCTGGGTGCTCTGCCTGATGCTCTCAACTGACAAGATGTAGGTGTGGTTGAATCAAATGGGAACAGTGACCACAGTGCTATCAAATTCAACATACACAGTATGGAAGTGGACAATTGCTAAGGAAATCCAGAACAGTCACATTTGACTTCAAAAGAGGAGACTTCCTCAAAATGAGGGATTGGGTAAAAAGGCAGTTGAAGGGGGAAAGTCAAGGATGGTGAGCCCTTCTGTGCTCCAGAGGGCCTGGGTGGCCTCATTCCCCTCTTGTTGTGAGCACTGCAGAGGGAGGCAAACATGTCCTTCCTGGGGGCTGGTCCCTCCCCGCCCTGTTCCTGGAGGGCAGCAGGAGGAGGGGGCTGCTGCAGCTGCCTCCTTTGGGGGCATGGCTCACCTTGCCTGCTCCTGCCCTCCTCCAACACAGACAACCTTACCTGCCTCAGCCATCCATGGGGGCTTGAGAGTGTGTGAGCAGACTTTGCCATGGGAGGAGGCAGGCCTTGCAGAGGAGGAATGCTGGGGGCAGGCATTCAAACTCAGCCCTGAAGCTCACTGGGTGACCCTGGGCCAGGCACTCACGCTCAGCCTAACCTACCTCAAAGGGTTGTTGTGAGGATAAAATGGGGGGGGGGGGAGAACTCTGCACACCAACTGGACCTCCTTGCAGGAAATGGGGGCTATAAATGTATTTGTGTCATTTGTACCCCACCCACCTCACTGGGTTTCCCCAGCCTCTCTGGGCAGCTTCCAACACATATTAAAGCATAATAAAACAACAAACATTCAAAGCCTCCCTATAAAGGGCTGCCTTCCAGAGGTTTGATAGTTGCTCATCTCCTTGTCACCTGTAGGGAGGGCGTTCCACAGAGAGGCTGCCACCACCGAGAAGGCCCTCCCTCTGCCTGGTTCCCTGCAACCTCACTTCTCGCGGGGAGGGAACCACCAGAAGACCCTCGGAGGAGGACCTCTGGGCTGAAGGATGGGGGTGGAGATGCTCCTTCAGGTATATTGCGTTGAGCTTCCTGACCTAACATTTGCCTCGCTTAACATAATTAATTAGTAAGTGAAGTTTTCCTCTTCCATTCAAGCAGTACAGGAAGTAAGAATGCGCAAAAAGGAGTACTACTTCTAGAATTCCCAACTCCTGACATAAAACAGCACAAAGGTTGCCTTTTCTTGACCATCGATCATCTGTGCGAAGTCCTTACGCCACCCCCTATTGTGCTTCAATACAGCCCCATTGGTCAGCCCAGACACTGAGGTCCAGCGCTGAGGGCCTTCTGGTGGTTCCCTCATTGCGAGAAGCGAAGTTACAGGGAACCAGGCAGAGGGCTTCTCGGTAGTGGCGCCCGTCCTGTGGAACGCCCTCCCACCAGATGCCAAAGAAATAAACAACTATATAAAAATAAACAACTGTCGGACTTCCGGGGTGGCGCCATCGGTAATGGCGGATTCCCTCTGACTTGGAGGGAACCGGCTCTGCAGAAATTGGGTCTGCACCGCTACGGCGAAGCGGGGACCCTTCAAAAATCACAGGCGGGTGAAGCCTGTGACCGTGGGACTCGGCGGGCACCTTTTGCGCCCCCCCAACTTGCAAAGGAGCCCGATTACGGGTTCTGGAGCGGAGCGGGGAAGTGGCGCGGTGCTGTGAGTCAACTGCTTCTTCCGTGGAGCGAAGCCACACAGCCGTTACCGGAGAGCGCTGCCTTTTTCCTGGGACAATCTGGTTGCAAAACAACGATCCGTGAGTAGGCTAATTTCGGAAACAAAGGAACTAAGAATTAATTTGGTACCGAAGCGGAGAGGCATAAACAGGAAGTCTGCCTTCCGTTCTTTGTAAATGGAGTAAAGCAATGAACTTGTAAGCGGAAACCTCGAAAGATGTTGGAAAAGGATTATAATTCTAACATCAAATTAAGTGATCCCCCCCCCCTTGATTGCAGGGGAGGAGGGGGGGAAGGTCTGAACTGTATTTCCCTGCAAAAAAAAAAAGAGAAAAAGAAGCTAAAATCCACCGCTCAAACCTGGGAACGGGTTGCCAGTGAACAGTTAGAATGCCGTATTGTGAAATGCGCTGCTGCTGAAAGTACTTTGTGACAGTTAACTCTGCATCTGAGATACAAGTAAGATACAATATTTCTGGCTGGCTTCTCCTGGTTTTAAAGTAACTGTAAACAATTGAGATTGAAACTGTCACCCTTTTGTGAATTGGGGGGCTAAAGGAAAAAGGTTAATTACTCTAAGACTTTTTGATTGCTACTGTGTCCCCCTAGAGGAAGTTTGAAATTGTTACAATAGCAGCTGGGCCAGGGGAATTTTCCACTTCAAAACAAATTCTGATCGTGAGACTGACCTTGGGTTTTATCTTGAGGGTTATGGCAGATGGAAAGGAGAAGATAGATTTGTTACAGGAAAAAACAACGAGGTCTGGCAGACTATTTCGCACAGACGGTGGGCTGCAGCGAAGAGCATTGACATCTGGCCCTTCTGGATTACCAACAGTAGCCTCATCGGCACAACCTAAACCCAAAGGAATGGCAGCTGAAGATGCTTTGGCTCAGGCACTAGGTAAAATCAACGAATCTTTGGAAAGAATAAGTAAACAAGTAGCCAAAGCATCGGGCAAAATTGACCAAAACACTACAAATATTAATAATTTGGGACAGAAGGTAAATACCAACACAGAAACTATTCAGAAATTACTACAGGAATCTACCTCGACACGAAAGACAGCTGAAGAGGCAAAGGAAATAGCAACTGCTACAGCCACTGCTGTAAAAGAGAAGATACCACCGATACACAGACAACTTGAAGACCACAGGACAATATTGTCTATGATTGAGTTGAAGGAGAAGCAAACGAATTTAAGGATCAGGGCCGTACCCGAACTTGAGAAAGACAACTTGACTGATTTTCTTACGCGGGAATTTGCAGACTTTTGGAACCCAGATTTGGAGAAGGATAGTTTCAAGATAGTGAGTGCCTTCAGGCTTGGAAAAGGAGGGAGGAAGAACAGGGTGAGAGACTGTTTGATCACCCTCCGAACAAAAGAGGAGAGAGACAAAATCTTGAGTCTGCACTTCCAGAAGACTTTGGAAATACACCAGTCAAAAGTGGAGATATTTAAGGACATTCCGAAGCATCTTTTGGACCTTAGGTCCAATTATAGAGATTTGGTTGCCCTGTTGAGAAGCAACGGAATCATCTTTAGGTGGGAATTCCCCCAAGGCCTATCCTTTAGTTACAAAGGGAAGAAGATAAAAATAAGATCAGAGGACGACAAAGATAGATTTTGGAGAGACCACGGAGAAGACCTGCAGAAGGAAGCTGCAGAAGAGTTAAGAGCACTTGTAAGTGAAACTTTAGACATACCAAGTTAACCTCCTGAACTAAAAGACCGCCTGGAGAAGGTGATACCACCGACAGATCAGGAACAGGCACTGGGTGCAGTTGGAGGAGAAGCAAAGTAACTACATCATGGCTCTGCAACTATTAAGCTGGAATTGTAATGGTTTGAACTCCCCTCAGAAAAGGAAATCTGTGTTTCATTTATTAAAAAAGGAAGAATTGGACTTGATTTGTCTACAAGAAACACATGTAACAAGGCTACACAGGAAACTACTGATTAATAAAAGACTGGGTCAGGAGTTTATTTCATCGGACAAGGTTAAAAAAAGAGGGGTAGTGATTTATGCAAAGGAGAGACTATTACCGAAATTTATCTTCAAAGATGACCAAGGAAGATTTGTGGCAATTGAAATTCAAACACAAGGAGAGAAATTTTTGATAGTAGGAGTTTATGCACCAAATGAGGGGAAATCTGAATTTTTTAAAAAGTTGCATGAGACCTTGATGGACTATTTGGATTATAATGTGATCTTGATGGGAGACATGAATGGAGTGGTATCTACACACATGGACAAGGCACAAAGACAGGTAGTCACTAAGGACGGCAGACTACCGAAAACTTTTTTTGAGATGACAGACAACTTGGACTTAGTTGATATTTGGAGAACAAAGAATCCCTTGGCCAGAGAGGGAACCTTCTTCTCTGAAGCCAAACTGACATGGACAAGAATTGACCAAATATGGGTAACTAGAGGAATGGCACCAAAGACAAGAAAAGTGGAAATCTGCCCAAAAACCTGCTCCGACCATAATGCTGTGAAGATGGAGATGAAACTAACACCAACTGGTTCCTTCAGATGGAGGATGAATGACACCTTATTCAGAGATGAAGAAGTGTTTAAGAAGGCCCAAAAAACCTTGAGAGATTATTTTGAGATAAATATGAATACCAATGTGGAAAAAAGAGTAATCTGGGACGCAAGCAAAGCTGTTATGAGAGGGTTCTTGATACAACAGAACGCATTAAAGAAGAGAATCCAAAATGAGAAGAAGGATAAAATTTTGGAGAAAATAAAGGAAAGTGAAAAGAAATTGAGAGCAAAACCGAAGTCGCAAGAGATTTTGAGAGAAATAAAGTTACATCAAGTACAATACATGAAAATGATGAATCAGGAGATAGAATGGAAAATTAAACAAATGAGACAAAAGACATTTGAGTCGGCTAATAAATGTGGGAAATTGTTGGCTTGGCAAATGAAAAGAAGACAAAAATTAAATACAGTTACAAATCTAGAAGTGGAAGGAAGGAATATACAGAACCCAGCCGAGATTAGAAATTGTTTCCAGAGGTACTTCAAACAACTATATACACAAGGGCCACAGAAAGAAATTGACGTAGACCGATTTTTGAAAACAAATGGATTACAAAAAATCTCTCAAGAAAATAAATTAATGTTGAACTATAAAATAACTGAACAGGCGATAGAAGGTGCCATTCAGAATATGCAACTGGGTAAATCTACAGGACCGGATGGACTGACTTCTAGATACTACAGATCTTTAAAAGAATGGTTAGTACAACCTTTAAAAGAAGTCTGTAACGAAATAATGGATGGGAAAAGGGCACCAGAGTCATGGAAAGAAGCGTATATCACACTTGTACCGAAAACAGAGACTGAAAAGACGCAGCTTAAGAACTACCGTCCCATATCACTGCTCGGTGTGGATTATAAAATTTTTGCAGACATCTTGGCTAAAAGACTAAAAAGAGTGTTAGTGGAAGAGATACATAAGGACCAAGCATGCTTTCTCCCGGGTAGACATCTATCTGATAATGTGAGAAACATAATCAATATTTTAGAAAAATTACAAGTGAATATAAATACTAAGGCAGTTTTAATATTTGTGGACGCGGAGAAAGCTTTTGACAACATTTCTTGGAGTTTTATGAAGAAGAACTTACAGGGTATGGGGGTAGGCCAAGGCTTTGAAAACGGTATAAGTGCAATATATTCTGAACAAAAGGCTAAATTAATTGTAAATAATGTGGTGACGGAAGAATTTAAGATAGAAAAAGGGACACAACAAGGTTGCCCAATCTCCCCATTGCTTTTTATATCGGTCCTGGAGGTTTTGCTGAATATGATTAGAAGGGACCGGTTGGTTACAGGTATACAAGTCGGAGCCAAACAGTACGAATTGAGAGCATTCGCAGATGACTTAGTATTGACGTTACAGGAGCCAGAATCTAGTACCAAAAGGGTTTTAGAACTGATTCAAGAATTTGGTCAGGTTGCAGGATTCAAACTGAATAAGTTAAAAACCAAGGTTTTAGAGAAAAACTTAACACCGATTGAGAGAGAGAGGTTTCAGAATGAGACAGGTTTAACAGTGGTTAAGAAAGTTAAATACCTGGGGATTAACATGACAGCAAAAAATGGGAATTTATTTAAAGACAACTATGAAAAATGCTGGGCCGAAGTGAAAAAAGATTTAGAAATTTGGTCAAATTTGAAGCTTTCACTGCTGGGTCATATTGCTGCGATAAAAATGAATGTATTGCCTAGAATGTTGTTTTTGTTTCAAACATTGCAAATTGTGGACAAAATGGACTGTTTCAAGAGGTGGCAGAGAGATATTTCTAGATTTGTCTGGCAGGGCAAGAAGCCTAGAATAAAATTTAAAATACTAACAGATGCAAAGGAAAGAGGTGGATTTGCCCTGCCAGACCTTAAACTTTCTTATGAATCAGCAGCTTTTTGCTGGTTGAAAGAATGGCTGCTTCTTGAAAACACTGACATTTTGGACTTAGAAGGTTTTAACAATGTATTTGGATGGCATGCATATCTGTGGTATGATAAGGTCAAAGCACATAAAGCATTCAAAAACCATATTGTCAGGAAAGCATTGTTTAATGTTTGGATAAGATATAAGGACTTATTGGAAAACAAAACCCCAAGGTGGCTGTCACCGATGGAAGCGAAAGCTCAGAAAAAGCTCAATATGGAGGTCAAATGGCCGAAATATTGGGAAATTTTGGAACAAGATGGAGATAGACTGAAACTGCAGAGTTTTGAGAAATTAAAAAACAATGTGCGAGACTGGCTTCATTATTATCAGATAATGGAGGCATATAATTTGGACAAGAAAATTGGCTTCCAGATGGAAAAATCAAAATTAGAAACAGAACTGTTAGAACCCAAAACTAAGATTTTGTCAAAGATGTATAACTTGCTGTTGAAATGGAATACTCAGGATGAAACAGTGAAATCTGCTATGATTAAATGGGCACAAGATGTTGGAAATAACATAATGATGGCTGGCTGGGAACAGTTATGGACCACAGGTATGAACTTTACGGCATGCAATGCCTTAAGAGAGAATATTATGAAAATGATGAATGAATGAATGAATTTATTAATACGGTCACAGACCAGCGCCAACACACACAACATCACAGATCATTAATATATATATATATATCAAAAATACAGAGGACAATATGAGTATAACAAGCATTTAAATATAAAAAAATTAAAATTAATTATTAGCATGCCCCCTGCAATTAACATTTGGGGGTTTGGTCACCATGGGATACCACTTGCTTCCTGCGACTAATTGCAGCCGCACAGAATTTGGCTACATTTAATGTAGTCTTGGGATTCTTGTCCTCTAGCAGTGGTTCCAAACTATGGTGTTCAGACTCTTTCCTGGACTTCCACAAAACAGGTGCAATAAAAGTCAAACGTATATCCTCATAAAGACGACAACGTAACAGTACATGTGAAGCAGTCTCAACCTCCAACGAGCCACAGGGGCAGACCCGCGCTGTGTATGGTTTACCCTCAAATCTGCCCTGAAGTAAGGCAGAAGGGAGAACGTTGAATCTGGCGAGGGTAAAAGACCGTCTGTATTTGGGTACCTGAAGACCTGACAGATAGTTAGCTGGAGAAAAACCTCTCCCATAGTCCCTTATTGCAGGATGTTTGATCATTTCACTCATGTGGCATTGTAATTCTACGTCCCAGATACGCTGGCGAATTGCAGTCCTAGCTTTCTCGAAGCCTGTCGCTATCAGGGTCTGCTGTGGGATCCCCAAGCCTTTAAGCTTTTCCAGCAGTGTAGCTTTCCATCTGGATTGGTAGGTATCCAATAAGGTCAAAGGTGCCAGCCCAACCGGGAAGAAAATAAGCTTTAGCCAGTAATGGATCTTCAATATCCATATCCGGGTACTGATAGGAATTTGCCCAACCTCCAAACGGACCGCTATGTTGGATACGCAAGAGGGGATCCCCAGCAGGCAGCGGAAAAACTTAGTTTGAAATGCCTCTAAGAGAGTAAGGTTTTTAAAACTGCAGATCTGGGATCCATATAACAATTGTGGTAGTATTTTGGCAGCAAAGACCTGGGAGGCTGCCGGTATGTACTGGCCTCCTTTCCCATAGAAGAATCTTATTAACGCTTTGGTAGATCTTTCTGCATTTGCAATAGTATTATTAATCTGAAAGCGCCAGGAGCCCCTTTCCTGGAAGGTTACACCCAGGTATTTAAAGGTTGCTACCTGTTCTATTAAGCGGTTGTCTATTCTCCATTTGTGCCTCCTCCTTTTTTTGGAGAACACCATAACTTTGGATTTGTTGTAGTTAATTGTTAATTGTTCGATGCTGCAGTATTTGGTGAAAGATCTCAAAAGTTTTCTTAATCCAACACAAGAAAAAGAAATTAAAACTGTGTCATCCGCATATAAAAGGACCAGGAGGGGCGTACCAGCCAATTTGGGGGGATGGGCATTTTCTTTCTCCATATTTCCTACTAGCGAGTTGATATAGAAGTTAAATAAAGTAGGCGCAAGGACACACCCTTGCCTGACCCCCTGATGGATTTGGATTTCCTTGGATAGGTGGCCCTGTCGGTCACACCTTACCCGGATCCGTGTATTTTCATATAGACTGTGGGTGAGATACAGTAGGCGTTTGTTTATATTTGCGGCGCTTAGCTTTCCCCAAAGCCTGTCCCTCGGTATTAAATCAAAAGCAGATTTGAAATCTATAAAGGCCACGTATAGGGAACCTCCTTTTCTTGATGTATATTTCTCCGCAAGATGTTGGAGAACAAGGCCCTGGTCTAAGGTTGACCGATTTGCCCTAAAACCAGCCTGTGCTTCTGAAAGAATGTGGTCTTGTTCCAACCAGTCCACTAATTTGCCGCATAGGTGGGCAGCGTACAATTTGCTAATGATACTTAGGAGGCTAATTGGCCTGTAATTAGCCGGGTCTGATCGGCTCCCTTTCTTGAATAAAGGGATGATGATTGCTAATCCCCAATCCTCAGGGATAGTGGCCGATTGGCCTATGCTGGTAAATAGGGCAGCTAGCACAGGGGCCCACCATTCAACATTAGCCTTAAGGAGTTCCGGTGTAATGTTGTCTATGCCGGGTGCTTTTCCAGGTTTAAGGGATTGGATGAGCCTATAGATCTCTTCAGTTGCTACTGGGGGCCATTCGGCGCCAATATCACTCGGAGCTGGGGGCAGGGCCTGCAGATGTTGATTTGATGTATATAAAGATAGAAAGTAAGCCTCCCAAATCCCAACTGGTATAGTATAATCAATTTCAATCGGGGAGTCTTGCCAACTTTTCGCGACTATTTTCCAAAAGGTGGCTGAGTCTTTCCTTCGAGAGGCCTCTAATAAACGTTGCCACTCCCCCCTTTGGGCCTGAGGCTTTTTATTTTTAATCAGATCTTTATATTTACGTTTGGCTTCGAACCATTCCGCGGGAAGCAAGGGTAAGTTCGCTGATTTGTAATTCCTGTACTTATCCAGCAAAAAACGCTTTGTAGCAATACATTCCTGATCAAACCAGGGTTTGGATTTGTTGGGGAATATAGGTTGGCGCGATGTCTTTTTTTGGATCAGGTGGGGTTGCAAAAGTGAGATCAGCTCCTGGAACAAGATTATTCTAGATTCAGAACATGGTGGGTTTAAGAGATTATCTCTTCTCATGAGGAATGTGTCCGAGTATAGCCTTTCAGATGTTTCGGCATTCAGCTTTTCGGACCATCTAATACGTGAGTATCTCAACTCCATGTTGGAGGACCTGGGGGCTTCAAGTTTATCATTGCAAAATAAGTCTTTTCTTGCATCCAGGAGGAGGCAGAGCGGTAAATGATCACTATCAACCCTCTCCTCCACTTTGCACTCAAGGGCTCTATTTAGGAGATTAAATGATACCATAACATAGTCGATAGTGGAAGCTCCTGCATTTGATATAAAAGTAAATTCCCCACAGGTCTCCCCATTCTTGCGCCCATTTAGTATGACCAGGTCCAGCTTGTTAGAAAGCCGCAATAGGCACAAACCTGCATAATTACATCCCTTGTCTTTTGAGAGTCTGGTGGGTATAAGGTGGTTTTCTTCCACAATAGGTGGCGAGTCGTGGAAGTGTGCATATAGTGCTTCGTCAGACTGGCCAATTCTGGCATTAAGATCACCAGCCACTATCACTGAAGCTGCAGGGGTTTGAGTCATCAAACCATCAATGTATGTTTCCAGCCCATGCCAGGTGTTTTTAATCAGCTGCTTGCCTCTTTGGGGGGGAAGATATACATTAATCAGTAGCAGGGTGAAGAATCTACTTTTCACTAGTAAGGCCATAGCCAGGTGTTTCAGTGCCTCTAGCTTTACTAAGGACGCCCTCAACCTTGTAGATATTAAAATGCCTAGGCCACCCTTGACTCTCCCCCCTTTAGTGCTTGGGGAACCTGTGAGGGACATTGAGGAAAAGCCGTTAACTTCTAGGTCTCCTGTGAGCCATATCTCCTGTAAAAATACTATGTCGTAGCCTTGGATAAATTTAACAAAGGATGGGTCAGCTGCCTTTTTTTGCCATCCTGCGATATTCCATGATAAAAAGCTAAGGTTGGCTTTACCAAAATCCACTCCTTGTCAATTATCTTCCAAGGTACTGTTGGAGTTTACCATTCTACGTGGCAGCCGTCTGTCATCCTTGCATGGAGAGCTGCCCAGGAGTTCTATGGTGTCAGATGGTAAATGTAGAGTGCTCACATTGGTAGACACTGGGCCTTTGCTATACAAGGCTTCCCCCTGGGGGTATTCTACCTGGTTGTAGCCTAATTCCGCTTCATCTAAGTATCTCATTTTGGACCAAAAGCCTGGTGAGGTTTCCTTGGGCATGTTTTTCCTTATAGGGAGCGGTGCATTGTTCTCCTTTGTAAGTTGTACTTTCTTGATTGCAGGTAGATTAATCTCTGCCTTTATCTGAAGGTTACGTGGTCGACGAGCCGCTGAATCGGGTTCTTGTGAGATGATTATTTTGGAAGGGCTCTTGCTCTTTCTTTGGACGTCCACCTTAGTTTCCTTATGTAAGTCTTTCCCAGCCAGCTTGTTTCTTAGCGTTTTTAATCTTTCTAGGATTTCAGCTTGTATTAAAGGTGGGAATGTCCAGAATTGGCTAATTAAGGTATTTTCTTCAAAGGAGAAGTTGTGGGGGGGGGTGCCCAGTTCGTGAGGCGACTGGTGGTTATTCTGATATTCAGCTTTATTGTTTTCCACCACTTTTGAATAGATGTCTTTCTTATTTAATTTGATGAGATGCGAGGGGGGGCCGGGCACTTCGAATAGGCGAGTCACTGTCAGGCCTACCCTATGCAGCTTTTCCTTATTAAATAATATTTGTTTTGCGGTCGAGTCATCTTTAAATGTCAGCATCACTCGATTATACTTATTGTCATTTGGGAGAAAATCTGCATTGATAACGTTACCTTGTAATAGGAGGCCTCTGAGTACTAAGTCAATTTTTTAAAATATATACGTTCTTTGTTGGTCCAGTGAATGTAATTCTGTACGGTTGTACATAGGGCAAATAACCAATCTGCTTCTGTTGAGGATCAGCGTTTGGTTGTTCTGAGTTATCTTGTTGCGAATGGGGGTGTTAGTCACCACAGTAGCAGAGGAGGTTTGCCGATCTTTATCTATTTGTTCGTTCCGATCTTTCGTTGGTTGAGGGCTAGGGGATTGTGATGCACTTGTCACTTTGGGTTGCTGGATAATGCTCTGTTTTGGGGTTACGGGTTTAGTATTCTTTGTATTTGATTCCTTTATTGTGGGATTCTCCAGGAGCTTGAATAACTTAGAAAAATTCAATTTCTTAGTTCGTGTATGACTCTTAGTCCGCCTTCCCACTTTTATGTTTTTAGACTTCTTCTTGTGAAGTGGGAGTATTCTTTGGAGGCGATGCTTCTTTTTAGGTGAGGAGTGTGTGACTCGACTGTTGGTAAACATGGGAGTGGCTCTCTCTGGGACCTTCTCTGAGATACTGGGCTCTGTTGGAATTTCAGCTGCTGGAGTGGGGGTGTGTGAGATTGCTCCCCTCCTGATGAGCTCTGTCAGGCTTACTAGCAAACCCACACATTCCGTAAGAAAGTTCCTAATTGGTCCTAATTCTTTACTTATGTGCATTTGGCATTCTTTCATCATTTCATTGAAAAGCCCAATCAGGATACAGGTATTGCTATCTGTGTCCCAGCAGGCTCCTTTTAGCTGACTTGGATTTTCCTCTGTTCTCGTTGCACTTGAGGATTCCATCCTAGCCTTTTCGCTGGGGCTGGCTGCATTGACTGATCCATCTAGTGTGCCTTCCAGACGTTTCAAATTTCGTTCTTGATCATGTTCTACGGGAGTGTCGGTAGCACTAGATTGGGAGACTATCTGAGCCATCTCCATTGCCAGACTGATCCCCTCTCTCTCCTCATCAATATCAGGTGCCTTCCCATACCATGTTCGGTCAATAGACCAATCGTGGAGAAGTGGGGACTCGGAGCCTATGGGCGTTTTTGTTTTAGGCTTAAAATAATGCGAACTTTTCGTCTGCGAGGTTACAGATGGAGATTCAACCCTCTGCGTTGGAGAGATCCCCAGAACTTTACATTTCTGTCTGGTGAGCACCATCTCCGTAGAGTATATGGAGCTATGTGGGATATGTGGATGTGAAGATAGCACCACTTAGTCCCAGTTAGACAAGCTGGAATTAGCACTCCTCTCGTTAAATAACGCTCTCCCCAGAAGCTCCACGTCTAGTTAATTAATTAGAAGTGGCTGTGGTCCACTGCGTGCCAGACTTTCCGACAGTTCACAATCTAGCGGTCAGAGATAGAGGGGGATAGATAAAATAGATTTTTACAGCGGCATTACTTACAACGACCGTGGCAGATGAAACGTTGAGGGGAGGAGGGCGATGTAATCCAATCTGGCTTGAACCGCCATCTTACTTGCCGAAGAGACTATGTAGTGATACTCCCCGACGGCGTTGAAAGCCCTCCGGTGATGATAACATTAATTTACTGCCCCCGCTGTACCCCACCAACTGCGTGGAATCCCGAAATGTAAGTAGAGCTCAGTACTCTCTCTTCCTCTCTTCCTCTCTCTTCCTCTCCCTTTATTATAGTTGCGCTTGGAGAGGTGTTTCGTTGCCCCTCTCTTCAGCGAGGCATTTAGAGAACCAGCAGTTTATCAATGTCGCCAGTAAAACCGTAAAACAATAAAACGATAGCTAAGAAAAACAGGAGCAGTGGTGAGGTGATAAGTCAGCCAATAAATCATTAAAACTATAAAATTAGAGTCCAGGAAGGCTAAAAAAACTACTTAAAATCTTAATTGAAGGCAGGCGAACCTGACTATGCTGAATATTATGAAAATGATATACAGGTGGTACATGACCCCAGTCAAGCTTGCATCATTTGCCCGATAATAAATGTTGGAAATGTAAAGAAAATGAAGGTACATTCTTTCACCTTTGGTGGACGTGCCCAAGGATTAAGGCTTTCTGGGAGATGATCTATAATGAATTGAAAAAGGTATTTAAATATACCTTCTTGAAGAAACCAGAGGCCTTTCTCCTGGGCATAGTCGGCCAATTGGTGCTAAAGAAGGATAGAACTTTCTTTATGTATGCCACAACAGCAGCAAGAATACTTATTGCAAAGTATTGGAAGACACAAGATCTACCCACTCTGGAAGAATGGCAGATGAAGGTGATGGACTACATGAAACTGGCGGAAATGACTGGCAGAATCCGAGACCAGGGAGAAGAGTCGGTGGAAGAAGATTGGAAGAAATTTAAAGACTATCTACAGAAATATTGCAAAATTAATGAATGTTAGAATGATGTTAGAATGAAGTTAGGTGGTTTAAGCAGAAATGCTATAAAGGTGTATGTAAAAAAGGATTGATAACAGGTGAAAATTTAAAGTCATAGTATATTAAGTTAAAGGATCATGAGAAAATAAAGAGGGAAAGAAATTGCTGAATTAACTAATTGAACTGGAATACAAAAAAGGAAGGTATGAGGAGGTCAGGGAAACAAGGATATGAATATAAGACATGGAAAAATTGATCTATTTTTCTTTTTTTCTTCTTTAAGTGTTTTTTATTCTTTTATTCTGTACTTTTTTGTATTTTTCTCGTATTTTTACTTCTGTTTTTTGTTTTTACTTTTCTTGTTTTTGTGTAATTCTTTTTTTTCTGAAAATTTAATAAATATCATTTTTTTAAAAAAAGAAATAAACAACTATATGACATTTAGAAGACATCTGAAGGCAGCCCTGTTTAGGGAAGCTTTTAATGACTGATGTTTTAATGTATTTTTAATCTTTTGCTGGAAGCCGCCCAGAGTTGCTAGGGAAACCCAGCCAGATGGGCGGGGTAGAAATAATAAAAAATTATTTATACCCCGCCCATCTGGCTGGACGGCTTCCAATTTTTTTTTAAAATACTGTGATACATCAAACATTAAAAGCTTCCATAAACAGGGCTGCCTTCAGATGTCTTCTAAAAGTCTGGTAGTTGTTGTTCTCTTGGACATCTGGTGGGAGGGCATTCCACAGGGGGAGCGCCACTACCGAGAAGGCCCTCTGCCTGGTTCCCTGTAACTTGGCTTCTCGCAGTGAGGGAACAGCCAGAAGGCCCTCGGTGCTGGACCTCAGTGTCCGGGTAGAAAGATGGGGGTGGAGACGCTCCTTCAGATATACTGGACGGAGGCCGTTTAGGGCTTTCAAGGTCAGCACCAACACTTTGAATTGTGCTCGGAAACGTACTGGGAGCCAATGTAGGTCTTTCAAGACCGGTGTTATATGGTCTCGGCGGCCGCTCCCAGTCACCAGTCTGGCTGCCGCGTTCTGGATTAGTTGTAGTTTCCGGGTCACCTTCAAAGGTAGCCCCACGTAGAGCGCATTGCAGTAGTCCAAGCGGGAGATAACCAGAGCATGCACCACTCTGGAGAGACAGTCTGCGGGTAGATAGGGTCTCAGCCTGCGTACCAGATGGAGCTGGTAAACAGTTGCCCTGGACACGGATTTGACCTGTGCCTCCATGGACAGCTGTGAGTCCAAAACGACTCCCAGGCTGCGCACCTGGTCCTTCAGGGGCACAGTTACCCCGTTCAGGAAAAGGGAATCCTCCACACCTGCCCGCCTCCTGTCCCCCCAAAACAGTACTTCTGTCTTGTCAGGATTCAATCTCAATCTGTTAGCCGCCATCCATCCTCCAACCGCCTCCAGACACTCACACAGGACCGTCACTGCCTTCACTGGTTCTGATTTGAAGGAGAGGTAGAGCTGGGTATCATCTGCATACTGATGAACACCCAGCCTAAACAGAAACAGAATTTGAAGGGGCAGTCTTTTCTGGAAGTGCCAAATGAAGCTACTGACCCATTTCTAAGTCCTAAAATCCACAATTTCTCTGAATACTTGAAAAACCCAGTGGTGCAGGACCTCCTAGCATGGCATCTGCTGGGGAACATTTCCTAGCACTTGGCTGGGAGCTGCTGCAGCGCTATGGTCAGGAAAGGCTTTCTGTATATCGGTAAGTCCCAACAGTTGAATAGGAACCTTCAAAAACAATGTATGTATTTGTATCTCATGTTTTAAGCTATTTCACATGTCCACCAAGCACGAGAAAATGTCCCTTCATCTTCTTGACATTTCCAACAAACATTTGGTATGTTTTCATGTATTCTAAATAACTTCTCGGGAGTTAGATACCAACAATACTTAAATATATATATATATTTAAATGTCTATTTTAAGTCATAACTCAATTATTATTTTAACTCTTTAGTCCACATATGTTACCACTATTCCAACTGTACAATATAACCAAAAAAAGAGAGAAAATCTTGTGTTGGGATACTGCCAGGGAGATAAAGTCCATCATGGCCCCCAAGCCGGCTGCCGGACGATCCATCGATCTCCCGTAGACACGCAGTATCAGCAATTAGCAACATGAGCTCCAGAACATTCTAGAGCCGATGCACACTCTTTATCAGCAGATAATGCACAGCAGAAGTCGCACTCAGGAGCGCATTATTTACAAGTTTTATTCAGCGTTGATCAGAACAAGGAAAAACATGACTGCCTGCATCAGTGTCTCCAGACACAGAGAGAAACGAAAGCAATAGGAAACATAAACATCCTGTGAACAGGAAATGCGCAGACTCTGTGACTCACAAAGCCTGCTCCCTCTTAAGGTGGAACGGAAATATCCTAACATCCTCCCCCTTTCCGTGTAACCTGTAGTACCTGTGGTTCAACCTAATTGCAACCTTTGTACGTAAACCTTAAGTTGTTCTCTGTTAACAACCTTAGACAACAGATCAGCAGGAATTTCATTTCCTGGCATGTAGGACACCTGAATGAGTCCTTTCTGAATACACTCTCTTGCACGATGTAGCTTAATCTGCAAGTACTTGGTCCTTTGCTTGCAACTCTCTGAGTTCAGCAAAGCCAAACACGATCTATTGTCTTGATACACTTGTACAGGACATTTCACAGAAACGCCGATGTCCTTAAACAGTTGCATCAACCATTCACAATCCATGAGTGAAAATGGCAGTGCATTGAGTTCTGCTTCACAGGAACTTAGGCTTACTGTCGTCTGCTTCCTCCACAGCCAGTCAAACAGACAGTGGTTGTACATGTAGCATACTCCAGAAGTGCTTGTACCATCCGTGGTGTCACTTCCAAAACTTGCATCTGCAAAGATTTCAAGACCTCCAGTCTTCTGACTGGTGAACCTCAGCCTGTAGTGCAAAGTCCCTTTCAAATAGTGGGCTATGCGCTTCAGAGCTTTCCAATCCTGAACAGTAGGGTTGTTAGCATGTCTGCTAAGCAAGTTGGTGCTTACAGCTATGTCAGGTCTTGAGCATCTAGCAATGAAATTCAACTTGCCTAGAATGCATCTGTACAGCGTAGTGTCAGAAAACGCTTTAGCAGTACTATCTACCTGGTAACCTGTCACCATCGGTGTGTCTGCTGGGTTTGCATCAACCAAATTCAACCTGGTTAATACATCAGCAATTTTCTGTGTTTGGTGTACCAGAAAATTACCTGCTTGGTCCCTCTCCACCTGCAGAGAAAGATAGTTGGATACCTCACCAAGATCCTTCATGTCAAAGTGCTCCTTCAGCTGAGCTAGGGTGCTTTGGTAGAAAGCCTGATTCTTCCAAAACATCAGAAGATCATCAACAAAACATAAACAATACAGTTTGTTTTGCCCCTCCTCCTTGACAAACACACATGGATCAGCTTTGCCCTGGTGAAAATCTAGAGAAAGCAATGTCTCAGTGAGTTTTGTGTTCCAACACCTAGCACTCTGCTTGAGACCATATAAGGACTTCCACAGTTTACAGACCATTCCCTTCTGTATCTGCATCCCATCAGGTGGAAGCATTAAACAGCTCCTCCCCCAAAATCCCATACAAAAAAGCTGTATTAATGTCATGATGGGAAACATGCAGTTTCTCCTCTGCAGCTATCTTGAGCATCAGCCGAATGCTCTCATATTTGACGGTGGGTGAGTAGGTCTCGTGGTAATCCTGTCCTGGTACCTGTGAAAAACCTCTGGCAACCAATCTGGCTTTGTGTCTGACAACCTTGCCATTCTGGTCTGTCTTGGCCTTGAAGACCCATTTGCTTCCAACCAGTCTCATTCCTGGGACTACCGGTACCAGTTCCCAAGTTTGGTTCCTATTCAAGGAATCAACTTCAGCCTTCATGGCATTTAGCCAAGGCTCAGCATCTTTAGAGGTTAACTCCTGAACCTCTTTGAAGCTTGAAGTTTCCCACACCTTCTCTGAGCTACTAAGAACAGCAGTTGCTGTCTTAGCAAACTCATCAGCAAATCTCTTTGGAGGTCTGCCCTTTGTGGCCCTCTCAGATCTGCGTACTAGACGCAAGCCTTCTGGACTCATCTCCTCTATCTTAGGAGAAACGTGACCAATGGTGAACAGTGGTTCTTCCAGTTCATTGTCAGACGCATCAGATGGTCTGACTGAGGCCTTTGCACTCTTGTGGTCTGCTGTGTCATCACTGTCGCTGACATCAGCAGCAGCGCCGCCCACTGAACTGGAATCCGAACTCTGATCATCATCATCATCACCATCATCCTCAGCTTCCTCAGCTTCCCCAACATTATCTGCTTTCTTCACATCACCTTCATCCTCCTCTGGGTAACTCTGGAAAATTCCCACATTTTCCCCCCACTTAGGATTGTACTCAACACTCTTTGTGAACTTAATGGACTTAGAGTCAGTCATCCATACCCTGTATGCACCTTTTTCATACCCCATGAACAAACCATGTGCCCCACGCTTCCCAAGCTTGTTGCTCTGTGGGGTGTGTACCCACATGTCAGAACCAAAGATTCTCATGTGTTTGATGTTGGGTTTCTTACCAAACATCTTCTCATAGGGGGTACAACCAATAGGTGATGACAATCTGCGATTATAAGTGTAAACAAAATTCGACAGAGCTTCCCCCCAATACTTATCAGGGAGATTGGCATCATGCAACAAGGTTTTCAGTCCTTGCAGCAACGTTTGATTTGCTCGCTCCGCAAGCCCATTCATCCATGGCGATCTAGGCGTTGACAAGTCATGCTGGATTCCCTTCTCAGTCAGGAAAGCTTCAAACTGCTGAGAAGTGAACTCCCCGCCCCGATCAGTAAACAACCAACCAATGCATTTACCGTGAACATTCTCCAACCAAGCACAGAATGCCTTGAACCTAGGAAACGCTTGCGATTTCTGCTCGAGCATAAACACATGAATGTACCTGGAAAAAGAATCAATTAGAACCATGAAGTACCTTGCTCCACCCAAAGAGGGCGCAAGTGGACCAACCAGGTCTGCGTGCACTAGCTGGTAGGGTTTGGAAGCCTGCCTGCTAGACTCCTTGCCTTTTGGAGCAACCTTCACCTTGTTCTCTGCACAAGATACACATTTCATGTGAAACTTACAGGGTTTGATGTTCAAACCCTCAACCATCTCTGGCATCTTGGCCAGTGCCTTCCAAGAAAGGTGACAAAACCTTCTGTGTGCATCATGAATGCATCCTGCATGAAGAACTTTGTTAGTTTGTGCAACACAACAAGAATCAGCATTAGACACAGCAACAGCACCATTGTCATCATAAGTTATACAGAACAATCCATCTATAAACTTTGCATGCAAAATGTCCTCTTTGCCTTTTCTGATGACACAAACGCTCCTCTTGAAGGAAATCTCAAAGCCACGCCCAGTCAGCTGTGGGACACTGAGCAAATTGTCTGCAGCGCCTGGAACATATAGTACATCTCTGATGGTAGTGTGCAGACTTGCCAGTTTCACAGTCCCTTCTCCTGCAATTTGTAACGTCTTTCCGTCAGCCAGGTGGATCTCACCTTCTTGAGGTTTAAAGGAGATAAAGAGATGGCGGTCTTTCGATACATGGCGGGTACACCCCGAATCAATAATAAACCTGGCCTTGGCCTTTGGAGCAGCCTTTGCAGCAAGCAAAACCTTGTTTTCCACCGGCGTGGGCTTTTGCTGCTTGTCCCCCTGCTCCTGGCCATCAAACTTGCCTTTAGCCTTTGGTGAAGCTGTGCCAGCAAACAAAGCCTTGTTTTCCACTGGCGTGGGCTCTTCACCCTCCCTCTGCTTCTGGCCATCTGCAGGCATCTGTCTCTGTTTACTTCTAGCCTTCCGGTATCTGTGAGGATGACCTTGGCTCCCATGAGAAACAGAGCTCTCAGCTGCCGACTCCTTGGCTCCCCCTGGAGGCTGGAATGCTGCCTGGGATGACATCACAGTCAGCTCCCCCTGCAGCCTGCAACTGGTGCCCTCGGCATCCCTGCATTCACCCACACTCTGGGAAACAGCCAGGCCCTCCGATGCATTCAAACTCTGGGCTGGGATGACTGGCAGATGGGCTATCTTCAAAGCATTCCACATCTTACGTGCAGTGGTGTTGCCAGCAAGCGTTTTAATTTCCTCCAGAGAGAAGGACAAGACTATTACGTCTATGGCCCTCGAATTCTGGGCTCTCCATCTATCTGTCAGAGGAACTGGAGGGGCTTCAGACACAGTATGCCACACTCCAAACTGACGCAGCAAACTCTCACACCACACAGCCCAGGTCTGATAATTGTGCCGATTTAACTTTGGGCACTTAGTGCCATCATCTGAGCCTTGGAAAAACCCCATTCCAGGTTTTTACTTGAGCCGTGAGCCTTTATGCCTTCAAAAACTTCTTATCTTGGCAGCTCATAAATCACGAAGCCTCTGGCGCGGCTTCCAGGCCAATTAAGCCAGCCGGAGTTCAAAGACTCTTCCGCGGCACCAGAAAAGCCTTACTTTCACTTTTCCCACACATACCTCACAGCAGTCTTTTGCAGTCTTACTCTCTTGTAAGTGCCGTGAATCTGGGCCCGAAACCTTTTGTTGGGATACTGCCAGGGAGATAAAGTCCATCATGGCCCCCAAGCCGGCTGCCGGACGATCCATCGATCTCCCGTAGACACGCAGTATCAGCAATTAGCAACATGAGCTCCAGAACATTCTAGAGCCGATGCACACTCTTTATCAGCAGATAATGCACAGCAGAAGTCGCACTCAGGAGAGCATTATTTACAAGTTTTATTCAGCGTTGATCAGAACAAAGAAAAACATGACTGCCTGCATCAGTGTCTCCAGACACAGAGAGAAACGAAAGCAATAGGAAACATAAACATCCTGTGAACAGGAAATGCGCAGACTCTGTGACTCACAAAGCCTGCTCCCTCTTAAGGTGGAACGGAAATATCCTAACATCTTGCCCCTTTAATCATGCACTTTTTAGTCTGTTCCTCTTCCATTTAGGATTTCAACAAAAGTTTGTACATTTTTGATATCACATGATGTGCACAATTGTATCTCAAAACCCGTCTTCCACTCTTCCATACCCCAAGTCTTCATTTCCAACTAGAATCTCTCAATCAATCAATCAATCAATCATTTATTTATTTGTATGTTGCCTTTCCAAATTTCAAACCATGTGCAAGGCAGCTTACAAAAAAAAAATTTCCATAACTGCAAACATAAAAAAACTAGTCGTAAACAATGAACAAAATATCAAAAAGTACACAACGAAATTGAAAAGAAATCCACATAAATAATAAGATTCCACGTAAATAATATAATCCAAACTAAAGAGAAAAAAAATTAACATCAGCAACAGCAACGCCCCCCCCCCCGGAAAAAGAAACCATAAACAACACCCCAACCCTCTTTTATTAAGTGTAAAAGAGAAACCCCTTGTTTAAATTTTACAATCTCCCCGTTTCCACTTTAAGAACTCTCAGTAGATTAACCATTTCTCTTTATCCGTCACCCTTTTGTCAGCTTAGCCTCCCTCACAGAGGGTTGTTTTGAAGATACACTCAGGAAAACACCCGAGGCATGAAGAAGAAGAACGAGGAGAATGGGGTCTGGAAAGGGGGGTGGGGAGCGCTCCCACCCCAGCCGCTCCAGGATGGGAAGTGCGTCCCAGGGGAAGCGGGATTCAGGTGGAGGAGGGCCTCGGGTTGGGTGGGGGTTGCCAGGAGCAGCACGATGTCCCTCCAGCCCCCAGCTTCCACTCTCCAGGCAGACGCCCAACGTGGCCAGCTGGCAAGGGCTCTTTCTTACTCCAGCCTTGGCGTGCAGATCCCGGGTTCAGCCCCAGATCCAGGTTCTGCTACTATGAGGGAGAAAACATCGCTCTGCACCTTTCCCACATCATGCATACTTCTATGATGTCCCCACTTTCCCCCCTCTCGCAAAGCCCAAAGCCTCCTACATTGTAAGCCTTCCTTACAGGGGAATCATCAGAGCCACCTGTGCTGCAGAGCTTCTGGCTGAAAGGCGACTCGTGGAGATTTGCAATGACTGCTGCAATGCACCCCTAATGATTCAGATTGTATCATCATAGCATCATTGTGTTTATTTGTTGTTGGTATATTAAATTTGTATAATCTTAGAAGTGGTGTGGCTGTGAGTACCATGAAGGGAGCCTGTACTTTGTGATTTGCAGGTTAGGAAGGAGGAAGAGGCAAAGATCCTTTCCCCAGTCAAACATGTTTGCACCCAGGGTGTTTCCAGACTGTCAGTATTTTGTGGAACGGATTCAGGTCCAGCCCAGAACTTCAGCTTTTCCAATGAGAATGGATTAAAGCACCCTGACCATTCCCTTAGTAGAGTCTAACCACTGTTGTAAATTTTGGGTAAGCAAGACATGAACGCAAAACAAACAAGTGGTCGTCTCCTCCAGAGGAACCCCTGCACTGTAAATATATTGACAGCACACTTACAGGTCGTTGGCATCGGCATCCCAGAACTGTGAAGGTTGCCTCAACTGTTGAGCAACACAGCTAAGGAAGAAGGAGTGGAGTGTCTCCGGGGGGAGCATAGCTCCCATTCCCTTCCAAACACACAGACAGGACAGTGTGGTGGCACCCAGGGAATAGTTGCAGCAGCCGGATGGCTGGCTGAAACACACACCATTGCACTCTTTTTGAATGGGATTCAATCTGAATCAGCCAGTTAGTGAACTTGGTGCTCCTGTGCAACAAACCCACTACAAAATTGCTCTTTCCCTCACACTTCCAGGTCCCTCCAGCTGGGCTTTTTGAGTGTGATGGGTTTTTCTCACTCCAGAGCAGTTTGTCTTTAAGCTGAAGGTCACCACGAAAGCAAGGGAGACTAAAAAAAATTGCACTCTTGGTTTCCTGGAAGAAGATCAAAAGACTCCCCTGGACTAGAAGAGACATCTCATTAACAACTGGAGAAATGCCAAAGAACTTTGGATATCTGCTTGGAAGGTTTCTGATGCAGTATTAATTTAACAAGGAGCCAGGAGTGAAACCGAAAGTAGACTGACCAGCTAGCTGAATCCAATTATATTGCTATGGGGTGGGGGGGGGGGGAAACCTCTAACATTTTACTTTTCAATACTTGTACTTCCAGGGTGAATTGAATGGGTGGAGGGGGGGGGTTGGACGAGCGGAGGAAAGAAGAGCTAACTTGTCCGTGGCTAGGGGGCGCAATCTGGACGGTTCTGCCGGGGCGCAAAATCACCTAACTACTGCTCTGCGCCTCTGGACCAGGGGTGCATGGTGCTCATTGGAACTGGTAGGGTGGAAGGCAAGGAGGCCAACAGTAGGTGGCGCCAGAGCCAAGGAGTGGCAGAGCCAATGTGTTCTGTATCTGAGATGGAGTGGGAAGGGGCTGGCGGCCACCACAGCCATCCCCTGTCTGCCCTCATGGAGCGGCCAGAATCCACTGGGCAAATGCTCATCTTGCCAGAGTCTGGGTCTTCTGCTGTTGCTCTCTCAGAAACCGTGCCCAGGTGAGATGTTTTGTTTTTCGCAGCTGCTTCATCCCTGAGGAAGTTGGAGGTGACGCAACTCCTGCATCTCTGACGTGGGAAGGTTTGGAGGTATTTCAAATTCCACCCTTCTTCCTTGGCTCCCTGCAAAGAAGGCATCTTTACATTTTGAGCGCATTTCACAGGCCAGGAGCCAAGCACCCCTTCCTGAGGGGGAGAAGAGGCCCAGAAAAGATGAGCCCTTCCCAGCCCTAAGGCGTTCCCCTGAGATTCAGCTTCTGGGCTATGGCTAACCAGGTTAGGAGCAGGAATATTGGGAGCGGGAAGGAACTGATGTCATCTGCCAGAGCAGCTGGCTAAATGAAGGGAATGAGGTGATAACAAGGCTTTCAAATCTGAACTCTTCTTTGTGGCTGATTAGGATAGAGGGAGGTGGAGAACAAGGGCAATCCGGACTTCCGGAGGTGGCGCCAACTGTAATGGCGCATTCCCTCTGATTCGGAGGGAACCCGCTCCACAGAAATAGGTTCGGATACCGCTTCGGCGCAGCGGAGACCCCTGAAATCACAGGCGGGTGAAGCCTGTGACCCTGGGACTCGGCGGGCACTGTCTGCGCCCCCCCAATCCGTGAAGGAACCCGGCAACGGGCTCCGGAACAGAGCGGGGAAGTGGCGCTGTGCTGTGAGTCGTCTGCTTCTTCTTTGGAGTGAAGCCGCGTAGCTGTTGCCGGAGAGCGCTGCCTTTCTTCCTTGACAATTTGGCTTCGAAAACAACGATCCGTGAGTAGGATTACTGCATAATTAAAGGAACTGTACAAAAATTGGAAGTAATTGGCCAAAGCGGAGAGGCATGAAAAGGAAGTCTGCCTCCCGCTCTTGTAGATAGAACAAAGCACTGAACTTGAAAGCGGAAGCTTTAAAAGACGCGCAAAAGGATTACAATCCGATCATCTAACCGGGATTTCCCCCCCCCCTCAATTTGGGGGAGGAGGGGGGGAAGCCTTGAACGTTATTTCCCTAAGAAGAAGTGAGGAAGAGGAGATAAAAACCACCGCTCAAAACCCCTGGAACGGGTTCCCAGTGTCAGTAAAAAGCCTAAGAGAATGTACTGTCTTTGAACGTATTTTGACAGCTAGCTCTGCATCTGAAATACAATTTGGATACAATATTGCGGATAGGTATCTCCTGGTCTTAAAGTAACAGCCTAAGATAGATTGTTATCTTTCTGGTGAATTGGGGGACTAAAGGGAGAAGTAAATTACTTTAAGAACTTTATGACTGTTACAGTGTCCCCCTAGTGGAATTTGGAACTAGTTACAACTGCAGCTGGCCTGAGGAAATTTCTCACACTATTTTCCTGGAAGTTTCCATTCCAAAACAACTTTGACTCTGACTGTGTGACTGACCTTGAGTTTTATCTAGAGGGGTATGGCAGATGGGAAAGAGAAGATAGACTTGTTACAAGCAACAAGGTCTGGCAGAGTATATCGCACAGACGGTGGATTGCAAAGGAGGGCTTTGACATCTGCCCCCCCCCCCCGGAGTTCCAACAGCAACCTCATCGGCACAACCTAAAACTAAAGGTATGGCAAGTGACGATGCCCTGGCTCAGGCACTGGCTAAAATTAATGAATCTTTGGCTAGAATAAGTAAACAAGTAGCCGAGGCATTGGATAAGATTGATCAAAATACGACAAGTATTAACCAAAATACGGCAAGTATCAATAATCTGGGACAGAAAGTAAATACTAACACAGAAACTATTCAGAAATTATTACAGGAATCTACTTCGACACGTAAGATTGCCGAAGAGGCTAAAGAAATTGCTACAGCTACTGTTACAGTGGTTCGAGAGAAGATACCACCACTACATAAACAACTTGAAGACCATAAGTCAATTCTGTCTATGATCGAGTGGAAGGAGAAACAAGTGAACTTAAGGGTCAGAGCTGTACCTGAAGTGGAGAAAGACAACTTAGTTGAATTTCTTACGCAGGAATTCCTAGATTTTTGGAATCCAGATTTGGGGAAAGACAGTTTTAAAATAGTGAGTGCTTTTAGACTTGGAAAAGGAGGGAGAAAGAACAGGGTGAGAGACTGCTTGATCACCCTCCGAACAAAAGAAGAGAGAGACAAGATTTTGAGTTTGCATTTCCAGAAGACTTTGGAAATACAACAGTCAAAAGTGGAGATATTCAAGGATATTCCGAAACATCTTCTGGACCTCAGGTTTAACTACAAAGACCTGGTTACCCTGTGGAAAAGTAACGGAATTATCTTTAGGTGGGAATTTCCTCAAGGCCTATCCTTTAGTTACAAAGGAAAGAAGATAAAAATAAGATCAGAAGACGATAAAGACAAATTTTGGAGAGACCACGGAGAAGACCTACAGAAGAAACTTACAGGAGAGTTAAGAGCAATTGTAAGAGAAACTTTAGATACACCAGGACTATCACTGGAACTAAAAGACCGCCTGAAAAACGTGATACCACCGACGGAACAGGAACAGGCACTGGGTGCCGTTGGAGGAGAACTAAAATAATTACATCATGGCCCTGCAACTATTAAGTTGGAATTGTAATGGTTTGAACTCTCCCCAGAGAAGGAAATCTGTGTTTCATTTATTAAAAAAGGAACAATTGGACTTGATTTGCTTACAAGAAACACATATAACAAGGTTACACAGGAAATTATTGATAAATAAAAGACTTGGTCAGGAGTTTATTTCATCGGATAAAGTAAAAAAAAAGAGGAGTTGTGATTTATGCAAAGGACAGACTACTACCGAAATTTATTTTTAAAGATGACCAAGGAAGATTTGTGGCAATTGAAATTCAAACACAAGGAGAAAAATTTTTGATAGTAGGGATTTATGCACCAAATGAGGGGAAATCTGAATTTTTTAAGAAGTTGCATGAGACTCTGATGGACTATCTGATGGACTATCTAGATTACAACATGATTTTGATGGGAGATATGAATGGAGTGGTATCTACACATATGGACAAGGCACAAAGACATGTAGTCACCAAGGATGGTAGACTACCGAAAACCTTTTTTGAGATGACAGACAACTTGGACTTAGTCAAAATTTGGAGAACAAGAAACCCCATGGCTAAAGAGGGAACCTTCTTTTCTGAAGCCAAAATGACATGGACAAGAATTGACCAAATATGGGTAACTAGAGGAATGGCACCAAAGACAAGAAAGGTGGAAATCTGCCCGAAAACTTGCTCCGACCACAATGTTGTTAAGATGGAAATGAAACCAATACCAACTGGCTCCTTCAGATGGAGGATGAATGACACCTTATTTAGAGTTGAAGAAGTGCTAAAGAAGGCCCAAAAAACCTTGAGAGACTATTTTGAGATAACTATGAATACCAACATGGAAAAAAGAGTAATCTGGGATGCAAGTAAAGCGGTTATGAGAGGGTTCCTGATACAACAGAATGCAGTAAAGAAGAGAATTCAAAATGAGAAGAAGGATAAAATATTGGAGAAAATAAAGGAAAGTGAAAAAAGATTGAGAACAAATCCAAAATCCCAAGAGATTCTGAGAGAATTAAAGCTACACCAAGTACAATACATGAAAATGACGAATCAGGAAATAGAATGGAAAATTAAACAAATGAGACAAAAGACATTTGAGTCGGCTAACAAATGTGGGAAACTGTTGACTTGGCAAATGAAAAAAAGACAAAAATTAAATACAGTTACGAATTTAGAAGTGGAAGGAAGGAATATACAGAACCCAGCTGAGATTAGAAATTGTTTCCAGAGGTACTTTAAACAGCTATATACAGAAGGGCCACTGAAAGAAACTGATCTAGATCAATTTTTGAAAACAAATGGATTACAAAAAATCTCTCAAGAAAATAAATTAATGTTGAACTATAAAATAACTGAACAGGAGATAGAAGGTGCCATTCAAACCATGCAATTGGGTAAGTCTCCAGGACCGGATGGACTGACTTCTAGATATTACAGATCCTTGAAAGAATGGCTAGTACAACCTTTGAAAGAGGTCTGTAATGAAATAATGGAGGGGGAAAGGGCACCAGAGTCGTGGAAAGAAGCTTATATTACACTTGTACCAAAAACAGAGACTGAAAAGACGCAGCTTAAGAACTACCGCCCCATATCATTACTTAATGTGGATTACAAAATTTTTGCAGACATTTTGGCCAAGAGATTAAAAAAAGTGTTGATGGAAGAGATTCATAAAGACCAAGCGGGCTTTCTCCCGGGTAGACACTTGTCTGACAATTTGAGGAATATAATTGATATTTTGGAAAAACTAGAAGTGAACATAAATACTAAAGCAGTTTTGATATTTGTGGACGCGGAGAAAGCCTTTGACAACATTTCTTGGAGTTTTATGAAGAAGAACCTACAGGGTATGGGGGTAGGCCAAGGCTTTGAAAACGGTATAAGTGCAATTTATTCAAAACAAAAGGCTAAATTAATTGTAAATAATGTGGTGACGGAAGAATTTAAGATAGAAAAAGGGACACGACAGGGGTGCCCAATCTCCCCACTGCTTTTTATATCAGTCCTGGAGGTCTTGCTGAACATGATTAGAAGGGACCAGTTGGTTAAAGGTATACAGGTCGGAGCTAAACAGTACAAATTGAGAGCATTTGCAGATGATTTAGTATTGACGTTACAGGAGCCAGAATCTAGTACTAAAAGGGTTTTAGAACTGATTCAAGAATTTCGTCAGGTTGCAGGATTTAAATTGAATAAGTTAAAAACTAAGGTGTTAGAGAAAAATTTAACACCAATGGAGAGAGAGAGGTTTCAGAATGAGACAGGTTTAACAGTGGTTAAGAAAGTTAAATACCTGGGGATTAACATGACAGCAAAAAATGGGAATTTATTTAAAGATAACTATGAAAAATGTTGGGCTGAAGTGAAAAAAGATTTAGAAATCTGGTCAAATTTGAAGCTTTCACTACTGGGCCGTATTGCTGTGGTAAAAATGAATGTATTGCCTAGAATGTTGTTTTTGTTTCAAACATTGCAAATTGTGGACATAATGGACTGTTTCAAGAGGTGGCAGAGAGATATTTCTAGATTTGTCTGGCAGGGCAAGAAGCCTAGAATAAAATTTAAAATACTAACAGATGTAAAGGAGAGAGGTGGATTTGCCCTGCCAGACCTTAAACTTTATTATGAATCAGCAGCTTTTTGCTGGTTGAAAGAATGGCTGCTTCTTGAAAACACTGACATTTTGGATTTAGAAGGTTTTAACAATGTATTTGGATGGCATGCATACTTGTGGTATGATAAGGTCAAAGCACATAAAGCATTTAAAAACCATATTGTCAGGAAAGCTTTATTTAATGTTTGGATAAGATATAAGGATTTATTGGAAAACAAAACCCCAAGGTGGCTGTCACCGATGGAAGCGAAAGCTCAGAAAAAGCTCAATATGGAGGTCAAATGGCCGAAATATTGGGAAATTTTGGAACAAGATGGAGATAGACTGAAATTGCAGAGTTTTGAAAAATTAAAAAACAAAGTGCGAGACTGGCTTCATTATTTTCAAATAATGGAGGCATTTAAATCGGACAAGAAAATTGGCTTCCAGGTGGAAAAATCAAAATTAGAAACAGAACTGTTAGAACCCAAAACTAAGATTTTGTCAAAGATGTATAACTTGCTGTTGAAGTGGAATACTCAGGATGAAATGGTGAAATCTGCTATGATTAAATGGGCACAAGATGTTGGACATAATATTATGTTTGCTGACTGGGAACAGTTGTGGACCACAGGTATGAAGTTTACGGCATGTAATGCCTTAAGAGAGAATATTATGAAAATGATATACAGGTGGTACATAACCCCAGTCAAGCTTGCAAAAATCTATCATTTGCCCGATAATAAATGTTGGAAATGTAAAGAAACTGAAGGTACTTTTTTTCACCTTTGGTGGACGTGCCCAAAGATTAAGGCTTTCTCGGAGATGATATATAATGAATTAAAAAAGGTATTTAAATATACCTTCTTGAAGAAACCAGAGGCCTTTCTCCTGGGCATAGTCGGCCAATCGGTGTTAAAAAAAGGACAGAACTTTCTTTATGTATGCTACAACAGCAGCAAGAATACTCATCGCAAAGTATTGGAAGACACAAGAGCTACCCACACTGGAGGAATGGCAGATGAAAATGATGGACTACATGGAATTGGCGGAAATGACTGGCAGAATCCGTGACCAGGGAGAAGAGTTGGTGGAAGAAGATTGGAAGAAATTTAAAGATTATTTAAAGAAATATTGCAAAATTAATGAATGTTAGAGTGATGTTGGATTGAAGTTAACTGGCTTCTAGCTGTACAGGCTTCAAAGTTATAAATATATCAAGATTAAGGATTAGGATTAAAAAGGTTAAAAGAATGGAAAAATTGGTTTTTAATAGGTAAAAACTTAATGTTACAATATATTAAGATTAAGGATTGGGATTAAAAAGGAGGGAAAGAAATTGCTGGACTAACAAATTGAATTGGAATACAAAAGAGGGAGGTATGAGGAAGTCTGGGAAACAAGTAAATCTAAAAAAAGTTATGAAAAGACGGAATTGTTTTTAACTGTTTTTCTTTTTTCTTTTATCTTTTTCTATTTTGCATTTTGTATTGTGTACTTTTCTTCTTTATTTTCAGATTTTTCTTTTTATCAATGTGATTTTATTCTTTGTGAAACTTCAATAAATATTAATTAAAACAAAACAAAACAAGGGCAATCGGAAGCAGACTCTGGGTAGTTGGTTCCTTTTCTTTGTTCGGGTTCCTATATCACACCAGCAGTTTAAATGTCAACACTCCTTTGCAAGATTGGTCGCCTTTTTAATTGTTATGGAAAATCAATAAAATGATAAGTTGCCCCTGACAAAGGGTTGCATGACATCTGGCTGAAGACTTTTTGTGCTAAAAGTTGAACCTATGCTGGTGTGTGTGTGTGTGTGTGTCTGTGTGTGTCCGTCCATGTGGCCGCTGTGTATTCAACATTCCACCCCCTCCAAAGCATCCTAAGAACCTTAGTTTTCCTTTCACAGTGCTACGATTCCCAGCACCCTTAACAAACCATTGTTCCCAGGACTTTTTGGGTGTGGGTGGGAGGAGATGTGCTTTACGTATGCGGTGTGCAGGCATCTCCCAGCACATGTGTGTGGGGATTCAAGGCTAAATCTTATGCTTTTCTTCCTTAGACCAGCTTGATGTTGAACAAGAGGTTCTCTGGGTTGAGGAACACACGCAATTTCACAGCGAAGCAGAACACGGGCCGAATGGTCACTCTGCCATTGCATTTGGTGAAGTCAGACTGGCTTTGCAAAGGACCTTGCCCCTGAAGCCAGTTGGTTGCCTGCCTGTGGCTGGCTGGCGGCTTGGCATCACCAAAACACAAAGAGACAGCCCCATGCAACCTCACACCCAAAGATTTCTGCCCATGCTTCAGACATGCAGCCCTAAGAGCAGCTCTGACTCCCACTCTAGGCCCCTCTGCCCCAGTCTTCCTCCTGATGTAGGCTACAGGATCTGGGAAGTCTGATCCAGCTTTGAGGTGTGGTTCCATATGGCCGTTAGTACTGTTGTGTTTTTGCCAGAGAGCCATGTGGTAAGGAAGATCTCCAAGTATGCTTCCTAGGGACTCCACTTTAATCCTCAGATGTGCCCACAAAGGCATGATCCAGCACCCTCATGCCACAGCTGCCTCTGGAGTGACCCTCCCTCTGGTAAGAGGCGTGCCTCACAGCTGAGTGCCTGGTTGTTTGTGTAGGGCGGAGGCTGGGAATCTTGTGGGCTCCCAGATATTGCCAGATCCAATGGCCTTCTGCCTCAGCCAGCATGGCCGACGGTCAGGGGTGATGGAATCCAACAACATCTAGAGGGCCACACAATTCCGCATCCCTGGTCTAGTGAATTTGAGGTTCTTGGTTTCTCTCCCTCTGCCCCCTTTTGCCTGGAAAAGCACTTTGGCAGATTCCTTTGGAGGATTTGGGTGTGACAAGCTGTAGCAGCGCACTGAATAAAACAACTTTGAGAAGCTGAAACACCAGGCTGTTTTCTTTTCTAATAAAAATATTCACTGTGCAGTTCACAGGCACAAAACACAATGTTGATATTGTCCAGGAAATGGGTTTTCAGTTGGAGGGCATGGGTTGCGTGAGAGCATGTTGTGTGGGATAACCAGTCTCATATAACCAACATGCTTCAGTCTAATTAGTGCATGAAGGGGTTAACATCATAGAGTAAGCTGTCCTGCCATCTTAGCCATGTCTCTTCCCCTTACCCTGGGAGGAAATAGGTAGTCAAGGCTATTGTCCCCTCACGCCCAGTGTACCTGAGAAACTCAGCTTACAGAGAGAGTTGAGCTAGTTGCTCCAGCTCAACCACATGGCTCTCACCAGCCACTCTGGAGCTCCTAAACCAATAATCTTTTGGACGGAGTTAGAGGACTAGGAGAAACTACGTTATTTTATTTTTTATTTATTTATTCTTTAAAAAAGGAGAAGCTACTTTATTTTGCCATTATCCTTCCTCTTTCTCAGTTGTGTGAGAATGCAAATGATCTGTTTTCAGCAGAGTTAAACCTCACCATCTGTGTGCAGCTGGGAAAGTGCATGATGATCTAAACGTTTGTACTGGCCAACGTCTTGCAATGTCCTTCATCCCATTTCCAAAACCCTTCCTGCTGCACCGTGGAAGATCTCTCATGAGATCCTCAGCAGTGACCATCCAAAGAGTCTTCTGGATCAGGCCAGTGGCCCGTTCAGTCCAGCATTCAGTCCAGCATCCTGTTCACCCAGAGGCCAACCCACAAGGAGGATTCGCACACAAGACCGCTCTCTCCTCCTGTGGTTTCTAGCAACTAGGATGCAGAGGCACCACTGCCTCCAGCAATGGAGGCAGAGCCTAGTCATTATATCTAGAGCCATCAGCAATCCTCTCCTCTAGCCATTTGCCTAGGTTCCTGCTGTTATTTGTCCAATGGACTTTCATTTATTCTGGCCTAAAAGCCCTCAAGAAGAACCTAGGAGACCGTCTTGCTGAAGCAGAAAAAGAGTCCCAATGGGTGGCAATGCATTTCCACAGCTCCAGCATCACAGGGCAGTACTGGCTGAGGCTTCTGGGAATTGGACTCCTGACTGGCTGTGTGGTGTAGTGGGTAGAGTGTTGGGCTGGGACCTAGAAGGCCAGGGTTCAAATCCCCACACAACCATGAAGCTGTCTGGGTGAGCTTGGGCCAGTTCCTGCCTCTCAGCCTAACCTGCCTCACAGGGTTGTTGTGAGCATAAAATAAGGAGGGGGAAGACCCTTGAGCTCCATGGAGGAACGGTGGGAGAATAATGCTTGACCTCCACCAGAGTTGCTAACATGAGGTAAGCCCCTCCTTGCATAATCAATCACACACACCAATTGTAGGGCAATGCCCATCCACTTTGGCTTGGGAGCCCCCTTCGGAGTGAAGTCTAGCCATTGAAGATGATGTAAGAAACACATCAATCTCCTGTTCCACACGCTGGCTGACTAGATGCCTCTGGGAAGCCCACAAGCCAGGCAGGAAAGCAACCTCCCCACATGCTGCTTCTCCCCAACAGCTCATCTCCAGTGGCATTCTGTGTCTTGGAGCAACAATTTTACACGGAGGTCCTAACAGCATGGAACTGGGCCAGGCCCACAAGAGGTCGGAGGGGAGATGGGGGCAGTTCCAGGGCTGTTGGGAAGCTGGCATCTGCTTCCTGGGTCAGGAAGGAGTTGCACTGGAGCTCAGTGCTATGAAGGGAAGCAGCTCAGAATTGAGGGGTACTGTTACTTCCCCTGATCTGAACGCTAGACTTCTGTGGATAAAATCTAGAATTGCCTTAGCACTTCTGCTGCTGCTCCACGATGAGGACTCAGGTTAAGCTTGAGGCCCAAGAAGACCCCTAGATCTTTTTCACATGCGCTGCTGTCAAACCAGGTGTCCCCATCCTATATTTGTGCATCTATCTTCTTATTCCTGCCTAAGTGTAGAAGCTTTGGAAATTCATTCTGCAGCATGAGCTACCCTTCCCAGGTTGGTGTCATGGTGAAATGTGACTTCCAGGGATGGAGAGAGTGTGCAGGCTTTGCTGATGCTTGGTCATTTGTGATATACAGCTAGCACAGGTGAGGGGTCTTTTGAGACACCTGTGGAGGAGATGCAGATGTGGCGCTGCAGGCATTTCAAGCACCTTGGCTTGGTTGGCATCTTCTACACTTGAGGGATCGCCTTACGCTTTGTGCGCCTACTCAACCAATTCAACCTGCACAAGTAGGACTGTTCCAGCTGCCACGTAAGACTCATTCCACACTTGCAAGAAACCTCTATTTTAGTGCAACAGCGCTAACACTTTGGAACTCCCTGCCTAGGGACCCCAGGCAGCTGCCTTCACTGTACTCTTCCCCACACCTCCGTAAAGCCTTCAGGTTTAGGGGCCTTTGGAAGACATGTGGAAGGCTGCAGGGTGTGGAAAGCCTTTTGCTTACTGCTGAGTTTAATTGTCATGGCAATATTTTGAAATGTGTGCCTGTATTTCACTGGATCATTAAACATTTCCATGAGGAGTTTTTGTAAACTTGCTTTAAGTTTTTTTGACAATCAAGTGGGGTAGAAATGATATAGGATGAATTAAGTTACATTAAATTGAAATGAACTCTGTTGAAATTGAATCCAAAGTGGTGAAGGTCTAACTCTCTGCTTGCTATTCCTGTACAACATCTTTCTTGTGCTTCTGCCTGATTTTGTTTTGTCTGGAAACTGAGTGAGATAAAAACTTCTCATGCTACAGCACCCGCCCACCTGCAGATGTTCAGGACCTCAAGGACGCTAACCCCTTCTCCAAGTTCTTTTTTAAAAATCATTTTTTATTAAAAGATTTCCACGTAATATACAATACACGTCTCTGCTGTGCCTCATTCTGAAGGAAAAGGGAATCCTGGGAAAGTGCCTGGAAGCCCTGGAACCTCGTGTGTGTGCATATGTGCTTGCGCATAGGAAATAGAAATTTGGGTCTACTTCTGGGTGTTCAGGAGGAAGAAAATGCAGAGAGCTCATTTCCCACGGTCTCTCCAAGTAGAGCTAACAATTAGATTAAAACATTGCACCCTCTGCCACAGCCACAGGTGTCAAGATGAAGCAGAGCTGTGTATCAGCAACATATTGCTGACAATGTACTCCAAAACTCTGGATGACTCCATTCCAGCAATGACTAGGGTTGCCTAGACTCACACGTGTGTGTGTAACACAGAGGTTTGGGGGACAAAGTGCGTGCAGTATGCTACTTGTGAGGTGCTCAGAAGGAAGCATATGCAGAAAGATCATTCCAGGCAACCTGTTTCTTGAGCATTCATCCTGATTTGTTTGTGGGGTGGTGATACTACATGCAGTCAAGCTTTTCAGGGCATTTACCTATCACTTTTCTTCTTGCAAAAAGCCCAGCTGGGGGGACCTGAAAGTGTGCGGGGAAGAGCAATTTTGTAGTGGGTTTGTTGCACAGGAGCACCAAGTTCACTAACTGGCTGATTCAGATTGAATCCCATTCAAAAAGAATGCAGTGGTGTGTGTTTCAGCCAGCCATCCGGCTGCTGCAACTATTCCCTGGGTGCCACCACACTGTCCTGTCTGTGTGTTTGGAAGGGAATGGGAGCTATGCTCCCCCCGGAGAAACTCCACTCCTTCTTCCTTAGCTGTGTTGCTCAACATTTGAGGCAACCTTCACAGTTCTGGGATGCCGATGCCCAAGACCTGTAAGTGTGCTATCAATATATTTACAGTGCAGGGTTCCTCCAGAGGAGACGACCACTTGTTTGTTTTGCGTTCATGTCTTGCTTGCCCAAACTTACAACAGTGGTTAGATTCTACTAAGGGAATGGTTAGAGTGCTTTAATCCATTCTCATTGGAAAAGCTGAAGTTCTGGACTGGACCTGAATCCCTCCCACAAAATACTGACAGTCTGGAAACACCCTGGGTGCAAACATGTTTGACTGGGGAAAGGACCTTTGCCTCTTCCTCCTTCCTAACCTGCAAATCACAAAGTGCAGGCTCCCTTCATGGTACTCACAGCCACACCGCTTCTAAGATTATACAAATTTAATATATCAAGAACAAATAAACACAATGACGCTATAATGATACAATCTGAATCATGAGGGGTGCATTGCAGCAGTCATTGCAAATCTCCATGAGTCGCCTTTCAGCCAGAAGCTCTGCAGCACAGGTGGTTCTGATGATTCCCCTGTAAGGAAGGCTTACAATGTAGGAGGCTTTGGGCTTTGCGAGAGGGGGGAAAGTGGGGACATCATAGAAGTATGCATGATGTGGGAAAGGTGCAGAGCGATGTTTTCTCCCTCATAGTAGCAGAACCTGGATCTGGGGCTGAACCTGGGATCTGCATGCCAAGGCTGGAGTAAGAAAGAGCCCTTGCCAGCTGGCCACGTTGGGCGCCTGCCTGGAGAGTGGAAGCTAATAATTTGAAGTTATCATTGTTAGGCTGAATTGCTGTGATAAAAATGAATGTGCTGCCAAGGATGTTGTTCTTGTTTCAAACATTACAAATTTTGGATAAGATTGATTGTTTCCAGAAGTGGCAGAAATATATTTCCAGATTTGTTTGGCAGGGCAAGAAGCCTCGAATAAAATTTAAGATATTAACTGATGCTAAAGAAAGAGGTGGATTTGCCCTGCCAGACCTAAAACTCTATTATGAATCAGCTGCTTTTTGTTGGCTGAGAGAATGGCTGCTACTTGAAAACACTGATGTGTTGGACCTAGAAGGATTTAATAACGTATTTGGTTGGCATGCATATTTGTGGTACGATAAGGTAAAAGCACATAAAGCGTTTAAAAATCATGTTGTCAGAAAAGCATTGTTTAATGTATGGATGAGATATAAAGATTTGTTAGAAAAGAAAACCCCAAGATGGTTGTCACCAATGGAAGCGAAGGCACAGAAAAAACTCAATATGGAGGCCAAATGGCCAAAATATTGGGAAATTCTGGAACAAGAGGGAGACAGACTAAAATTGCAGAGCTTTGAAAAATTGAAAAATAAAGTGCGAGATTGGCTCCATTATTATCAAATAATGGAGGCATATAATTTGGACAAAAAAGTTGGTTTCCAGGTGGAAAAATCAAAATTGGAAACAGAATTGTTAGATTCCAAAATTAAGAATTTGTCAAAAATGTATAACTTGCTGTTGAAATGGAACACCCAGGATGAAATGGTGAAATCAGCTATGATTAAATGGGCACAAGATGTTGTGGCATACATAAAAAAAGTTCTGTCCTTCTTTGGCACCAATTGGCCGACTATGCCCAGGAGAAAGGCCTCTGGTTTCTTCAAGTAGGTATATTTAAATACCTTTTTCAATTCATTATATATCATCTCCCAGAAAGCCTTAATCCTTGGGCACGTCCACCAAAGGTGAAAGACTGTACCTTCGTTTTCTTTACATTTCCAACATTTATTATCGGGCAAATGGTAGATTTTTGCAAGCTTGACTGGTGTCATATACCACCTGTATATCATTTTCATAATATTCTCTCTTAGGGCATTACATGCCGTAAATTTCATGCCTGTGGTCCACAACTGTTCCCAGTCAGCAAAAATAATATTATGTCCAAGATCTTGTGCCCATTTAATCATAGCAGATTTCACCGTTTCATCCTGAGTATTCCATTTCAACAGCAAGTTATACATTTTTGACAAAATCTTAGTTTTGGGTTCTAACAGTTCTGTTTCCAATTTTGATTTTTCCACCTGGAAGCCAATTTTCTTATCCAAATTATATGCCTCCATTATCCATTTTATTGTCTTTGTCTTGTTTTGTAGGTTTGATGTGTTGTATTGTATTGTTTTTGTTTTTGTTTTTTCCCCCTTTTCTTCTTTTTTTTTAGTGTTTTTGGAAAAATAATAAATATTATTATTATTAAATATAAAAATTATTTTTGGAAATATAATAAATATTATTTTAAAAAAAGAAAGATGTTGGACATAACATAATGATGGCTGACTGGGAACAGTTATGGACCACAGGTATGAAATTTACGGCATGTAATGTCCTAAGAGAAAATTTAATGAAAATGATTTATAGGTGGTACATGACACCAGTCAAGCTTGCAAAAATTTATCATTTGCCCGACAATAAATGTTGGAAATGTAATGAGACTGAAGGTACATTCTTTCACCTTTGGTGAACATGGCCAAAGATTAAGACATTCTGGGAGATGATCTATAACGAAATGAAAAAGGTATTTAAATATACCTTTCTGAAGAAACCAGAGGCCTTTCTCCTGGGCATGGTTGGCCAATTGGTGTCAAAGAAGGATAGAATTTTTTTTATGTATGCAACAACAGCAGCAAGCATACTCATCGCGAAGTATTGGAAGACACAAGATCTACCCACCCGGGAAGAATGGCAGATGAAGTTGATGGACTATATGGAATTGGCGGAAATGACTGGCAGAATCCGAGACCAGGGAGAAGAGTCGGTGGAAGAAGACTGGAAAAAGTTTAAAGACTATTTACAGAAATACTGTAAAATTAATGAATGTTAGGAAAATGTTGGAATGAAGTTATATGGCTTTAGTAGAAATGTTATAAGGAATTAAGTATAAATAGATTAATAGAGTATTAAAGGGAAAAATAAGGTTAGAATGTGTTAAGATAATTAAAGGATAGAAAGCAGAGGAAGATGGAAAGGAATTGCTGAAACAATTAACAGAAGTGGAAGACAAAAAGGGAGGTGTGAGGAGGTAATTGAAATAAGTGAATGAAAAATAAGATATTGAAACTGTTTGATGTGTTTTAAACTGTTTTTGTTTTGTTTTGTTAGTTTAATGTGTTAGTGTTATGTATTGCTTTTGTATTTTATTGTATTGTCTTTTTTTTTTTTGTAGTGTTTAAATTGTTGAAAAAGTAATAAATATTATTATTATTATTTTTAAAAAGAGAGTGGAAGCCGGGGGTTGGAGGGACATCGTGCTACTCCTGGCCACCCAACCCGACGTCCTCCTCTGCCTGAATCCCGCTTCCCCTGGGACGCACTTCCCATCCTGGAGCGGCTGGGGTGGGAGCGCTCCCCACCCCCCTTTCCAGACCCCACTCTCCTCGTTCTTCTTCTTCATACCTCGGGTGTTTTCCTGAGTGTATCTTCAGAACAACCCTCTGTGAGGGAGGCTAAGCTGGCCCAAGGACTGGCCCAAGGTAGCTCAGCCAAGTTGCCAAGGCCAGCATTTAAGACTGCGCACCCTTTCCCCTCAGATGAGAAAGCCGGGATGAGTCATGCTAGCAGCCTGTGGCCTTGATGGGCTTTCTGGCAGCCCAGCCCAGCTGCTATAGTCCACCTCTGCACCAAGGAAGCGCAACTGGAGAGACAGAGCCCAGCACTTTTCTCACGGGACAGAAGCTCACGACTTCCCCCTCCCACTTGCCGCCCGCCCCAGTCTTTCTCCGGCGGCTCAGTTTAGTGCGCCAAGCAGCTCATCCCAGGTGGGAATTCGGGTGGCGCTGCTTGCAGAAGGAGAAGCGGCTGGCGCTGGCAGAAACTCCCATTGTTCTTCTCAGGTAGGACTTCCGGGATCCAGACAAACGTTTTACCAAAAAGTGTGGCTTGACTACTGATTTCCCATTTAAAGGATGGCAAAAAGACCTAAGTTTGGAGGACAGGTGAAAAAAACCACGAATTACATTTAAAGTTCTGCGAGATGCAAAGGAAAGCTTGCGTTTTAAACTTGTATTTTACAGCTTGTTGCTTTGTGCGGTTAACGGAATGGGGATATTGAGAAAGAAGAGACTTGAAATTAGAAGCTTAGGATTTAAGGTAAGGTTACCAAATTTATTTCAAAGAATCCAGGGACACTTTTTTTCCCCAAAAGAGAAAAAAATGTTATTTTTAAAAAATCATTTTTTAAAAAAATAAGAAGTAATACCTTCTCTTCTGGGTCTCCTCTGTCACCTGGCCTTCCTCTGGGCCCCAGCCTGATCTCTTGGAGTGCTATCTGCCCTGGAGTAGGCTCGGGTCGGGCCTGGGCTCAGCCCCATGTCCTTGCCCTCCTGGTGCTCTCCTACCTCTCTTCCTCAGCGGCAGCAGCGCGGCAAGGTCGGGGCTCCCCTCTTTTTTCTCCTTCCTCTTTCTCTCTCTTCCTTCTCCTTCCCCCTGGGTTGGCTCCGGGGTTTTTACTGGCCGTGGAGCGCCGCTGGGCAGTCGGCCACGTGGCCAGGTGCTCTCACTCCAGCCTCGATTTGGGTCCGGGGGTGTGTGTCAGCGGTTCCCCCAGTTGACGCGCCGGGCATCCCTGCTTCCCCCTCGGCAGTGGCAGCACAGGCGGCAGTCTCAGCAGCCCGGAGCCAGCCTGGTAGTGCACTTGGCTCTGGCTGGCTTCAGGAGCTGCTCATTGCCCTGGCACCCGCCATTTTGCCTAGTCAGAAATCCCCATATGATGTGTCTTGGGCCGTTGAACCAATCACGCAACATTCCTTCCCTACTAATAAATCTACAACACTTAAAATATAAATCTGGGGGCCTTATATGAAATCCGGGGACATTCCGGGGGACGGATTTTGTTGGGGACAGATTTGTAAATCTGGGGACTGTCCCCAGGAGACGGGGACATCTGGTAATCATTCCGTAATAGGGCTTCTCCTGCCTTTGCCAGTATGTCAGCCTTCTCAGCCTCCTTAAAGAGGGCGTTCAGAAGCACTTGTACGTCTGGCCATATGGGATTGTGAGTGGAGAAGATGGCGCAGTCTAGATGAGTCCCTCTGTCTTGCTCTTTGGTCACTGTGACCGAGCACCATTTGGGGCCGATCAGGATCTATGGGGAAGGGGATCCACCCAGAAGTTGTGGAGGGAACGGGAAGAGAAGCTTGGTCAAGAGACTGGCTCATGTCAGAAGGAGGCCTGACTGCATACTTGGCAGAGCCCACGGCAGGGCAGGAAGGCAGCATTGCACAGCGGGAAGGCATTCGGAGGCAAATCATCAGCAAGGAGCAGAAAATCCCCTCCCCTTCCATCAAGAAGACTGAAGAATCTCTAGTCGGCATTCAGGTGAGTTCAGCATCCCAGGTCTCTGGGGTGTTCCTGTCCATTACAAAGCTGACTTGAGGCTCCGTCAACTGAGCCCCTACACTCCTTGCGTACATGAAAGGGGCACAGAAAGGATGGGAGGCAGCCTTTTCCTGGAGCCGTCTTACCTGCAGCAGTTCACTCGCTGGCCGCTGACCCTTTTCCTCCATCACCTGGATGATCCTCTCAAGAGAGGAGAGTTTCCTGCAGAGTCTGGTCAGCTGCTCATCCCTTCTCCCTGCAATCTCCTTCTCCACCTCTTCCACATGATTCAGCAGACGCTTTTCTTCTTCTTCTTCTTCCAGGAACTGGCGCAGTTGTCTCAACTTCTCCACAGTCTTCAGCCTCTCCGGTTCTGAGGAGGTCGGAGTGAGGAAGATGGTCAGCCTTCAAAACATCAGCAAGAGAATTAGGATTTGAATTGAACTGCTTCCACCCTCTCAGCTCACAAGTCCTCAGGCTTCTCCTTGACTGCTTTTCACATAATAAACAACAATGGGAAATAAACTCCATTTAGCTGCATTCAAAGGTGAACTTAACTAATTTGCAATTCTTGGAAAAATATGGAGACCAAAACAGCAATCTTTTGAAATTCACACCTCTGAATTTCTCAAGGTTGACCCAGCCAGGTAATGTTCACAAAAAATGTATTTATGAGGGTAAAGCACGTATCAAAATCTTTATACGAGAAGGTAGCCACCCTAGCATTTGATTCATTTTCAGAATAATAAATAAATAGCAAACCGATATGGGAAAAGGAGAAATGGGGAGAAATTGAAATGGGCAGATTTCCCCATCCCTCCTCAGTCCGGACTTGCTTCTTGAAGTGCTTGTTCCCTCATTAGTAACAAGAGTGACACTTCCAAGGAGGTCTTTGCTTTCCTTGTCCAGGTCTGCTTGATAGGCAAGAATTTCCCCTCTCTCTTTCCTCCAAATCTCCAGGCGGCGACAGATCTCTCCCTGACAAGAAAAGGGAAAACTCAGCTTTGATTGAGACACAAAGAGAGGAGATGAATATTATACTGGCTTCTTGGGTCCAGTGGCCTTGCTATAATAGCAAAGTAATTGACAGGAGGAAATAAAAGTACAGAGGTTTTCAACCTTTTTGGGTCCATGGCTCCCTGGACCAACTCCCTTCTTTCTGCGGCACCCCTGTGGGGCTCAGGAGACCAGTTAGGTCCCCCCTTGCTTGCCCAGCTTACCTCCCCTCCCCCTTTCTCCAACAGCCTCCCTTGCGGAGTGCTCTCTCAGCCTCCTCTCCTCTCCCCTCTCCTTAGGAGTCCTCCTCTTGGTCTCTGAGCTGCCCCCGCTGCCCCCCAGGGGCCTGGGACTTGCCTGTCCATTCCCTTGTATTAAGTATTTATCAAATTTTTTGATATTTCTTTTTCAAATCCTAACTTTTTGTCTTTCGCTAATCTATACTTAATTTGAATATATTGGAACCAATCACTAATATGAGCTTTAATTTCTGTGTAATCCTTTAATTCCAATTCTCCGTTTTCTTCCTTTAATACAGTTTTATAGGTAGCCCAGTTTTCTTTCATATTTAATTTTTTCACTGCGACAATTTCTGCTGGCGATGCCCACCAGGGAGTTTTCGGTTCTAGGAGTCTTTTATATTTCTCCCATATTTTATATATAGATTTTCTGATTATATGCCCTAGGAAGCCTTTATGTACTCTCACCTTTTCATCTATTAGATAGGCATGCCATCCAAATCTCGTCTCTACTCCCTCTAAATCCAATACATCCGAGTCATCTAATTTGATCCATTCCTTTAGCCAGGTCAGACCCACCGCATCGTGATATAACTCCATATCTGGGAGACCAAATCCCCCTCTCTCCTTCTTATCTATCATTATTTTGTGTTTTATTCTTGGCTTTTTCCCTGACCATATGAATTTAGCCAAATCTCTTTTCCAGTTATTAAAACATTTATCTCCTCCTAGTATTGGGATACTTTGAAATAAAAACATCATCCTTGGTAATATGTTCATCTTTATTACCGATATTTTCCCTAGTAAGGAAAGATTTAATTTCCCCCATACTTGCAAGTCATTTTTTATTTCATTCCATGTTTTCCCATAGTTCTCATTACTTAAATCTATAGTGTTTGTTGTTAAATTTATACCAAGATACCTTATTTTCTTTTTAATTTCCAATCCTGTAATTTCTTGTAATTTCACTTTATCTTTTTCTTCCATATTTTTCACTAGTATTTTGGTTTTCCCATAGTTTAATTTGAATCCTGCTAATCTGCCATATTCGTTTATGCATTCCAATATTCTAGGTGTACATTGTAGGGGATTTTCTGTAGTGATCATAACATCATCTGCAAAGGCTCTTAACTTGTATCTTTTTTCACCAACTGCTATTCCTCTTATTTGGTTGTCCTGCCTTATTTTCTTTAATAGAACCTCTAATACTATTATAAATAACATTGGGGATAGGGGGCATCCTTGTCTTGTACATTTAAAGATGTTGATTTCTTCTCCAAACTCTCCATTAATAATAATTTTTGCTTTCTGTTGGTTATATATTGCATTTATACCTTTTGGGAATTTTTCACCCAGACACAATTCTTTTAATAGTTTTTTCATAAATTCCCATGAGATTTTGTCGAAAGCCTTCTCCGTATCGACTGAAATCAAGGCTGCTTGTTTGTGTCTTCTTACTTGTAGATATTCCATTATGTCTATTATATTTCTGATATTATCCTTTATTTGTCTACCTTCCACAAATCCAGCCTGATTTTTATGTACTATTTTTCCTATAATTCTTTTCAACCTGTTAGCCAATTATACTGCATAAATTTTATAATCAGAATTTAACAATGAAATGGGTCTATAATTTGAGACAGATTCCAAATCCATACCTTGTTTTGGCAGGAGCGTTTTATTTATATATATATATATATATATATATATATATATATATATATATATAATTGATATTTATTGAGAATTTAAAATTACAGAGAAAGAAAGAAAGAAACAAGAAAACAAGAAAACAAGAAAACAAGAAAAAAGAAAAAAGAAAAAAGATAGACAAAAATAGAAATTGAACAATACAAGTCAATAAAAACAAAAGTCAAAGAAAAAACAAAACACACAATACATCAAAATCAAAAATAAAAATAAACAAAAAATTTAAAAACAAATCCAATATTTCCAAATCTTTATCTTTCATTAACTTGTTTCATCGACCTCCTCACACCTCCCTTTTTTGTATTCTAGTTATTAATTATCTCAGCAAATCCTTTCCATCTTTCACAATATTCTGTCATTAAATTACCTTAATCTATTTTAACCTTATTTTACCATAAAAAACCCTAAAGCTTAAAACTTAAGTCTTATTTATACCTAATTATTTTTAGCATAACATATTTATACATAATTCTTTTTAACATTTCTACTAAAGCCAAATAATTTCATTCCAACATTTTTCTAATACTCATTAATTTTACAATGATTTTCTAAATGAATTTTTTAAACTTTCTTCCAATCTTCATCCATCATCTCTTCTTCCTGGTCTCGGGTTTTGTCAGTCCTTTCTATCCCATCCATCTGGTCCGTCAACCTGGTGACCTTCTATCCGAGGCTCTTAAGTCTTTTCCATGTCCCTTCCGCAGGTCTTCTTCATGTTTATACCTGTACTTTATCTTCTGCTGATCTTATTCTTAATTTCCTTCCTTTCTCTCAAGGAGACTCCAACTTGAGAATATCTTTATCCCTTCTCGACAAGTCAGCCCATTCTCTCTTTTTTTTTAAATTAATATTTATTAAAGTTTCACAAAAAATAGAATCACATTAATAAAAAAGAAAAATTTAAAAAGAAAAAAGAAAAATACACAATACAAAATTCAAAAAGATAAAAGGGAAAAAAAAACAGTTAAAAACAATTCCGTCTTTTCATAACTTCTTTTACATTTACTTGTTTCCCGGGCTTCCTCATACCTCCCTCTTTTGTATTCCAATTCAGTTTGTTAGTCCAGCAATTTCTTTCCCTCCTTTTTAATCCCAATCCTTAATCTTAATATATTATAACATTAAATTTTTACCTATTAAAAACCAATTTTTCCATTCTTTTAACCTTTTTACTCCTAATCCTTAATCTTGGCCTGTACAGCTAGAAGCCACTTAACTTCAATCCAACATCACTCTAACATTCATTAATTTTGCAATATTTCTGTAAATAATCTTTGAATTTCTTCCAATCTTCTTCCACCGACTCTTCTCCCTGGTCACGGATTCTGCCAGTCATTTCCGCCAATTCCATGTAGTCCATCATTTTCATCTGCCATTCCTCCAGTGTGGGTAACTCTTGTGTCTTCCAATAAAGTCAGCCCATTCTCCATAGTCGACACTGAAATCCATATGATATTTAAAGGCATGTTTCAAAATCCCTCCAATGTTAAGGGCCCCCCAACTCCAAACTCCCCCTGGCCCAAAGCCAGATTCGATGAGCCAAAACATCCCTGCATGGGGGGATCTGTCCGGCTTCCCATCTCCAAACCAAACAGAACTCCATCTCTCCAAATCTGACTTTCTCCAGGTTCAGTCATCGAAAACAACAACTTATGTTCCTGCAGGGCCGCAGCTCTCTCCATTTCTGCTACTTGAGGTTCAGCAACAACCTCCTCCTTTATCTTCTTCACCACTTGATCTGTCAAAGCACATTCCTGAATTAATTCCTGAGTGGGTTCTATATAGGCATTCACTGTTTGTCCAAAATTTCCAACTGCAACAGTCATCAAATCCATCTTTTCATGTAGCTGTTCCAGTAAAGCGCTTGTCTTGCAAAAAGCAAGCACTAAGGCTTCTTCTGGGCACATTCTTGTTCAAGGTCGAAGTCTGGTCCCACGGTCTTTAATCTCTACAGCTGCAAAGTTCCCCAGATCGACTCTAACAACAGTTTCACAAGCTCCCTCTAGGGGAAACAATTTCTATTTGTATCCGTCTTTTTGAAAGCAGATCTAGCAACAAAGTTCCTTTCGTTTTTCAGATATTTTGTTCCTTTTAAGTGCAAAAGGGAACATTGGAATCAATATGTTTCTCTTTTTTAACTATCTGTCAAAAACGTTTTATCCACAGTCAATGAACTTCCCCAAAGCGTCTGTCCTGACACCCCGCTCCCAGGTTCAAGACGGTGGAAATTTATCTTTCTTTACTCTCTCTTCTGCAGGTTTAAACAGTCTAAAAAGATTCCCCCCTCTTCTCCTGCTTCCGAGGGGGGTTTAGTAATTTTAACTGATGGAAATTTAGTCCTTTACAAACGACTTTCCAGACTCTAGCTTGCAATGTCTTTGCTTCAATCTATTTACAAAAGCGGAAGGCGGACTTCCTGTTTAGACCTTCCCGCTTCGGTGCCAAATTAAGAAATTTCATAGTCCAATTTTCCGTTCTACTCACAGGTAGTTGTTTAAAATCCAATTGTCTACAGGAAAAAGTCAGCGCTCTCTGGCAACAGCAATGCGGCTTCACTCCGTGAAAAGAGCAGTCGATTCGAAGCACCGCACCATTCACCCCACGTCGCTCCGGATCCCCGAAACCGGGTTTCCCCGCGAGTAGGGGAGGCGCAATTGGCAGGAGTGTTATATACCCTTGAGTCCAAGAGTCTGGAATATTCCCCTTCTCTACTGCTTCCTCTATTACTTCTTTTAGTGGGTCGATTAATTCATTTAACATTTCTTTGTAGTATTCTGCTGGTATGCCATCTGGACCTGGGGATTTCCCTATTTTTAATTTTTGAATTGATTCCTTAATTTCTACGGTTGATATTGGTTTATTTAATAATTTATGGTCTTCTTCTGCTATCTCTATTAATTTATTTTTCTTTATATATTCCTCTATTTCTTCTATTGGCACTTCATCTTTTTGATATAATTTTTTGTAATATTTTTAAAATTCTTTTTTAATTTCTGTCATATCCCTTATTGTCCTCTCTTCTACTTTTATTTTATTTATTAATTTTTCATTTCTTTGTTTCTTTAGTTGCCAGGCAAGGATCTTGCCTGGCTTATTTGCCCATTCAAAATTTTTTATATTTCCAAAATTTGATTTGTTGTTCTACCTCCTGTTCTGTAATTTTATCATATTCTACTCTCAGTAATTTAATTTCTTGATTTAATCTCTCTTTATTTTTGCTTGCATAGGCCAATTTTTCCTTCCTTTTAATTTCTTCTAAAAGCTCCCTTTTCTTTTTTTCTTTATTCTTATATGCTATTGAGTTTTGTTGTATGAAATATCCCCTAACAACCGCCTTCCCAGCATCCCACACTGTTTTAACATCTGTCCCTTTCCTCCAATTGTTTTCAAAATATTCCTTCATCAACTTTCTGGCTCCTTGTATTACTTTTTCGTTTTTTAATAAGAAAACATTCATTCTCCACCTTTTTTCCCCTTTCTCCTCTTTTCCTTTAAGAGTTAATGATACTGGATTGTGATCTGTAAGTGTTTTTGGCAAAATTTCGGCATTCTCTGCTTCAATTGTCATATCCTTAGTAATCCATATACTGTTGATTCGACTATACGAATTTTTTGGTTCTGAGAAATATGTGAACTCCTTTTCGACAGGATGTTTATATCTCCATATATCCACTAAATCAAAAATCTTTACCATTTCCATAAAGCTTTTTGGCAACTTCCCTTCATTTCCCCCCCTCTTCTTCTGCGATCTATCCAATTCTGGTTCCATTACTCCATTTAAATCCCCTAACACAATAATTCTCATATCTAGATATTCCATTAATAATGATCTTACTTTAACATAGAATTCTGATTTTCTTTTATTTGATCCATAGATTCCCGCTACTACAATTGGTTCCCCCTCTAGTGATATTTTGACTATTACAATCCTCCCCTCTTTGTCTTCATATAACAATTCTGGTTCATATTTGCTTTTAACATACATTACAACCCCCCTGTTTTTTCTTACATCAGATGCGATGAATTCTTCCCCTAACTATGGTTTTACCAATAGTCTTTTATGCTTAGTATTGATGTGGGTTTCTTGTAAACAAGCAAGGTCCCACTTCTGCCTCTCTAAGATACGTTCTATTTTCTGCCTCTTCCTCCTATTATTTAAACCATTTAGGTTCCATGGTAACAATTTAAATTTCATTCTTTATTAGTTAACAAATTATAAAGTTAATGGAAAGAGTTTAAGTTATCTGCAGTGGTAAAGGAGAAGGGTTTTGTAATAGTTATTGGTCTGATTATTTACCACTGGCGTAGTTCTTTATCCTTCCACCCTTTGCTGAGCTTTTTCTTCTTCTTCCGCCTCATCCGATAGCTCTCCCTTTCTTCCTTCCTCATTTCTTACTTCACTTTTCCCGCCTCCTAATTCTCCTCGATACTTCCTCCAAAACATATCTGCTTCCTCAAATGTCTCAAATCGTCTTCTTTTTCCTTTGAAGTTGAAGGAAATCCCAACTGGGTATTCCCATCTGAAAGATATTGATTTGGCCTTTAGTGCTTTTGTTAGACACTGGAATTGCTGTCTCTTTTTTATCAGCCTAGGTGGGACTTCTCGTAAAATTATTATTTCCTTTCCATCTATGGTTAATTTGTTCTTACTCTTTACTTGGAGGATCTTATCTTTCATCCAATTTGATGTGAATACAATGATGCAGTCTGCCGGCCATTTGTTCATTTTTGCTTTTCTTGAGTTCACTCTGAAGATTTTCTCTGTCTGTTCTATTATGTCTTTTTCCTGTAAATGTAGCCACTTTGCTAAAGTTTCAATCATCTTCTTCCAAATATCCTCCTTCTCCTCTTCTGGAACATTTCTGAATCTCAAGGTCTTCTCTTTAATCTGCATCTGTATCATTGCTAGCACATCCCCGGTAGCTTCCTGGATTGCTTTTTGTTCCTCCATCTCCTTTTTCAATTTGTCCATTTCTTTTCTTTGTTCCCTTTGTTATTTGCTAATTTTCTTCATCATCTCATCCATTTGTTGATTCTTATTCTTAATTTCTTGCACTTTCTTATCTGTCTCCTTCATTCCTTCTAGAACTTCTGTTAATTTTTCCTTTATTTCTTCATTTTCTTTTTAATTTTTTTCATTGTGTTTTCTAATTTTTCCAATTTCCCATCAATTGTATTGATTTTTTCTTCCAGCTCTTTTCTCAATCCTCCCACGTCCAGTTTCAAACTAATAATAAGCTCCCTCAAATCCATTTCTTCAAGGCCTGAGTTTCTTCTTAATTGTTGCTGTTGACTTCCAGTTCCAGTCTGTTTTTTAATTGCATGAGATATTTTGCGTTCTCTTTTTCAACCACCAGATGTCCTTCTATTGTTCCAATTTTCCTTTATTACTGCTTTTCCTACTTGTCCACTGGGTGTCACTGTGTTCTTATTTACTCAGCTTGCCAGCTTCTGCCCTCCTTTAACCCTCTCTTTCACTATTTTGTCTTCGTCACTTCCTCCTTCTTGATGATTACTCAGCGTCTTCAGACCCGCGACGCCATCTTATCTTATCTGTGAAATTCCCCTCCTTTATCTTTCCTTCAAGGACATTCAGGTTCAAAGCAGCTGCTTTACTCCACCCAGCTCCAACAACAGGCAGCCTGCACCGCTTTGCACTTTGTAGTAAGTCCGTTTCAGATAGTCTGCTTTTCAAATAGTTTAATTGCAATCTGAGTGATTTCTTTACATTCTTTCCATATTTTTTTCTGTTCTTCTGTCTTCCCTTTACTTTTGTGGTAGCATTACTTCTCCTCCGCTATTTTTACTCTTTATCTTGTTTTGGGTTTACTCGCTCTGTGAGGTATTCCCCCTCCTGGGTTCCCTTTTTCCCCCTTGTCTTATTTCCTTTTAGGTTTTATTACTGCTGCTACCACTTTACGTTTATTTTGATATAGAAATAGAGATTTTACCATCTTGTCGCTGCTTCAGTGATGTGAGGCTTTTCACCGGTCTGTTAGATGTTCTTCTCTGTGCCTGGATTCCTCCCCCACCTCAGCCGTTTTTCCTTCAGCGAGGGGTGCCGGGACTCCAAAAAGACACTGCCGAAGTTCCTTTGACTTGAGCTTCCTTCCAAGCCTTTTCAGGGGTCGTTTAGCCAAACGTTGCCCCTCACAGTACCGGTGTATGCCCCGACCTGCTTACTGCAGTCAGAGCTCACACTGTTGCAGCTGTGGTAAAAGCTTGTCCATTCCCAACAGCAAGGGTCCCTCGCCAGTTGACTTGCTTCCTCTGAGGCCGCCTCAGCTCCTGGCAGCCCACACCCCCTGGCCAGCCCCAGAGGCACCATTCTCTGGGGGAGAACAGCTGGGCAAGCCTTGGGGAGGCAGAGATGGCATCCAAGGAGGGAGGGAAGGAAAGAGGGACGGAGGCCAGTGTCTCCTGCGGCACCCCTGACCATCATTCAAGGCACCCCAGCTGCCACAGCACACTGCTTGAAAACCACTGCAGAACTGGGATGGGAAAGGTTTCTAGTCCAACTAGCTGGTCTGGAGAAGAGGAAAGGCAGCCATGCTTGCTCCTTTGTCTTCTCCAAGGAGACTTCCAGCCTGACTTCTCATCTTGAGGCCCCAGGGAGAAGCGGGAAGAGGAGGAGGAGGAGGAAGCATCCCCAGAAGAAGTGTGCTCCCCACCAGTAGATGCTTCCACCCCCCACTCCTAAATCTGCTTCCAACAGATACTTGGGGGTGGGGCATCCTGCACCATCTGGTCAATTCCTGGTGCTAGGAGAATTAGAAGGTCTAAGATACGAACACATACATAAATACCGTAAGTAGTTCTCATCACAAAAGAATATGCAGGTAAACCCATCAACAGACAGGTAAAGCCATCAACAGGTTTCCTGCCAGACAGGAGTCTGTTGTAGGCCGCCCCTTCTGTGATGTATGTATGATGTATAGAGGGGTGGTCTTGGGTTCCAGGGTGGGCAATTTCAAATGTCTATATAAGGACTTGGTTCGGGGTCTCCTCCTCCCTCCCGCGGAGAGGGTGAGCACAAACAACACAGATGGGGGCTTCATCCTCCTTGCGAAAGAGTTTCAGGGGCTCCTGGTGCTTCTCACAGACTCCTCCTTTTCCTCCTTCCTCCTTTCCCTCTGGAAGACTGAGAGTCTTGGCTACTTCGACAAAGGTAGCCAATTGCCGATTGCGGACGAGGCTCCTTCTCTGGACTCCAACTCGGCCTTGAGGACAGGAAGCCAGCCTCCTTTTTGCCCCGCTGCACTGGATCAGGCCAGACCGGCAGAAGTTGTGCCCACACTCTGGGATGGTCCCTGTGTCATAAGAGAGTCAGGGTCAGAGAGGGGAATGAAGGAGAAGGACCCTACCAATATCAAATAGATTGTATTCTGCCTTCACACCCTACAAGAAGGTCAACGGTGCCTTGGGGAATGGATCCTTTTTCGCTGTATCGAATTGTATCCTTTTTGCTATATCTTTCTCATTGACTTTAAGAATGGATCTGAATGTATTTTTCGACTCAAATGTATTTTTCCTCAAAATGCTGTACTTTTCTAAATGTATCCAAATGTATCCGAATGGGTTTTTGTATTTCCCCCCAATCTCATCGCCTAGAGAATGTTCCTTAAATGTAACAATCACTTGTTCCAAATGTATTTGATTTGAATGTATTCGAGTGTATACTTTTATGGGAAAACATAGCTAGGACAATGTGGACATATGTATATATTATTACGATATAGAAGCAATGCAGCTGCGAGCTGCTAGCTTGAAAACATCACATGATGGAATGTTGGGACTGTTCTGTGGGAAACAGAGGGACAGTAAATTCACAGTGCGAAGCACCGGAATTAGCTCAGAGTGTAATATGAGCTCTTCCTTTTGTTCCTGTACAGGAAGTACAGGAAGTGTTTGTCTCTTGACTGCTGGAGCTTGAAGAGAGCAGTCATGTTTTCTGTACTGCTGCAAAGACAGAAATAAAGGCATGTAAATACGTTTCTGTCTATCTCTTTCCCCTGCCCGGGGGGGGGGGCAGGAAAGAGGGGGTGTGTTCTTCTCACGCTGAGAAGAATCGCCTATCGCAACCTAGCCTGAATCTTGCTGGGGAATGCAGACAGGGAGGTCAACAGGAGATCAAGCCGGGTGCCTGGAGAGTTGCCAGTTACTACTGATGTAGGCTTGAATTCCGACATCTGGTAGCAGAGGACGGTTTTGCTACATGCAGTAGCAAAAGAGGTCGATGGATCGTATTCATCCTCTGCAAGGAGATAAAGGAAGATATGGTAGCAAGCGGATGGGAGCTACAAGTACGTCTGAGCACCGGAGGAGGCGTTTTTGCCGATAAGCCAGGAGCAACGGATTCCCTCAAGGTATGGTGATTTTATGGCTGTGAGAGTGAACGCGAATTGAAGCATTCTTCGGTTCACAGAGTGTCTGCTTTTGGATAAAAACAGCACGGAGAAACAGCCCGCATATTTCACATTCCTGGGACTGATAAGGTTTGCTGCTCAAGCCTGCCAAGTCCAGTTGCTAAGCAACGAGACGTCAGTACTTTTCTGAGCCAGTTAGCTTGAAAAGAAAGTGGAAAATTACAACACAGAAGTGAGGCTGGGACTGTGAGAGGCTGGAAAAACACTGAGGGGAAATTCCAGCGTTTGTTTTGTCTGTTATCTCACTGCTCTTGGAGGGACTTTCAAGACAGCCTGAGTTTAGCTGCCAGGTGCAAGGCAACAACAAGGACTTTATTTGCGTAGCCAACAGGCCATAGCATCAAAGGACAAACACCGACAAAAATACATTACAAATATAGTTACCGTATAATCTTATTAAAACCCTAGGTAAAAGCTGGATTATCATTCATCAATGACCCTCTGTCCCATGGACGGCGGCCTTTTCTCTGGTAGATTGTTCCAGGTCGGTTAAGTAAATAGACCAGCCAAATTGAAAGAATATAAATATAAATGGTCAGGACAGGGAGAAAGATAATAATAACCAGATGCAGATAAATTAATAATCTCAGTACTTAAAACTTGGCAAGGCAGTAAACAACCACCTATTGGATTTTACCAGCGTGTGACTGAGAGCTGAGGCTTGGAATAAAGATGGCCTTATTCAGTTAGAAGCTGAGTGGTCAAAACTGGGAACAGTGGTGTTTTGCTATGGAATATTTGCTGGTGGGAGAACAACTTTGGCACTTAGTGCATTCCCCACTGCCTGCTGCTGTACATGCACAGGGGAAGAAGGCTGAAGTTCAAAATGAGCTTAAGCAACGTGTGATCAGAATTCTGGCTGAGAATGTGGAAGCTTATCTTGAGCCAATTCTGTTGGGTGCTGAAGAACCAAGGGTCGCTTGGGAGTCACTCCGTAAAGCTTGTGGAGCTGGGATGGGAAGCAAGAACCAAGAGTTGGCTGCACCACCAGAGAGAAAGAGCCAAGAAAGCGAAAGCCAAATTCTTGGAACCTCATCGAAAGCTGAGGAAAGCTTTGACCCCAAAAGGGGAAGTGAAGGAACTGTTGCTGTTGATGTTCCTGTTCTTGCTGCAACGGATGTTGCTGACAGGGGGAGTGAGGCTCGGAGTTGTAGCTGTTACGATATTGAAGCAATGCAGCCGCGAGCTGCTAGCTTGAAAACAGCACATGATGGAATGTTGGGACTGTTCCGTGGGAAACAGAGGGACAGTCAATTCACAGGGCAATGCACCGGAATTAGCTCAGAGTGTAATATGAGCTCTTCCTTTTGCTCTTGTACAGGAAGTACAGGTTTTGTTTCACTCTCGACTGCAGGAGTATGAAGAGAGCAGTCATGTTTTTTTTTAACGCTGCAAAGACAGAAATAAAGGCATGTAAATACGTTTCTGTCTATCTCTTTCCCCTGCCGGGGGGGGGGGGGCAGGAAAGAGAGGTGTGTTCTTCTCATGCTGAGAAGGATCGCCTATCGCGACCTCTGCCTGGATCCTGCCAGGAAAGCAGACAGGGAGGTCAACAGGAGACCAAGCCGGGTGCCTGGGAGAGTTGCCAGTTTCTCCTGATAAAGGCTTGATTTCTGACAGTAGCGCCCCCACTGCTATTGCAAGGGAAGAGCAAGCTGAAGCTCTGAACGTTGTTTGTTGTTGCAATTGTGGCCAGCCTGGGCATCTACAGAGGAACTGTGAGAGGCCACGTCAGCAGAAAGAAGCCAAAGAGAGCTCTGCAAAGCCTGAGGAGTCAGTCAAGACTCATACTAAGTCCCAGGTGGAACCAGCTATGGCTTTGATGTCACTAAAAGCCACACCAGTAGTGGAAAACGCTTTTGTCTTGGACACGGGCTGTACGCAACACATGACGTCGCGCCGAGAACTGTTTTCTACGTTTAAGAAGCAGCGCTTCACTGTGAAACAGGCCAATGGCCAGGAGCTGGAAGCGACTGGGTTTGGAACTGTGTATCTTGAGAGTCTGAACTTGACTATAAACAATGTCTATTTGGTTCCTGATTTGAAGTTCAATCTGCTGAGTGTTTCGCAGATCACAAAGAAAGGACTGATTTTGTCCTATGATAGAGAAAGCTGCAAAATCTTCAAAGATGGAGAGCTGTATCTTTCTGCCAGAGAGAAAGATGGACTGTATTTATTGACTTTTGATCAAAATGATTGCAATAATTGTAATGCATTTGAATCTAACATGATTTCTCTTGCAGGTGTGAAGAAAAACGTCCAGAAGGCGACGAAAGTTAACAGTGCATTTCAGCGGGTCTATGCTGATGTAATTGGTCCTCTAGCACCATCTAGAGGCAATGCAAGATATTATCTTGTGTGTGTTGATTATTTCTCTCATTATGTGTGGATATACATAATGAACAAACCACAAGAAGCCTTAGAAATGTTTAAAGAGTTTTGTGATAAGGTTAAAAGTGTTCATGATGCTAACATTGATTGTCTTTTCACAGATGAAAAGCCAGTTTTTCTTTTACAGGATTTTCAGGATTTCCTGGATAAGCAAGGCATAAGGCAGAAGACTGCTGTTTCTGCAGGAGCATGGAACAAAAGTGTCTGTGTGCAAGTGAACAAAGAATTGCAAAATGGGATGAAGGCGCAATTGCTGAGTTCACATTTGCCACATGAGTATTGGGCTGAATCTTTATTGTGTTATTGTTACACTTGGTTGAGAAAGGTTTCAAAATGTTAGGTAGATTTATTGCTTTATTGTTCGGCGTCCGGCACGCTTCCCCTGCACGCCTCTGCAGGTCATAAAGCAATTAGCAGAATTGCACAGCATCCGTGTTGAAAGGGCAGTAAAACAAGTCCCACACGTTTCTTCTGTCCTAATATCACTTTATTTGCTCAAAAGTAGCATATTTACAATCAAGAAATTCCATCTGATTCAAGCTGCATCTTATCCCTCTGTTTGCAGCTGCGTAGCAAAGCTGCTTTCACTTTTCACTCAGCTCACAGCATTCCAAGCTGCTTTCGTCACGTCCTGGCTTACTTCCCTTGTAAGCGCCTCCTCTCAGGCTTGAGGCACAGAAGGTTAACCCTTCACTACACCCAACACCCCCTCTTGTCTCGCGCCTGAGGGGAGAATCGACCCTTGGTCGTCCCAAACCCAGACCTTCACAAAACTCTCCATGTCTTTGGAAGGTGAGTGGCTTCGTGAACCCATCAGCTAGGTTCTTGGCAGAGGGACAATACTTCAGCGCAACTAATCCCTCCTGAACACTCTGGCACACATTCCGAAAGCGAATGTCTAGGTGTTTAGTTCTGGCCTTGAACTGACCTGACTCTGCCAAACGCAGGCATGGTTGATTGTCCTCGAAAACACGTATCGGCAGACAATCCACTTCGCAGTGTTCCTGCACCAAACAAGCATAGAACTCTACTTCTCTGCACATCTCTGAAAGAGCACTGAACTCAGCCTCAGTGGATGAGAGCGCTATAAGAGTTTGCTTCTTGGACCTCCATCCAACTACTGAGTTCCCAAACTTCACCACTAGGCCACACAGACATGCGATCCTCAAGATTAGCCCAATCCGAGTCCACAAAACAAGTCAGTTTGACTTCTCCTTGTGCTGGCAACCTAAGACAAAAGTCTTTGGTCTCCTGCAAATACCTCAGAACTCTCTTGATGCCATTCCAGGCTTGCACACTAGGGTTTGATGCTTCCCTACTGAGCAGATTGACAGCAAATGCTATATCAGGTCTGCTCCACTGGGACAAGTACAACAAACTCCCTAGGGCTGACTGAAACACTTCAATATTTTCGAACGCAGCGCGTTCTGCTTGCTGGCTGTCCTTCACAAAACTAGTCTCCATAGGACTTTTCACTCCTGCACAATCACTCATCCTCATTTTCTGAAGCAATTGCTCAATTTTACCTCTCTGGCTGAGCAAAAAACTTCCATCCTGTGCACACTCAACATTGACACCTAGATAGGTTTTGACAGCACCAAGCTGTTTAAGCTTGAACCGTTTACCTAGCTCTTTGGCAAACTTCTCCGCCTGTTCATCTGTTTCTGAGAAGAATAGCACGTCATCAACCCAAATCAGCAAATACTCTTGTGTTGCTCCTGAACCTCTCAAATAAAAGCAACTATCAGCAATACTTCTCCTGAAACCTAGCTCTTCTAAGGCTTCATTCAGGCACATGTTCCAGTTTCTAGCAGATTGACGTAATCCATAGATGGATTTGTGCAATCTCCACACAACATCTTGCCTTAAATTCTCAAACCCCGGAGGAGGAATCATGTACAGCTCTTCCTGGAGATTTGAGTTAAGGTAGGCAACATCCACATCAAAGTGGTTTACCTTCCAGACTCTCTGTGCTGCACAAGCTAAAAGCGTTCTCAGAGTCTCCGCTTGTGACGTTGGCGAATACACCTCCGTGAAGTGTATTCCCTTCCTCTGAGTAAATCCTCGAGCAACTAACCTGGCTTTATACTGCGGCTCTCCAGCGTCAGTGGGTTTCAAGCGGTAAACCCACCTGGAACTCACAGCCTGCTTGCCCGGTGGCAACTCTGTGAGTGAGAACACACCTAGATCTTTCATGGACTTCATCTCTTCGTCCATTGCTCTGTGCCACTTGCCTGCTTCTTCCTCAGGTAAACTCTGAATATCCTCGAAGGATTCAGGTTCACATCTTGCAGAACCTACCCAGACGCCTGAAGCGTCGTACCGATCACGAGGCCTCCTTGTCCTCGCTGATCTCCTCAGTGTGAATCCTGGTGACCCTGCCGCTTCACTGGGTCCAGCTAAATCATCCTCAACTTCAGTGTCTTCCCCCTCTGACCTGCTGTGCCTCTTGGGCCTTACAGCTGGTCCAGCAGGTGAAGAAGGCTCACTCTTTGGCTCAAACTTGACACTTGCCTGAGGAGGTGTTCTAGGTTCCCCCCTCTGAGGGATCCTGAGCTGTCCCTGCCTTGGACTCTGTTCCTCTGGACCGTGGTCCCCAGCTCCAAGTTCCTCTTCCTCCTCAACATCTGAGTCATAGAACTGCTGTGGAAGCACGTCTGGATTAGCATGCAGACGTTTCCAACCGGCTTGCTCACAGAACTCAGCGCTATTGCTGATAACCAACCTAGACTGGTCTCCACTTGGGTACGCAAACCGCCAGGCCTTTGAACCAGGCTCATACCCTACAAAGATCATTCTTTTAGATCTTGGCTCACCTTTCTTGCGTAGAGCCTTTGGAATAAGCACCCAAGCCTCACAACCAAACACACGAAGGTAGTGTACCTTAGGCTTATTTCCATGCAGTAAGAAATACGGTGTATTTCCTACACTAGAGTTGTACACTCTATTCTCCGTATGGACCACATAGCGCCAGGCCTCAGACCAATATTTCTGGGGTAGCCCTGCGTCCCACAGGATCGCAGACACAGCTTCCTGCACCGTCCTGTTCTTTCTCTCTGCCAGCCCATTCTGTTGCGGAGAGTAAGGAGCGGTCAGTCTGTGGCTAATCCCCTTCTCCCTAAAGAAATCCTGTAAAGCAGAACCAGTGAATTCAGCACCTCTGTCACTTTGAAAACCACGAACTTTAGTGGAAAAGGTTACCTCAACTGCGGTGATCCAATCCCTGATCATTTTAGCCGCCTTCCCTTTCGTTTTCAGAGAGAAGGTCCAAGCAGACCTCGAAAAATCATCAATCAAAAGCAGAGAATACTTCGAACCTCCCAGTGACTCAACAGACATGGGTCCACACAAATCTGCATGAATTAATTCAAAGGGTTGTGTGGTCTGCCTCTCTGACTTTGGATATGAGCATGTCACAACTTTCGCCTGTTTACATGCATTGCAATCTAGAAATTTGTCACAAACATTAAATTTGCACCCTTGTGTCAGCTCTGGTGCTTTCTGGAGATATTTCCAATTCAAATGGGCGAAGCGTCGGTGCCAAATATGTGAACAACCATGGTGGGGTGCTACATTCACACACTGGCCCTTCGCATCTTCGGTGTCATCCTCTCCTGTGGAAAAAGGCACATTTACAGCAAACAAATTATCTTTAGACTGTACTGTGTACACGTGTTTCCCATCCTTGGAGAATTCACATTCGTCACCTGCAAAAGAAATTTGAAAACCATCAATAAGTAGATCATGCACACTTAACAAACAGTTAGTTAAACCGGGCACTGCATAAGCTTTGACTTCATGCTTAAGGAAAGGACAGAAGAAAAGTCCTGTCTCTGTTAGCCTTTTTCTGCTTCCATCTGCAATCGTAACAAACTTCTCAGTTTTTACTGTCCTGCAATTCCTCAAAAGACTGCTAGATGGCACTAGCGAATTTGAGGCACCAGAGTCTATTATTACAGTGAGAAAGTCTTGTTGTTTACATTCCTGGGTTGCCAGGGCAACAATCTCCTCGCTACCCCCCTCCTTGGGGCTTCTGCAGATGTCCTCTCTGGTTGTCACGGCAACAGACTCCCCCCGGCAGGAAGACTTGCCCACGACCTTCACAGCTTCCGTAGATGCAACTCTCTCAGTTGCCATGGAGACTGGACTTGTCTCGACGTTCCCACACAACTCTGAAGCTCTTATCTCTACTTGCTGCAGGTGGCCAGCCTTGAAGCCTCTAGCTCTTTTCAGCTTCCCAGGCTCCGACTCACAACGTAAACAACTCTTGGCAGCTTTTGGAGAAAGAGGCGTCTCTGAGCTTTCACTGCTCACTGCCCCCCCACTGCTCACGGGGTCTCCAGGACGTTTTCCTGCACCCCCTCTGATGGGTAAAGGGCTCCCAACACTTGGCCTCTCTCCAGGTTTCTCACACAGACACGTTGCAGCATCCACACAGCTCCCAGGCTCAGCAAAAGCACAAGCAGCATTGCTAGCAACAGCAACAGTCCCTTCGCCCCCCTGTGGGGGCTCCCAGCTCCTCCCAGCTGTGTATCGGCTCTCAAGAATGTGGCCGGCGCCATCTAGCTTCTCCCTTTCGGATGCAGCCACTTCTCGGCCCTTGCTTCCCACTCCAGCTCCACAAGCTTCTTGGAGTGCTAGCCAAGCGGCCTCTGGCCTTCTTGCACCCAGGACAACAGGCACCAGATGAGCATCCACACTTTCTGCCAAAAAAGCAACCACACGCTTCTCAACTTCACTTTGCTCTGCAGCCCTCTTAGCCTCTGCTTTCCCAGCTGCATTCTGTGTGGGGTGAATTACATTCCACAGCTGCTCCCCAACTAGCAAAAGCTCTACTTGAAAGCTCCACTGCAGCCAATTTTGGCTAGTCAGTTTCTGACATGGCAGTTTAAGCTCAAAGCCATGTTCACAGGGCTGAGCCATTGCCTCCCTTCTGTTGGCTTTTTGCAAAGGGTACTCACTCAGCAGCCAAACTGGGAACTCCGGACGACATGGCTCTCAGCTCCCACTCCGTCAGCCTCCTCCGATCTGCCCTTTGAAGTCTTGCTTGGCAGTCGATCAAACTGACGATCAGCAAATAAAGCTTCAAAGCCCTTTCTCACACGCTTCACGTTCACCCATAACCTTGTTAGGTAGATTTATTGCTTTATTGTTCGGCGTCCGGCACACTTCCCCTGCACGCCTCTGCAGGTCGTAAAGCAATTAGCAGAATTGCACAGCGTCCGTGTTGAAAGGGCAGTAAAACAAGTCCCACACGTTTCTTCTGTCCTAATATCACTTTATTTGCTCAAAAGTAGCATATTTACAATCAAGAAATTCCATCTGATTCAAGCTGCATCTTATCCCTCTGTTTGCAGCTGCGTAGCAAAGCTGCTTTCACTTTTCACTCAGCTCACAGCATTCCAAGCTGCTTTCGTCACGTCCTGGCTTACTTCCCTTGTAAGCGCCTCCTCTCAGGCTTGAGGCACAGAAGGTTAACCCTTCACTACACCCAACACAAAAGATTTGGGAAGTTCTCCTTTTGAGAAGCTGTTCCAAATAAAACCTTCTGTTGCCCATTTTAAGGTTTTTGGGTCTCATGTAAAATCTGATGCTCCAGGTGGAGTAAAGAATGCAAAAGGCATTTTTGTGGGTTATGAAAAGGGTCTCTACAGAGTAATTTTGTCTGAATCTGGTCAGGTGATTCTCACAAAATTTCTAGAGAGTGCTCCTGAACAGGAGAGAGTAATTGTTCACACATTTCCCACTGAGGACGATTCAGATGATGATGATGATTTTACTGATTACAGTGGTACTAAGCGTGACAGTGATAGCTCGAAGAGCTCAGTTGACACAGTCATTGAGAGGAAATCTCACACAATGGCTAGACCTTCACAAGTGAAGGATGAACCACTGTTTACTATTGGAACTGGTTCTCCAAAGAGTCCTGAGACTGAACCAGTGAGCAGAGAGGATCAGCACCTCATACGCAGGTCTGAGAGAGTTACAAAGGGCATACCACCCAAGAGGTATTCAAAAGAGTTTGCTAACTCAGCTGTTGCATGTGTTACTATTGTTGATAACTCAAGACAGGTTAAAGGTGTGTCTAAGTCAGAGACAAAGACACAACAGGGAGTTGCTAAGCGTAACACTACGTTCCCTAGCCAAGGTAATGCAGATGCACTCATTCCTTGGAAGTCAGACAACCAGAGAGATACACTGGGGAAACCAGTGGCGGGTAGTTCCAAGGGTGGAACTAAACAACAGGGGAGTGTTATATGTATAACAACTGTTTGTTTTCTTCTCTGGATCAATCTTTGCTCGCAGCGCACATTGATTCATATGGGGGAGTATGTTACGATATAGAAGCAATGCAGCTGCGAGCTGCTAGCTTGAAAACATCACATGATGGAATGTTGGGACTGTTCTGTGGGAAACAGAGGGACAGTAAATTCACAGTGCGAAGCACCGGAATTAGCTCAGAGTGTAATATGAGCTCTTCCTTTTGTTCCTGTACAGGAAGTACAGGAAGTGTTTGTCTCTTGACTGCTGGAGCTTGAAGAGAGCAGTCATGTTTTCTGTACTGCTGCAAAGACAGAAATAAAGGCATGTAAATACGTTTCTGTCTATCTCTTTCCCCTGCCGGGGGGGGGGCAGGAAAGAGGGGGGTGTTCTCACGCTGAGAAGAATCGCCTATCGCAACCTAGCCTGAATCTTGCTGGGGAATGCAGACAGGGAGGTCAACAGGAGATCAAGCTGGGTGCCTGGAGAGGTGCCAGTTACTACTGATGTAGGCTTGAATTCCGACATATATATCTTGCTTATAGTGCCTTTGAACGGTCAACGTTCCACCCTCTATCCTTTCACAAGCTGCCAAAAACACTCTCCACACCACACTGCCATCTACTGGGTCTACAAATGATACCATGAATACACACAAATACAAGCTTTAAAATAAATTAGTTTTATTTTCCCATAAGTATGCAAACATAAGACTATCACACCCGAATTGATAGCTATGCAGAACAGGATTCCCCCCCTCCCTCCATCGGATAGCTGCCTGCTTGGCTGTCTTTGAGGGGGGTGGAGGGAGGAACGGGCGGGATCAACATCGGATAGCTGCCTGCCTGCCTGCCTGCCTGAACATGCCGTGCACCCGGGGGGCGCTGCGACCGGCGCCCATTGGGAAGGAACAAGACAGGAAAAGGAAGGAAATGGGAGAGGTTTTTGTAAGGCCCCACTTTTCACATGGTGTCCTGTTGTGTGGTCGGAAAGTACTCTTTATTGTTTGATTTGGGTTAATGTCAGAATAAAAGCGAGTTCCTTCAAAATAACACATTCCTTTTTAGCTTACCAATTTCTCATATTGTAAGAAGCGGAAGAACGTTACAATTATCCATTTTAGAATGAGCACCTATAGGGAGAAGACAGATCTCAGTAAGCCAAAGCAAGGCCAAGACAACAAACCCCTTCTGGAATATGGTCAGCGTGTACAACATCTAGCTGAATCATCACCAGGATAACTAAGTCAGACTGGGGGAAATATCATTCTTCAGAACCAAGACATCATTACCATGCTTTCCAAGTTACCTGAAAGTCACTAGAACACTTGCGAGCACAGAGCCAAGACACAGCTGAAAGAAGAGAATCCTCTGTTATTACGGAAATGGGAATCAGATTCTTCAGTAGCCTAGTGCTTATCACTGTGCCTGCAAGACATTGAAAGACACTGCTTAACATTCTGAACGTCTTCACTCTTGATAATTTCTCACAAGCTCGAAGCAGCCCCGGTTCTTGTTAAGGGAGAAGGCAAGGGAATGCAGCTACTTTGACATACTTTGCTGCCAAGGGGAAAGAGAAGCCAAAACATGTTTTCTTTACCAAGCTTGGCACTGAGTGCAATGTTCAGCAAGTTATGAATTTCTTCTGGTGCCAAGCCTCTCTCTTGCGCAATCTTTTCCACAGTCTCCAAAGGACTCTGCAAAGCTCCCTGCTTCCGTGAGGCACTATCTTGAATTAGAAAAAAGTCCAAGTGTGATTCAAATCCATTCGAAAAACCGTCCTCATGCATGATGGCCTGTCCAATGGCTTGCTTTACCATCAATTGGCAAGGGAGCCCCATTGAGATGCCATGGCATTTGGAAAACTCTGGAATGCTGAACTTGCCTTTTGCTTTCTTGCTCCTTCGTTCAGTGGATAGGTAGGTGTAGGTCGGGGCAAGTCGAAAGCTTCCTTGAAATTCCTCAGCCCCAGCCAGCATTGCCAATGGGCAGGATGATGAGAATTGTAGTTCAGCAACGTCTGGAGGGCCAGAGGTTGCCCTCACCTGTTTTATTGGTTAGTGTGCTAAGATCTGGGCACAAGCCCAATTCAGCTGACGGTACTTAACAAGGGCTTGCTTTACACGAAACATGAGAGCTAATACACTATTCTGCTCCAATGTACAAAATAGCCCCTTCTCTAGAGAAAGCTCAAGAAAATACAAACTTCGGGGTTTGTAGATGGCTGTAAAGGTTGCTGAAAGGTTTCTAGTTCACTAGTTGGAAACAGCTTCCAGGCTAGGCAGGACGAAGGTTGCTTTGTAACTGTTCCTGTCTGCCTGCTTGCCATTGTGCATATTTGTAAACCATTTCTGCCAAAATATATACAACTGCAATAGTAGTTTCTGGAAGCAGACCCTGCAAGAGTGCACACTCCATGAAGTCCATATGAAGAGTGTTACGGAATTGGGGGGGGGCATATGAATGAAGTCTTACTCCCGCGTAAGAGATGTAGAGCCCGAGGCGATGACCTCAAGGGAACCCTGCCACACTAGGGCTCCCGTTGCCCCATCACAACATTGCACCAAGCACCGCACAAAAGTCCAAAACCCCGAGAAGAAAGCGCCATTTCTGACCCCGTATCCCGATGCTGTACACGATCAATGTATTTCATGAATGAACAATGTATTTGTATGAGGATGCACTCTAGCCAATCAGATGGCGTTGAATGTAGCCCTTCAGCCAATCGCAGCAATGCCATGGCTCTGCAGAGGCAGCTCAGCTCCAGCTGTTTTGCACGCTCCACTGAGCGCTGACAAGGTGATGACAGCTCCCGCTGCGAGAACAATGGACTGAGTCAATCAAAACCTCGTTACCCTGTTAATCCAATCAAAACTAGAAGTTGTTTAGTTGTTTAGTAGTGTCCGACTCTGCGTGACCCCCTGGACCAGAGCACGCCAGGTCCTCCTGTCTTCCACTGCCTCCCGCAGTTTGGTCAAATTCATGCTGGTAGCTTTGAGAACACTGTCCCACCATCTCGTCCTCTGTCGTCCCCTTCTTGTTGTGCCCTCCATCTTTGCCAGCATCAGAGTCTTTTCCAGGGAGTCTTCTCTTCTCATGTGGTGGCAAAAGTATTGGAGTTTCAGCTTCAGGATCTGTCCTTCCAGTGAGCACTCAGGGCTGATTTCCTTCAGAATGGAGAGGTTTAATCTTCTTGCAGTCCATGGGACTCTCAAGAGTCTCCTCCAGCACCAGAATTCAAAAGCATCAATTCTTCGGCGATCGGCCTTCTTTATGGTCCAGCTAGATACAATGTAGCAATGTCAGGCCAGGCCACTTCCGAAAAGAACCGTCTGTTTTAAAAAAGCCTAAAAACACTTTTAAAATTCATAGAAAACCACTGGTTTCACTGATTCTCTTTATTCCACTGCCAGTCTGCTTCATTGGCCAAGGATTTGGGAACCCCTGGGTCCCTGCCAGAATTCCCCAAGCGGGAGGTCAGCTACTCACAGGAAGGTACTTTACCCGTATGTGACAATCGCTGGGCAAAAGCTCTCCTCCGGACTTACCCAGGCGGCAGACTATGCAAACCAAAGTTCTATTGTCCTCTTGCAGTAGGTGCTTAGAATGCACTTCCCAAGACATATCCTGTATTTGCATGTTACCCCAACACATACCTCCTATGTTAATCATGTATAACCCTCCCCTTTTCTGATGGAGTGGTGATGTTTAGCGAACTGTCTGCTGGGATAAGATAGGAACTTTTAAAAGTCCTTGTCACCCCGTTCTCGGGGTTCAATTCCTCTCTGAACCTGTTGCGCGATAAACTTTGGTCTCCGCTATTTGCTCCGGTTGGTGGCTGGACTCCTTTTTTCCGCAGGGACCCACGGGCTCTTAGCAGCCTCCTACCTGGATTTTTCCGTAACAACAGAAACTCGACTAACCCTCTTGAGAGAAGAAAGGTGGCTTTTGCTCCCACTGCAATGTTGTGATCTAAATAAGCACATCTTCCTACAAGTGAATAGTAGCTACCTATCTGGGGGGAAATAAAGTGGTATGCTGAGAGACATGGTTACGGTGGAGAGCAAATCTGTGTTCAACAATCCGAACATCCTGAGAGAAACCAGATGGCAGCTTTGTTTTACTGTGTCCACAGAACTCAATGAAAGCCAACCAATGGTTTGGGTCAGGTTAAGTAGAAGCATGTTGAAATCTGCAGATGGCACAAAGTTCAGCGGCAGTAAATCAGAAAGAGGGGCAGTCCTTAAACAGCTGAAGAGAAGGGGATAAACCTCAACTGAGCATCCAAGTATTAGCATCCTGACGGTAAGGACCTTACCCAACCCTAGTCAGATGTAAACACCATTTTAAAGTATGGTTTGATGAGCTAAAAGATGAAGAGGAGTACCCATTCAGAAGCACATCATATTGGAAACAATGCAGTTCAGTACTAACCCTCAGATATGCACCAGCTTTATTCCCAGTTCGTGATCCAGCAAGAGACAAACATACTGGAGCTGATTTACATGTCTTGTTCTTCTTTGCTGGATTGGGGCATAAGCACTGAGCCCTATCTTTCTTCTTACCTTTATTCAAACGGGTCAAGGCTTCTTCAATGGAAAGTCGGTCATCTTCTGTCTCTTCTGGTTTGTTTACTACCAGTAGCTAGCAAAGCTTGTTCTGGCACCTTAGAATTCTCGTGTCTCTTCATTATTTTCTTATTCCAGGAAAGAAACACAAGACAAGGTCAGCTTTTTCCCCCTTTTCTTTTGCTAGTATTTTCCTGTCCTCCGATAATCAAGTTTGGTGCAGAAAAGGAATGGAGAGCTTTGTTGTTGTTGTTGTTTAGTCATGTCTGCCTCTTCGTGACCCCCTGGACCAGAGCACGCCAGGCCTCCCGCAGTTTGGTCAAACTCATGCTGGTAGCTTCGAGAACACTGTCCTACCATCTCGTCCTCTGTCGTCCCCTTCTCCTAGTGCCCTCCACCTTTCCCAACATCAGGGTCTTTTATAATTCCTCATAGTAATCCCATCTGAGCACTATATCTCTGGATATTTGCACTCCTACATAGGCTGAGCCTGTGACCTGGCTCAGGAACTAAGTATTTGTCATTACAAAAGCCTGGCCAGGCTCCCAGGGTACCCAATCAAGTGAGCACTAATAGGTAACCTGCCAGACAGGAGGTAAACAACGCACTCAGCTGTCTGTTGTAGACCGCCCTTTCTGTGATGTAAGTATGCTGTATCTGGGGGGTGGTCTTGGACTCCAGGGCGGGCAATTTAAAATGTCTCTATAAGGGCAGGCACATCTTTGTTCGGAGTCCTCCTCCTTCTCCTGAGTGTGGGGGGAGCACCCTGTTGCAACAGTTCAGTAAAGATCAGGCTTACTAGCTGCTTTCATAGAATCATAGAGTTGGAAGAGACCACAAGGGCCATCGAGTCCAACCCCCTGCCAAGCAGGAAACACCATCAGAGCACTCCTGACATATGGTTGTCAAGCCTCTCCTTAAAGACCTCCAAAGAAGGAGACTCCACCACACTCCTTGGCAGCAAATTCCACTGTCGAACAGCTCTTACTGTCAGGAAGTTCTTCCTAATGTTTAGGTGGAATCTTCTTTCTTGTAGTTTGGATCCATTGCTCCGTGTCCGCTTCTCTGGAGCAGCAGAAAACAACCTTTCTCCCTCCTCTATGTGACATCCTTTTATATATTTGAACATGGCTATCATATCACCCCTTAACCTCCTCTTCTCCAGGCTAAACATGCCCAGCTCTCTTAGCCGTTCCTCATAAGGCATCGTTTCCAGGCCTTTGACCATTTTGGTTGCCCTCCTCTGGACACGTTCCAGTTTGTCAGTGTCCTTCTTGAACTGTGGTGCCCAGAACTGGACACAGTACTCCAAGTGAGGTCTGACCAGAGCAGAATACAGTGGCACTATTACTTCCCTTGATCTAGATGCTATACTCCTATTGATGAAGCCCAGAATTGCATTGGCTTTTTTAGCTGCCACGTCACACTGTTGGCTCATGTCAAGTTTGTGGTCAACCAAGACTCCTAGATCTTTTTCACATGTACTGCTCTCAAGCCAGGTGTCACCCATCTTGTATTTGTGCCTCTCATTTTTTTTTTGCCCAAGTGCAATACTTTACATTTCTCCCTGTTAAAATTCATCTTGTTTGTTTTGGCCCAGTTCTCTAATCTGTCAAGGTCGTTTTGAAGTGTGATCCTGTCCTCTGGGGTGTTAGCCACCCCTCCCAGTTTGGTGTCATCTGCAAATTTGATCAGGATGCCCTTGAGTCCATCATCCAAGTCATTGATAAAGATGTTGAATAAGACCGGGCCCAAGACAGAACCCTGTGGCACCCCACTAGTCACTCTTCTCCAGGATGAAGAGGAACCATTGATGAGCACCCTTTGGGTTCGGTTAGTCAGCCAGTTACAAATCCACTGAGTGGTAGCATAGTCAAGACCACATTTTACCAGCTTCTTTACAAGAATATCATGGGGCACCTTGTCAAATGCCTTGCTGAAATCAAGGTAGGCTACATCCACTGCGTTCCCTTCATCTACCAGGCTTGTAATTCTGTCAAAAAACGAGATCAGGTTAGTCTGACATGACTTCTTTTTCAGAAATCCATGCTGACTATTGGTGATCACAGCATTCCTTTCTAGGTGCTCACAGACTGTTTGCTTAATGATCTGCTCCAGAATCTTCCCTGGTATTGATGTCAGACTGACTGGGCGGTAATTATTTGGGTCCTCTCTTTTCCCCTTTTTGAAAATAGGGACAACATTTGCCCTCCTCCAGTCTGACGGGACTTCGCCTGTTCTCCAGGAATTCTCAAAGATGACTGCCAGTGGTTCTGAGATCACATCTGCCAGTTCTTTTAATACTCTTGGATGCAGTTCATCTGGCCCTGAAGACTTGAATACATCTAAACTAGCCAAGTATTCTTGTACTATCTCCTTAGTTATTCTGGGCTGTGTTTCCTTTGCTGAATCATTTGCTCCAAATTCTTCAGGTCGGGCATTGTTTTCTTTATCGGAGAAGACTGAGGCAAAGAAGGCATTGCGGAGTTCAGCCCTTTCTGTGTCCCCTGTTTGCATTTCACCATCTTCTCCTCTGAGTGACCCCACTGTTTCTTTGTTCTTCCTTTTGCTACGAACATACCCATAAAAGCCTTTTTTGTTGCTTTTAAGCTCTCTAGCAAGCCTGAGTTCATTCTGTGCTTTAGCTTTTCTGACTTTGTGTCTACACGTGCTGGCTATTTGTTTGAATTCCTCTTTGGTGGTTTCCCCCCTTTTCCATTTTTTGTACACATCCTTTTTTAATCTTAACTCAGTTAAAAGTTCTTTAGATAGCCACCCTGGCTTCTTTAGGCACCTTCCATGTTTCCGTCTCATTGGTATTGCCTGAAGTTGTGCTTTTACTATCTCCCTCTTAACAAACTCCCAGCCATCATGAACTCCCTTTCCTTTTAGCATTACTGTCCATGGGATCTCACCCAGCACTTCCCTAAGTTTTATGAAGTCGGCTTTCTTAAAGTCAAGAAATTGAGTCCTAGTATGCTTGGCTGCTCCTTTCCGCTGTATAGTAAACTTCAGAAGAGCATGATTGCTTCTCAATCTTCTCTGCTTGGCCTCTGTTATTTTCTCCGAGCGATGGAGAACCTATAAAGGACTCTAGAAGCGCTCTTGTGTTCCCCATAAGGGAATAAGGGCAGATTTTTGTTTATTACAATATGCAGGACTGGGCTGCAGAAGACAGAGTTTGGCCTCATTAGGTCCCCCTACCATGAACTCCTTAGGTGGGCCACCCTGCGCCCGCCTCGGCATCGCGCCTCGCTATTCTGCAACTCGAGATAACACTGAACTGCTCTGCAGGGTTGTTGTAAGGATTGCATGTCAAGGCATCCAAAGTGCCTTTGAACATTGAAAAGTCCCTAGTCAATGCTTTGAACTACTGTCACTTTAAAAACGAAACTCTGATTAGTAAGAGTTTGGGGAATTAAAAATTGGTTTGTTCTGGGGGCGCTGAAGCTGTGTTCTGGCTTGAAAACCCAGTGAGACCACTGGGCCATCTAGTTCTGTATGGTCTGCCACAGCCAGCAGCTGCTCTCCAGGATTTCAGAGCTCTCTTTCCCATGAATGGGTTGAAACTGCCGCTTTTTGCATCATGTGCCTCTCCCAGTGGGCCACCCAGAGCCATTTCCTGTATAGCGTTCTACATCCCATGTAGTCCTGCTTCTTCCAGCTCAATTCAGTTCATTCTGCAACTGTGCAAGTTAGGCCGCATCTGCTTTATGCATTCAAAGCACCATCATGCCACTTGACATGCTAACAGTTGCATCTTTGTATTCAATCTGGGAAGTCAGCCGACTGAGGAGGAGCCTTAGGCTAGGGATGCCATATTTCTAAAAGTAGAAACCAAGACACCCCGAAAACTGTGGAGCTATTTTTAGGAAGACCCCCAAATTGTTGAGCTTCTTAAAGGAAGACCCAGAAGCTGTTGATGTATGATAGCCCTACCTTAGGAGGAGGCTAAGATCCTCCTTTCTGGCAACTGGGGCTAGTCCTGCCTGTGGAGTTTCTTTCTCGGGCTTTGTCTCCCTGAAGAAAGAGTCCACCTTACTGCTCATCTCTGAGTTTTGATGCTGAACTGCAGCTGAATCAGCCCTGACAGCCAGGCTCCGGACAATTGAGCAGATGAGACCACTAGGGGGTCCAACAGTCAAGAAGGTGGTTTCTGCCCGTGCTGTAGAGGGAAGTGACGAGCAGTGGGGCTCATCCACCTGGGAAGGTAGCTCATTTAAGAGAAGGAAGTCCCTGATCCTAAACCTGATTGATCCATTTAGCCCAGTATTGCCCACTTCCACCCTGAGTGGCAGGAGCTCTCCAAGGTCGTGGGCAGAGAGAGGCTCCTACCTACATTGAGCTTCTAACTGCAGGTGCTAGGGACTGCACCTGGGACCTTCTGCATGCAATGCAGGTGCTGAGACACTGAGGCTATGGCGCCTCCACAAAACCTTCAGGTATGGGCAGGAGGCACTACTCGGCATCCTTATATCCCACCCTTCCTCCCAAAGGAGTCCAGGGCAGCAAACACACAACAGTTAAACAACCAAAACATCCAAAAACAGTTCCTACACAGAAGCAGACTAAGAAAAATCTCTCCTTAGAAGGCTTCTTGAAAGAGGAAGAGGAAGTAGGCATTGAAAAGATAGCAGAGAAGGGACCCCCGATAAGATGGTACCTGCAGGATGCCGCCATCTGCAGAGCAGAGCCATCCATTGGGTTTATAAGGGGTGATATGATTTTTCAGGTGCCTTAGCCTCAACGAATACCTCGAACTATCAATCAACCTCCTCAGTCTCCTATATGCTTCTGATGAAATAGACTATGCCTGCATAAGTTTTTGTTATGTTGTCCTAAAATGCCACTACTCTTTTGTCTCTTCCTTCTGAAGGATCCCGGTGAACAAGCAAAAAGCCCTTGAAACACACACACTCACGAGGACCAGACAAGACAGGGCTGTGCACCACAAACCACCCCAAAATAAGCCTCCATTCCCCATCAATCAATATTGGGCTAAAAGCTATAGAACACAAGAGACTTCCGGGGTGGCGCCATCGGTAATGGCGGACTCCCTCTGATCCGGAGGGACCAGCTCTACGGAAATCGGGTCTGTTCCGCTACGGCGAAGCAGGGACCCTCGAAAAAATCACAGGCGGGTGAAGCCTGTGACCATGGGACTCGGCGGGCACCTTTTGCGCCCCCCCCCAATTTGCAAAGGAGCCCAACTACGGGCTCCGGAGTGAAGCGGGGAAGCGGGGAAGCGGCGCGGTGCTGTGAGTCAACTGCTTCTTCTGTGGAGCGAAGCCGCACAGCCGTTACCGGAGAGCGCTACCTTTTTCCTGTGACAATTTGACTACAAAACAACTATCCGTGAGTAGGCTAATTTGGGAAATAAAGGAGAACAAAGAATAAAGAAGTAATTTGATACCGAAGCGGAGAGGCATAAACAGGAAGTCTGCCTTCCGTTCTTTGTAAATAGAGTAAAGCAATGAACTTGTAAGCTAAAACCTTGAAAGACGCTTGAAAAGGACTTTAATTCTATCATCAAAACAAGCAATTTCCCCCCTTGACTGCAGGAGAGGAGGGGGGAAAGGTGTGAACTGTATTTCCCTGTAAAAAGAGAGAAAAGGAAGCTAAAATCCACCGCTTAAAACCTGGGAACGGGCTGCCAATGAACAATAAGAATGCCATACTGTGAAATGCGCTGTTGGTGAAAGTACTTTTTGACAGCTAACTCTGCATGTGAGATACAAGTGGGATACAATATTTCTGGCTGGCTTCTCCTAGTTTCAAAGTAACTGGAAAATAACTGAAAATTGAAACTGTCGTTTATTTTGTGAACTGGGGGATTAAAAGAAAAAAGGTTATTTATTTTAAGGTAACAACTTCGGACTGCTACTGTGTCCCCCTAGAGGAAGTTTGAAACTGTTACAATAACAACTGGGCCAGGGGAATTTTCCACTTCAAAACATATTCTGGTCGTGGGATTGACCTTGGGCCTTATCTAGTGTTATGGCAAATGGAAAAGAGAAAATAGATTTGCTTCAGGAAAAAACAACGAGGTCTGGCAGATCATTTCGCCCAGACGTTGGGCTGCAGCGAAGAGCATCAACATCTGGTCCTTCTGGCTTACCAACAGGCGCTGCATTGGTACAATCTAAACCCAAAGGAATGGAATCCGAAGATGTTTTAGCTCAGGGACTAGGTAAAATTAATGAATCTCTGGAAAAACTAAGTAAACAAGTAGCTGAAGCATCAGTTAAAATTGATCAAAATACCACAAGTATCAACAACTTGGGACAGAAGGTAAATACTAACACAGAAACTATTGAGAAATTGCTACAGGAATCTACTTTGACCCGAAAGACAGCTGAAGAAGCAAAGGAAATAGCAGTTGCTGTAGAAGAGAAGATACCACCGATACACAAGCAACTTGAAGACCACAGGTCAATATTGTCTATGATGGAATTGAAGGAGAAGCAAACGAATTTGAGGATCAGGGCTGTACCTGAACTTGAGAAAGACAACTTGACTGACTTTCTTACGCAGGAATTTGCAGACTTTTGGAACCCAGATTTGGAGAAGGATAACTTTAAGATAGTGAGTGCTTTCAGGCTTGGAAGAGGAGGGAAGAAGAACAGGGTGAGAGACTGTTTGATCACCCTCCGAACAAAAGAGGAGAGAGAGACAAAATCTTGAGTCTGCACTTCCAGAAGACTTTGGAAATACATCAGTCAAAGGTGGAGATATTTAAGAACATTCTGAAATATCTTTTGGACCTTAGGTCCAATTATACAGATCTGGTTGCCCTGTTGAGAAGTAACGGTATAAGTGCAATTTACTCAGAACAAAAGGCTAAATTAATTGTAAATCAAATCAAATCAAATTTTATTAAACGGTCACAGACCAGATTAACTCGTACAGCTAGTCAGCGAAGCATAACACCGGAAAAAACAAAGGACAATTTCGATACATAACTGCAATTTAAAATTAGACAGCATAAATAAAATTAAGTATTTGCCTTCGCCTGCATATTGACATTGGAAAGCTCTTGTTTCCTGCGCCTAATAGCGGCTACACAAAATTTGGCCACATTGATCGTAATTTCAGGAACCTTATCTTCTACCAAGGCTCTCATACGTTGGAGTTCTGGTTCATTTTTAAGCTTTTGTAGAACTGGGGCAATAAAGGTCAAACGTAGATCCTCGTAGTGACTACAGTGCAGCAATACATGCAGACTTGTTTCCACTTCCGATGAGCCACACGGGCAAACACGTGACTCATATGGTTTGCCCTCATATCTGCCTAGCAGCAGGGCAGAGGGCAGAACGTTAAATCTGGCCAGGGTAAAGGAGTGTCTGTACTTAGGTATTTGTAAATCAGCCAAATAATTTGCGGGTGAGAACCCTCTCCCAAAGTCTCTAATTATGGCATGTTTATCCATTTTGCCCATATGACATTGCAGCTCTATGTCCCTAATGCGTTGGAGCACTTGACTTCTGGCTCTCTCATATCCTGCCGCTATCAAGATCTGCGGGGAGAATCCCAAGCTTCTTATCTTTTCAAACAGGGAAGCTTTCCAGGTGGAATGAAAGGTGTCTAAGAGTGTTAAAGGAGCCAAACCGGCCGGGGAAAAAATAAGTTTTAACCAGTAGTGTATCTTTAGAATCCACAGCCGCGCATTAACGGGTGGTTGTCCAACTTCTAAGCGGACAGCTATATTAGATACACAGGGGGGGATCCCCAATAAACACCGATAGAATTTTGTTTGAAATGCCTCCATAGGCGCAAAATTTACTCAGAACAAAAGGCTAAATTAATTGTAAATAATGTGGTGACGGAAGAATTTAAGATAGAAAAAGGGACACGACAAGGTTGCCCAATTTCCCCATTGCTTTTTATTTCGGTCCTGGAGGTTTTGCTGAACATGATTAGAAGGGACCGGTTGGTTAAAGGTATACAGGTCAGAGCCAAACAGTACAAATTGAGAGCATTTGCAGATGACTTAGTATTGACGTTACAGGAGCCAGAATCTAGTACCAAAAGGGTTTTAGAATTGATTCAAGAATTTGGTCAAGTGGCAGGATTTAAATTGAACAAGCTAAAAACTAAGGTTTTAGAGAAAAATTTAACACCGATTGAAAGAGAGAGGTTTCAGAATGAGACAGGTCTGACTGTGGTTAAGAAAGTGAAATACCTGGGGATTAATATGACAGCAAAAAATGGGAATTTATTTAAAGATAACTATGAAAAATGTTGGGCTGAAGTGAAAAAAGATTTAGAAATTTGGTCAAATTTGAAGCTTTCACTGGTGGGCCGTATTGCTGCGGTAAAAATGAATGTATTGCCTAGAATGTTGTTTTTCTTTCAAACATTGCAAATTGTGGACAAAATGGACTGTTTCAAGAGGTGGCAGAGAGACATTTGTAGATTTGTCTGGCAGGGCAAGAAGCCCAGAATAAAATTTAAAATACTAAGAGATGCAAAGGAAAGAGGTGGATTTGCCCTGCCAGACTTTAAACTTTATTATGAATCAGCAGCTTTTTGCTGGCTGAAAGAATGGCTGCTTCTTGAAAACACTGACATTTTGGATCTAGAAGGTTTTAACAATGTATTTGGATGGCATGCATATCTGTGGTATGATAAGGTCAAAGCACATAAAGCATTTAAAAACCATATTGTTAGGAAAGCTTTGTTTAATGTTTGGATAAGATATAAGGACTTATTGGAAAATAAAACCCCAAGGTGGCTGTCACCGATGGAAGCGAAAGCCCTGAAAAAGCTCAATATGGAGGTCAAATGGCCGAAATATTGGGAAATTTTAGAACAAGATGGAGATAGATTGAAACTGCAGAGTTTTGAGGACTTCCGGAGGTGGCGCCAACGGTAATGGCGGATTCCCTCTGATTTGGAGGGAATCCGCTCCACAGAAATAGGGTCGGATACCGCTTCGGCGCAGCGGGGACCCCTGAAACCACAGGCGGGTGAAGCCTGTGACCCTGGGACTCGGCGGGCACTGTCTGCGCCCCCCCAATCTGCAAAGGAACCCGGCAACGGGCTCCGGAACAGAGCGGGGAAGTGGCGCTGTGCTGTGAGTCGTCTGCTTCTTCTGTGGAGTGAAGCTGCGTAGCTGTTGCCGGAGAGCGCTGCCTTTCTTCCTTGACAATTTGGCTTTGAAAATAACGATCCGTGAGTAGGATTACTACGTAATTAAAGGAACTGTAAAAAAATTGAAAGTAATTGGCCAAAGCGGAGAGGTATAAAAGGGAAGTCTGCCTCCCGCTCTTGTAGATAGAACAAAGCATTGAACTTGAAAGCGGAAGCTTTAAAAGACGCGTAAAAGGATTACAATCCGATCATCTAACTGGGTTTTCCCCCCCCCTCAATTTGGGGGAAGAGGGGGGGAAGTTTTGAACGTTATTTCCCCAAGAAGAGGTGAGAAAGAGGAGAGAAAAACCACCGCTCAAACCCCCTGGAACGGGTTCCCAGTGACAGTAAAAAGCCTAAGAGAATGTACTGTCTTTGAACGTATTTTGACAGCTAGCCCTGCATGTGAAATACAATTTGGATACAATATTGCTGATAGGTATCTCCTGGTCCTAAAGTAACTGTCTAAGATAGATTGTTATCTTTCTGGTGAATTGGGGGACTTAAGGGAGAAGTAAACTACTTTAAGAATTTTATGACTGTTACAGTGTCCCCCTAGTGGAATTTGGAACTAGCTACAACTGCAGCTGGCCTGAGGAAATTTCTCACACTGTTTTCCTGGAACTTTCCATTTCAAAACAAACTTGACTCTGACTGTGTGACTGACCTTGAGTTTTATCTAGAGGGGTATGGCAGATGGGAAAGAGAAGTTAGATTTGTTACAAGCAACAAGGTCCGGCAGACTATATCGCACAGACGGTGGATTGCAAAGGAGAGCTTCCACATCTGGCCCCCCTGGCCTCTCAACAGCAACCTCATCGGCACAACCTAAAACTAAAGGTATGGCAAGTGACGATGCCCTTGCTCAGGCACTGGCTAAAATTAATGAATCTTTGGATAGAATAAGTAAACAAGTAGCAGAGGCATCGGATAAGATTGATCAAAATACGACAAGTATTAACCAAAATACAGCAAGTATCAATAATTTGGGACAGAAAGTAAATACTAATACAGAAACTATTCAGAAATTATTACAGGAATCTGCTTCGACACGTGAGATTGCCGAAGAGGCTAAAGAAATTGCTACAGCTACTGTTGCAGAGGTTCAAGAGAAGATACCACCGCTACATAAACAACTTGAAGACCATAAGTCAATCCTGTCTATGATAGAGTTGAAGGAGAAACAAGTGAACTTAAGGGTCAGAGCTGTACCTGAAGTGGAGAAAGACAATTTAGTTGAATTTCTTACGCAGGAATTCTTAGATTTTTGGAATCCAGATTTGGGGAAAGACAGTTTTAAAATAGTGAATGCTTTTAGACTTGGAAAAGGAGGGGGAAAGAAGGTGAGAGATTGTTTGATCACTCTCCGAACAAAAAAAGAGAGAGATAAGATTTTGAGTTTGCATTTCCAGAAGACACTGGAAATACAACAGTCAAAAGTGGAGATATTCAAGGATATTCCAAAACACCTTCTGGATCTTAGGTCTAATTACAAAGACCTGGTTACTCTGTTGAGAAGTAACGGAATTAACTTTAGGTGGGAATTTCCTCAAGGCCTATCCTTTAGTTACAAAGGAAAGAAGAGAAAAATAAGATCGGAAGACGACAAAGACAAATTTTGGCGAGACCACGGAGAAGACCTACAGAAGAAACTTACAGGAGAATTAAGAGCAACTGTAAGAGAAACTTTAGACACACCAGGACTATCTCTGGAACTAAAAGACCGCCTGAAAAACGTGATACCACCGACGGAACAGGAACAGGCACTGGGTGCTGTTGGAGGAGAACCAAAATAATTACATCATGGCCCTGCAACTACTAAGCTGGAATTGTAATGGTCTCAATTCCCCTCAGAAAAGGAAATCTGTGTTTCATTTATTAAAAAAGGAACAATTGGACTTGATTTGCCTACAAGAAACACATATAACAAGATTACACAGGAAATTATTGATAAATAAAAGACTTGGTCAGGAGTTTATTTCATCGGACAAAGTTAAAAAAAGAGGGGTTGTGATTTATGCAAAGGACAGATTATCACCGAAATTTATTTTTAAAGATGACCAAGGAAGATTTGTGGCAATTGAAATTCAAACACAAGGAGAAAAAATTTTGGTAGTAGGAATTTACGCACCAAATGAAGGGAAATCTGATTTTTTTAAAGAAGTTGCATGAGACTTTGATGGACTATTTGGATTACAACATGATTTTGATGGGAGACATGAATGGAGTGGTATCTACACATATGGATTTTGGATTATGTATTGTGTATTTGTGTATTTCTTTTTTATGTTTTTCTGTCTAACTTTTTATTGAAACCTTAATAAAAATCATTTATAAAAAAAAAACAACAACAAAGTAAGTGTGTACGCACTTACCTGGGACTAGTTGGCCCAATCTGACTCAATGCACTTACTTCTGGCCTCTCCTTGTTGGCGCAACAGGCACACGCAACATTTCACCCCCTCCCCTAAATGTCTGAACTTTCTTTATGTATGCTACAACAGCAGCAAGAATACTTATTGCAAAGTATTGGAAGACACAAGATTTACCCACACTGGAGGAATGGCAGATGAAAATGATGGACTATATGGAATTGGCGGAAATGACTGGCAGAATCCGAGACCAGGGAGAAGAGTCGGTGGAAGAAGATTGGAAGAAATTTAAAGACTACTTACAGAAATATTGTAAAATTAATGAATGTTAGAATGATGATGGATTGAAGTTAAGCGGTTTCTAGCAGTAATGGTTAAAAGAATTGGAAAAATTGGTTTTTAATAGGTAAGAATTTAATGTTATAATATATTATGATTAAAGATCAGGATTAAAAAGGAGGGAAAGGAATTGCTGGATTAACAAACTGAACTGGAAGCGGGCAAGGCAGGGAAGAGGCGCTTGCCCTCCGAGGCTGCAGCAGGACATGATACAAGAGCGAGCACGCAAGAGGCGTGAGCCACCCGTGCACGCCAGGCACAGATGGCAGCAGCGGCTCCCTCCGAAAGCGAGGGGCAGGGATTCGTCTTCTGAGGGTATAGGCAGCAAGGAGCCAAAGACAGCCGTGCAAAGGGAAGGCAGTGTGGTGTGGCGGTTAGAGAGCTGAACGTGGGGGCCGACCTGATCTTACTCAGAGCAGAGTCACGGACATTACGGGACACAGAGAGAGTTTGGTGAGAGCCTGCAGTTCTATGATTCTTTCTTGCAGTATTTCAAACTATCCACCTTACCAAACTTCTTGCAGTCCTACTAGCGTAATCTGTTCATCACAATTACTTTTCAAATAGTTCATATATTTACTCCAGTCTTCTACGAATCTCTGATCCCGCAGGTTTCGAATCCTTCCTGTTAATTTATCTAATTCTGCATAGTCCATCAGCTTCACCCTCCATTCTTCTTTCGTTGGTAGTTCTTCTTGCTTCCATTTTCGTGCCAATAATATTCTTGCTGCGGTCATTGCATATAAAAACAACTTACAATCCTGTCTATTAATATCCTCTCCTACAATGCCAAGTAAAAATGCTTCTGGTTTCTTAATCAATGTCTGTTTCAACATCTTTTTCATCTCATTATATATCATTTCCCGGAAGCTTTTCACTTTTTTACATTCCCACCACATGTGATAAAAAGGTCCTTCCTTTTCTTTACATCTCCAACATTTATTACTTATTTTATACATTTTAGCTAATTTTACTGGGGTGATATAACACCTATACATCATTTTCATCACATTTTCTTTCAAAGCATTGCATGCAGTAAATTTTAATCCTTCCTTCCACAGTTTCCCCCAATCTTTTAACTGTATATTATACCCAAAATCTTTGGCCCAGTGTATCATAACCGACTTTACCTCTTCATCTTTCAAATGCCATTCAAGCAGCAATTTATACATTTTAGACAAACATTTTAATTATTATTCAATACATCAATTTCAAATTTTGATTTGTTATCATCAAATCCCTTTTCCCTCAAATCCTGTTTAAACATTTCATTGACTTGGCGATAGTGCAGCCAATCACTTACATATTCTTTAACCTAAAAGAATAACCACTTTAACCCAAGTGGTTAGCACGCTGTCCACCAGCCCAAAGAGTGCTGGATTGTCTGTGTGCCGCTTCTTCTCTTATGGTAGTCTGTTGTAACATACACAGAGCTACTCTCTCAACCGGAAAGGAGAGTAGAACACTTCAAAATGAATAAATTAATCAGCCACAGGTTTGCTTGATCTATAAGTGATACGTTGTGGTCTTAATATTGATCCCTTAATTGGTCTAGGGGTTTTCAATTCAGCTATGCAGTTGTTCCTCGCAATATTGACTTGATAAAATGCTTATGACGCTGAGAGGTAGTGCCTGGCCCATGGTCACTCAGTGAGCTTCATGGCCTGCTGTGGATTTGGACCCTGGTCTGCCCAGTCTTAGTTCAACACTCTTAGCACTACCTTTTACTGAAGAAAATAAACTTGTTCAGAAACAGCATAGTCAAAGAGCATACACCGAGTGCTCCTAGCAGCCTTCTTCGTCTTCCCAGAGGCACAGCTCTTAGTTACTGATTAACTGGAGTCCTGGAGCCGCTCCGTCTGCAACAGCACAACATACTGGCTGAGACACACACACTCTACACACAGACTGAGGCCCACAGAGATGGCTGGTTACATTTATAGGGAACCCAAGATGAGTCCCGAGTCACAGTGACGCAGCATTTGACTCCTAACACTTAGGCTTGACAGATTTGTGTAGCCCTCGTAGGCCGCGCTGCCTAGGCCTGGCCTGCTTCTGCTCTCAAGAACCTTTGTCTCCTGACAAAACCTCAGCCCTGTCCTTAAGCGCTTAGCCATATTCTTGGGTCTTGGGACAAGAGCATGCAGCTAAAGTGTCCCATCCTTGCTGCTCCTCACCAGTTCAGAGTCAGGCAGGTCTTTGGCCAATTTGTGGCGATGCATCAACTTTGATGTGATGAAGAGAAGTGAAGCTACTGTGGAACCATTGCTCTGCCAAGTCCTCAAGGGGCGGTACAGAGTTCTCCTCCCTCCCACTTAGTCCCACAGCCACGCTGAGAGGCAGGGACTGGGCATTCAGTGAGCTTCACGCCTAGTGTGGATTTGGACCCTGGTCTGCCCAGTCTTAGTTCAACACTCTTGCCACTACCTGTCAGAGGAACTGGCAAAAAGCCACAGGAAAAGATTTTGCAAGGATACAACAGTCTCTCAATCTGTGCACTTTTGCCCATGCTAGACCCCAGCAATGCTTATGCAGCTGCAGTAAAAGAGCCAGGATGCTTCCTTGGATGTTTGAGCATGGGCCATACTGGAGATCTAACTCCTTTTTGTGTCTCTCCTCCTGCTGTAGGTCCGAGGGCGGCTTCCAAAGAAGCTACTGGGTAAGTTTGTTTTACTTAAAGTCTTTGGAAAAGAGGTGGACAATATTGACGCTGCTTCTGTGCAGTCGCTTTGACTGTGAGCCCGATCGAGATGCACAACAGTGCACTGCCGCCTTGGGCAAACGAGAAGCTATGGAGGGATCATGCAACTTTTTGTTCTTTTCAAAGTTTGCACTTCAAGACTTTTATTTTTTAAAAAAATCCCCTTTGCAAATTCGAGAAGTTTCCCCATGTTGTGCCTCAGCATTTGACGCTGCTTCTGTGCAGCCTCACCAGTGCACTGTGCTCACTGGAAAGACTCCCTTAAAAATCCATTCTTTGCCAAACTCATTTTGGCACCAATGCTCTCCCTGACAACAACAACAACAACAACAACAACAACAACAACAACAACAATTTATTATTTATACCCCGCCCATCTGGCTGGGCTACCCCAGCCACTCTGGGCGGCTTCCAACAAAATATGAAAATACAGTAATCCATCAAATATTAAAAGCTTCCCTAAACAGGGCTGCCTTCAGATGTCTTCTAAAAGTCTGGTAGTTGTTGTTCTCTTGGACATCTGGTGGGAGGGTGTTCCACAGGGCAGGTGCCACCACCGAGAAGGCCCTCTGCCTGGTTCCCTGTAACTTGGTTTCTCGCAGCGAGGGAACCTCCAGAAGGCCCTTGGAGATGGACCCAGGTGTCCGGGCAGAACAATGGGGGTGGAGACGCTCCTTCAGGTATACTGGACCGAGACCATTTAGGGCTTTAAAGGTCAGCATCAACACTTTGAATTGTGCTTGGAAACGTACTGGGAGCCAATGTAGGTCTTTCAAGACCAGTGTTATGTGGTCTCGGCAGCCGCTTCCAGTCACCAGTCTAGCTGCCGCGTTCTGGATTAATTGCAGTTTCCGAGTCACCTTCAAAGGTAGCCCCATGTAGAGCACATGGCAGTAGTCCAAGCGGGAGATAACTAGAGCATGCACCACTCTGGCGAGACAGTCTGCAGGCAGGGAGGTTCTCATCCTGCGTACCAGATGGAGCTGGTAAACAGCTGCCCTGGACACAGAATTGACCTGCGCCTCTGTGGACAGCTGAAGGAGAAAAATAATAACTTCCTTAATAACAATTTAAATAGCGTATTTAACTAAAACAATAAAATTATAGCATATGTATCCATGTTTGTTAACTAATGTGGTTAAACGTGTTGGGGTTTTTTTGTTGAGTTTTAGCACACATGAAAGACTTAAAACAAATACTTCTTTCCTGATGAATAGCCTTTGGACTATAATGTAACTTAAATAGAAAACTATCTTTAGAAAGATCTTTATGTCAGCATTGCCCTAGAGCCAGTGCACCAACTGGACTCATGCACCTCAACCCCGACTGGGCTAGGCGAGCTGGGTAGCACCGCCAGAGACCTCCTTTCTCACAGGAACAGGTCACAGTGCTGTGGACTCACAGCTTAGAGCTGAGAGCACCGGATTCACTGTCTCAATAATACAGTCGTTGCGCAGCAGAGTTTTGCAGAGTCTTGCAGAGTATAAACCACTCGGAGAGCAGCTCTGTAAAATATCTTCCTTTTATTCTATAACTACAACTATGATACAAAGCTATATACAGAGCTGAATATTCTAAGCATAAATCAATGCTACACTGAGAGTCTGCAGCTGCTCTTAGCAGCAATCTTATCTCTAGGATCTCTAACACTCTCACTCTCTCCGATACACTGACTGACTGACTCTCTCTCACACACACAGATATGTTGCTGGGCAGAATAAGTAGATAGGCAGGACACGCCTCCTGCTCTCTGGAGAGTCAGCAGAGACCATCAGGAGATGATCAGGAGATTCTTGTGTATGGGAGGGGTGAAATCTCCTCACTTTCCTCCAAAAGCATTTCATTTTAAAAATCCAATTTAAATAAAAAACAGATGTTTTAATTATTCTTTTTTAAATCATTGATTTTTATCCACCCTGTTGGGTGTACACATTGAATGTGTCATACCTGGAAAATACCTCTTGCAAGAGCAGCCATAGGAGGTGCGCTCTAGTAGAGGCAACTCCAATGATTTTCATTTAAGATTTCCCATCGTCCTCAGCTTGGCTATGTGCCCTGGTTCTTCTTGAAGAAGAGACATTCATCATGAGTTCTTCTCTTCTCCTTATCAGACTCTTGTATAAAGAGGACTGTCAAGGTAGGGAAAGATGCTCCACCTCGTAATAATCCTAATTGTTTTAGCTAATCTCTTGGCTGAAAGATAGAAAACAAATCTTTGTGTGCCTGCTTCTTAGCCTAATCCTGTTTCTTCCCACGTGAATGCAGTTCTATAGAGTAACACGAAAGACACCCTAACTCAGGCTTCCTCAACTTCGGCCCTTCCGATATTTTGAGACGACAATTCCCATCCTCCCTGACCACTGGTCCTGCTGGCTAGGGATCATGGGAGTTGTAGGCCAAAAACATCTGGAGGGCCGAGGTTGAGGAAGCCTGCCCTAACTCCTCAAGATGTTGAACTTGCTCCCAGCTTCGGAGTACCTGCTATAAAAGAGACAACTCTAAGAAAGTCACGGTGCTCCAAAGCGTCACCAGTTGCATCAAGTTGCTTTAGAGAGAGCATTCATGATCATCCTTACCACATTACAGAATTGCTTGGCGACTAAGCAGGGAGCAGCACACGGAGATAAGGGGGAAGCAAGTACTCTGCAGCCTGTGCCTCTCCCATCCCTGTGCATCATGAGTTCAACAAATACAGAATGCAATGCAACCCAGCACAGTAAAAGCAAGAGGGGCAGTCACAACACCTCCGCAAGACCTCCTCATACTCTGGGCAAGATGATGGTGGGAACTGCTTCTGAACCCTGTATCCCCTCCTCCTCCTCCGCCTCCTCCTCTGCCTCCTCCTCCCTGCCACACAGCCTTAATGATAGAAGTATGGATGTGGAAGTAGTTGACCTCACTTGCGAAACTTCAGACCCTCTAGTTGTTGATCTTACGCAAGACGATTCTCTTGTGCTTGTTGGAGAGAGTGGGCAGCAGCCCGATAGAGAGTTCAGACGTCAGCCATTGTCTGACAGCCTCATATTTAGTGGTGGTGGTGGTGGTGATGATGATAGCAGACACACACAGAGTGGTGCTCTTGCCACTAGAAAGCTCCCCAGAGAAGTGGGAAGGAGGGAATTTGCAAGATCCTCAGGCACTTTCAGTTGTGGAATTTGCATAGACAGCTTTGCAGAGATTGTGCAAAGCGGACGGCTTATAGTGTCAACAACATGTGGCCACATCTTCTGTAGTCAGTGCCTCAGCAATTTTCTTAGGTATGCTAACTTTTGCCCAATTTGTAGGAGGCATCTCACTCCAAAGGAGTATCATCCAATTTATATGTGAAGACATGGGTGTTCCTGAACACAGTCTAATGTGGCCTTCATAAACATGAGTGAAATCCAAAGAACACACCAAGTACTGTACATATGACTTCAATATGACAGTTAGCAATTTCACTTTTTCCCAGTTGGCCTCCTTATAGTCCAGTTGTCCTGTTTCAGCTTCGTTTTGCTTTAAGGTTTTTGCAACTCACATTTTTTGAGGTCTGTAGACGTTTGAAGAACAGCTTGGAGGATATGTCTGCTGCTGCCACATTGCTTTGTGCCGATATCTCATTTCTGTTCTAGTTCTGTTGCTGCTTTGAGAAAAGACTGATGTTGAGTGAACTCATCTATTCAAGACTAGGCTAGTCATAGTCATCTATGATAATACAACCTGCAGCTTCTTTTTGCAATTTGACTTGTAAAAAACCAAAGCCAACCACTCACCGGTGGAAGTCTGTTCCACATCTACTTGCTTTCTAGTGGCAAACCCCTCTTTCTGTTGATGTAGCCCTAATAAAGACCAAGGTTTATACAACACTGTGGCTCATTTTTAACGCTGCATGCATAAATGGTTTATTACAAAGAACTCTTGGTGGTCCGAGTCTTCTCTTTAAGAGAATACAGCCATCATGTTAGATCTGAGCAGCTTTTGCTGTTCAGGCATATGCTTAAGGAGCAGTTCATAGTGGAGTCCGTACCAACGTTGCCACGTGGGGCAGAATCCAATGGAGATGAGCTAAGCCATTTATGTGAAACACTCCTCAAATGGTTGGCAGAGGATAAAGTAATTCTCTTGTCGGAGCCAGCCGTTACAAGTGGCGGAGTTTAGCATAAAATAAAGACACAGAGAGCCAGCAATATTTTCATGATGGTAGGAGCAGCTCCTTTCGTACTTCCCTCTCCTCCTGTAGCTTCTTTATTTATCCTTTGTCTCTCTCCAGCCGCATGGCTGTTTGCCAATGTCTCACGTTACCTCATCCGGTCAAGGCTTTTATTGCCCCCAACACCATATAGGGTCATCACTGCCCAGAGGAAACACAACTGCATTTAAGGTTAATACATTCCAATACATTGTAAAGCTCAGAGTGCTGGTCAGCCGAGGTCAGGGGGCACCCTGCAATATTACAAGCCTTTGCCATGGCTTTATGACTCCCACATGCCCTCTTTCTTTATTTTATTTCAGAGCCATATATATCAGTACCAATACGGTTATATCGAGCGCGATAAGCGACTCTTTGACACCGGAAGCGGGCCGCGGACTGGAGAACCATGCAGTACATATAGAAATTAAAGAAGGAATACATTGGATACAGCAACACAAAATAATGCAAATAACTACTATAATGATCACTAAAATCAATAAATGTCGAAGCCAACTTCCATCCGGAAGCCAAGAATATAAGAATTCTGATTCCAAGCTGCATGGTAGGCTTCCTTGCTAGTTTATTAGCCATGCACTGGTGTTACTCCTATAGCACTGAGATTGGTCACTGTATGTTCCTGTAAGAGAACAAGAGATATTAAAAGTGAAATTCAATGTATATTGACAGTTTGGATATATGCCCCATGATTCTTTCCCCTCCTTAATTTGAAAATAAATGGGGGCAGGCTCATGGAGCGTCAATTGTACTGGAGGCCAAAAAGTTTGCTTAGGGGATATAATATTAGTAAATTGAAAAGATCCATTGACAGGCACACCATGAAGCATTATGCCTGAATGACTGGCATACACACCCAACATTTAGAAGCATGCAGTAAACTGGCAAACATAATCATATCTTGTACAAAAATATCATCCCTCCATATCTTAGGATAATTTTCTCCCCTAAAAGTCTTATTCAACAACACTGTTCTTCTAGTTCAAAAGTGGCTGAGCCGTGGATACTGCCAGCCAGAGTAGGAAGCTGACAACAGCTGCTTGCCAGCCGATGAGGTGAAATATGGTGGTTTCAACTGGACTGGTCGTCTGCTTCTCTTCCTTGTATAACGGTGCAGCAAAGGATGGCAAGGCAAATGGTTAGGAAGGCAAACACTGCCAGATGCAGCTCGTGTGCAGCACCTCTAGGTGGCGCATGTGGAAAGGTTTCAATGCTTCACCCACAAAATGTTGACAAAGTGTAGGGGAGTTCCGCATGCCTTGAGGCAGGACAACCCACTGATATCGCTGGGTGGGCTGCGAATTGTTATATGCTGGCAATGTAAAAGCAAATGGTTCCCTGTCTGCTGTAGCCAGTGGGATGAAGATGGTTCAATGTGGCCGAAAGTTCAGAAATAAGCTGGTCAGAGATAGCTGGTGCCGCTGCTGCGGATTTTTCTTTTGGTAGAGGCCACTGTTCTACCCCCACTGGGGTATCGGTGATCCTGGTTTGCCACACTGGAAACAAGTTGTATCGGTGGCTACAGGCTGGTTTTCATTTAGCGCTGCTGCCAGCAGATGAGCCTTGTGGGTGGCTGTATCTACAGACTGACAAATGCGAAGCATGGCTGCTGTGTCTGTGGCAGGATTGTGTATTATCGGTCGCAATGCAAGTTTACAATCCTCATTGGCATTTTCAAAGGCCAATTGTTTGATAATTATTTGTTTGGCTTCAGGATTTTCAATTTGCCGACTCACTGCTGTAAGCAGCCTATCCATAAAGGAAGGATATGATTCTCTTGCCTCTTGCCTGATTGAACCCCACCTTGATTGAATACTGGTGGGTTCTGGGATTTTTCTCATTGCTTGTTTAGCAGCGAGAGCAGTGTCCCTCAATAAGATTTGCAGCAGTGTGGCTTGCACTGAAGCTTGAGCGAAGGGACCACGCCCCATCATGGCATCTGTGACGTCTGCGAGGGTAACATTTGGATTATTTCCTCTGGCTTGTTGTAACAAGGCTGGAGCATAAGCACGGCAGGCAGTTTCCCATTCGTGGGCAAACAAAACACCAGCTGATGGGGGTAACACTGTATGGGCCAAAAGCTTGATGTCCTCTGGAACCAAGAGCTGGGCTAATGTGGCTTCTAAAAGCGCCTGCGTATATGGGGCTTGGAGTCCATTGGCCTTTACTGACTGTTGCAGCTCTCTCAAGATCTTAAAGTCAAAAGGTTGGTGTTGGGCTTGGGTGCCTGCTGGGGCACCAGCAGGGGGCACAATAACAGGGAATGCCATAGTATCCTGAATTAAGGAACAGGCAAGAACTGCACGTTGAAAAGGAGTAGCTGGTTCTGCCGCTGAAAGATTAGGATCATTGCCAGCCAGACCATGGTATTTTTGCAGGATTGGGTCCTCTGGTGAGGAACTGTAGTCCGGAGGTTTGGGGTCTGGAGCTGCTGGCAAAGCAAGTATTGGAACAGATGGCAGCACAGCAGGCTGAATTAAAGAAGCTGAAGGTTGTGTTGGCACTGCAGCCATGGAGATATTTTTTGGTGATAAAGAGTCCATGGCGTAACGAACCTTGCACCATGCATTTAGAATCTGAACACCTATGCTGGGGTGCCCATGGAAATGTGCCCCAATCTTGTCCCAAAGTTTTAATTCCCAAGTCCCATCTGCAGGAAACCAGGGGGAATGCTCTTCGATGGCCAGAATGAGCTGTATCAAATCACCCTCCGGAACTTCCAATTTGTTGGAGGAGAGGAGAAATTTTAAGTCTTTTAAAAAATTCTGTTGGGGAGCAGACAAAGAGCTGCCCATTTTTCTAAAATCAAGATAAAAAAAAGAGGGATCGAACTCACCAGGGATCCGAAGATGATTAGCGCCTGAAACCCTTGCCGGGCGTGGTAAGCCGATGATATCCTTTGCTAGGATCGAAAAACCTCACACGGTTTCCTTTTAAAATCCTCTTAGTCTGCCTCAGACTGTTTCCTTTAAGTTGCCTCACACGGTTTTCTTTTAAAAGCCTCAGACGTATTCTTTTATTCAGCCTCACACGGGGCACCACTTGTCGGAGCCAGCCGTTACAAGTGGCGGAGTTTAGCATAAAATAAAGACACAGAGAGCCAGCAATATTTTCATGATGGTAGGAGCAGCTCCTTTCGTACTTCCCTCTCCTCCTGTAGCTTCTTTATTTATCCTTTGTCTCTCTCCAGCCGCATGGCTGTTTGCCAATGTCTCACGTTACCTCATCCGGTCAAGGCTTTTATTGCCCCCAACACCATATAGGGTCATCACTGCCCAGAGGAAACACAACTGCATTTAAGGTTAATACATTCCAATACATTGTAAAGCTCAGAGTGCTGGTCAGCCGAGGTCAGGGGGCACCCTGCAATATTACAAGCCTTTGCCATGGCTTTATGACTCCCACATTCTCTGCTTTTCAGAAACGCTTTGCTGTGGGGAAGCTGCACCCATAGGGCCATGTTTCAAGCAGCAAGCATGTAAGACTTGAACCTCGCATGATGAAGTCAACTTGAGTTGCGGTGACTCCCTTTCTCAGCCCTGTCACGTAGTCATAGTGGAACTATGAATGGCTTGACCTGGGGACTTCCGGGTCAGCGCCATCGCTAATGGCAGATTCCCTCTGATTCTTGGAGGGACCAGCTCCGCGGGATCGGGTCTTACCGCTGCGGCAAAGCTGGGACCCTTTAAAAATCACAGGCGGGGGAAGCCTGTGAACGTGGGGACTCGGCGGGCACCATTAGCGCCCCCCCCAAGTTGCGAAGGGACCCTTTTTAAGGGCTCCGGAGCGGGACGGGGTGAGCGGTGCGGTGCTGAGAGTCGACTGCTTCTTCCGCGGAGTGAAGCCGCACAGCCGTTATCGGAGAGCGCTGACTTTTTCCTGGGATAATTGGACTTCGAAAGCAACTACCCGTGAGTAGGATTAAATTGGATTTAAAAGGAGAAAAAACAGCTAATTCGGCACTGAAGCGGGAAGGTATAACCAGGAAGTCTGCCTTCCTTTCTTGTAGATAGTTCAAAGCAAAGAGACTGTAAAGCGGAAACATAGAGAGACGTCCGGAAAAAAGATTAAATCTTAACATCTGGAAAGTGGTCTCCCCTCCGGATTGCAGGAGAGGAGGGGGGAAGGTTTGAGTTGTATTTACCTGCAAAGAAAAGGTGGAAAGGAATCTTAAATCTGCTGCTTAAAACCTGGGAACGGACTGCCCCTAGATAAGGAATGCCGTTCAGTGGAAAGCCTATCGGTAACCAGAGGATTTTTGACAGCTAATCCTGCAGAAGAGATATAGTGTTTCTGGACTTCTCCTGGCTTCAAAGTAACTGTTCAAGTGCATTGAAACTGTTGTTTTTAAGTGAATTGGGGGACTTATAAAGACCATCTTTGTTCTTAAAAGTTGCAAACTTTGGCTGTTACTGTGTCCCCCTAGTGGAGGCTGGACATTGTTACAATAACAACTGGGTTAGAGGAAAATTCCATTCTAAAACAAACTTTCAACTGTGGGAACGACCTTGAATTCTCATGAGAGTGTTATGGCAGATGGGAAAGGAAAGATAGAGCTGGCGCAGGAAAAAAACTACTAGGTCTGGCAGATACTATCGGACAGATACTGCGCAGCAGCGAAGGGCTTCAACATCTGGAGCATCTGGAACATCAGGGGCTGCACTCCCACAGGTCAAACCAAAAATTATGTCGTCCGAAGACGTTTTGGCACATGCACTTGGAAAAATTAATGAATCTTTGGAAAAATTAGCTAAGCAGGTAGCTGAGACTAATAAACAAGTAGCTGAAGCATCAGGTAAAATTGATTTGAACACTACAAGTATTAATAATTTGGGACAGAAGGTGAACACCAATACAGAGTCTATCGAAAAATTATTACAGGAATCTGCTTCGACCCGAAAGATAGCTGAAGAAGCAAAAGATATTGCAACTGCTATTCAAGAGAAGATACCACCAGTATATAAGAAATTGGAGGACCACGATTTGACATTGTCTATAATTGAATTGAAAGAGAGACAAAGAAATTTAAGAATCAGGGCTGTACCAGAACGGGAGAAAGATAACCTGGCTGACTTTCTTACACAGGAATTTACAGACTTTTGGCAACAGGACTTGGGGAAGGAATAATTCAAGATGGTGAATGCATTTAGACTTGGAAGAGGACAAAGCAGGAATAAGGCGAGGGACTGCTTGATTACCCTTCGAACAAAAGAAGAGAGAGACAAAATTTTGAATTTGCACTATCAAAAGACTTTGGAAATCTACGACTCAAGTGTGGTGATATTTAAGGACATTCCAAAACATCTTTTGGACTTAAGGTTGAACTACGGAGACCTAGCTGCCCTGTTGAAAAGAAATAGAATTTTTTTTCAGGTGGGAATTTCCTCAAGGCCTAGCCTTTAAATACAAAGGAAGAAAGATAAAAATAAGATCACTTAATGACAAGGACAGGTTCTTGAAAGATCACGAAGAAGACTTACAGAAAGAAGTGGAATCTGGAGAAGAGCCAAAAGGCATACTAGACATAGCAAACTTATCTTTTGGATTGCACGGCCCAGAGAAAGAGACACTACCTATAGAACAAGAACAGACACTTGGTGCAGTTGGAGGTAAAGTGAAGTAACCCCATCATGGCTCTGCAACTGTTAAGCTGGAATTGTAATGGCTTGAACTCCCCTCGAAAGAGAAAAAGTGTTTTTCATCTACTAAAAAAGGAACAATTGGACTTGATTTGTTTACAAGAAACACATATAACAAGGCTACACAGGAAACTACTGATTAATAAAAGATTGGGACAAGAGTTTATCTCATCTGACAAAGTTAAAAAAAGAGGAGTTGTGATATATGCAAAGGAGAGACTATCGCCGAAATTAATTTTTAAAGATGACCAAGGAAGATTTTTGGCAATTGAAATTCAAGTTCAAGGAGAGAAATTCCTGATAGTAGGAATTTATGCACCGAATGAGGGGAAATCTGAATTCTTTAAAAAGTTGCACGAGACTTTACTGGACTATTTGGAATATAATTTGATTTTGATGAGGGACATGAATGGAGTAGTATCTACAAACATGGATAAGGCACAAAGACAGGTAGTTACCAAGGATGGTAGACTACCGAAAACATTTTTTGAGATGACAGACAATATAGACTTAGTGGATATCTGGAGAGTAAAGAACCCCTTGGGAAGGGAGGGAACCTTCTTTTCTGAAGCCAAAATGACATGGACTAGAATTGACCAAATATGGATAACTAGAGGAATGGCACCAAAGATAAAGAAAGTAGAAATCTGCCCAAAAACCTGCTCCGACCATAATGCAGTAAGGATGGAGATGAAACAAATATCAACCGGATCCTTCAGATGGAGGATGAATGACACCTTATTTAGAGATGAAGAAGTACCGCATTTTTCGCTCCATAGGACGCACTTTTTCCCCTCCAAAAATGAAGGGGAAATGTGTGTGCGTCCTATGGAGCGAATGCAGGCTTTCGCTGAAGCCTGGAGAGCGAGAGGCATCGGTGCGCACCGACCCCTCTCGCTCTCCAGGCTTCAGGAAGCTATCCGCAAGCCGTGCAAGCCCGGTGGGAGTTCCCGCGGGCTCACAAGGCTTGCAGGCAGCAGCCTGCAGCCCCGGCGAGTGTCCGCAAGCCTTGCGCGCCCGGCAGGAGGTCCCGCCGAGCGCGCGAGGCTTCGGGCGGCAGCTTGTCGCCCGAAGCACGGGGAGCCCTCCGGAGGGCTCCCCGTGCTTCGGGCGAGTGTCTGCAAGCCTTGCGCGCCCGGCAGGAGGTCCCGCCGAGCGCGCAAGGCTTGGGGCGGCAGCCTGTCGCCCGAAGCACGGGGAGCCGTCCGGAGGGCTCCCCGTGCTTCGGGCGAGTGTCTGCAAGCCTTGCGCGCCCGGCAGGAGGTCCCGCCGAGCGCGCGAGGCTTCGGGCGGCAGCTTGTCGCCCGAAGCACGGGGAGCCCTCCGGAGGGCTCCCCGTGCTTCGGGCGAGTGTCTGCAAGCCTCGCGCGCCCGGCGGGAGGTCCCGCCGAGCGCGCGAGGCTTGGGGCGGTAGCCTGAAGCCCGAAGCACGCGAGGCTTGGGGCGGCAGCCGCGGCGGGGGGGAATAATTTTTTTTATTCATTTCCCCCCCCCCCCAAAAAAATGAGGTGCGTCCTATGGGCCGGTGCGTCCTATAGAACGAAAAATACGGTATATAAAAAGGCCCAAAAAACGTTGAGAGACTATTTTGAAATAAATATGAACACTAATGTAGAAAAAAAGAGTAATCTGGGACGCAAGTAAAGCGGTCATGAGAGGGTTTCTGATACAACAGAATGCAATAAAGAAGAGAAGTCAGAATGAGAAGAAAGTTAAAATTTTGGAGAAAATAAAAGAAAGTGAGAAGAAATTGAGAGCAAAACCAAAGTCGCAGGAGATTCTGAGAGAAATAAAATTATACCAAGTACAATACATGAAAATGATGAATCAGGAAAGAGAATGGAAAATTAAACAAATGAGACAAAAAACATTTGAAACAGCTAATAAATGTGGGAAATTGTTGGCCTGGCAAATGAAAAAAAGACAAAAATTAAATACTATTACAAACTTAGAAGTGGAAGGAAAGAATATACATAACCCAATCGAGATTAGAAACTGTTTCCAGAGGTACTTTAAACAATTATACACGCAAGGGCCACAGAAAGAAATGGACATAGACCGATTTTTGAAGACAAATGGATTACAAAAAATCTCTCAAGAAAGTAAATTAATGCTGAACTATAAAATATCTGAACAGGAAGTGGAAGGTGCCATTCAAAATATGCAATTGGGCAAATCTCCAGGACCGGATGGGCTGACTTCTAGATATTATAGATCTTTGAAAGAGTGGCTATTACAACCTTTGAAGGAAGTCTGCAATGAAATTATGGAAGGGAAAAGGGCACCAGAGTCGTGGAAAGAGGCGTACATTACACTTATACCTAAAACAGAGACTGAAAAGACTCAGCTGAAGAACTACCGCCCTATATCGTTACTTAATGTGGATTACAAAATTTTTGAAGACATCTTGGCCAAGAGATTGAAAAAAGTATTGATGGAAGAGATTCATAAAGACCAAGCGGGCTTTCTCCCGGGAAGACACTTGTCTGACAATTTGAGGAATATAATTGACATTTTGGAAAAACTAGAAGTGAATATTAATACTAAAGCAGTTCTGATATTTGTGGATGCGGAGAAAGCTTTTGACAATATCTCTTGGAGCTTTTTGAAGAAGAACCTACAGGGGATGGGGGTAGGCCAAGGTTTTGAAAATGGTATAGGTGCAATATACTCTGAACAAAAGGCTAAATTAATTGTAAATAATGTGGTGACGGAAGAATTTAAGATAGAAAAAGGGACACGACAGGGGTGCCCAATCTCCCCACTGCTTTTTATATCGGTCCTGGAGGTTCTGCTGAATATGTTTAGAAGGGAACGGTTGGTTAAAGGTATACAGGTCGGAGCCAAACAGTACAAATTGAGAGCATTTGCAGATGACTTAGTATTGACGTTACAGGAGCCAGAATCTAGCACTAAAAGGGTTTTAGAATTAATTCAAGAATTTGGTCAAGTGGCAGGATTTAAACTGAACAAGCTAAAAACTAAGGTTTTAGAGAAAAATTTAACACCGATTGAAAGAGAGAGGTTTCAGAATGAGACAGGTCTGACTGTGGTTAAGAAAGTGAAATATCTGGGGATTAATATGACAGCCAAAAATGGGAACTTATTTAAAGATAATTATGAAAAATGTTGGACGGAAGTGAAAAAAAGATTTAGAAATCTGGTCAAATTTGAAGCTTTCACTGCTGGGTCATATTGCTGCGATAAAAATGAATGTATTGCCTAGAATGTTGTTTTTGTTTCAGACATTGCAAATTGTGGACAAGATGGACTGTTTCAAGAAGTGGCAGAGAGATTGTGATGGGACGATGAGCTGCTTGTGTGTAAAATCCTAGTCCCTCAGAGTTTGGTCAAGTTTGCAAACCTCTGTCTGTAACGGAGCCCCTTAAACATGGCTCCGTCAGTCGCTGGCAGATTCCGACAGTGGTTGCTTTCGGAATCGCTTCCAACATAAAAGCTCCTTAACGGAAACACGTCTTCTGGACTCTCTGCGTGACAGTTTCCGGCGAGGAGTGGGTGTCCCTACAGGAGGTCCTGAAACCTCCCCACTGTTTTCGCTGGAAGTGTCTCTGAGCCATCCCTCCAGCTCCCTTTCCCTCAGCCCAGCTCCTCTCCCCCTACTGGTTCCCTCTTCAGCTGCTGAGTCTCTCCCAACCTGTGTGAGCCCTTTCACTTCCCTTCCTTCCGATGGCAGTTCCCTGACATCCACCTCCCCTCCAGGGCCCCCTTCATCCCCTCTCGCCCCCTCCTCTACGGGCGGTGAGGAGGAAAAACCCCGGAATGAACTTCCTTCATCTTCCGATGTCCCGAACACTTCTCTCCACCTGTTGCGGTTCCTGGTCTCGAAGTACTCCTCCTCCTCAGAGTCCATCTCCCCTTCCCCTTCCGATTCCGAGAATCCTTCCAACTCCTCCTCCTCATCGGTGGTCCCAAAGTATTCCCTCCGGAACCTCTCCACAGGCTGAGGTTTCCTTGGGAACCTTTGATGGAACGTTTCTATCAATACCTCGTCATTGATATCTTCTGCCATTACCCAAGTGTTTTCTGACTCCGGTTCTCCTTCCCACGCTACCAAATACTCCACCTGATCCCCCTTCCATCTGGCGTCGAGGATTTCTGCCACATGGCTGCTGCATTCCCTTTCTTCTATGACCGGTCCCCGAGTGGCCATCCCTTCTCGTCCCCCCTCATACGGTGACAGTAACGACCTGTGAAATACTGGGTGCAGTTTCATGTGGTTGGGTAACCGGAGCCTGAAAGCCACTGGGTTGACCTGTTGAATGACCTCAAAGGGACCCAATCTCCTGGGTCTTAATTTCTTACAACCTCCTTTGAACGGCAACCCTTGGGTTGACAGCCACACCCTATCTCCCACCCTTATGGTTTCACCTTCCCTTCGGTTCTTGTCTGCCTGCCTCTTGTATTCTTCCTTCGCCCTTTCTAAGTTGAGTTGGAGCTGACGATGGATTGCTTCCATTTCTTCTACAAAATGCTCGGCTGCCGGGACACCCCATCTCTCCCCTTCTCCCCCTGGGAAAGCCCTGGGATGACACCCATAATTAGCCAAGAAGGGGCTCATCCCTGTGGACACATTCTCGGCATTGTTGTAGGCAAATTCCGCCAGCGCCAACTTTTCTACCCAGTCATTCTCTCTGTCATTGACATAACACCTCAGGTATTGCTGGAGGACCCCGTTTGCTCTTTCCGCCTGCCCGTTGGTTTCAGGGTGCCGGGCAGTCGAAAAGTTGACCTCCACCTGCAGTAAGCTCATGAGCTTCCTCCAGAACCTGGACGTAAATTGTTTTCCTCGGTCTGAGACCACCCTCAATGGCACTCCGTGCAACCTAAAAATGTGTTCTACAAATAACTTCGCTGTCTCTTCCGCCGTGACTGCATGCGAGCAGGCTACAAAGTGGCACATCTTTGTTAGTAGGTCTACCACCACCATGATGGCTGTTTTCCCCTTGGACTTCGGCAGATCAGTCATAAAATCTATCGACACTGCCTCCCAAGGTCGTTCTGGGGTTGGTAAGGGTTCTAATAGCCCCGCCGGTGCCCGCCTCTCCCCTTTGGCTCGCTGGCATTGCTCACACCCTCTTACATACTCCCGTACATCTTCCCTCACCTTAGGCCACCAAAATTCCCTGGTGACCAACCACATGGTTTTGTGTTGTCCAAAATGCCCCGCCGTGGGGCTGTCGTGCAACTGCTTGAGTACCCTCCCCCTTAAGTCTCCTTCAGGGATATACAGTGCCCCTTTGTAATACAAAGCTCCATTTCTTTCCTCGAAACCCCCTGGTTCCTCTCCCTCACCCCTAAGACCTCTGAGCTTATTCTGGGCGTATTCATCATTCTCTGTTTCCTCTACCAGTTCTCTTTGTCCCACCAATGCCGCCCCACACACCCAGCGGTCCTCTGGAATGACATGTCTCTCTTCGGGTGCTCCCTCCTCCTCCAAATATTCAGGTTTGCGTGAGAGAGCGTCCGCCCTAATGTTCTCTGGGCCTGGCACGTAACAAATCTCAAAGTTAAATTTGGAGAACTCCTGGGCCCATCTCACTTGCCGTTGGTTGAGCACTCGTGCCGTCCTCCAATACTCTAGGTTCTTGTGGTCAGTGCACACTTGCACCTTATGTTGTGCGCCAATTAGCAGGTGCCTCCATCTCCGGAACGCCTCATGAATGGCTAGTAGTTCTCGGTCATACACCGTGTAGTTCCTCTCGGATTTGTTCAGCTTTCGCGAAAAAAAGGCACACGGTCTCCACTCTGACTCCTCCTTCCCTGGCTGCAGAAGCACCGCCCCAATCGCTCTGTCTGATGCGTCAGTTTCCACTCTCATCGGTTTTTGTAAATCCACATGCAGGAGTTGTTGTTCCGAGGCGAAGGCCCTTTTTAGTTCCTCAAATGCTCGCTCCGCCTCCTCAGTCCAAACGAACTTCTTCTTACTGCTGAGACAGTCCGTAATGGGCGCCGTCAGGTGGGCAAAGTTTCGGATGAACTTACGATAGAAGTTCCCAAATCCTAGGAACCTCTGCACATCCTTCCTTGTTTTGGGTGTTTTCCATTCCAGCACCGCCTGGACCTTGCCGGGATCCATGGCCAATCCCTTGTCTGACAGGCGATACCCCAGGAATTCCACCTCCTTGGTATGAAACTGACACTTCTCCAGTTTCACCCACAGCTGGTTGGCTTGCAGCCTGCTCAACACTTCTCTGACGTCTCTCACATGCTGCTCCTCATTCTCAGAATACACCAACACGTCGTCTAAGAAGGCCACACAATTCTTGTAAAGCAAAGGCCCCAGGACGTGGTTCATAAACGATTGAAAGCACGCGGAGCCTCCTTGTAGGCCGAAGGGCATAACTAAATATTCAAATGCCCCCAAAGGGGTGAACATGGTGGTTTTCCATTCATCCCCCTTCCTTATTCGTATCAGGTTGTACGCCCCCCTTAGGTCCAGTTTAGTAAAAATCTTTCCCTTCCTGACCCTTGTCAAAATGTCGTCAATCCTGGGCATAGGGAAAGCCACTGGTTCTGACACTGCATTTAAGGCCCTGAAGTCACACACAAGCCTCGGCTTGTTCGTGTTTTTTTTATCCACAAAAAACACTGGGCTGCCCCCCACCGCCCTGGACTCTCTGATGAACCCTCTCTTCAGGTTCTTGTCAATGAACTCTCTTAGCTCCTGCATCTCTCTGTCTGACATGGCGTACAGCTTGCCTACAGGGAGCTGTGCCCCAGGGAGTAAATTGATTTGACAGTCAAAGGGTCTATGCGGGGGTAATTGGTCAGCTTCCCTTTCGCTGAAGACGTCGCGGAGATCTGCGTATTGTCGTGGTACCTTCACGTTCTCCGTTACTTCAGTCCCTGCTAGGGTGGCTTGGGCCCCTGCCAAACCCTTTCCCTCTTTGCAGTGTTCTAAGCAATGTGCTGAACCAAAAGAAACCACTCTCTGATGCCAGCCCACCAGCGGATCATGTAACGCTAGCCAGCTCATCCCCAATATAATGGGAGCTCCTCCCAAGGTGGCCACATTAAACGCTATCAGTTCGGTGTGCCTTGCCACCTTCATTATCATTGGGACGGTCTGCAAGCTGACTTCTCCTCCCAACAGCTCCCTGCCATCGATCGTGGTCACCTGCAGGGGGTTGCTTAAAGGGATCGTCTGTATCTGGTGTTCAGCTGCAAACTCTTTGCTCATGAAATTGCAGGAGCTGCCTGAGTCCAACAGCGCCTTTATCTTTAGAGGGTGTCCGTTTGGCAGCTCTAGCGCCACTTCTATCACTAGGGCGGGTTTAGGAGGTTCTGGCGTGGGCACTTTCACTGCTCTTTGGCCTGACTGCTGTGCCCCGACGGTGGCAGCCAGGCGTTGGCTTTTACTTGCTTCGGTATTTCTTCCTCTCTTCCCTCCACAGCTCCTACCATCCCTTGCCATTCCTTCCTCTGGGGGCAGACTCTGGCAAAGTGACCTGGCTGTTGGCAGAGATAGCATTTCCGGGCGCCTTTTCCCTCCTTCTTTCCCCCCTTACTGGGCTTTGAAACTGCGCGCGCGCGCGCTGTTCCGATTTCCATCGGCTCTGCCGGCGGGAAAGTTGGCTCTGGAATGTCTGGAATGCGGAACTCCTTCCAACGTTCCCCCTTCCCTTCCCGCCTCTCCAATGCTCTCGCCTCCTGGCGCGCTCCTATGGTCAGCGCTGATTTGGTCAGCTGGTCCATAGACTCCGCCCTGGGCGCCCGGGAAAGTTCGTCTTTCACAGCCGAAGAAAGCCCTTCTTCAAAAAGCATTTGAATGGGTTCCGCCGATAGATCCCACCCCAATTTATGGATCAACATGGTGAATTCAGTCCAGTACTCACGGACAGATCGGCTCCCCTGTTTGCAAGCCATTAACTGTCTGCGGACCACTCCCTGTTCAATATCGCTGGAAAACATCAGATCCATGGCGCGAAAGAACTTCATCGTGTCCTTTAGGACGTCACTATTCGCTGCCATCAGGGGTCTAACCCAGTCTCTCGCCCCCTTTTCAAGATGCCCAATCACGAAAGCCACTCTTGATTCCTCGTCAGGGAATTCATCAAACTGCAGATTGAGGGCATATTGCATCTCTGTCCGAAAGCCATGATAGTCTTTGGGCTCCCCCCCAAACTTCTGCACCAATCCTGGTACCTTTCTGACGAGCTGGGTGTCTTTCCCCTTTTTGTCTGCATCCTGAGCCCTCCTCTCCTCAAGCCTCGCCGTCTGCAGCGCTAGCTGGACCTCCAACACCCGGTACCTTTCTTCCAGGCTTGGACCCGCTCCAGCTCCTGCTTCTCCGGTTCCGGCTGGGTTGCTCATGATGCCTTCTCCTGCACAAGCTGCTCACGAAGACTGTCGGAATGCTGTGATGGGACGATGAGCTGCTTGTGTGTAAAATCCTAGTCCCTCAGAGTTTGGTCAAGTTTGCAAACCTCTGTCTGTAACGGAGCCCCTTAAACATGGCTCCGTCAGTCGCTGGCAGATTCCGACAGTGGTTGCTTTCGGAATCGCTTCCAACATAAAAGCTCCTTAACGGAAACACGTCTTCTGGACTCTCTGCGTGACAGTTTCCGGCGAGGAGTGGGTGTCCCTACAGGAGGTCCTGAAACCTCCCCACTGTTTTCGCTGGAAGTGTCTCTGAGCCATCCCTCCAGCTCCCTTTCCCTCAGCCCAGCTCCTCTCCCCCTACTGGTTCCCTCTTCAGCTGCTGAGTCTCTCCCAACCTGTGTGAGCCCTTTCACTTCCCTTCCTTCCGATGGCAGTTCCCTGACAGAGATATTTCTAGATTTGTCTGGCAGGGCAAGAAGCCCAGAATAAAATTTAAGATATTAACTGATGCAAAGGAAAGAGGTGGATTTGCCCTGCCAGACTTTAAACTTTATTATGAATCAGCAGCTTTTTGCTGGTTGAAAGAATGGCTACTTCTTGAAAATACAGACATTTTGGATTTAGAAGGTTTTAACAATGTATTTGGATGGCATGCATATTTATGGTATGATAAGGTCAAAGCACATAAAGCATTTAAAAATCATATTGTCAGGAAAGCACTGTTTAATGTTTGGATAAGATACAAGGATTTATTGGAAAATAAAACCCCAAGGTGGTTGTCACCGATGGAAGCGAAAGCTCTGAAAAGGCTCAATATGGAGGCCAAATGACCGAAATATTGGGAAATTTTGGAACAAGAAGGAGACAAATTGAAATTGCAGAGTTTCGAGAAACTAAAAAACAAAGTGAGAGATTGGCTTCATTATTATCAGATAATGGAGGCATATAATTTGGATAAGAAAATTGGCTTCCAGGTGGAAAAATCAAAACTAGAAACAGAACTGTTAGAACCCAAAACTAAGAATTTGTCAAGAATGTATAACTTGCTGTTGAAATGGAATACTCAGGATGAAACGGTGAAATCTGCTATGATTAAATGGGCACAAGATGTTGGACATAATATTATGTTTGCTGACTGGGAACAGTTATGGACCACAGGTATGAAGTTTACGGCATGTAATGCCCTAAGAGAGAATATTATGAAAATGATATACAGGTGGTACATGACCCCAGTCAAGCTTGCAAAAATCTATCATTTGCCCGATAATAAATGCTGGAAATGTAAAGAAACTGAAGGTACATTCTTTCACCTTTGGTGGACGTGCCCAAGGATTAAGGCTTTCTGGGAAATGATATATAATGAACTGAAAAAGGTATTTAAATATACCTTCTTGAAGAAACCAGAGGCCTTTCTTCTGGGCATTGTCGGCCAATTGGTGCCAAAGAAGGACAGAACTTTTTTTATGTATGCTACAACAGCAGCAAGAATACTCATTGCAAAGTATTGGAAGACACAAGATCTACCCACTTTGGAAGAATGGCAGATGAAGGTGATGGACTATATGGAATTGGCAGAAATGACTGGCAGAATCCGAGACCAGGGAGAAGAGTCGGTGAAAGAAGATTGGAAGAAATTTAAAGACTACTTACAGAAATATTGTAAAATTAATGAATGATAGAACGATGTTGGATAGTAACTAAGTGGTTTCTAGCTGTAATGCTTTAAGAGAATATGAAAAAAAGGGTTATAAATGGGTTAAAATCTAATGGTAAGGATTTGCTGAACCAATAAATTGAAGTGGAATACAAAAAAGGGAGGTACGAGGAGGTCCGGGAAACAAACTAAAGGAAAATAAGTAACTGGAAATATGTGTGTTTTTAATTGTTTTTATTTTGTATTTTTCTTTTTTCTTTTTCATTTTTACTGTAATATTTCAAAAAACCTAATAAATATCTTATATAAAAAATATATGAATGGCTTGACCTGTTGAACTTTGGGATGCTGCTGTACTAATAGGTCTAATTGCTTTAAAACGTTTTATGTTGATAACTCTTAAATGAAAGACTTTCTCTTAAATGTATAAAAAATGCCTTCCAGTAGCACCTTAGAGACCAACTAAGTTTGTTCTTGGTATGAGCTCTCGTGTGCATGCACACTTCTTCAAATACATGAGCACACAAAAGCTCATACCAATCACAAACTTAGTTGGTCTCTAAGGTGCTACTGGAAGGCATTTTTTTTACTTTGTTTCGACTACGGCAGACCAACCTACCTGTATCTTAAATGTATGCCACCCAATCTTCCGTTGGTAGAAAACATGGGCTATCCAGCTAATCAGCAGCATCTCACCAGGCCTTAATCGGCTGTGGTGAGTCTCATAATATTTTCCCCCATGTTTCTTTGTTATTCGATTTTAAGGAGTCTTGTAACATAGTGAAACCTCACCCGTGACAGCTTGGAGGGCCAGTGTTACACTTCCAGTTCAGCACTGGATTGAACACCTTTTTAAAAAGGGAGGCTTCCTTAGTCTCCCCGCAGCCTGCTGCAGGGGCCTAGCTGCACACACCCCATATTAGATTTGCACATAGCCTGTCAATCATGTGGCATGGTTAGGACTTCCACAGATGGCATTGTCTCCGTGAACATGGGCTGTGGGGATCAAATACTCTGTGCAAATGCGTCTGGTCTTACCAGAACCTATATGCATCCCCCAGCTTTCGAGGGGAGCTTAAGACAGAGTGCTCAACGGAAGGTCATTTCCATTCATCCCTACCATCACCGTTTCTGTTCTGTTTGCACAGGCACTCTTACTGAAGAACAAATGACACTTTGCCCAGGGAGGGACCTTGGTAATATGGTGCCCTCCTGGTGCCTTCCCAAAGCCAGGCAGGGGAGGGGTCAGGCAGGGGAAGGATGCACAAGGCTCTGGTGGGGTCCTAGAGCCCTCTCATCTCAGTCCCAAAGCTGGGAGAGCGCTAACTAGGCTTGGGGAAGGAGGCAGGAAGGCTCCCTTCTGGCCCCCCACATCCTGTGCAGGGGAAGAGCTTCACTGCCCTAAATCCACCTCTGCTTTGCCTCGTGTTTCAGTCACCATGAAGGCATTTTACCCATTGGAGAAAGTTGCACAATGTATTTTGGAGGTCACTTCTCTGAGTCGTGATGGGAAAAACTGAATTCCTGTGCAGAATCCTTAATGCGCACCAAACTGGAGGGGTACAGCAAGCACTACTGTTGGACGATGCTGTATGGAACCTAACACTTCACCAGTCTAGTCGTTGCATAAAAGTTCTATCAAAACTATGTGTTCGGGTGCCTCGATCCTTACACAGTTTCCTGAATCCTTGCAGTGATCGGTTTTTTTGGGGGGTGGGGGTGAGTTGTCTGGTGGCAGATGAAAAACGGCACCCAAGTTAGCAAAATGCAGTAACCAAAACTACATCTGCATAATGGACTGTTCTTGACGGTAGGCAGCAATTGCCATGTGATACCATGACAAGGATAGGAGAATATTTAGCAAGTGAGTCAGAGCTTACAGTTGCCATATTCAGATGGGTTATTACATGCTCTTGTTTGACTTGAGACTGGACACCTCCCCCACAGGACACTACACTATTACTTTTGGGGTACATAAATAACAGGTGGAATAATTGGCAGAATTCTCTGCTAGGTTTTGTGACCTCTGCCATTTCTCAAGGACAGGGTCACAGACATCTGAACACAATTGACCTGCATTTAATAAGAAATGAGTTCTTAAAGGACTGTCAGCATTTATTTGTGGTTTTCCTTTGGTGATGTAGATATAATTCATGTTTGTGAGGTGCCCCCTCCCTCCTTTTTACGTGCTCTTGGCTCCTAGTCAAGTAACCAGTTCATGTTCTGTAATTCACACAGAAATCCTCAGCACCACAGGGCAGGTGTATCTGGTACTGAACACTTTTTGCCTGAACAGATTTCAGAAAAACACAACAGCTCTTGGTATTCAACGTTACCTGTTGAGTTACTCTACTCTGAATCATGGTGAGTGCAAGGGTGTTGTAATCTATGTATTCACACATCACCATCGACTTTCTGACTTACGGTTGCAAGATAAAATCATAGAATCATAGAGTTGGAAGAGACCACAAGGGCCATCGAGTCCAACCCCCGCCAAGCAGGAAACACCATCAGAGCACTCCTGACATATGGTTGTCAAGCCTCTGCTTAAAGACCTCCAAAGAAGGAGACTCCACCACACTCCTTGGCAGCAAATTCCACTGTCGAACAGCTCTTACTGTCAGGAAGTTCTTCCTAATGTTTAGGTGGAATCTTCTTTCTTGTAGTTTGGATCCATTGCTCCGTGTCCGCTTCTCTGGAGCAGCAGAAAACAACCTTTCTCCCTCCTCTATGTGACATCCTTTTATATATTTGAACATGGCTATCATATCACCCCTTAACCTCCTCTTCTCCAGGCTAAACATGCCCAGCTCCCTTAGCCGTTCCTCATAAGGCATCTGTCAGGGAACTGCCATCGGAAGGAAGGGAGGTGGAAGGGCTCACACAGGTTGGGAGAGACTCAGCAGCTGAAGAGGGAACCAGTAGGGGGAGAAGAGCTGAGCTGAGGGAAAGTGAGCAGGAGGGATGGCTCCGAGACACTTCCAGCGAAAACAGTGGGGAGGTTTCAGGACCTCCTGTAGGGACACCCACTCCTCGCCGGAAACTGTCACGCAGAGAGTCCAGAAGACGTGTTTCCGTTAAGGAGCTTTTATGTTGGAAGCGATTCCGAAAGCAACCACTGTCGGAATCTGCAAGCGACTGACAGAGCCATGTTTAAGGGGCTCCGTTACAGACAGAGGTTTGCAAACTTGACCAAACTCTGAGGGACTTGGATTTTACGCACAAGCAGCTCATCGTCCCATCACAGCATTCCGACAGTCTCTGTGAGCAGTTTGTGCAGGAGAAGGCATCATGAGCAACCCAGCCGGAACCGGAGAAGCAGGAGCTGGAGCGGGTCCAAGCCTGGAGGAAAGGTACCGGGCGTTGGAGGTCCAGCTAGCGCTGCAGACGGCGAGGCTCGAGGAGAGGAGGGCTCAAGATGCAGAGAAGGGGAAAACCACCCCGCTCGCCAGAAAGTTGCCAGGATTGGTGCAGAAGTTTGGGGGGGAGGCCAAGGACTATCATGCCTTTAGGACAGAGATGCAATATGCCCTTAATCTGCAGTTTGATGACTTTCCCGACGAGGAATCGCGGGTGGCTTTTGTGATTGGGCATCTCGAAAAGGGGGCGAAAGACTGGGTGAGGCCCCTGATGGCAACAAACAATGACATCCTGAAGGATACGAGGAAGTTTTTTCGTGCAATGGATTTGATGTTTTCCAGCGATATTGAGCAGGGAGTGGTACGCAGACAGTTAATGGCGTGCAAACAGGGGAGCCGATCTGTGCGTGAGTACTGGACTGAGTTTACCATGTTGATCCATAAATTGGGGTGGGATCTATCGGCGGAACCCATTCAAATGCTCTTTGAAGAAGGGCTTGCTTCGGCGGTAAAGGATGAACTTTCCCGGGCGCCCAGGGCGGAGTCTATGGACCAGCTGACCAAATCAGCGCTGACCATAGGAGCGCGCCAAGAGGCGAGAGCCTTGGAGAGGCGGGAAGGGAAGGGGGAACGTTGGAGGGAGCTTCGCATTCCAGAGATTCCAGAGCCACCGTTCCCGCCGGGAGAGCCGATGGAAATTGGAACAGCACGCGCGCGCGCAGTTTCAAAGCCCAGTGAAGAGCGGAAGAAGGAGGGAAAGGGCGCCAAGAAATGTTATCTCTGCCAACAGCCAGGTCATTTTGCCAGAGTCTGCCCCCAAAGAAAGGAATGGCAAGGAATGGCGGGAGCTGTTGGGGAGAGGGAGGAAAAGGTACCGGAGCAAGTAAAAGCCAACGCCTGGCTGCCACCGTCGGGGCACAGCAGCCAGGCCAAAGAGCAGTGAAAGTGCCCACGCCGGAACCTCCTAAACCTGCCCTAGTGATAGAGGTGTTACTAGAGCTGCCTAACGGACACCCACTAAAGATAAAGGCGCTATTGGACTCAGGCAGCTCCTGCAATTTCATGAGTAAGGAGTTTGCTGCTGAGCACCAGATACAGACTATCCCTTTAAGTAACCCTTTGCAGGTGACCACGATCGATGGAAGGGAGCTGCTGGGAGGAGAAGTCAGCCAGCAGACCGTCCGAATGATAATGAGGGTAGCAAGACACACTGAGCTAATAGCGTTTAATGTGGCTACCTTGGGAGGAGCTCCCATTATTTTGGGGATGAGCTGGCTAGCGTTACATGATCCGCTAGTGGGCTGGCATCAGAAAGTGGTCTCCTTTGGGTCAGCACATTGTCTAGAACACTGCAAAGAGCGGGAGGCTCAAGGAGGGGCCAGAGCCACTCTAGCAGGGATGGAAGTAACGGAGAAGGGGAAGGTTCCCCAACAATACGCCGACCTGAGCAACGTCTTCAGCGAGAGGGAGGCAGACAAACTACCCCCACATAGGCCCTTTGACTGTCAAATCAATTTACTCCCTGGGGCACAGCTCCCTGTAGGCAAGCTGTACGCCATGTCAGACAGAGAGATGCAGGAGCTAAGGGAGTTCATTGACAAGAACCTGAAGAGAGGGTTCATCAGAGAGTCCAGGGCGGTGGGGGGCAGCCCAGTGTTTTTTGTGGACAAAAAAAACACGGACAAACCCAGGCTTGTAGTGGACTTCAGGGCCTTAAATGCAGTGTCAGAACCAGTGACTTTCCCGATGCCCAGAATTGATGACATTTTGACAAGGGTCAGGAAGGGAAAGATTTTTACTAAACTGGACCTGAGGGGGGCGTACAACCTGATACGAATAAGGAAGGGGGATGAATGGAAAACCACCATGTTCACCCCTTTGGGGGCATTTGAATATTTAGTTATGCCCTTCGGCCTACAAGCAGGCTCCGCGTGCTTTCAATCGTTTATGAACCACGTCCTGGGGCCTTTGCTTTACAAGAATTGTGTGGCCTTCTTAGATGACGTGTTAGTATATTCAGAGACTGAGGAGCAGCATGTAAAAGACGTCAGGGAAGTGTTGGGCAGACTGCAAGCCAATCAGCTGTGGGTGAAGCTAGAGAAGTGTCAGTTTCATGCCAAGGAGGTGGAATTCCTGGGGTACCGCTTGTCGGACAAGGGATTGGCCATGGATCCTGGCAAGGTCCAAGCGGTACTGGAATGGAAAACACCGAAAACAAGGAAGGATGTGCAAAGATTCCTTGGATTTGGAAATTTCTATCGGAAGTTCATCAGAAATTTTGCCCACTTGACGGCTCCCATTACGGACTGTCTCAGCAGTAAGAGGAAATTCGTTTGGACGGCGGAGGCGGAGCGAGCTTTTGAGGAACTGAAAAGGGCGTTCGCTTCGGAAGAACAGCTCCTGCATGTGGATTTACAAAAAACGATGCGAGTGGAGACAGACGCATCAGACCGGGCTGTGGGGGCGGTGCTTCTGCAGCCTGGGAAGGAGGAGTCAGAGTGGAGACCGTGTGCCTTTTTTCGTGAAAGCTGAACAAATCTGAGAGGAACTACACGGTGTATGACCGAGAACTACTTGCCATTCATGAAGCGTTCAGGAGATGGAGGCATTTATTAATTGGGGCACAACATAAGGTGCAAGTGTGCACGGACCACAAGAACTTAGAGTATTGGAGAACGGCACGAGTGCTCAACCAACGGCAAGTGCGATGGGCCCAGGAGTTCTCCAAATTTCACTTTGAAATTTGTTATGTGCCAGGTCCAGAAAATGTTAGGGCGGACGCTCTCTCACGCAAACCTGAATATTTGGAAGGGGAGGGGGGACCCGAAGAGAGACATGTCATCCCAGAGGACCGCTGGGTGTGTGGGGCGGCATTGGTGGGACAAAGAGAACTGGTAGAGGAAACAGAGAATGATGAATATGCCCAGAATAAGCTCAGAGGTCTTAGGGGTGAGGGAGAGGAACCAGGGGGTTTTGAGGAAAGAAATGGAGCGTTGTATTACAAAGGGGCACTGTATATCCCTGAAGGAGACTTAAGGGGGAGGGTACTCAAGCAGTTGCACGACAGCCCCACGGCGGGGCATTTTGGACAACACAAAACCATGTGGTTGGTCACCAGGGAATTTTGGTGGCCTAAGGTGAGGGAAGATGTACGGGAGTATGTAAGAGGGTGTGAGCAATGCCAGCGAGCCAAAGGGGAGAGGCGGGTGCCGGCGGGGCTATTAGAACCCTTACCAACCCCAGAACGACCTTGGGAGGCAGTGTCGATAGATTTTATGACTGATCTGCCGAAGTCCAAGGGGAAAACAGCCATCATGGTGGTGGTAGACCTACTAACAAAGATGTGCCACTTTGTAGCCTGTTCGCATGCAGTCACGGCGGAAGAGACAGCGAAGTTATTTGTAGAACACATTTTTAGGTTGCACGGGATGCCATTGAGGGTGGTCTCACACAGGGGAAAACAATTTACTTCCAGGTTCTGGAGGAAGCTCATGAGCTTACTGCAGGTGGAGGTCAACTTTTCGACTGCCCGGCACCCTGAAACCAACGGGCAGGCGGAAAGAGCAAACGGTGTCCTCCAGCAATACCTGAGGTGTTATGTCAATGACAGAGAGAATGACTGGGTAGAGAAGTTGGCGCTGGCGGAATTTGCCTACAACAATGCAGAGAATGTGTCCACAGGGATGAGCCCCTTCTTGGCTAATTATGGGTGTCATCCCAGGGCATTCCCAGGGGGAGGAGGGGAGAGATGGAGCGTCCCGGCAGCCGAGCATTTTGTAGAAGAAATGGAAGCAATCCATCGTCAGCTCCAACTCAACTTAGAAAGGGCGAAGGAAGAATACAAGAGGCAGGCAGACAAGAACCGAAGGGAAGGTGAAACCATAAGGGTGGGAGATCGGGTGTGGCTGTCAACCCAAGGGTTGCCGTTCAAAGGAGGTTGTAAGAAATTAAGACCCAGGAGGTTGGGTCCCTTTGAGGTCATTCAACAAGTCAACCCAGTGGCTTTCAGGCTCCGGTTACCCAACCACATGAAACTGCACCCAGTATTTCACAGGTCGTTACTGTCACCGTATGAGGGGGGACGAGAAGGGATGTCCACTCGGGGACCGATCATAGAAGAAAGGGAATGCAGCAGCCATGTGGCAGAAATCCTCGACGCCAGGTGGAAGGGGGATCAGGTGGAGTATTTGGTAGCGTGGGAAGGAGAACCGGAGTCAGAAAACACTTGGGTAATGGCAGAAGATATCAATGACGAGGTATTGATAGAAACGTTCCATCAAAGGTTCCCAAGGAAACCTCAGCCTGTGGAGAGGTTCCGGAGGGAATACTTTGGGACCACCGATGAGGAGGAGGAGTTGGAAGGATTCACGGATTCGGAAGGGGAAGGGGAGATGGACTCTGAGGAGGAGGAGTACTTCGAGACCAGGAACCGCAACAGGTGGAGAGAAGTGTTCGAGACATCGGAAGATGAAGGAAGTTCCTTCCGGGGTTTTGCCTCCTCACCGCCCATAGAGGAGGGGGCGGGAGGGGGTGAAGGGGGCCCTGGAGGGGAGGTGGATGTCAGGGAACTGCCATCGGAAGGAAGGGAGGTGGAAGGGCTCACACAGGTTGGGAGAGACTCAGCAGCTGAAGAGGGAACCAGTAGGGGGAGAAGAGCTGAGCTGAGGGAAAGTGAGCAGGAGGGATGGCTCCGAGACACTTCCAGCGAAAACAGTGGGGAGGTTTCAGGACCTCCTGTAGGGACACCCACTCCTCGCCGGAAACTGTCACGCAGAGAGTCCAGAAGACGTGTTTCCGTTAAGGAGCTTTTATGTTGGAAGCGATTCCGAAAGCAACCACTGTCGGAATCTGCAAGCGACTGACAGAGCCATGTTTAAGGGGCTCCGTTACAGACAGAGGTTTGCAAACTTGACCAAACTCTGAGGGACTTGGATTTTACGCACAAGCAGCTCATCGTCCCATCACAGCATCGTTTCCAGGCCTTTGACCATTTTGGTTGCCCTCCTCTGGACACGTTCCAGTTTGTCAGTGTCCTTCTTGAACTGTGGTGCCCAGAACTGGACACAGTACTCCAGGTGAGGTCTGACCAGAGCAGAATACAGTGGCACTATTACTTCCCTTGATCTAGATGCTATACTCCTATTGATGCAGCCCAGAATTGCATTGGCTTTTTTAGCTGCCACGTCACACTTGTTGGCTCATGTCAAGTTTGTGGTCAACCAAGACTCCTAGATCCTTTTCACATGTACTGCTCTCAAGCCAGGTGTCACCCATCTTGTATTTGTGCCTCTCATTTTTTTTTGCCCAAGTGCAATACTTTACATTTCTCCCTGTTAAAATTCATCTTGTTTGTTTTGGCCCAGTTCTCTAATCTGTCAAGGTCGTTTTGAAGTGTGATCCTGTCCTCTGGGGTGTTAGCCACCCCTCCCAATTTGGTGTCATCTGCAAATTTGATCAGGATGCCCTTGAGTCCATCATCCAAGTCATTGATAAAGATGTTGAATAAGACCGGGCCCAAGACAGAACCCTGTGGCACCCCACTAGTCACTCTTCTCCAGGATGAAGAGGAACCATTGATGAGCACCCTTTGGGTTCGGTCAGTCAGCCAGTTACAAATCCACTGAGTGGTAGCATAGTCAAGACCGCATTTTACCAGCTTCTTTACAAGAATATCATGGGGCACCTTTTCAAATGCCTTGCTGAAATCAAGGTAGGCTACATCCACTGCGTTCCCTTCATCTACCAGGCTTGTAATTCTGTCAAAAAACGAGATCAGGTTAGTCTGACATGACTTCTTTTTCAGAAATCCATGCTGACTATTGGTGATCACAGCATTCCTTTCTAGGTGCTCACAGACTGTTTGCTTAATGATCTGCTCCAGAATCTTCCCTGGTATTGATGTCAGACTGACTGGGCGGTAATTATTTGGGTCCTCTCTTTTCCCCTTTTTGAAAATAGGGACAACATTTGCCCTCCTCCAGTCTGACGGTACTTCGCCTGTTCTCCAGGAATTCTCAAAGATGACTGCCAGTGGTTCTGAGATCACATCTGCCAGTTCTTTTAATACTCTTGGATGCAGTTCATCTGGCCCTGGAGACTTGAATACATCTAAACTAGCCAAGTATTCTTGTACTATCTCCTTAGTTATTCTGAGCTGTGTTTCCTCTGCTGAATCATTTGCTCCAAATTCTTCAGGTCGGGCATTGTTTTCTTTATCGGAGAAGACTGAGGCAAAGAAGGCATTGAGGAGTTCAGCCCTTTCTGTGTCCCCTGTTTGCATTTCACCATCTTCTCCTCTGAGTGACCCCACTGTTTCTTTGTTCTTCCTTTTGCTACGAACATACCCATAAAAGCCTTTTTTGTTGCTTTTAACCTCTCTAGCAAGCCTGAGTTCATTCTGTGCTTTAGCTTTTCTGACTTTGTGTCTACACGTGCTGGCTATTTGTTTGAATTCCTCTTTGGTGGTTTCCCCCCTTTTCCATTTTTTGTACACATCTTTTTTTAATCTTAACTCAGTTAAAAGTTCTTTAGATAGCCACCCTGGCTTCTTTAGGCACCTTCCATGTTTCCGTCTCATTGGTATTGCCTGAAGTTGTGCTTTTACTATCTCCCTCTTAACAAACTCCCAGCCATCATGAACTCCCTTTCCTTTTAGTATTACTGTCCATGGGATCTCACCCAGCACTTCCCTAAGTTTTATGAAGTCGGCTTTCTTAAAGTCAAGAAACTGAGTCCTAGTATGCTTGGCTGCTCCTTTCCGCTGTATAGTAAACTTCAGAAGAGCATGATCACTCGCGCCTAATGATCCTTCCACTTCTACCCCACTAACCAGGTCATCAACATTGGTTAGGACCAGATCTAAAATGGCTGTTCCTCTTGTTGCTTCTCCCACTTTCTGGACAATGAAGTTGTCTGCAAGGCCAGTGAGGAATCTGTTTGACCTTTTGCTCTTGGCTGAGTTTGACATCCAACAAATATCCGGGTAATTGAAGTCCCCCATTACTACGATCTCCCTTCCTTTTGCATGCTTGGCCATCTGTTCCAGGAAGGCATCATCTATGTCCTCCGTTTGGCTTGGGGATCTATAGTAAACTCCCACAATGAGGTCTCTGTTATTCTTCTCTCCCTTAATTTTGACCCAAATGCTCTCACTTTGGCTTTGAGGTTCTAAATCTTGGATCTCTTCACAGGTATACACATCCCTGACATATAACGCCACTCCTCCTCCTTTCTTGTCTGGTCTGTTTCTCTGAAATAGATTGTATCCCTCCATTATTACATTCCAATCGTGGGACTTATCCCAGCAGGTTTCAGTGATGCCTATTATGTCATATTTAGTTTGCTGTACCAAGAGCTCAAGCTCATCTTGTTTATTTCTCATGCTTTGCGAGTTAGTGTACAGACACTGAAGTCCATTAATCATTCCCCCGTATCTCTTATTTAAGAATTTTTTCCTCCCACCACTAGGTCTGCGTGCTGTTTGCTCCATTTGGTCTATGGCATTTGGATGATCAACTTCATCAATTGATAGACTCCTACCTTCAGGAGCACTGTCTCCCTTCCCCACATTAGTCAGTTTAAAGCCCTCCTGATGAGGTTTCTGAGATTTTTGGCATAAACATTCCTCCCAACCGTTGTGAGGTGCAGCCCATCGCTTGCCAGAAGTCCATCTTCAAGAAACTGCAGTCCGTGATCTAAGAATCCAAACCGTTCCTGTTTACACCATTTGCGAAGCCAGCTGTTCACTTCCACTATTTTCCCCTCTCTCCCTGGGCCACGTCGTTCAACTGGGAGGACAGATGAGATGACAATTTGTGCATTTAATTGCTTCAATTTCCTGCCCAGAGCCTCGTAGTCTCTTTTGATCTTCTGGAGGCTATTGCTTGCAGTGGCATTGGTTCCCACATGAACCAAGAGGAAGGGGTATTTGTCAGTGGGCTTTATGATTCCTTGCAGTTGTTCAGTTACATCTTGGATCTTAGCCCCGGGGAGACAGCACACTTCCCGAGACATCTTGTCAGGCCCACAGATCACTGCTTCTGTTCCCCTCAGTAGGGAATCCCCTATCACCACTACACGCCTCCTCTTAGGTTTGGTCGGGGTTCTTCCGTGAGCTGTCCGTTCCAAGGTCGCCTGCATATTCCCTGAGGACTGACTTTGCTGCTCGTCTTCGTATACCTGATCGACTGTAATGAGGGAGAGATCCTCAAATGGAGTCTGCTCTTCGTCTTCCATGCTAGGGGAGAGGACCTCAAAGCGATTGTGTATTTCTAAACAATCAGAGCGAACCCTGGGCCTCCTACTTCTTTGAGTCACATTTCTCCATATATCTGGCTCCTGTGTTGGTGAACTAGCCTCCTTCTCGGGGGAGTCCCCTGTCTCCTCCTTGGTGGAGACGGTGTGCTCTGTTGCTTCCAAGAAGAGCTCCAGCTCTCTAATTCTTTGGAGCGTAGCTACACATTCCTCCAGTTGCTGGACTTTGTCTTCTAAGAGGGCAATCAACATGCAATTGCTGCAGGTAAAGCTGCCTGCAACCTTTGGCAAGATGGCAAACATTGTGCAGGAACCGCAGGCGACTGCAGCTGTTCCCTCCCCCTCCATCTTGAGAACGTGTCGTTGGGGGTGGCTACAGCGGTCCTCCATCATAAAAAGCATGAAGACAGGACAAATAACTCCCCCCCAAAAAAACCTAGGTCTCCCCCAAATCTTGAGACTAGCTCCCCTAAATCTAAAAGATGGATCAAACTGCCCTGCAAGCTCTGATAAGCTCCTCCCACAGCTAATCACCTGCCTCAACAGAAACCCTGCCCCCTCTGACCTTTGCACAGGGAGAGCAGCTAATCAGCCACAAAGATGCTTGTGACCATTGCTTCATTTCTCCCCCTTTGCTCCTGGCACAAGTAGGAGAAACAAATCTGGAAGCTTTTACATCTGGTCATGGTTTGTTGCTTCCTAACGAGCCACAGTCAGCAGGCCAGCCATAAGCAGGGACTTCAGATTGGCTGGCAATTGTTGCTTATTATGATAAAGCCACAGTCCCGAGTTCAGACGTGATGTGGTGCCAAGGCCTTGTGCTTTGCTTCTCCTGCTTGCTCCAAGAGAGAACAGCATGAGGAGCAATTGGGCAGCATGTGCTACATAATGCATTATAAAATGACTCATGATGGCCACTGTATGTTTACAGCGTCTAGGAAGCTGCTTTGTATGCAATCAATCACAGTCTTCACTTAGACTAATCTGCATAATAACAAAGCACCATTTCGCAGGGAATGCATGTTTTAATGCTCCCTAATGGCAAACTCCTTGCTTGTAGAAATATCTTTTTAAATCCTATCCAAATGGCATGTCCTTGTCTCAGCTCCTTGTCCCAGCTCCTGAATTACCATTACCGAAATGGAGATCTAGAAAATTTCCACTTCCTGCCTACCTTGGGAACCATCACGTGCCTATTTATGACCTTTAGGTCATCAGCCCTCCCATCTCGACTCATGGAGCTAAAGGATACTCTATGGTGGTTCCACTCTCTCCGCCCAGTGAGGGTATTTAAGGACGAAACAAGGAGGCAGTTGGTTCCTTGCATAGAGTCAAAGCTAATGAGGACAAGGGAAAGCAAGCTTAACACTAGAAATACTAACTGCCCGAAGGAAGAAAAGAATTCTGTAAGCCTAGATTTACAAGACCTGAAGAAGAGGCTAATGAGTATAAAGACTGAGATTTCTACCCAAAATTTAAGGACAGTAGAGCCTAGAGCACAATATTTAAAGAGGTCCAACAGCTCTTTATCCCATAGAAAGACATCAGTGCAACTCCCTGTTCCTTTTCAAGCGACACCGAAGTAGATGAGGAATTTGGCGCCTCCGACATTTCTATGGCAACAACACCTAAAGAACTCTACGTTGCTGAAAATCTGGAGAAATCCAGCACCCAATCTACATCTGGACCTTTGCCTAATGTTCCAAAAATTTATCAGAATGATCAACCTTCTCTACTGTACTGCTGGCGAGACAGGATGGACAGATCTTCCAAACTCGAAGCTGGCTCTTTGTTGGCCAGTGATCCACATTTTATAGCACATGCCTCATTAATACTCCCACAGCCACAGATAGAACCAACAGTCCTCCAATCAATCCAGGAGGGAGAGGGAGATTGACAGTTAACGAAACACCGTGGGACCGCCCTCCCCGCTTGGGGTGTGGTTGGTTGGGTTTTATCTTCTAGGGATACTTACCCTATCAAACCTTCACCTCTTCCCCTTACCATTTTGACCCAGGAGTCCTGGCCCAGGGATGACTTGTCAGTGAGGGGATGTTACCCCTCTATTGGGGAGGCTAGTATGGGGTCTGGGATTCCCACTATTGAAGGGCTAGGGAGGAATGGCGGTGGGGCTAGATATCACTATCGGCGAAGGGTTTTGAGATGCAGTGATGCTCGAACCCCTTCCAATCTACGTCCCATCCCAAGATACGAGGGTAGGGCGAGCAGGGATTACCCACCTCCGTCACTGGTGTTGTGCAATGCCAGGTCCATAGGCAACAAAACCGCCACCATGGGTGACTTTTTTGTCTCGCAGGGGATTGACCTGGCTTGCGTGACGGAGACTTGGGTACGGGAAGGCGAAGTAGTCTCCCTACATGAGATAACACCCCCAGGCTTCTCTGTCCTCCATCAATCGCGGACTGTGGGTCGGGGGGGGGGAGGAGTAGCGTTGTTAATCCCGGAGGATTGCTCTTTCAGAGCTCTGCCATCACCGGCAATCTCCGGCATTGAATGTGTTGGTCTCGTGTGGGGCACCAAGGAGAGCTTGGCTGTCTGGCTGGTGTACCGACCACCCAGCGCACCGGCAGCCACCCTGTCAGACCTGTTGGAGGTGGCGGCGGGCTGGGCCTTGGCGTTCCCAAGCCTATTGGTTTTGGGAGACTTCAACGTCCATGCCGATGCCGCCCCCTCCTCACAGGCTCTGGACCTAGTGACTTCCATGGCAACACTAGGGCTCTCCCAGTTTGCTTTGGGCCCCACTCATCAAGCGGGCCACATGCTGGATCTGATCTTTGGTGCTGGCATAGATGTGATCATGCTCCCCCCTGTGGAAGTGCCATGGTCTGTTCACTACGCTCTGAAAGCCAAGATTGACTTCCCGCTCCTCCCCTGCTCGGGTGGTGAGCCTATTTGGGCTCATCCGAGAAGGCTGATGGATCCTGATAGATTCCGTCAGGCCTTGCGGGACCCTGCTCCTCCTGGCAACTCATTAGATGACCTTGTCGAGGACTGGAATAACCAGCTCTTGGCACCCATCGATGAGATCGCGCCTAAGCGCCCTCTGCGACCCCGTTGAAACCAGGCCCCTTGGTTTACTGAGGTGCTCCGGAAAATGAAGCAGGATCTCAGACAGCTAGAGTGAGTATGGCAACGGACTCGTGACAGAGCTTCAAGAACATCTTATAGGACACTTATGAAAGCCTATGAGATGGCTATGCAAGCTGCTAAGAAATCTTACTTTGCAGCTTCCATTGCATCCGCTAGCTCTCGCCCGGCACAACTTTTTAGAATAATTAGGTCGATAATGTCCTTAGGAGGACAACCAAATTTAAGCACAAATTCGACCCACAGCTGTGAGGCATTCGCAAGCTTTTTTGCGGAGAAAGTCCTGTTGCTACGTCATGACCTCCCTGCCAATTTAGACACAGTGACTGAACTGGAGGCCCCTTGACTGTCTTCGGGTCCAGTGTTGGACCATTTCAATCGACTACTCCCTGCTGATGTGGATAGATTCCTCCAAGCTGGTAGGCCCACCACCTGCCTCCTCGATCCGTGCCCGTCTTGGCTGATTAGGGCATGTCCAGATGTTGCACGGACCCCCCTGGTTGAAATTATCAATTTGTCCCTTGGTATGAGGACATTCCTAGGGGACCCGAAGGAAGCAGTGGTGTGTCTGCTCTTAAAGAAAAACTTCACTAGATCCTTTAGACCTATCCAATTACCGGCCAGTTTCAAATCTTCCATATCTGGGTAAGGTAATTGAGAGAGCGGTTGCTGATCAGCTTGGTAGGTTTCTGGAGGAAACATCGGCTTTAGGTCCATTTCAGTCCGGGTTCCGTCCTGGTTTCGGGACCAAGAAGGCTCTGGTTGCCCTAACAGATGATCTACGTAGACAACTGGATCGAGGCGGGTCAGGACTGCTGATTCTTTTAGATTTGTCAGCAGCCTTTGACATGGTCAATCATGATCTTCTGGACCACCGCCTTGCCGACGTGGGGATACAGGGCATAGCCAGTAAATGGCTGTGCTTTTTTATCTCTGGTCGGGGACAGAGGGTGGCGCTAGGGAGGGAGATGTTGTCGTGCCACTCCTTGGTGTGTGGAGTGCCGCAGGGCGCAAACCTCTCCCCAATGCTTTTAAACATCTTTATGCGCCCCCTTGCCCAGATTGTCTGAAGCTTTGGGCTCGGCTGTCACCAATATGCTGATGACACTTAGCTCTACCTGCTGATGGATGGCCGCACCGACTCGGCCCCAGACTCGGCCCCGGTTTTAATGTATGCTGATGACCTAGTACTTGTATCTAGAACCCAGGTGGGCCTGAGACGGCTGCTTGCAAAATTAAGTTCATATTGCATGAGGAATGCTTTATCTATAAACTATGATAAGACGCAGGTCATTGTATTTGGGAAGCGTTCTAAAAAGCATGTTTGGCACCTGGATGAACACATCATAAACCAAGTAAATACGTTTAAATATCTGGGATTGATTTATTCAGAAACGGCCTCTTGGAATACACAGCTATCCAATATTAAATTGCAAGCCTTTAAATCAGCAAAAGCCATTCTGAAATTCGCTTCATGTAAAGGTGGAAATCTGGTCAACCCAGCTCTATCTGTGTATAAAGCAAAAACAATGGCCCAGATTTTATATGGTGCAGAGGTTTGGGGTACCTCAAAGGTCTGGAACCCCCACAGAATTATTTTTTAAGAGTTCTTTTAGGTTTACCCAAAGACGTGCAATCTGCCATGGTCAGGTTGGAAACTCGCATGTTGAGCATAGAGAGCCAAATAGATAAAAGAATTCTCTGTTACTGGTTTAGAGTTCAACAGATGGACAACACAAGGCTACCAAAAAATGCCTGATTGAGCTCTCAAATGGATTACTGGGTACATCATGCTGCCCAACTGATGGGCAAATATGACCTCTCAGTGACTGAGATTAAAGAACTCCCCTTATATTCACAGAAAAATATTTTTAAACGAACCATAAGGGCAGTGGCAACTAAAAACGATCTAAACTCTATGTGCACATCTACATGCGCCCCATTGTATTTTAAACTTAGAGAGGTCAATGAACACATATCTTATTTTAATGAATTGACTTTTGCACAGCTTCGAAAAGCTTTTACAGAGCTACGACTAAATACAATAAGCTCTGCTTATAGAGATGGGAGACACAGAGGCATACCAAAAAACGAACGTGTTTGCATTAGGGGATGTTCTGAAGTAGAGGACCTTATGCATTATATCTTGCACTGTCCGTTATATAATGATGCAAGAAAAAGATTTTTGGTACCTATAATGACAGGTACCTGGCCAGAACCCCCTTGATATGATGTTATATCTCCTTGCAGACACAGATAAGTATGTGACCTGGCGGGTAGCACTTTTTGCAACTGCTGCTAGGAAAATTAGAGCAAGTTATATAGCCAAGGTAGCCATTAACTGTAAAGGAGATGAATTTATTTGATCCTATCTATCTACCTCAGGCTATGCTCTATCTTTGTCACCAAACTCTGAGTATAAATTGCACACTGTATTAATTGATATTGTTTTTAACATTAGTGACCATGTGATGATTTTAGCTTATGAATTTTATTGTTTAATGTTTTTATTTGTACATTGGGGTACTTTTATAGCTTTGTTTAGAGTATGTAATGTTTTAATAATATAAATGTTTTAAGTCTTTTTTTTTACCAATTCAGTATATTTTCTTTTAATTGTCAAATATTTCTGTGTACATTGCGGCAGCCTTTGGCTATGTGCAATAAAACTGACTGAGACTGAGACTACCTGCTGATGGATGGCCACACCGACTCGGCCCCGGGCACACTGAGCAGATGCTTGGAAGCTGTGGCTGGATGGTTTCGTGGGAGCTGATTGAAACTAAATCCTTCGAAGACAGAGGTCCTATGGCTGGGTTGGGATGGCATGGGGATGAGGGACCAACTCCCTTCTCTTGTGGGGGCTCTATTAGTGCCATTGCCTTCTGTTAAGAGTTTGGGTGTAATCCCTGACGCCTCCCTTTCCATGGAGGCGCAGGTTACAGCAACAGCCAAGTTGACATTTTTCCACCTTCGCCGCATCAAGCAGTTGGTCCCTTACCTTTCCTGCCCCGACCTGGTAACAGTGATCCATGCGACGGTCACCTCCAGGCTTGACTACTGTAATTCGCTCTATGCGGGGCTGCCCTTGAAGTTGTCCCAGAAACTCCAGTGGGTGCAGAATGCTGCAGCGAGGCTCCTCACGGGGTCTCTGCCATGGGAGCATATTCACCCAGTGCTTTTCTAGCTGCACTGGCTCCCGGTGGAGTACAGGGTCAGATTTAAGGTGCTGGTTTTGACCTTTAAAGCCCTTCACGGCTTAAGACCTACAGGACCGCCTCTCCCGGTATGCCCCACGGAGGACCTTAAGGTCCATAAATAGCAACACCCTAGTGGTCCCGGGCCCTAAGGAAGTTAGATTAGCTTCAACCAGAGCCAGGGCCTTTTCAACACTGGCTCCGGCTTGGTGGAACGCTCTGTCTCATGAGACCAGGGCCCTGTGGGATCTGATTTCTTTCCGCAGGGCCTGTAAGACAGAGTTGTTCCGCCTGGCCTTTGGCTTGGAGCCAATTTGATTCCCTCCCCCTCTTTCTTTTTCCTTTCTCCTCCTGTGATGAGGCTGCATTTTAAAGTTTCAATATTTTAATGCTGTATTTTAATCTTGTTTTTAAGTTGTATTCATTCAACTTGTTTTAATTATTGCTTGTTAGCTGCCCTAAGCCTGGCCTTGGCTGGGGAGGGCGGGGTATAAATAAAAATTATTATTATTATTATTATTATTATTATTATTATTATTATTATCTGGGCACAGATATCCTTGTAATCCTGGTTTCGGTGCTCAAAGTCTTCCACGTGGGCAGCAAGGTGGTAATTGACAACGCAGAAGCTGGTATTGTTGCAGACAAGCCTCACGGCCACACACCCCTTGTTACCCTGCAGGGGCGGAGCAAAGATGGCTGTTAGTGAGCAAGCAGGAAAGAGGGGGGAACTGGTTGGCAGAGATTAGAAAAACAGATAGACAGACAGAAAGATCGACGTAGGGAATTCCGCTGTCAGGGTCTACTCCCCATCTTCCCCATGATGCCTGTGCCCACTGTCTCCCTCATCACTTCCTTGATGCGGCTGAGCTGGTCCTTCCTGACAAAGATGAGCAACATCATTCCGACTAGATGCACCAGCTGCACCTAGAAGATGCAAGGTACTGGGATGTCTACCAGCTCTGTTCATTGCTTGCTGTCCTGGGCCGGCTGGATGCAGATAGGAGTGGCAGGTGGCACCAAGTGGGGATCCCCCAAGGGAAGAAGGCTCAGAGCCAGTGAACTGGTGGGGGGACGGCGACGCTGAGCCGTCAGAGGGAGAAGAGGGAGCAGACTGTGAGCAAGAGGAGGTGTTGGAAACTGAAGAGGTAGGAGGGCAGGAAGATTCTGTGGCAAACAGCAGCCCAGAATCCGAGGCAGAAGTGGAGGCTGGAGGCGGGGGTCAAGAGGCAGAGATCAGGCAGGCTGCTGAAGAAGCCAGGGGGTCTCCCCATCCTGCTGCGATCAGCTCCCCTCCCTGCTGGTCTCCCACAACACAGAGAAATTAAGAGGATGGAGCAAAGACAGGCAAGGTGTCAGAGTCTCAGGTTGCTTGGGAAGGACCAGGGGGAGGAGGAGACTTCAGAGAGTGGTGGGAGGGTAGCAACCTTCAGCCTTCACAACTACCTCACTGGGGCAAGACCTGTTGGGAAAGGTTTCTGTGATCACGAGGCCTGCACGGTTTGGGTTTCTTTGAATAAAGAATGTTGGCTTCTTTTGAATAAAACACCACTGACACCAGGTGTTTTTTATTGCTGACCTCCTCCTCCTCCTCCTCCTCCTCACTCCAGCTCCTGACAGCTGTCTGGCTGCTGAAGAAATGGGTGGGGTTGGACTTACTTTCTTGTACTTGGACTTGGAACGCAAAGCCTTTTCCACAGCTGTCAGCCACTCTTGCTCCTTTGTCGAGTCCAAGTAGAAGAAAGCCTCTGTGCTCAGGTCCAGCTCCTGGAACCGAATGCCCAAGTGCCAAAGAGAAGGATGTGGAACTGCAGGAATAGGACTCCAATCGGAACAGACGTGCTGGTTAAATATGCAAAGACAACAGGTGTGTGCAAGGGGAGGCAAGATCAGGGCCAAGAACAAACAAGTAATGCCAGCCACTTCTTCCTCAGCTTAGCTATTCGGGGCCCCAAAGGAGCTTTGCTAATGAAAGAAAAAAAGCTTTTTCCTTGTATTTTTTAAGATGTGTCAGCCAGCCTGATATCTAAGCACTATCCCAGTAGCCACAGGCAACCAGAAATTCTTTGAAGGCAAGTGAGTTGGTTGATCTCTCCATTCTTCCTTCACCTGGCAACCTGGTTTCCAGGCTGGCTTTCCGGGAGCAGAAAACCACCTCTCAGATCTGCTGTGTCAAGCTTGTTTGCTAGAAGATTACCCCGTAACACCCTTGTCCTCTTTGCAAACCTCCTAAATGGCTAGCCTTCTGTGTTTTCATGCTGGCCATGAAGGAATGGGCATTCCCAACTCTGAAAACAGCACAGAAATACAGCCTGTCTAGTAAAGGGGTAAAAAGAGCAAGCTAAACAGCCTCTCTAAAACAGTAGCATCTGAAGCTGCTAACCACATACTGATAAACATAATAAAAGCAGACATGAAAAACAAATGGCCACTGGGTACTACTAACAGTGGGACATGGGTGGCGCTGTGGGTTAAACCACAGAGCCTAGGACTTGCAGATCAGAAGGTCGGCGGTTCGAATCCCCGTGACGGGGTGAGCTCCCATTGCTCGGTCCCTGCTCCTGCCAACCTAGCAGTTTGAAAGCACGTCCAAGTGCAAGTAGATCAATAGGTACTGCTCTGGTGGGAAGGTAACAGTGTTTCCGTGTGCTGCTCTGGTTCGCCAGAAGCGGCTTAGTCATGCTGGCCACATGACCCGGAAGCTGCACGCCGGCTCCCTCGGCCAATAAAGTGAGATGAGCGCCGCAACCCCAGAGTCGGCCACGACTGGACCTAATGGTCAGGGGTCCCTTTACCTTTACCTTACTACTAACAGTACGAGGAAATAACCAAAGCAAAAACTTTGTTTGAAGTAGTAAGCTTAGCATTATAAGGATGACCCACACCAAGTGTTGGGGGGGGGGGTCACACCTCCCTGTCCTCCAGCACAGCTTTTAGGAGGAGTTCCAAAGGTTTTGCTTCAGTTTTGGATTAACTGCATCTTGTCACAATGTCTGAAGCTGCACAAACCGCTTCATTTGAACCATGGCTCATTGAAACAAGCCAACTTCCAATCGTGGGTTTACAAAGCTGGTAAAATGAACCACCATAGGATCTGGACACACCAAACTGTGGTTAATTTAAAATCCAAGTGGAAGCTTCCCAATAGGCTTGGGGTGGGGGAGAGGTGTGCAAACCTGGAGGAGAGGCTGCCGTCCTGCTCATAAAATGAAGCCACGGTTCAGTATGTGGCACCAAGGAAAATTGTCCACCACAACTAATACTTTCCATTACCCACCCATGTGGCCTGAGTGAACAGGACAGACTTTGCCTGGCACCCAACAATAAAGCTGTCATGTAGATGTCGCTTTCTCCAGCCCCAACTCTGATACAGGTTCCACTGGTCTTTGCACTTTTGCATGATCTGACCTGAAATTCTGGGTGTTGACATATTCCTTCTCTCTCTTGGCGAGGACGTGCTGGATGAGTCCCTCTCTCTGTCCGGACTGCGTATGTGTGGAAGGCACAAAGAGCTGGCGCATAGTGTGGGTCATTGGGGTTGCATCTTGCTCATGCTCTCCTTGTCACGGATACGCCTCAGGGAGATGAGAACAGAATTCAAGTGGTCCTTAAAAGCAAGGAGGCGGGAGGGCACAGTACACCTCTAAGGCAACTTACAGCCTGCTTGGTGGCAGCGGTGGGGGTGGAGGCTCCCGGCGGGCACTCATTTGCTGATTCTGCAGGTTTCTTTCCTTCTCCATGAAGTTATCCTCGAATCCCAGAATTCCTGAGAGAGAAAAAGACTTCTGAGGTTAGAGAGGCTTCAGAACCGTTTGGGAAAGTTTCGGGAAAGGAACTTAGAAAATACTTAACTGCAGGAAAATGTTCCTGCCTCCCCACAGCACCACATTTACCGGACAATTGCCTCTCAGCTTATGCACGTTTAGGAAGGATTGTGGAGGCAACAGGTCTTCCCCTCAAGGCCTTTTCCTCTAAAGGAGGTAGACTGGTCTTCTCCAATCCTCTGGCCACTGCTGAGTTTTCCAAACTTGCTGGCATATTGCGTGTAGCACCTTAACAGCATCATCTTTAACAAAATTTAATAGTTCAGCTGGAATATCATCACTTCCACTGGCCTTGTTATTAGCAGTGCTTTCTAAGGCCCATTTGACTTTGCTCTCCAGGATGTCAGGCTCAAGGTCAGCAACCACACTACCTGGGGTGTACGAGCCATCCATATCTTTCTGGTATAATTCCTCTGTGTATACTTGCCACCTCTTCTTGACGTCTTCTGCTTCTGTTAGGTTCTTTCCACCTTTGTCCTTTATTATGGTACTCTTTGTATGAAATGTTCCTTTCATAGCTCCAGTTTTCTTGAACAGATCTCTGGTTCTTCCCATTCTGTTGTTTTCCTCTATTTCTTTGCATTGCTCGTTTAAGAAGGCCCTCTTGTCTCTCCTTGCTATTTTTTTGAAATCTGCATTCAATTTCCTGTATCTTTCACTATCTCCCTCACATTTTGCTTGCCTTCTCCAAGTCCACCTTTCCTTTTGAAGCAAAATGTCCTTGAAATGGGGGAAAAATGCCCTGCATGAAGTCTTGGGTTTGCAATTTGGGAGAGGGAAGACTGTCTGCGGCGCTGGGGAGCGGGCAGGCTGGCGAGGCCCCCTAGATCTAGAGGCCCTAGGCTTCTGCCTACTTAGCCTATACATAAATCCGTCCCTGCCTATGTCACAGTGAGTACAGGCCCATCGATCACGTGCAAGGCATTCTGCGTGTTGGGAAGGAGCCTCCTGTTCTGGGCCAGGGGGAAGAGTGACACCAGCAGAAGACTGGGTGGTGGGGTCGAAGCTGATCCCGGGGAGCACGTGAGGAGTCAAGGCTTCCCGCATGAAGGCCTCGCTTCCCCTAGAAGTCCCTGCCTCCTGGTCTGTGTTCGCTTTCTTCCTCAGGTACAGTGGCAGCATGTTCTGGATGGTGCACCTGCTTTCGGGGGAGAGCTTGTCGAACTGGTCCACACTAGAAGAATAGCCATGAGACGGGTGAGACTCGTGCAAGGCGTCCCCAAAGTCAGGGGAACATAAGCGCATTTGAAGAGCCTTGCTGGGTCAGGCCAAGGCCCATTCAGTCCGACATCCTGTTGGCATAGTGGTTCCTTCCAGATGCCCGTTTTTGTCGATTCATGATTGTTTCTATTCATGACAGTAGGAGGGCAGTTATATGCAAGACTGTATTCAGTACTGTTCGTGCCTGTAAAGGTTTCGGGACAGACATACTCCGACCCTTCCAACCAGTGCCCCCTAACTTCCAGCTGAAACCAGGTACCTTGTTCATACCACAAATGTTCTTCAGTGGTGAACCATGGCATCTCAAATTCCAGGGGAGCCCTGTACGATGCCAAAATTCAGTGCCCCCACGCCTCTCAACGTCTATTCAACATCATAGTTGCGGTGTCCCCTGTGGGGCCCGCAAGGCTTCACGCCAGTGTGACCAAACCAGTTGCACTCCCCTAAATCCACCTAAATGTTATCTGGGGGGGGGATTTGTTGCACTTTATAGCTCAAGAGGGCCCCTCTGGCTGATAATAATATAGTAGCACAGGGGACGCATCACAGAACAACTTGCAAAGCAAAATGACATGTAGTTGGTCCACCACAATTGCAAGATTATTGCATCCTTCAGGAATGGTGTGTCCAGCTCCATCTGAGTCATCATCCAGGCACGCTGTGGAGCTGCCTGGATGAGAGATGGGCATCTTCGGCCAGTCAGGGGTGAAGAGCTGGCAAGATCCCCTGTACTGAGCAGAAAAGCAAATTCTTTGGCCTCCGAGATCTCTCCCAACTCTCAGCAGCCCTAACTGTGAGCCGTACTAGAGGAATTTTGTCCTGCTTTTGCTGAGCTACAACACAGGAGCGCACCCCCAGGGGGCCATGATGTGGTAACCCTGGCGAAGCATTGCAGAGCAACTGAGAAAGCAGAATGATGTTTGCGTGGACAGTCCATGTCAGGGAACTGCCATCGGAGCCAGGGGGAGAGGGAGGGCTCCAGAGGGATTCCGGAGAGCGTCCCGGGAGGGAGAGAAGCAGCACATCTTCTGGGGAAGGAAATCAGCATAGCAACAGTGGAGAAGGGGGGCAGATGGGGGAATCGGCGAGGTGGCTCCATGACTCTTCGCCAGGGACCAGCTGGGAGAGCACGGGTCCTCCGCTGCCCACACCCTCCCTGCGCAGAAGTCTTCCGCGCAGGGAGACTAGGCAGAGACTAGGCGTCAAAGAACTTTTGTGCTGGAAGAAGTTCAAGAAACGCGCACTGACGGATTCTGCCAGCGATTGAGACAGCCACGGGCGAGTGGCTGTCCGGACAGAAAAGGTTCACTCAGGCAACCCAGCCAGGTGGGGCGCCGATTTACGCACGAGCAACCCCTAGAACCATTACAGTCCATTAGAAAGCTGCACTATTATTGCATCGATAGCACATTGCAGAATACGGCCCCCCTCCAGGCAAAAAACATCCGTTCGGAGGCACAGTAGCTTTCATTTCGGAGGTTGTGGTTTTACATCTTCTTATTTATTTATTTATTTATTTATTTATTCAAAATTATTGATTTATTTCATAAAATTTATACACACCAGATGGTAAGAAACATCAAAGCCGTTTACAGAAAGATAAAACCATAAAATCAGGAAAAACCTACAGTACATTAAACGCTGAAGAAGTGAATACCAGAATAGATCAGAACTCACTCCCAAGGTAAGGGGAAGAGACATGGCTAAGATGGCAGGACAGCTTACTCTATGGTGTTAACCCTTCATGCACTAATTAGACTGAAGCATGTTGGTTATATGAGACTGGTTATCCCACAAAACATGCTCTCACACAAGCCATGCCCTCCAACTGAAAACCCATTTCCTGGACAATATCAACATTGTGTTTTGTGCCTGTGAACTGCACAGTGAATATTTTTATTAGGGGGGAAAAACAGCCCGGTGTTCCAGCTTCTCAAAGTTGTTTTATTCAGTGCGCTGCTACAGCTTGTCACACCCAAATCCTCCAAAGGAATCTGCCAAAGTGCTTTTCCAGGCAAAAGGGGGCAGAGGGAGAGAAACCAAGAACCTCAAATTCACTAGACCAGGGATGGGGAATTGTGTGGCCCTCTAGATGTTGTTGGATTCCATCACCCCTGACCGTCGGCCATGCTGGCTGAGGCAGAAGGCCATTGGATCTGGCAATATCTGGGAGCCCACAAGATTCCCAGCCTCCGCCCTACACAAACAACCAGGCACTCAGCTGTGAGGCACGCCTCTTACCGGAGGGAGGGTCACTCCAGAGGCAGCTGTGGCATGAGGGTGCTGGATCATGCCTTTGTGGGCACATCTGAGGATTAAAGTGGAGTCCCTAGGAAGCATACTTGGAGATCTTCCTTACCACATGGCTCTCTGGCAAAAACACAAAAGTACTAACGGCCATATGGAACCACACCTCAAAGCTGGATCAGACTTCCCAGATCCTGTAGCCTACATCAGGAGGAAGACTGGGGCAGAGGGGCCTAGAGTGGGAGTCAGAGCTGCTCTTAGGGCTGCATGTCTGAAGCATGGGCAGAAATCTTTGGGTGTGAGGTTGCATGGGGCTGTCTCTTTGTGTTTTGGTGATGCCAAGCCGCCAGCCAGCCACAGGCAGGCAACCAACTGGCTTCAGGGGCAAGCTCCTTTGCAAAGCCAGTCTGACTTCACCAAATGCAATGGCAGAGTGACCATTCAGCCCGTGTTCTGCTTCGCTGTGAAATGGCGTGTGTTCCTCAACGCAGAGAGCCTCTTTTTCAATGTCAAGCTGGTCTAAGGAAGAAAAGCATAAGAGTTAGTCTGGAATCCCCAAACACATGTGCTTGGATATGCCTGCACACCGCACACGTAAAGCACATCTCCACCCACCCACACCCAAAAAGTCCTGGGAACAATGGTTTGTTAAGGGTGCTGGGAATCGTAGCACTGTGAAAGGAAAACTAAGGTTCTTAGGATTCTTTGGAGGGGGTGGAATGTTGAATACACAGCAGCCACATGGACAGACGGACACACACACACACACACACACACACACACACACCGCAGCATAGCTTCAACTTTTAGCACCAAAAGTCTTCAGCCAGATGTCATGCAACCCTTTGGCAGGGGCAACTTATCATTTTATTGATTTTCCATAACAAACAATTAAAAAGGCGACCAATCTTGCAAAGGAGTGTTGCCATTTAAACTGCTGGTGTGACGTAGGAACCCGAACAAAGAAAAGGAACCAACTACCCAGAGTCTGCTTCCGATTGCCCTTGTTCTCCACCTCCCTCTATGCTAATCAGCCGCAAACAAGAGTTCAGATTTGAAAGCCTTGTTATCACCTCATTCCCTTCAATTAGCCAGCTGCTCTGGCAGATGACATCAGTTCCTTCCCGCTCCCAATATTCCTGCTCCTAACCTGGTTAGCCATAGCCCGGAAGCTGAATCTCAGGGGAACGCCTTTGGGCTGGGAAGGGCTCATCTTTTCTGGGCCTCTTCTCCCCCTCAGGAAGGGGTGCTTGGCTCCTGGCCCTTGAAATGTGCTCAAAATGTAAAGATGCCTTCTTTCCAGGGAGCCAAGGGAGAAGGGGGGAATTTGAAATACCTCCAAACCTTCCCACTTCAGAGATGCAGGAGTTGCGTCACCTCCAACTTCCTCAGGGATGAAGCAGCTGCGAAAAACGAAACATCTCACCTGGGCACGGTTTCTGAGAGAGCAACAGCAGAAGACCCAGACTCTGGCAAGATGAGCATTTGCCCAGTGGATTCTGGCCGCTCCATGAGGGCAGACAGAGGATGGCTGCGGTGGCCGCCAGGCCCTTCCCACTCCATCTCAGATACAGAACGCATTTGCTCTGCCACTCCTTGGCTCGGGCACCAGCTACTGTTAGCCTCCTTGCCTTCCACCCTCCTGGTCCCAGTGAGCACCATCCACCCCGGTCCAGAGGCGCAGAGCAGTAGTTAGGTGATCTTGCGCCCCAGCAGAACCGTCCAGATTGCGCCCCCTAGCCACGGACAAGTTAGCTCTTCTTTCCTCCGCTCCTCCAACCCCCCCCCCCACCTATTCAATTCACTCTGGAACTACAAGTATCGAAAAGAACAATGTTAGAGGTTTCCCCCCACCCCATAGCAATATAATTGGATTCAGCTAGCTGGTCAGTCTACTTTCGGTTTCACTCCTGGCTCCTTGTTAAATTAATACTGCATCAGAAACTTCCCAAGCAGATATCCAAAGTTCTTTGGCATTTCTCCAGTTGTTAATGAGATGTCTCTTCTAGTCCAGGGGAGTCTTTTGATCATCTTCCAGGAAACCATTCCACACAGTTAGTCATTATTAGAGTTATTAAAACCTTATTATATCAACAAATGCAATTTTTTTTAGTCTCCCTTGCTTTCCTGCTGACCTTCAGCTTAAACACAAACTGCTCTGGAGTGAGAAAAACCCATCACACTCAAAAAGCCCAGCTGGAGGGACCTGGAAGTGTGCGGGGAAGAGCAATTTTGTAGTGGGTTTGTTGCGCAGGAGCACCAAGTTCACTAACTGGCTGATTCAGATTGAATGCCATTCAAAAAGAGTGCAATGGTGTTTGTTTCAGCCAGCCATCCGGCTGCTGCAACTATTCCCTGGGTGCCACCACACTGTCCTGTCTGTGTGTTTGGAAGGGAATGGGAGCTATGCTCCCCCCGGAGACACTCCACTCCTTCTTCCTTAGCCGTGTTGCTCAACAGTTGAGGCAACCTTCACAGTTCTGGGATGCCGAGGAAGCGAACCAATAGTCACGTTCATCTTTTTTTTTAAAAAAATAATTTAATATTTATTAAGATTTGAAAGGTTACAAAAAGTAAAAAGGAAAAATAAAAAAACAGCATATTAAGCAAAAACAGAACATCACATCACAATACGGAAAAGAAAACAATAAAAAAGGGAAAAAAATACAATGAATCTTCCCATAACTTATCTTTCATTTACTTATTTTCTTGACCTCCTCACACCTCCCTTTTTTGTATTCTAGTTCAGTTAGCTATTTTAGCAAATCCTTTCCATCTTTTCCAGTTTTTGTCCTATATTTTATCTTAATATAATGTAACTTTACCTTCCCTCCTTTCACCATTTAACAATCTGTTTTTTCTTAATCCTTTATAGCATTTCTTCTAAAACCACATACATTCCAACATCCATCTAACATTCCTTAATTTTACAATGTTTCTGTAAATAAACTTTAAATTTCTTCCAAACTTCTTCCACCGACTCTTCTCCCTGGTCTTGGATTCTGCCAGTCATTTCCGCCAATTCCATATAGTCCATCACCTTCATCTGCCATTCTTCCGGGGTGGGTAGATCTTGTGTCTTCCAATACTTCGCGATGAGTATTCTTGCTGCTGTTGTGGCATACATAAAGAAAGTTCTATCCTTTTTTGGCACCAATTGGCCAACCATGCCCAGGAGAAAGGCCTCTGGTTTCTTCAGGAAGGTATATTTAAATACCTTTTTCATTTCATTATAAATCATCTCCCAGAATGTCTTAATCCTTGGGCACGTCCACCAAAGGTGAAAAAATGTACCTTCAGTCTCTTTACATTTCCAACATTTATTATCGGGCAAGTGATATATTTTTGCAAGCTTGACTGGTGTCATGTACCACCTGTAGATCATTTTCATTATATTCTCTCTTAAGGCATTACATGCCGTAAACTTCATACCTGTGGTCCATAACTGTTCCCAGTCAGCCATCATAATATTATGTCCTACGTCTTGTGCCCATTTAATCATAGTTGATTTCACCGTTTCATCCTGGGTATTCCATTTCAACAGCAAGTTATACATTCTTGACAACTTTTTAGTTTTGGGATCTAACAGCTCAATTTTTTTATCCAAATTGTACGCCTCCATTATTTGATAATAATGGAGCCAGTCTCACACTCTATTTTTTAGTTTTTCAAAACTCTGCAGTTTTAATCTGTCTCCCTCTTGTTCCAAAATTTCCCAATATTTCGGCCAGTTGGCCTCCATATTGAGCTTTTTCTGAGCCTTCGCTTCCATTGGTGACAACCACCTTGGGGTTTTATTTTCAAGCAAGTCCTTATATCTTATCCAAACATTAAACAGTGCTTTTCTGACAATATGGTTTTTAAACGCTTTATGTGCTTTAACCTTATCATACCACAAATATGCATGCCACCCAAATACGTTGTTAAAACCTTCTAGGTCCAGCAAGTCAGTATTTTCAAGAAGCAGCCATTCTCTCAGCCAGCAAAACGCGGCTGATTCATAATAAAGTTTAAAGTCTGGCAGGGCAAATCCACCTCTTTCTTTGGCATCGGTTAATATCTTAAATTTTATTCGAGGCTTCTTGCCCTGCCAGACAAATCTAGAAATATATCTCTGCCACTTCTTGAAGCAATCCATTTTATCCAAAATTTGCAATGTTTGAAACAAAAACAGCATCCTTGGCAGTACATTCATTTTTATCACAGCAATTCGGCCTAGCAATGATAACTTCAGATTTGACCATATTTCTAAATCCTTTTTCACTTCCATCCAGCATTTTTCATAGTTATCCTTAAATAAATTCACATTCCTGGCAGTCATATTGACCCCTAGGTATTTCACTTTCTTAACCAATGTTAATCCTGTCTCCTGCTGAAACCTCTCTATTTCAGTCACTGTTAGATTTTTCTCTAAAACCTTAGTTTTCATCTTGTTCAGCTTAAAACCCGCTACCTGACCAAATTCTTGAATCAGTTTCAGTACTCTTTTGGTACTAGATTCTAGCTCCTGTAATGTCAATACCAAATCATCGGCAAATGCTTTCAATTTGTACTGTTTAGCTCCGACTTGTATACCTTTAAGCATTTGGTCCCTCCTAATCATGTTTAAGAGAACCTCCAAGACCGATATAAAAAGCAATGGAGAGATTGGGCAACCTTGTCGTGTTCCTTTCTCTATCTTAAATTCTTCCGTCACTACATTATTCACAATTAATTTAGCCTTTTGTTCTAAGTAAATTGCACCTATACCATTTCCAAAACCTTGGCCAACCCCCATCCCCTGTAAACTCTTCTTCATAAAACTCCAGGAAATATTGTCAAAGGCTTTCTCCACATCCACAAATATCAAAACTGCTTTAGTATTTATATTCACTTGTAGTTTTTCTAGAATATTAATTATGTTCCTCGTATTGTCAGACAAGTGTCTGCCCGGAAGAAAGCCCGCTTGGTCTTTATGAATTTCTTCTACTAGTACCTTTTTTAATCTTTTAGCCAAAATGTCTGCAAAAATTTTATAATCCACATTAAGCAAAGATATGGGGCGGTAGTTCTTAAGCTGTGTCTTCTCAGACTCTGTTTTCGGTATAAGTGTAATATATGCTTCCTTCCACGACTCTGGTGCCCTTTTCCCTTCCAATATTTCATTACAAACTTCTTTTAATGGCTGTACTAACCATTCTTTCAGGGATCTATAATATCTTGAGGTCAAACCATCCGGTCCTGGAGATTTGCCCAATTGCATGGTCTGGATGGCCCCTTCTACCTCTTGCTCCGTTATTTTGTAGTTCAACATTAGTTTGTTTTCTTGAGAGATTTTTTGTAGTCCATTTGTTTTCAAAAATCGGTCAATGTCCATTTCTTTCTGCGTCTCCTGTGTATATAATTGTTTAAAGTACCTCTGGAAGCACTTTCTGATCTCCACTGGATTCTGTATATTCTTTCCTTCCACTTCCAAATTTGTAATGGTATTAAGTTTTTGTCTTTTTTTCATTTGCCAAGCCAGCAGTTTCCCACATTTGTCTGCCGATTCAAATGTCTTTTGTCTCATCTGTTTAATTTTCCATTCTATTTCCTGGTTCATCATTTTCATATATTGTACTTGATATAACTTTATCTCTTTCAGGATCTTCTGCGACTTTGGTTTCACTCTCAATTTCTTCTCTCCTTCCTTTATTTTCTCCAAAATCTTGTCTTTTTTCTCATTTTGAACTCTCTTCTTAATTGCATTCTGTTGTATCAGAAATCCTCTCATAACCGCTTTACTTGTGTCCCAGATGACTCTTTTTTCAGTAATGGTGTTCATTTTTATCTCAAAATAATCTCTCAAGGTTTTTTGGGCCTTCTTAGTCACTTCTTCGTTCCTAAACAAAGTGTCATTCATCCTCCATCTAAAGGAACCAGTTGCTGTTAGTTTCATTTCCATCTTCACAGCATTGTGATCGGAGTAAGTTTCAGGGCAGATTTCCACTTTTCTAATCTTCGGAGCCAACCCTCTAGTTACCCAAATTTGGTCAATTCTTGTCCATGTCATTTTGGCCTCAGAGAAGAAAGTTCCCTCTCTTCCCAAAGGGTTCTTCATTCTCCAGATGTCAACTAAATCCATATTGTCAGTCATATCAAAAAAAGTTTTCGGTAGTCTACCATCCTTGGTAACTACCTTTCTTAATGCCTTGTCCATATTTGTAGAGACCACTCCATTCATGTCCCCCATCAAAATCATATTGTAATCCATATAGTCCATCAGAGTCTCATGTAACTTCTTGTAAAATTCTGATTTCCCCTCATTTGGTGCATAGATGCCTACTATCAAAAATTTCTCTCCTTGTGATTGAATGTCAATTGCAACAAATCTTCCTTGGCCATCTTTAAATATAAATTTCGGTGATAGGCTCTCCTTTACATAAAGGACTACTCCTCTTTTTTTGACTTTATCTGATGAAATAAATTCTTGGCCCAGTCTTTTGTTACTCCATATCTTCCTATGTAGCCTTGTCACATGTGTTTCTTGCAAACAAATCAAGTCCAATTGTTCTTTTTTCAATAAATGAAAGACTCTCCGCCTTTTTTCCGGGGAGTTCAGTCCATTCACATTCCAGCTTAATACTTGCAGTGCCATGATGTGATTAGTCTGATTTTCCTCCAACTGCACCCAATGCCTGCTCTTCTTCTGTTGGTAGTGTCGGTGTCGCTAGTCGGTCCAGTCCAAAAGGTAGTGTTGCAATGTCCACTATTCCTCTTTTTGGTGGTCTTCTGTCCAATGCTCTTTGCTCTAGTCCTCTGTCTGGTGATCCTCTGTCCAATGCTCTTGACTCTTTTCCAAGTTCCTTCTGCAGATCTTCCTCATATCTATTCAAAAACTTTGCTTTATCTTCTAATGATCTTATTTTCATTTTCTTTCCTTTAAAGCTGAAGGATAGGCCTTGGGGAAATTCCCACCTAAAGATGATCTGGTTCCTTCTCAGCAGGGCGGCCAAATCTCCGTAATTGGACCTGAGATCCAAAAGATATTTCGGGATATCTTTAAATATTTCCACTCTTGACTGTTGTATTACCAATGTCTTCTGGTAATGCCAACCCAAAATTCTGTCTCTCTCTTCTTTGGATCTGAGGGTAATCAAGCAGTCTCTTATTCTGTTCTTCTCTTTCTTCCCCCCTCTTCCCAGTCTAAAGGCCCTCACTATTTTAAATTCCTCTTGTTTCAAATCCAGCTCCCAAAATACTGCAAGTTCCTGCATGAGAAAGTCTATTAAACTGTCCTTCTCCAGTTCAGGTACAGCTCTGATCCTCAAATTTGTCTGTTTCTCCTTCAGCTCAATCATAGAAAGCGTCAGCTTATGGTCATGAAGTTGCCTCTGCAGGTCTGGAACTTTCTCTGTTTCTAATTGTGTTACCTTAAATTCCACCGAAGTAACTTTTTCCTTAGCTTCCTCTGCAGTCTGTCGTGTCGAATTGGATTCCTGTATCAGTTTCTCAATGGTTTCTGTATTGGCATTCACCTTTTGTCCCAGACTATTTATACTTTCTGTATTTGCGTCAATTTTGGTAACTGCAGTGTCCACTTTTGCATTTGTGGCATCCACTTTTGCATTTGTAGCATCCACTGTTGCATTTGTAGTATCTACTTTCTTATTAAGTTGTTCCAAAGATTCATTTATCTTACTCAATGCAAGAGCTAGGGCTTCTTCTGACGACATTCCTCTTGTTTTTGGTTGTGTTGGTGCAGCCACAGATGAGGCAGATGAAACAGATGAAGCAGAAGGGCCGGATGTTGATGCTCTTCTTAGCCAATTCTTCCCAGACCTTGTTGTTTTGTCTGGGAATAATGGATCTACTTTTTCTTTCCCATCTGCCATAACACTTTTTTTTTTTTTAAGACAAAAAGAACCCAAGGTCGGTCCCACAGTCACACAGCTTTATCTTGACAGTGGAAAATTCCAAAACTGAACCAACTCTTGTAACAGTTTCAAAAGCTTCCTCTAGGGGGAAACAGTTAATGTCTGTTCTTGCATTAATCCAAAATAACTCCTTTAAAAACACAACTCAAATGCAAAATTTAGTTTCCATTTACAGTTACTTTTCTCCTTTTTAAGGTCAAAAGTGGGCAGCAAAAACAATGTATCTCTCTTACTCAGTTAACTGTCAGCGGATGGTCTACTCACAGTCAAGACGCATTTCAAAGTACAGCAGTCTTATTGTCCTATCGGCAGCCCGTTCCCAGGTTCTGAGCGGTGGAATTTTAGCTTCTTTCCCTCTCTCTCTTGCAGGTATATATAGTTAAACTTCCCCCCTCTTCTCCTGCTTCCAAAGGGGGGGGAATTCACTTTCTTTTTAACATTGAAGAATTCGTCTTTTCCAATCGATTCTCCGAGACTTTAGCTTACAGTCTCTTTGCTTTGATCTATTTACAAAATCGGAAGGCGGACTTCCTGTTTAAGCCTCCCCGCTTCGGTGCCAAATTTAAATCTCTCCCCCCCCCTTTAAGATCTTCTAATTTATCCTACTCACGGGTAGATACTTTTAGAATCCAATTGTCCACAGGAAAAAGTCAGCACTCTCCGGCAACGGCTGTGCGGCTTCGCTCCGTGGAAAAAGCAGTCGATTCACAGCACCGCTCCACACACCCCGCTTCGCTCCAGAGCCCCAAATCGGGGTTCCTCACGAGTAAGGGGGGTGCAAAAGGTGCCCGCCGAATCCCACGTTCACAGGCTTCACCCGCCTGTGATCTTTGAAGGGTCTCCGCCTTCACCGTGACGGCCAGACCCGGTTCCCACAGAGCAAATTCCTCCTAGTCAGAGGAATTCCGCCATTACTGATGGCGCTGACTCCGGAAGTCAACTGAAGGAGCACTTTGACATGAAGGATCTTGGTGAGGTATCCAACTATCTTTCTCTGCAGGTGGAGAGGGACCAAGCAGGTAATTTTCTGGTACACCAAACACAGAAAATTGCTGATGTATTAACCAGGTTGAATTGGGTTGATGCAAACCCAGCAGACACACCGATGGTGACAGGTTACCAGGTAGATAGTACTGCTGAAGCGTTTTCTGACACTACGCTGTACAGATGCATTCTAGGCATTCATTGCTAGATGCTCAAGACCTGACATAGCTGTAAGCACTAACCTGCTTAGCAGACATGCTAACAATCCTACTGTCCAGGATTGGAAAGCTCTGAAGCGCATAGCCCGCTATTTGAAAGGGATTTTGCACTACAGGCTGAGGTTCACCAGTCAGAAGACTGGAGGTCTTGAAATCTTTGCAGATGCAAGTTTTGGAAGTGACACCATGGATGGTGTCACGGCTAAAATGGCCGGTGTTTCTTTAATGCGAATAAAGCTGGGTCAGCATGACTCAGCGGCCTGCAGCAGGTTGTATATATAAAGTGAGAAATGTTTGTTTGTGCTGAGGCTGGAGGTTGGGTTGGTTGGTTAGTGCTGGTGTGTATAGTTATTCAGTCGTGTTTTGCACAAAAAAACTTTTAAGAATAAAACTCTGCAAGGATATTCTCGTGGACTCTTTTATGCAGACAAGGGTCCGAGGACCAGGCTGAGGAGACAAAGGGAGGTCAGAACCCTTTCCTTCTTTCTTTTGCTTTTTACAAACACTGACAGGTTATGGGCCCAGTGTTTCTGGAGCATGTGCAGAGTGCAAAACGACTGATGGCATCTCAGCAGGGAGCTGGTGAGTCCTGGTGGTTCCTGGAGCCAGTGGCTGTGCATTGGAACAGTTGGTGGCAAGCTGTAACTGTCTGCAGTGACGCTGGAGTGGCTAGGATCTGAGGATCAGGAAAGCACTCAGCGTCGGCTACTGGAACAGTTTGAACTGCTGGAGGACCACAGTAGGCGACTCACAGAGCGGCTACACCAGTTGCAGAGCCAGGCGGGACCTGAGGGTCAACAGAGGCAGCAGCTAGAAGCCGGTGAGTGCCAGCCAGGACCATCCAGTTGGACTCTAAAGAGAGAGTCCGGAGAGATTGCTGGAGGCCCCACAGAAGGGGCTCAGCAAGCACCAGCAGAGATGGCAGATTTCCAGTCTTCCCAAGCTGTAAATATTGGGGGAGGCATCCTTTTTGAACTTCTCTCAGAAAGCAGCTGGCTGAGTTGGTCAATTAAAATGCAGCAGTTGTTAAGGAGAGATGGACTATGGGACTGTGTTGAAACTGAGGTTTTGAGACGGGACTCTGCTGAGAAAAAACGGCTAGGTGAAAGGGCCCGTGCCCAAATTATGCTGTGTTTGAGCAACTCTCAGTTATTGCATGTAGCAAATGCCAGCACAGCGTTTGAGTGCTGGAATTTATTAAGGGCAATGCATGTCAGAGAAACTGCTGGAACTATAATTTCTCTGACCAGAAGGCTGTTCAGGACTGTTATGAAAGAAGGTGAGAGTTTGGCAACTCATCTTCAAACGCTGAAATCTCTGTTTCTTCAACTACAGCAGAGAGGTAAGCGTTATGATGAGACTGACCAAACATACATTATCCTTTCAAGTTTGCCTGAAAGCTGGTTGCCTGTGATTAACAACATGGAGAGTATGCGTCCCCGAGATCTGACCCTTGAGTATGTGGTTGGCAGATTGACCGAAGAAGCAGAAAGAAGGTCAGATAGACAGGCTGAACTCCAAGAGCGGAGGAGTTACAGCCGAGGGGGCCAGCAGCAGAATCTGCCAATGGAGCAACGCCAAGGTTTGGACTTGGCCATGGCAGTGAGGAGGTGCTATAGATGCAACCAACCCGGGCATCTCCAACGTCAATGCAGGGCAAAACTTCCAGGGGACGACGTGGAGCAGAGACAGCAATCGACCCAGAAACGTAAGCAGAAGGGGTTCTCTTCAGGGAAGAAGAACACGTGTTCTGCTCAGTTTGTGTCTGCATTTTCTCGAGAGGAGAGGAAGATACCTCGAGGAACATGGTTGCTGGACTCTGGGAGCAGCAGGATTATCTGCAACAGTCGGGAGGACTTTAAGACCCTGGGGAAGCCAGCCGATGGAAAAGACTCAATCTATCTTGCTGATGGTCGTAGAAGCAAGATTGATGGCCAGGGAACATGTTTCCTGCAGTGCTTGAACACTACTCTACCAGAGACCCTGTTTGTCAGCAGTTTGGACTATTGTTTACTGTCTGTAAGCTGTTTGATTAATGCAGGGTATAGTGTTAAGTTCATGCAGGATGGTTGCCTGATAAAGAATGGAACTCAGGTATGTGGCCATGCAAAGTTGGAAAATGGGTTATATGTAATGCAAGACAAGCCCGTTAAAGCAGCCCAGGTGGTTCAGGATAATTTGCCAGTTCATAAGGGGTGTGTACATGAACTGCACAGAAAACTGGGTCACGCCAATTTCCGTGTGCTTTCAGAGATGCAAAAGGTGTGCAATAACCTAAAAGTAAATAGCTGTAACTGTTTCCTAGATTGCAATGTATGTAAAATGGCCAAATCTAAGAGGAAGCCTGTGGCTTCTAAAAGTGACAGAGTATCTAAAGAGGTTTTAGAACTTGTCCACTGTGACGTGATAGGCCCTTTCCCACAGAAGACTGAAGGGGGCGCCAGATATGCTTTTCTGGTAATAGATGATAAATCACGTTTCAGTTGGTTGTTTTTGTTAAAGCAGAAATCTGAGTGTTTCCCCACATTCAGAGAATGGGTTGCCCAAGCTGAAAAGCTCTTCGCTCGGCCTGTTGTGCAGTTGCAAACAGATAGGGGTGGAGAATTTCTGAACAAACAATTTGGGACATGGTTGCGACGTAAGGGGATCACCCATCGTTTGACTAACCCTTATAGCCCTGCTGAAAATGGTCTGTGTGAAAGATGTGGGGATGTAATACAGTCAGTAAAGGACTGCCTGCTAGTGGATGCAGGACTGGGTCACAACCATAGGCTGTGGGGCGAGGCTTTTCTGACAGCAAACTTTTTGATTAATAGAACCTGGTCTAGCTCTATAAAAGATATTCCTTATTGTGTGTTGTTTGGGAAAGAACCAGAGTGGACAATGCTCCATAACTGGGGTGCTTGGTCACATGTAAATATCCCCAAAGCTCAGCGCCAGAAAGGGGGCGCTAGAGCGCAGAAACTGCGGTTTGTGGGATATCAGTCCTATGGCAAAGTGTGGCGTTTCAATTTACGCCCAGGACGCGTGGTTCTGTCACGAAGCGCAGACTTTGCTGACCAGGACAGATGGACTGCGATCCATGCCAACCCAGATTGCCTACTGCCCCTGCAAGTAAGAGAAGAGGCTTCTTCTCAGCCATTGGCAACGCAGGAGCAGGATGAGGAGGAGGCACAGATTTCCCCAAAAGATGTGGCAATAGATAATACTTCTCTAGAGGAAGAGGAAGAAGAGCCAGAGATAAGGGGGGAAGAAGACGAAAAATGTTGGGCTGAAGTGAAAAAAGATTTAGAAATCTGGTCAAATTTGAAGCTTTCACTGCTGGGCCGTATTGCTGCGATAAAAATGAATGTATTGCCTAGAATGTTGTTTTTGTTTCAAACATTGCAAATTGTGGACAAAATGGACTGTTTCAAGAGGTGGCAGAGAGATATTTCTAGATTTGTCTGGCAGGGCAAGAAGCCCAGGATAAAATTTAAAATACTAACAGATGCAAAGGAAAGAGGTGGATTTGCCCTGCCAGACCTTAAACTTTATTATGAATCAGCAGCTTTTTGCTGGCTGAAAGAATGGCTGCTTCTTGAAAACACTGACATTTTGGATCTAGAAGGTTTTAACAATGTATTTGGATGGCATGCATATCTGTGGTATGATAAGGTCAAAGCACACAAAGCATTTAAAAATCATATTGTCAGGAAAGCTTTGTTTAATGTTTAATGTTTGGATAAGATATAAGGACTTATTGGAAAATAAAACCCCAAGGTGGCTGTCACCGATGGAAGCGAAAGCTCTGAAAAAGCTCAATATGGAGGTCAAATGGCTGAAATATTGGGAAATTTTAGAACAAGATGGAGATAGATTGAAACTGCAGAGTTTTGAAAAACTAAAAAATAAAGTGCGAGACTGGCTTCATTATTATCAGATAATGGAGGCATACAATTTGGACAAGAAAATTGGCTTCCAGGTGGAAAAATCAAAATTAGAAACAGAACTGTTAGAACCCAAAACTAAGAATTTGTCAAGAATGTATAACTTGCTGCTGAAATGGAATACCCAGGATGAAACGGTGAAATCTGCTATGATTAAATGGGCACAAGATGTTGGACATAATATTATGTTTGCTGACTGGGAACAAGGATTTGTTGCGACCTCATCCTGTGAGGCAGAATATGGGAGCCTGTTGCTAGCATGCAATGAAATCAAGTGGTTTATACAGATACTAAAAGATCTACCATATTTTTCGCCCTATAGGACACACTTTTTCCCCTCCAAAAATGAAGGGGAAATGTGTGTGTGTCCTATGGGGCGAATGCAGGCTTTCGCTGAAGCCTGGGAAGCGAGAGGGGTCGATGCGCACCAACCCTTCTCGCTCTCCAGGCTTCAGGAGAGCCGCAGCGCCAGCCCCACAAGGTCGGGGGACAGCGGGGAGGCGGAACGCCGCCATCCCGCTGTCTCCCGATGTGGTTTGGAGGCTGACAGCGGGGAGACGCGTGCTTCTCCCCGCCGCCAGCCCCGCAAGCTCTGGGGACAGCTGGGAGGCGCAGCGCGTCTTCCCGCTGTCCCCGGACCTGGTCTGCAGGCGGGCGGCGGGGAGAAGAGCGCTTCTCCCCGCCGCCTGCCCCGCAAGCTCCGGGGACAGCTGGGAGGCGCAGCGCGTCTTCCCGCTGTCCCCGGACCTGGTCTGCAGGCGGGCGGTGGGGAGAAGAGCGCTTCTCCCCGCTGCCTGCCCCGCAAGCTCCGGGGACAGCTGGGAGGCACAGCGCGTCTTCCAGCTGTCCCCGGACCTGGTCTGCAGGCGGGCGGTGGGAAGAAGAGCGCTTCTCCCCGCTGCCTGCCCTGCAAGCTCCGGGGACAGCTGGGAGGCTCAGCGCGTCTTCCCGCTGTCCCTGGACCTGGTCTGCAGGCGGGCGGCGGGGAGAAGAGCGCTTCTCCCCGCTGCCGGCCCCACAAGCGCCTGGGGGGAAATAAATTTTTTTTTCTTTATTTCCCCCCCAAAAAAACTTGGTGCGTCCTATGGGCCGGTGCGTCCTATGGGGCGAAAAATACGGTAGATTGTAAAGTAGATTTGCCTATCCAAGTGTATGAAGATAGCCAATCGTGCATTGCATTAGCGGGCTCAGAAATAATGAAATCCGCATCCAAAACATATTGCTATCCGGCATGCAAATGTGAAAGATTGTGTACAGAATGGGGTAATCAATTTGAGAGGCAATACCTCTAATTTGCTGGAAGATATGCTCACCCGTTCTTGCAATTAGAGTTAATTGGGTGCTCTCCCTACTTGTTATTCCTTCCTCTCTGAGGAGCACAGGATCAGCTTGCCCCATTGCTGGATCCAGTTCCACGCTCTCACCTTGAATACTCTCCCCACACTCACAATCATCTTCAAGAGGAGAAAACCGGTTTTTTGTTGGAACTGTAAAAGCAGATTTGTTAAAAAAGTCCTCTATTTTAGATTGTTTGGGAACCGGTGAGAGAGCTACATCCTCTGGGTCCCTGTGGCGTTTACTAGCAGGCATAGCGTCACCGTGGGGAGTAAACAGGGAGAGGTTTCCCCAACCAAAAAAGAGAGAAAAGAATAGAAAGTGCTCAGTTTGTTCAATTTAAGAGCTTCTCTGTGTGGAGGCTGCCAGGAGTTTCAGGAACAAGGTATAGAAGGGAGTTGGCGGTTAATAGCTAGCAGCTGGCGGCCTGCCCAGGATGCTTCACAGAACTTGCCCAGGATGTCTCCCACAGCATAGACAAGAAGGTGCTGCCAGAATCTCAGGAAGTTAAAAAGTGGAGAAGTAAAAAAGGAAAAACTACTTCCCTGGGTGACAGTCAACGCCAACTACAGTCCTGTTATCTGCGGAGCTCCGAAGCCTGCCTGCCTGCCAAGCCGTCGCCATCTTGGACTCCCAGCAGGTAGAGCTAAGTGTCATCAGCATATTGGTCACAGCTCAGCCCAAAGCTTGGGACAATCTGGGCAAGGGGGCGCATAAAGATGTTAAAAAGCACCGGGGAGAGGATTGCGCCCTGTGGCACTCCACACACCAAGGAGTGGCACGACAACATCTCCCTCCCTAGCACCACCCTCTGTCCCCGACCAGAGATAAAAGAGCACAGCTATGCCCTATATCCCCACTTCGGCGAGGCGGTGGTCCAGAAGATCATGATTGACCATGTCAAAGGCTGCTGACAAAGCGAGAGCTAGCGGATGCAATGGAAGCTGCGAAGTAAGATTTCTTAGCAGCTTGCATAGCCATCTCATAGGCTTTCATAAGCGTCCTATAAGATGTTCTTGAAGCTCCGTCACGAGTCTGTCGCCATACCCGCTCTAGCCGTCTGAGATCCCGCTTCATTTTCCGGAGCGCCTCAGTAAACCAAGGGGCCCGGTTTTGACGGGGTCCCAGAGGGCGCTTAGGCACGATCTCATCGATGGCTGCCAAGAACCGGTTATTCCAGTCCTCGACAAGGTCATCTAATGAGTCGCCAGGAGGAGCAGGGTCCCGCAAGGCCTGACAGAATCTATCAGGATCCATCAGCCTTCGCGGGCGAGCCCAAATAGGCTCGCAACCCGAGCAGGGGAGGAGCAGGAAGTCAATCTTGGCTTTCAGAGCGTAGTGATCAGACCATAGCACTTCCACAGGGGGGAGCATGATCACATCTATGCCAGCACCAAAGATCAGATCCAGTGTGTGGCCTGCTTGATGAGTGGGGCCCAAAGCAAACTGGGAGAGCCCTAGTGTTGCCATGGAAGTCACTAGGTCCAGAGCCTGTGAGGAGGGGGCGGCATCGGCATGGACGTTGAAGTCTCCCAAAACCAATAGGCTTGGGAACTCCAAGGCCCAGCCCGCCGCCACCTCCAACAGGTCTGACAGGGTGGCTGCCGGTGCGCTGGGTGGTCGGTACACCAGCCAGACAGCCAAGCTCTCCTTGGTGCCCCACACGAGACCAACACATTCAATGCCGGAGATTGCCGGTGCTGGCAGAGCTCTGAAAGAGCAATCCTCTGGGATTAGCAATGCTACTCCTCCCCCCCCCGACCCACAGTCCGTGATTGATGGAGGACAGAGAAGCCTGGGGGTGTTATCTCATGTAGGGAGACTACTTCGCCTTCCCGTACCCAGGTCTCCGTCACGCAAGCCAGGTCAATCCCCTGCGAGACAAAAAAGTCACCCATGGTGGCGGTTTTGTTGCCTATGGACCTAGCATTGCACAACACCAATGACGGAGGTGGGTAATCCCTGCTCGCCCTACCCTCGTATCTTGGGATGGGGCGTAGATTGGAAGGGGTTCGAGCATCACTGCATCTCAAAACCCTTCGCCGATAGTGATATCTAGCCCCACCGCCATTCCTCCCTAGCCCTTCAATAGTGGGAATCCCAGACCCCATACTAGCCTCCCCAATAGAGGGGTAACTGTTAGGATATTTCCATTCCACCTTAAGAAGGGAGCAGGTTGTTGTGTCACAGCCTGCGTATTTCCTGTTCACAGGAAGTTTATGTTTTGTACATAGATTTTATTTTCTCTCTCTGCGTCTGAACACGCAAGCAGGCAGTCATGTTTTTTCTTTGTTCTGATCAACGCTGAATAAAGTTGTAAATAATGCTCTCCTGAGTGCACCTTTCGTTGTGCGAACTCTGCTGAAAGAGCGTGCACCAGCCTTGGAATGTGGCATGTTATTTCTGAGGCTCGTGTCGCTAATTGACTGATACTGTATCTACGGGAGATCGATGGATCGTCCGGAGACGGCATGGGGGCATGATGGCTTTTGTCTCCCTGGCAGTATCCCAACAGTAACATCCCCTCACTGACAAGTCATCCCTGGGCCAGGACTCCTGGGTCAAAATGGTAAGGGGAAGAGGTGAAGGTTTGATAGGGTAAGTATCCCTAGAAGATAAAACCCAACCAACCGCACCCCAAGCGGGGAGGGCGGTCCCACGGTGTTTCGTTAACTGTCAATCCCCCTCTCCCTCCTGGATTGATTGGAGGACTGTTGGTTCTATCTGTGGCTGTGGGAGTATTAATGAGGCATGTGCTATAAAATGTGGATCACTGCACTTCCGGGTCAGCGCCATTGGTGAATGGCGGAGTTCCTCCAACCGGAGGAACGGGCTCCGTGGAAACTGGGTCTTCCCGCCGCGGCGAAGGTGGGGACCCGCTAGAAATCCCAGGCGGAGGAAGCCTGGGAACGTGGGGTTCTGCAGGGCACCAGAAGCGCCCCCCTACTCACGGGGAATCCCATCTTGGGGCTCCGGAGCGAAGTGGGGTGAGAAGCGCGGTGCTATGAACTGACCGCTACTTTCACAGAGTGAAGCCGCACAGCCATTGCCAGAGAGCACTGACTTTTTCCTGTGGACAATTGGACTTAAAACAAGTACCCGTGAGTAGAAACGGAAAATTGGATCAAGAAATTGTTTAATTTGGTATCGAAGCGGGAAGGTGCAAACAGGAAGTCCGCCTTCCGCTTTTTTGTATATAGACTAAAGCAAAAATTTTGCAAGCTAAAGCCGGGAAGCTGTCAAAAAAGACTAAATTTCCTTCATTCAGAATTACTGAAACCCCCCTTGGAAGTATATGGGGAAAGATGGAAAGGATTTGTTGATTTAATTATTAGGTTAAATTGTTAAGATAAATTGTATAACAAAAATTGAGAAAGATGGAAAGAATTTGCTGAAATAACTATTAAACTAGAATACAAAAAGGGAGGTGTGAGGAGGTCAATGAAACAAGCAAATGGAAATTATGGATATGCAATTTGGGATTTGTGTTTTTTTTTTTCTTCGTTTTTTTCTTGTTTATTTTCTTTTACTGTATTGTCGTATATTTTGTGCTTTTCTCTTTTTTCTATTTTTTTTCTCTTTTTTTGTATTGTAGTGTTGTTGTTTTTTATTTTTTATTTTTCTTGTAATCCTGAAATTATCAATAAATATTATTAAAATATATAGATATATAAAATTTGGATCACTGGCCAACAAAGAGCCAGCTTCGAGTTTGGAAGATCTGTCCATCCTGTCTCGCCAGGAGTACAGTAGAGAAGGTTGATCATTCTGATAAATTTTTGGAACATTAGGCAAAGGTCCAGATGTAGATTGGGTGCTGGATTTCTCCAGATTTTCAGCAACGTAGAGTTCTTTAGGTGTTGTTGCCATAGAAATGTCGGAGGCGCCAAATTCCTCATCTACTTCGGTGTCGCTTGAAAAGGAACAGGGAGTTGCACTGATGTCTTTCTATGGGATAAAGAGCTGTTGGACCTCTTTAAATATTGTGCTCTAGGCTCTACTGTCCTTATATTTTGGGTAGAAATCTCAGTCTTTATACTCATTAGCCTCTTCTTCAGGTCTTGTAAATCTAGGCTTACAGAATTCTTTTCTTCCTTCGGGCAGTTAGTATTTCTAGTGTTAAGCTTGCTTTCCCTTGTCCGCATTAGCTTTGACTCTATGCAAGGAACCAATTGCCTCCTTGTTTCGTCCTTAAATACCCTCACTGGGCGGAGAGAGTGGAACCACCATAGAGTATCCTTTATCTCCATGAGTCGAGATGGGAGGGCTGATGACCTAAAGGTCATAAATAGGCACGTGATGGTTCCCAAGGTAGGCAGGAAGTGGAAATTTTCGGACTTCTGGCTTGGCGCCATCGGTAATGGCGGATTCCCTCTGACTTTCTGAGGGACCAGCTCCGCGGGATCGGGTCTGCACCGCTGCGGCGAAGCGGGGACCCTTCAAAAATCACAGGCGGGTGAAGCCTGTGAACGTGGGACTCGGCGGGCACCTTTTGCGCACCCCCCCAATTTGCGAAGGAACCCATTTACGGGCTCCAGAGTGAAATGGGGTGAGCGGCGCGGTGCTGAGAGTTGACTGCTTCTCCCGCGGAGTGAAGCCGCACAGCTGTTATCGGAGAGCGCTGACTTTTTCCTGGGACAATTTGACTTCAAAAGCAACTACCCGTGAGTAGGATAAAATTGGATTTAAAGGGAGAAAACAATTAATTCGGCACCGAAGCGGGGAGGCATAAACAGGAAGTCCGCCTTCCGTTTCTTGTAAACAGATCAAAGCAAAGAGACTGTAAGCGGAAACTTTGAAAGACGTTTGAAAAAAGACTCAAATCCTAACATCAGAAAAGCGATCTCCCCTCCGGATTGCAGGAGAGGAGGGGAGAAAGGTTTGAACTGTATTTATCTGCAAAAAAAGAGAGGAAAGGAAGCTAAAATCCACCACTTAGAACCTGGGAACGGACTGCCTAGGGACAAGGAATGCCGTTCTGTGAAAGCACTATTGGTAAATAGAGTACTGTTGACAGCTAACTCTGCAAGAGAGATACAGTGTTTCTGGACTTCTCCTGGTTTTAAAGTAACTGGAGATTAAGTGCAATTGAAACTGTCGTCTTTTTGTGAATTGGGGGATTTATAAAGGTTATTTTCTTTTCAAAGTTACAAGTTTTGACTGCTACCGTGTCCCCCTAGAGGAGGTTTGACATTGCTACAATAACAACTGGGCCAGGGGAATTTTCCACTTCAAAACAAATCCTAGCCGTGGGACTGACCTTGGATTCTAATTAGAGTGTTATGGCAGATGGAAGAGGAAAGTTAGAGTTGATTCAGGAAAAAACTACCAGGTCTGGCAGATCCTTTCGTACAGATACTGGGTCGCAGCGAAGAGCTTCAACATCTGGTCCTTCTGGACCATCTGGATTATCAGGGGCTGCACCTCTACAAGTTTCCAGAGGTACTTTAAACAATTATATACACAAGGGCCACAGAAAGAATTTGACATAGATCGATTTTTGAAGATAAATGGACTACAAAAAATCTCTCAAGAAAGTAAATTAATGTTGAACTATAAAATATCTGAACAAGAAGTAGAAGGTGCCATTCAAAACATGCAACTAGGCAAATCTCCAGGACCAGATGGGCTGACTTCTAGATACTATAGATCCTTGAAAGAGTGGTTAGTACAACCTCTAAAAGAAGTCTGCAATGAAATATTGGAAGGGAAAAGGGCACCAGAGTCATGGAAAGAAGCGTATATTACACTTGTACCGAAAACAGAGACTGAAAAGACTCAGCTTAAGAACTACCGCCCCATATCATTACTTAATGTGGATTACAAAATTTTTGCAGATATTTTGGCCAAGAGATTGAAAAAAGTGTTGATGGAAGAGATTCATAAAGACCAAGCGGGCTTTCTCCCGGGTAGACACTTGTCTGACAATTTGAGGAATATAATTAATATTTTAGAAAAACTAGAAGTGAATATCAACACTAAGGCAGTTTTGATATTTGTGGACGCGGAGAAAGCTTTTGATAATATTTCTTGGAGCTTTATGAAGAAGAACTTACAGGGGATGGGGGTGGGTGAAGGATTTGAAAATGGTATAGGTGCAATTTATTCTGAACAAAAGGCCAAGTTAATTGTTAATAATGAGGTGACGGAGGAATTCAAGATAGAAAAAGGGACACGACAAGGCTGCCCAATTTCGCATTGCTTTTTATATCAGTCCTGGAGGTTTTGTTGAATATGATTAGAAGGGACCAGTTGGTCAAAGGTATACAAGTCGGAGCTAGACAGTATAAATTGAGAGCTTTTGCAGACGATTTAGTATTGACATTACAGGAGCCAGAATCTAGTACTAAAAGAGTTTTGGAATTGATTCAAGAATTTGGTCAAGTTGCAGGATTTAAACTGAATAAGTTAAAAACAAAGGTTTTAGAGAAAAATTTAACAGTGATTGAAAGAGAAAGGTTTCAGAATGAGACAGGTTTAACAGTGGTTAAGAAAGTGAAATACCTTGGGATTAATATGACAGCTAAAAATGGGAACTTATTTAAAGACAATTATGAAAAATGTTGGACGGAAGTGAAAAAAGACTTAGAAATTTGGTCAAATTTGAAGCTTTCATTGCTAGGCCGTATTGCTGCGATAAAAATGAATGTATTGCCTAGAATGTTGTTTCTGTTTCAAACATTGCAAATTGTGGACAAAATGGATTGCTTCAAGAAGTGGCAGAGAGATATCTCTAGATTTGTCTGGCAGGGCAAGAAGCCCAGAATAAAATTTAAAATATTAATGGATGCAAAGGAAAGAAGTGGATTTGCCCTGCCAGACCTTAAACTTTATTATGAATCAGCAGCTTTTTGCTGGCTGAAAGAATGGCTGCTTCTTGAAAACACAGACATTTTGGATTTAGAAGGCTTTAATAATGTATTTGGATGGCATGCATATTTGTGGTATGATAAGGTCAAAGCACATAAAGCATTTAAGAATCATATTGTCAGGAAAGCATTGTTTAATGTCTGGATAAGATATAAGGATTTATTGGAAAACAAAACCCCAAGGTGGCTGTCACCGATGGAAGCAAAAGCACAGAAAAAGCTCAATATGGAGGCCAAATGGCCGAAATATTGGGAAATTTTGGAACAAGAGGGAGATAGACTGAAATTGTAGAGTTTTGAGAAACTAAAAAACAAAGTGCGAGACTGGCTTCATTATTATCAGATAATGGAGGCATATAATTTGGACAAGAAAATTGGCTTCCAGGTGGAAAAATCAAAATTAGAAACAGAACTGTTAGAACCCAAAACTAAGATTTTGTCAAAGATGTATAACTTGCTGTTGAAATGGAATACTCAGGATGAAACGGTGAAATCTGCTATGATTAAATGGGCACAAGATGTTGGACATAACATAATGATGGCTGACTGGGAACAGTTATGGACCACAGGTATGAAGTTTACGGCATGCAATGCCTTAAGAGAAAATATTATGAAAATGGTATACAGGTGGTACATGACCCCAGTCAAGCTTGCAAAAATCTATCATTTGCCCGATAATAAATGTTGGAAATGCAAAGAAACTGAAGGTACATTCTTTCACCTTTGGTGGACGTGCCCAAGGATTAAGGCTTTCTGGGAGATGATCTATAATGAATTAAAAAAGGTATTTAAATATACCTTCTTGAAGAAACCAGAGGCCTTTCTTCTGGGCATAGTCGGCCAATTGGTGCCAAAGAAGGACAGAACTTTTTTTATGTATGCCACAACAGCAGCAAGAATACTCATTGCAAAGTATTGGAAGACACAAGATCTACCCACTCTGGAAGAATGGCAGATGAAGTTGATGGACTATATGGAACTGGTGGAAATGACTGGCAGAATCCGAGACCAGGGAGAAGAGTCGGTGGAAGAAGATTGGAAGAAATTTAAAGACTATTTACAGAAATATTGTAAAATTAATGAATGTTAGAATGATGTTGGATAGAAAGTAGGTGGTTTCTAGCTGTAATACTATAAGGGAATATGAAAAATGGATTACTAACAGGTAAAAATTTAACGTTACAATATTTTAAGATTAAAGACTAGGATAAACAAAGAGGGGAAGGATTTGCTGAACCAACAAACTGAACTGGAATACAAAAAAGGGAGGCGTGAGGAGGTCCGGGAAACAAGCTAATGAAAAATAAGTAACGGAAAGATTGAGTTGTTTTTAACTATTTTTATTTTGTATTTTTCTTTTTTCTATTTTTATTTTGTAATATCTTGAAAAGTTCAATAAATATCTTATAAAAAAAAAAAGGAAGTGGAAATTTTCTAGATCTCCATTTCGGTAATGGTAATTTAGGAGCTGAGACAAGGAGCTGAGACAAGGACATGCCATTTGGATAGGATTTAAAAAGATATTTCTACAAGCAAGGAGTTTGCCATTAGGGAGCATTAAAACATGCATTTCCTGTGAAATGGTGATTTGTTATTATGCACATTAGTCTAAGTGAAGACTGTGATTGATTGCATACAAAGCAGCTTCCTAGACGCTGTAAACATACAGCGGCCATCATGAGTCATTTTATAATGCATTATGTAGCACATGCTGCCCAATTGCTCCTCATGCTGTTCTCTCTTGGAGCAAGCAGGAGAAGCAAAGCACAAGGCCTTGGCACCACATCACGTCTGAACCCGGGACTGTGGCCTTATCATAATAAGCAACAATTGCCAGCCAATCTGAAGTCCCTGCTTATGGCTGGCCTGCTGACTGTGGCTCGTTAGGAAGCAACAAACCATGACCAGGTGTAATGGGGAAAACAAAGCTTCCAGGTTTGTTTATCCTACTTGTGCCAGGAGCAAAGGGGGAGAAATGAAGCAATGGTCACAAGCATCTTGCAACCGTAAGTCAGAAAGTCGATGGTGATGTGTGAATACAGAGATTACAACACCCTTGCACTCACCATGATTAAGGGAGTTCAGCAACGTCTTCTAGCGCAAGCAAAAATGGACCCACTGGGTTTGGGTCCCCTCTTTCCAAACTGGTTCCTACTGGAATCCTGATGGGAGTTTTGTTTAAGATGCAAAGTGTGTTTTGTTGATGCAGAAAAGTGGACTCGATTAACTAAGCAAGGGCATTCAGAGTAGAGTAACTCAACAGATAACGTTGAATACCAAGAGCTGTTGTGTTTTTCTGAAATCTGTTCAGGCAAAAAGTGTTCAGTACCAGATACACCTGCCCTGTGGTGCTGAAGAATTCTGTGTGAATTACAGAACATGAACTGGTTACTTGACTAGGAGCCAGGAGCACGTAAAAAGGGAGGGGGCACCTCACAAACATGAATTATATCTACATCACCAAAGGAAAACCACAAATAAACACTGACAGTCCTTTAAGAACTCGTTTCTTATTAAATGCAGGTAAATTGTATTAAGATGTCTGTGACCCTGTCCTTGGGAAATGGCAGAGGTCACAAAACCTAGCAGAGAATTCTGCCAATTATTCCACCTGTTATTTATGTACCCCAAAAGTAATAGTGTAGTGTCCTGTGGGGGAGGTGTCCAGTCTCAAGTCAAACAAGAGCATGTAATAACCCATCTGAATATGGCAACTGTAAGCTCTGACTCACTTGCTAAATATTCTCCTTTCCTTGTCATGGTATCACATGGCAATTGCTGCCTACCGTCAAGAACAGTCCATTATGCAGATGTAGTTTTGGTTACTGCATTTTGCTAACTTGGGTGCCGTTTTTCATCTGCCACCAGACAACTCACCCCCACCCCCCAAAAAAACCGATCACTGCAAGGATTCAGGAAACTGTGTAAGGATCGAGGCACCCGAACACATAGTTTTGATAGAACTTTTATGCAACGACTAGACTGGTGAAGTGTTAGGTTCCATACAGCATCGTCCAACAGTAGTGCTTGCTGTACCCCTCCAGTTTGGTGTGCATTAAGGATTCTGCACAGGAATTCAGTTTTTCCCATCACGACTCAAAGAAGTGACCTCCAAAATACATTGTGCAACTTTCTCCAATGGGTAAAATGCCTTCATGGTGACTGAAACACGAGGCAAAGCAGAGGTGGATTTAGGGCAGTGAAGCTCTTCCCCTGCACAGGATGTGGGGGGCCAGAAGGGAGCCTTCCTGCCTCCTTCCCCAAGCCTAGTTAGCGCTCTCCCAGCTTTGGGACTGAGATGAGAGGGCTCTAGGACCCCACCAGAGCCTTGTGCATCCTTCCCCAAGCCTGACCCCTCCCCTGCCTGGCTTTGGGAAGGCACCAGGAGGGCACCATATTACCAAGGTCCCTCCCTGGGCAAAGTGTCACTTGTTCTTCAGTAAGAGTGCCTGTGCAAACAGAACAGAAACGGTGATGGTAGGGATGAATGGAAATGACCTTCCGTTGAGCACTCTGTCTTAAGCTCCCCTCGAAAGCTGGGGGATGCATATAGGTTCTGGTAAGACCAGACACATTTGCACAGAGTATTTGATCCCCACAGCCCATGTTCACGGAGACAATGCCATCTGTGGAAGTCCTAACCATGCCACATGATTGACAGGCTATGTGCAAGTCTAATATGGGGTGTGTGCAGCTAGGCCCCTGCAGCAGGCTGCGGGGAGACTAAGGAAGCCTCCCTTTTTAAAAAGGTGTTCAATCCAGTGCTGAACTGGAAGCGTAACACTGGCCCTCCAAGCTGTCACGGGTGAGGTTTCACTATGTTACGAGACGCCTTAAAATCGAATAAACAAGAAACATGGGGGAAAATATTATGAGACTCACCGCAGCCGATTAAGGCCTGGTGAGATGCTGCTGATTAGCTGGATAGCCCATGTTTTCTACCAACGGAAGATTGGCTGGCATACATTTAAAATACAGGTAGGTAGCCGTGTTGGTCTGCCGTAGTTGAAACAAAATAAAAAAATGCCTTCCAGTAGCACCTTAGAGACCAACTAAGTTTGTGATTGGTATGAGCTTTTGTGTGCTCATGTATCTGAAGAAGTGTCATACCAAGAACAAACTTAGTTGGTCTCTAAGGTGCTACTGGAAGGCATTTTTTATACATTTAAGAGAAAGTCTTTCATTTAAGAGTTATCAACATAAAACGTTTTAAAGCAATTAGACCTATTAGTACAGCAGCATCCAGACTTCCGGTTAGCGCCAGCAGCTAATGGCCGATCTCCTTTGATTTCGGAGGGGATTAGCTTCGTGAAAAGTGGGTCCTGTGCGTTACGGCGAAGCGGGGACCCCTAGAAATCGCAGGCGCTGAAGCCTGCGAACGTGGAGACTCGGCGGGCACCTTGGAGCGCCCCCCCCAACTCGCGAGGAAGCCTCTTTTGAGGCTTCGGAATGGAGCGGGGGAGAAGCGCGGTGCTGTGAGTGGACTGCTGCTTTCACGGAGCGAAGCCGTGTTGCCGTTGCTGGAGAGCGCTGACTTATTCCTGGAACATTTGGACTGAAATTCAATCGTGAGTAGAGGAATTGGACTAAAAAAAAAGTTTTAATTGGACTGAAACTGGATTAAAAGTGGAAAGGTTTTATTAGAAAAGAAAAAAACGTCAAAATTGGCTACCGCGGTGGGAAGTGTAAACAGGAAGTCCGCTTCCCCGCCTTGTAAACAGAGTAAAGCATAGAGACTTTGAGCTAAACGTGGGAAATTGATGTTTTCTTCTGACCTGAGAACTTTGGCTGAATCTACCCTTCGGAGGGATAAAGGAAAAGGTTTTTGTTTATTTCTTCCGGACTGTTTAAAGACTTAAAGAGCAATCTGTCAGTGAGACGTCTCAGCTGTCAAAATCTGACAGTGTTATCTGTTGGCTGTAAGGAGGATATATTGTGGCCAATCTCGCTGGGGAAAATAATTGGAAAAGATACATTGTGGACTCTCCCTCTTTGTTTTTACTTAGTTTCTCTTTCCTGCCATTTAAGAAGGAAAGTAACTGATTTGGTGGTAACAGTGTCCACCTAGTGGGACTCCCTGAAATTACAGTAAAGGAATTTTCCACTTGTAAACAGGAACAGCATACTTGGGAAAAGAATTTGACCTTCACATTGTTATGGCAGATGGCCAGAAATTAGACCCGTCAGTTTTGAGATCTGGGAAACCTTGGGGGCATCGAAGGCAATCATCTGCTGGCTTGCCCACATCAGTAACACAACCTAAGTCTAGTGGAATGTCTGAAGAAATCTTAGCTAATGCCCTGGCTAAGATTAATGAATCTTTACAGCAACTTAGTACAAGGGTGGAGGAGACGAATAAGAAAGTGCAGGAAACGAACCAGAAAGTGGACATTGCAAATAAAAAAATTGATTTAAACACAGAAACACTAGACAACTTGGAGAAAAAGGTAAACAGCAATACGGAATCTATTCAGAGATTATTGCAGGACTCAAAGTCTATACAGGAAAAGACTGCTGCTGTGGAATTCAAATTGGGGCAATTGGAAACTGAGAAGGTACCAGACCTACAGAAAGAGATTGCAGAACATAAGCTGACATTGTCTATGATTGATCTCAAAGACAAACAAACCAATCTAAGAATTAGAGCTGTTCCTGAACTGGAGAAAGGCACCTTGATAGATTTTTTGACACAAGAATTTGTGGAATTTTGGAAATCGGACCTGAAACAAGAGGACTTTAAGATCGTGAGGGCCTTTAGATTGGGGAAAGGAGGAAGAAAGATTAAAATAAGGGACTGTTTGATTACCCTCCGATCCAAAGAAGAGAGGGACAAAATTTTGGGCCTGCATTACGAGAAACCCTTGACAATTCTACAATCAAAAGTGGAGATTTTCAAAGATATACCAAAACATCTTTTGGACCTGTGATGGGACGATGAGCTGCTTGTGTGTAAAATCCTAGTCCCTCAGAGTTTGGTCAAGTTTGCAAACCTCTGTCTGTAACGGAGCCCCTTAAACATGGCTCCGTCAGTCGCTGGCAGATTCCGACAGTGGTTGCTTTCGGAATCGCTTCCAACATAAAAGCTCCTTAACGGAAACACGTCTTCTGGACTCTCTGCGTGACAGTTTCCGGCGAGGAGTGGGTGTCCCTACAGGAGGTCCTGAAACCTCCCCACTGTTTTCGCTGGAAGTGTCTCTGAGCCATCCCTCCAGCTCCCTTTCCCTCAGCTCAGCTCCTCTCCCCCTACTGGTTCCCTCTTCAGCTGCTGAGTCTCTCCCAACCTGTGTGAGCCCTTTCACTTCCCTTCCTTCCGATGGCAGTTCCCTGACATCCACCTCCCCTCCAGGGCCCCCTTCATCCCCTCTCGCCCCCTCCTCTACGGGCGGTGAGGAGGCAAAACCCCGGAATGAACTTCCTTCATCTTCCGATGTCCCGAACACTTCTCTCCACCTGTTGCGGTTCCTGGTCTCGAAGTACTCCTCCTCCTCAGAGTCCATCTCCCCTTCCCCTTCCGATTCCGAGAATCCTTCCAACTCCTCCTCCTCATCGGTGGTCCCAAAGTATTCCCTCCGGAACCTCTCCACTGGCTGAGGTTTCCTTGGGAACCTTTGATGGAACGTTTCTATCAATACCTCGTCATTGATATCTTCTGCCATTACCCAAGTGTTTTCTGACTCCGGTTCTCCTTCCCACGCTACCAAATACTCCACCTGATCCCCCTTCCATCTGGCGTCAAGGATTTCTGCCACATGGCTGCTGCATTCCCTTTCTTCTATGACCGGTCCCCGAGTGGCCATCCCTTCTCGTCCCCCCTCATACGGTGACAGTAACGACCTGTGAAATACTGGGTGCAGTTTCATGTGGTTGGGTAACCGGAGCCTGAAAGCCACTGGGTTGACCTGTTGAATGACCTCAAAGGGACCCAATCTCCTGGGTCTTAATTTCTTACAACCTCCTTTGAACGGCAACCCTTGGGTTGACAGCCACACCCTATCTCCCACCCTTATGGTTTCACCTTCCCTTCGGTTCTTGTCTGCCTGCCTCTTGTATTCTTCCTTCGCCCTTTCTAAGTTGAGTTGGAGCTGACGATGGATTGCTTCCATTTCTTCTACAAACTGCTCGGCTGCCGGGACACCCCATCTCTCCCCTTCTCCCCCTGGGAAAGCCCTGGGATGACACCCATAATTAGCCAAGAAGGGGCTCATCCCTGTGGACACATTCTCGGCATTGTTGTAGGCAAATTCCGCCAGCGCCAACTTTTCTACCCAGTCATTCTCTCTGTCATTGACATAACACCTCAGGTATTGCTGGAGGACCCCGTTTGCTCTTTCCGCCTGCCTGTTGGTTTCAGGGTGCCGGGCAGTCGAAAAGTTGACCTCCACCTGCAGTAAGCTCATGAGCTTCCTCCAGAACCTGGAAGTAAATTGTTTTCCTCGGTCTGAGACCACCCTCAATGGCACCCCGTGCAACCTAAAAATGTGTTCTACAAATAACTTCGCTGTCTCTTCCGCCGTGACTGCATGCGAGCAGGCTACAAAGTGGCACATCTTTGTTAGTAGGTCTACCACCACCATGATGGCTGTTTTCCCCTTGCACTTCGGCAGATCAGTCATAAAATCTATCGACACTGCCTCCCAAGGTCGTTCTGGGGTTGGTAAGGGTTCTAATAGCCCCGCCGGTGCCCGCCTCTCCCCTTTGGCTCGCTGGCATTGCTCACACCCTCTTACATACTCCCGTACATCTTCCCTCACCTTAGGCCACCAAAATTCCCTGGTGACCAACCACATGGTTTTGTGTTGTCCAAAATGCCCCGCCGTGGGGCTGTCGTGCAACTGCTTGAGTACCCTCCCCCTTAAGTCTCCTTCAGGGATATACAGTGCCCCTTTGTAATACAAAGCTCCATTTCTTTCCTCGAAACCCCCTGGTTCCTCTCCCTCACCCCTAAGACCTCTGAGCTTATTCTGGGCGTATTCATCATTCTCTGTTTCCTCTACCAGTTCTCTTTGTCCCACCAATGCCGCCCCACACACCCAGCGGTCCTCTGGAATGACATGTCTCTCTTCGGGTGCTCCCTCCCCCTCCAAATATTCAGGTTTGCGTGAGAGAGCGTCCGCCCTAATGTTCTCTGGGCCTGGCACGTAACAAATCTCAAAGTTAAATTTGGAGAACTCCTGGGCCCATCTCACTTGCCGTTGGTTGAGCACTCGTGCCGTCCTCCAATACTCTAGGTTCTTGTGGTCAGTGCACACTTGCACCTTATGTTGTGCGCCAATTAGCAGGTGCCTCCATCTCCGGAACGCCTCATGAATGGCTAGTAGTTCTCGGTCATACACCGTGTAGTTCCTCTCGGATTTGTTCAGCTTTCGCGAAAAAAAGGCACACGGTCTCCACTCTGACTCCTCCTTCCCTGGCTGCAGAAGCACCGCCCCAATAGCTCTGTCTGATGCGTCAGTTTCCACTCTCATCGGTTTTTGTAAATCCACATGCAGGAGTTGTTGTTCCGAGGCGAAGGCCCTTTTTAGTTCCTCAAATGCTCGCTCCGCCTCCTCAGTCCAAACGAACTTCTTCTTACTGCTGAGACAGTCCGTAATGGGCGCCGTCAGGTGGGCAAAGTTTCGGATGAACTTACGATAGAAGTTCCCAAATCCTAGGAACCTCTGCACATCCTTCCTTGTTTTGGGTGTTTTCCATTCCAGCACCGCCTGGACCTTGCCGGGATCCATGGCCAATCCCTTGTCTGACAGGCGATACCCCAGGAATTCCACCTCCTTGGTATGAAACTGACACTTCTCCAGTTTCACCCACAGCTGGTTGGCTTGCAGCCTGCTCAACACTTCTCTGACGTCTCTCACATGCTGCTCCTCATTCTCAGAATACACCAACACGTCGTCTAAGAAGGCCACACAATTCTTGTAAAGCAAAGGCCCCAGGACATGGTTCATAAACGATTGAAAGCACGCGGAGCCTCCTTGTAGGCCGAAGGGCATAACTAAATATTCAAATGCCCCCAAAGGGGTGAACATGGTGGTTTTCCATTCATCCCCCTTCCTTATTCGTATCAGGTTGTACGCCCCCCTTAGGTCCAGTTTAGTAAAAATCTTTCCCTTCCTGACCCTTGTCAAAATGTCGTCAATCCTGGGCATAGGGAAAGCCACTGGTTCTGACACTGCATTTAAGGCCCTGAAGTCACACACAAGCCTCGGCTTGTTCGTGTTTTTTTTATCCACAAAAAACACTGGGCTGCCCCCCACCGCCCTGGACTCTCTGATGAACCCTCTCTTCAGGTTCTTGTCAATGAACTCTCTTAGCTCCTGCATCTCTCTGTCTGACATGGCGTACAGCTTGCCTACAGGGAGCTGTGCCCCAGGGAGTAAATTGATTTGACAGTCAAAGGGTCTATGCGGGGGTAGTTGGTCAGCTTCCCTTTCGCTGAAGACGTCGCGGAGATCTGCGTATTGTCGTGGTACCTTCACGTTCTCCGTTACTTCAGTCCCTGCTAGGGTGGCTTGGGCCCCTGCCAAACCCTTTCCCTCTTTGCAGTGTTCTAAGCAATGTGCTGAACCAAAAGAAACCACTCTCTGATGCCAGCCCACCAGCGGATCATGTAACGCTAGCCAGCTCATCCCCAATATAATGGGAGCTCCTCCCAAGGTGGCCACATTAAACGCTATCAGTTCGGTGTGCCTTGCCACCTTCATTATCATTGGGACGGTCTGCAAGCTGACTTCTCCTCCCAACAGCTCCCTGCCATCGATCGTGGTTACCTGCAGGGGGTTGCTTAAAGGGATCGTCTGTATCTGGTGTTCAGCTGCAAACTCTTTGCTCATGAAATTGCAGGAGCTGCCTGAGTCCAACAGCGCCTTTATCTTTAGAGGGTGTCCGTTTGGCAGCTCTAGCGCCACTTCTATCACTAGGGCGGGTTTAGGAGGTTCTGGCGTGGGCACTTTCACTGCTCTTTGGCCTGGCTGCTGTGCCCCGACGGTGGCAGCCAGGCGTTGGCTTTTACTTGCTTCGGTATTTCTTCCTCTCTTCCCTCCACAGCTCCTACCATCCCTTGCCATTCCTTCCTCTGGGGGCAGACTCTGGCAAAGTGACCTGGCTGTTGGCAGAGATAGCATTTCCGGGCGCCTTTTCCCTCCTTCTTTCCCCCCTCACTGGGCTTTGAAACTGCGCGCGCGCGCGCTGTTCCGATTTCCATCGGCTCTGCCGGCGGGAAAGTTGGCTCTGGAATGTCTGGAATGCGGAACTCCTTCCAACGTTCCCCCTTCCCTTCCCGCCTCTCCAATGCTCTCGCCTCCTGGCGCGCTCCTATGGTCAGCGCTGATTTGGTCAGCTGGTCCATAGACTCCGCCCTGGGCGCCCGGGAAAGTTCGTCTTTCACAGCCGAAGAAAGCCCTTCTTCAAAGAGCATTTGAATGGGTTCCGCCGATAGATCCCACCCCAATTTATGGATCAACATGGTGAACTCAGTCCAGTACTCACGGACAGATCGGCTCCCCTGTTTGCAAGCCATTAACTGTCTGCGGACCACTCCCTGTTCAATATCGCTGGAAAACATCAGATCCATGGCGCGAAAGAACTTCATCGTGTCCTTTAGGACGTCACTATTCGCTGCCATCAGGGGTCTAACCCAGTCTCTCGCCCCCTTTTCAAGATGCCCAATCACGAAAGCCACTCGTGATTCCTCGTCAGGGAATTCATCAAACTGCAGATTGAGGGCATATTGCATCTCTGTCCGAAAGCCATGATAGTCTTTGGGCTCCCCCCCAAACTTCTGCACCAATCCTGGTACCTTTCTGACGAGCTGGGTGTCTTTCCCCTTTTTGTCTGCATCCTGAGCCCTCCTCTCCTCAAGCCTCGCCGTCTGCAGCGCTAGCTGGACCTCCAACACCCGGTACCTTTCTTCCAGGCTTGGACCCGCTCCAGCTCCTGCTTCTCCGGTTCCGGCTGGGTTGCTCATGATGCCTTCTCCTGCACAAGCTGCTCACGAAGACTGTCGGAATGCTGTGATGGGACGATGAGCTGCTTGTGTGTAAAATCCTAGTCCCTCAGAGTTTGGTCAAGTTTGCAAACCTCTGTCTGTAACGGAGCCCCTTAAACATGGCTTCGTCAGTCGCTGGCAGATTCCGACAGTGGTTGCTTTCGGAATCGCTTCCAACATAAAAGCTCCTTAACGGAAACACGTCTTCTGGACTCTCTGCGTGACAGTTTCCGGCGAGGAGTGGGTGTCCCTACAGGAGGTCCTGAAACCTCCCCACTGTTTTCGCTGGAAGTGTCTCTGAGCCATCCCTCCAGCTCCCTTTCCCTCAGCTCAGCTCCTCTCCCCCTACTGGTTCCCTCTTCAGCTGCTGAGTCTCTCCCAACCTGTGTGAGCCCTTTCACTTCCCTTCCTTCCGATGGCAGTTCCCTGACAGGACCTAAGACAAGATTTTGGAGATTTGGTGGCCGTGTTGAGAAAAAACAAGATCCTTTTTAGGTGGGAATTCCCTCAAGGTCTATCCTTTAGTTTTAAAGGAAGAAAGACTAAGATAAGATCAGTGGAGGAAAAGAACAAGTTTTTGAGTGCATACGAAGAAGATTTACAGAAAGGATTGGGAAAAGATACTGCTGTACCGGATAAGAGTTTGCAAAAAAAAGCGAAATCAATGCCACCGACAGATATAGACAAACTTCTTGGGGCTGTTGGAGGAGAAGGAGAGTAACTACAAAATGACACTTCAAGTTTTAAGCTGGAATATTAATGGCCTGAATTCGTCGGCAAAAAGGGGAAGAGTATTTCATATATTGAAAAAAGAAAATTTGGACTTGATTTGTTTACAAGAGACGCATGTGACAAGGCTACATCGGAAAATTTTGATAAACAAAAGATTGGGAGAAGAATTTATTTCATCGGACAATGTGAAAAAAAGAGGAGTAGTACTCTATGCAAAGGAAAGCCTGTCACCAAAATTTATATTTAAAGATGACCAAGGAAGATATATAGCAATTGAAATTCAGTTTCAAGGACAGAAGTTTTTGATATTAGGTGTCTATGCACCAAATGAGGGAAAATCAGAATTCTTTAAAAAACTGCACGAAACCCTTCTGGATTATTTGGATTACAACATTATTTTGATGGGAGATATGAATGGAGTAGTGTCTACAAATATGGATAAAGCCCAAAGACAAACGGTGACGAAAGATGGAAGACTACCAAAGACATTTTTTGAAATGACTGACAATATGGATCTTGTGGATATTTGGAGAATAAAGAACCCCTTGGAAAGAGAAGGAACCTTCTTCTCTGAAGCAAAAATGACATGGACAAGAATAGACCAAATCTGGATAACTAGAGGACTGGCCCCTAAGATAAAAAAAAGCGGTGATTTGCCCGAAGATTTGCTCTGATCATAATCCAGTAAAGATTGAAATGATATCAACGCCAATTGGAGCTTTCAGATGGAGGATGAATGACTCCTTGTTTAGGAATGAGGAAATTATTAAAAAGGCCCAGAAAAACTTGAGAGACTATTTTGAGATAAATATGAACACTACGACTGAAAAAAGAGTGATTTGGGATGCCAGCAAAGCGGTGATGAGAGGATTTCTGATACAACAAAACGCAATTAGGAAAAGATATCAAAATGAGAAGAGAGAAAAAATTCTGGAGAAAATTAAGGATGGAGAAAAAAGACTGAGGGTGAAACCGAACTCACAGGAGATCTTAAAAGAGATAAAGTTATATCAAGTACAATATATGAAATTGATGAATCAGGAGATAGAATGGAAGGTTAAACAGATGAAACAAAAGACTTTCGAATCGGCAAACAAATGTGGGAAATTACTGGCTTGGCAAATGAAAAAAAGACAAAAGCTGAATACGATCACGAACTTGGTAGTAGAAGGGAAGAACATACAGAATCCTGGAGAGATTCGGAAGTGCTTTCAGAATTATTTTAAACAACTATATACGCAGGAGGCCCAGAAAGAATTAGACATTGATCGGTTTTTGAAAATTAATGGATTACAAAAAGTATCTCAAGAGAGCAAATCAATACTAAACTCTATAATATCTGATCAAGAGGTGGAAGGAGCCATTCAGAATATGAAATTGGGCAAATCTCCAGGACCGGATGGTCTAACTGCAAAGTACTACAAATCTTTGAAAGAATGGTTATTGCAACCGTTGAAAGAAGTTTGCAATGAAATACTACGGGGAGGAAAAGCACCCGAGTCGTGGAAAGAAGCATACATTACACTTATACCAAAAACTGAAGTGGAAAAGACACAGTTGAAGAACTACCGTCCCATATCCTTACTCAATGTGGATTACAAAATTTTTGCGGAAATTATGGCTAAAAGATTAAAAAATGTATTGGTGAAAGAGATTCATAAAGATCAGGCGGGCTTTCTCCCGGGGAGACATCTGTCAGATAATACGAGGAATATTATTAATATTCTAGAAAAATTGCAAGTTAATATTAATACTAAAGCGGTTTTAATATTTGTAGATGCAGAGAAAGCTTTTGACAATATTTCTTGGAACTTTATGAAGAAAAATTTGCAGGGGACGGGGGTAGGCCAAAGTTTTGAAAATGGTATAGGTGCAATTTATTTGGAACAAAAAGCTAAGCTCATCGTGAATAATGTAGTTACAGAAGAATTTAAGATAGAGAAAGGAACAAGACAGGGTTGCCCAATCTCCCCATTGCTTTTTATATCGGTCCTGGAGGTTTTGCTCAATATGATTAGAAAAGACCAATTGGTTAAAGGTATACAACTCGGAGCTAAACAGTACAAATTGAAAGCCTTTGCCGATGATTTAGTCTTGACATTACAGGAGCCAGAATCTAGTACAAAAAGAGTATTGCAATTAATCCAAGAATTTGGTCAAGTAGCAGGTTTTAAATTGAATAAGATGAAAACTAAGGTGTGATGGGACGATGAGCTGCTTGTGTGTAAAATCCTAGTCCCTCAGAGTTTGGTCAAGTTTGCAAACCTCTGTCTGTAACGGAGCCCCTTAAACATGGCTCCGTCAGTCGCTGGCAGATTCCGACAGTGGTTGCTTTCGGAATCGCTTCCAACATAAAAGCTCCTTAACGGAAACACGTCTTCTGGACTCTCTGCGTGACAGTTTCCGGCGAGGAGTGGGTGTCCCTACAGGAGGTCCTGAAACCTCCCCACTGTTTTCGCTGGAAGTGTCTCTGAGCCATCCCTCCAGCTCCCTTTCCCTCAGCTCAGCTCCTCTCCCCCTACTGGTTCCCTCTTCAGCTGCTGAGTCTCTCCCAACCTGTGTGAGCCCTTTCACTTCCCTTCCTTCCGATGGCAGTTCCCTGACATCCACCTCCCCTCCAGGGCCCCCTTCATCCCCTCTCGCCCCCTCCTCTACGGGCGGTGAGGAGGCAAAACCCCGGAATGAACTTCCTTCATCTTCCGATGTCCCGAACACTTCTCTCCACCTGTTGCGGTTCCTGGTCTCGAAGTACTCCTCCTCCTCAGAGTCCATCTCCCCTTCCCCTTCCGATTCCGAGAATCCTTCCAACTCCTCCTCCTCATCGGTGGTCCCAAAGTATTCCCTCCGGAACCTCTCCACAGGCTGAGGTTTCCTTGGGAACCTTTGATGGAACGTTTCTATCAATACCTCGTCATTGATATCTTCTGCCATTACCCAAGTGTTTTCTGACTCCGGTTCTCCTTCCCACGCTACCAAATACTCCACCTGATCCCCCTTCCATCTGGCGTCGAGGATTTCTGCCACATGGCTGCTGCATTCCCTTTCTTCTATGACCGGTCCCCGAGTGGCCATCCCTTCTCGTCCCCCCTCATACGGTGACAGTAACGACCTGTGAAATACTGGGTGCAGTTTCATGTGGTTGGGTAACCGGAGCCTGAAAGCCACTGGGTTGACCTGTTGAATGACCTCAAAGGGACCCAATCTCCTGGGTCTTAATTTCTTACAACCTCCTTTGAACGGCAACCCTTGGGTTGACAGCCACACCCTATCTCCCACCCTTATGGTTTCACCTTCCCTTCGGTTCTTGTCTGCCTGCCTCTTGTATTCTTCCTTCGCCCTTTCTAAGTTGAGTTGGAGCTGACGATGGATTGCTTCCATTTCTTCTACAAAATGCTCGGCTGCCGGGACACCCCATCTCTCCCCTTCTCCCCCTGGGAAAGCCCTGGGATGACACCCATAATTAGCCAAGAAGGGGCTCATCCCTGTGGACACATTCTCGGCATTGTTGTAGGCAAATTCCGCCAGCGCCAACTTTTCTACCCAGTCATTCTCTCTGTCATTGACATAACACCTCAGGTATTGCTGGAGGACACCGTTTGCTCTTTCCGCCTGCCCGTTGGTTTCAGGGTGCCGGGCAGTCGAAAAGTTGACCTCCACCTGCAGTAAGCTCATGAGCTTCCTCCAGAACCTGGAAGTAAATTGTTTTCCTCGGTCTGAGACCACCCTCAATGGCACTCCGTGCAACCTAAAAATGTGTTCTACAAATAACTTCGCTGTCTCTTCCGCCGTGACTGCATGCGAGCAGGCTACAAAGTGGCACATCTTTGTTAGTAGGTCTACCACCACCATGATGGCTGTTTTCCCCTTGGACTTCGGCAGATCAGTCATAAAATCTATCGACACTGCCTCCCAAGGTCGTTCTGGGGTTGGTAAGGGTTCTAATAGCCCCGCCGGTGCCCGCCTCTCCCCTTTGGCTCGCTGGCATTGCTCACACCCTCTTACATACTCCCGTACATCTTCCCTCACCTTAGGCCACCAAAATTCCCTGGTGACCAACCACATGGTTTTGTGTTGTCCAAAATGCCCCGCCGTGGGGCTGTTGTGCAACTGCTTGAGTACCCTCCCCCTTAAGTCTCCTTCAGGGATATACAGTGCCCCTTTGTAATACAAAGCTCCATTTCTTTCCTCGAAACCCCCTGGTTCCTCTCCCTCACCCCTAAGACCTCTGAGCTTATTCTGGGCGTATTCATCATTCTCTGTTTCCTCTACCAGTTCTCTTTGTCCCACCAATGCCGCCCCACACACCCAGCGGTCCTCTGGAATGACATGTCTCTCTTCGGGTGCTCCCTCCCCCTCCAAATATTCAGGTTTGCGTGAGAGAGCGTCCGCCCTAATGTTCTCTGGGCCTGGCACGTAACAAATCTCAAAGTTAAATTTGGAGAACTCCTGGGCCCATCTCACTTGCCGTTGGTTGAGCACTCGTGCCGTCCTCCAATACTCTAGGTTCTTGTGGTCAGTGCACACTTGCACCTTATGTTGTGCGCCAATTAGCAGGTGCCTCCATCTCCGGAACGCCTCATGAATGGCTAGTAGTTCTCGGTCATACACCGTGTAGTTCCTCTCGGATTTGTTCAGCTTTCGCGAAAAAAAGGCACACGGTCTCCACTCTGACTCCTCCTTCCCTGGCTGCAGAAGCACCGCCCCAATAGCTCTGTCTGATGCGTCAGTTTCCACTCTCATCGGTTTTTGTAAATCCACATGCAGGAGTTGTTGTTCCGAGGCGAAGGCCCTTTTTAGTTCCTCAAATGCTCGCTCCGCCTCCTCAGTCCAAACGAACTTCTTCTTACTGCTGAGACAGTCCGTAATGGGCGCCGTCAGGTGGGCAAAGTTTCGGATGAACTTACGATAGAAGTTCCCAAATCCTAGGAACCTCTGCACATCCTTCCTTGTTTTGGGTGTTTTCCATTCCAGCACCGCCTGGACCTTGCCGGGATCCATGGCCAATCCCTTGTCTGACAGGCGATACCCCAGGAATTCCACCTCCTTGGTATGAAACTGACACTTCTCCAGTTTCACCCACAGCTGGTTGGCTTGCAGCCTGCTCAACACTTCTCTGACGTCTCTCACATGCTGCTCCTCATTCTCAGAATACACCAACACGTCGTCTAAGAAGGCCACACAATTCTTGTAAAGCAAAGGCCCCAGGACATGGTTCATAAACGATTGAAAGCACGCGGAGCCTCCTTGTAGGCCGAAGGGCATAACTAAATATTCAAATGCCCCCAAAGGGGTGAACATGGTGGTTTTCCATTCATCCCCCTTCCTTATTCGTATCAGGTTGTACGCCCCCCTTAGGTCCAGTTTAGTAAAAATCTTTCCCTTCCTGACCCTTGTCAAAATGTCGTCAATCCTGGGCATAGGGAAAGCCACTGGTTCTGACACTGCATTTAAGGCCCTGAAGTCACACACAAGCCTCGGCTTGTTCGTGTTTTTTTTATCCACAAAAAACACTGGGCTGCCCCCCACCGCCCTGGACTCTCTGATGAACCCTCTCTTCAGGTTCTTGTCAATGAACTCTCTTAGCTCCTGCATCTCTCTGTCTGACATGGCGTACAGCTTGCCTACAGGGAGCTGTGCCCCAGGGAGTAAATTGATTTGACAGTCAAAGGGTCTATGCGGGGGTAGTTGGTCAGCTTCCCTTTCGCTGAAGACGTCGCGGAGATCTGCGTATTGTCGTGGTACCTTCACGTTCTCCGTTACTTCAGTCCCTGCTAGGGTGGCTTGGGCCCCTGCCAAACCCTTTCCCTCTTTGCAGTGTTCTAAGCAATGTGCTGAACCAAAAGAAACCACTCTCTGATGCCAGCCCACCAGCGGATCATGTAACGCTAGCCAGCTCATCCCCAATATAATGGGAGCTCCTCCCAAGGTGGCCACATTAAACGCTATCAGTTCGGTGTGCCTTGCCACCTTCATTATCATTGGGACGGTCTGCAAGCTGACTTCTCCTCCCAACAGCTCCCTGCCATCGATCGTGGTCACCTGCAGGGGGTTGCTTAAAGGGATCGTCTGTATCTGGTGTTCAGCTGCAAACTCTTTGCTCATGAAATTGCAGGAGCTGCCTGAGTCCAACAGCGCCTTTATCTTTAGAGGGTGTCCGTTTGGCAGCTCTAGCGCCACTTCTATCACTAGGGCGGGTTTAGGAGGTTCTGGCGTGGGCACTTTCACTGCTCTTTGGCCTGGCTGCTGTGCCCCGACGGTGGCAGCCAGGCGTTGGCTTTTACTTGCTTCGGTATTTCTTCCTCTCTTCCCTCCACAGCTCCTACCATCCCTTGCCATTCCTTCCTCTGGGGGCAGACTCTGGCAAAGTGACCTGGCTGTTGGCAGAGATAGCATTTCCGGGCGCCTTTTCCCTCCTTCTTTCCCCCCTCACTGGGCTTTGAAACTGCGCGCGCGCGCGCTGTTCCGATTTCCATCGGCTCTGCCGGCGGGAAAGTTGGCTCTGGAATGTCTGGAATGCGGAACTCCTTCCAACGTTCCCCCTTCCCTTCCCGCCTCTCCAATGCTCTCGCCTCCTGGCGCGCTCCTATGGTCAGCGCTGATTTGGTCAGCTGGTCCATAGACTCCGCCCTGGGCGCCCGGGAAAGTTCGTCTTTCACAGCCGAAGAAAGCCCTTCTTCAAAGAGCATTTGAATGGGTTCCGCCGATAGATCCCACCCCAATTTATGGATCAACATGGTGAACTCAGTCCAGTACTCACGGACAGATCGGCTCCCCTGTTTGCAAGCCATTAACTGTCTGCGGACCACTCCCTGTTCAATATCGCTGGAAAACATCAGATCCATGGCGCGAAAGAACTTCATCGTGTCCTTTAGGACGTCACTATTCGCTGCCATCAGGGGTCTAACCCAGTCTCTCGCCCCCTTTTCAAGATGCCCAATCACGAAAGCCACTCGTGATTCCTCGTCAGGGAATTCATCAAACTGCAGATTGAGGGCATATTGCATCTCTGTCCGAAAGCCATGATAGTCTTTGGGCTCCCCCCCAAACTTCTGCACCAATCCTGGTACCTTTCTGACGAGCTGGGTGTCTTTCCCCTTTTTGTCTGCATCCTGAGCCCTCCTCTCCTCAAGCCTCGCCGTCTGCAGCGCTAGCTGGACCTCCAACACCCGGTACCTTTCTTCCAGGCTTGGACCCGCTCCAGCTCCTGCTTCTCCGGTTCCGGCTGGGTTGCTCATGATGCCTTCTCCTGCACAAGCTGCTCACGAAGACTGTCGGAATGCTGTGATGGGACGATGAGCTGCTTGTGTGTAAAATCCTAGTCCCTCAGAGTTTGGTCAAGTTTGCAAACCTCTGTCTGTAACGGAGCCCCTTAAACATGGCTCCGTCAGTCGCTGGCAGATTCCGACAGTGGTTGCTTTCGGAATCGCTTCCAACATAAAAGCTCCTTAACGGAAACACGTCTTCTGGACTCTCTGCGTGACAGTTTCCGGCGAGGAGTGGGTGTCCCTACAGGAGGTCCTGAAACCTCCCCACTGTTTTCGCTGGAAGTGTCTCTGAGCCATCCCTCCAGCTCCCTTTCCCTCAGCTCAGCTCCTCTCCCCCTACTGGTTCCCTCTTCAGCTGCTGAGTCTCTCCCAACCTGTGTGAGCCCTTTCACTTCCCTTCCTTCCGATGGCAGTTCCCTGACATAAGGTATTAGAGAAAAACCTTACAGAGATTGAGAAAGAGAGGTTTCAGAAGGAGACAGGATTAACAATAGTTAACAAAGTGAAATATTTAGGGGTGCATATGACTGCTAAAAATGTGAATTTGTTTAAAGATAATTATGAAAAATGTTGGTCAGAAGTAAAGAAGGATTTAGAAATATGGTCAAAATTGAAGTTATCATTGTTGGGCCGAATTGCTGCGATAAAGATGAATGTATTGCCTAGAATGTTGTTTTTGCTTCAAACATTGCAAATTGTGGATAAAATGGACTGTTTCAAGAGGTGGCAAAGAGATATTTCCAAATTTATCTGGCAGGGCAAAAAGCCTAGAATAAAATTTAAGATATTAACAGATGCGAAGGAAAGAGGGGGATTTGCTCTGCCAGATCTTAAACTTTATTATGAATCAGCCGCATTTTGTTGGCTGAAAGATTGGCTACTTCTTGAAAATGCGGACATTCTAGATCTAGAAGTTTTTGATAATGTGTTTGGATGGCATGCATATTTATGATATGACAAGGTTAAAGCGCATAAGGCCTTTAAGAACCATATTGTCAGGAAAGCATTGTTTAATGTTTGGATGAGATATAAGGATTTGTTGGAAAGTAAAACACCAAGGTGGCTGTCACCAATGGAGGCTAAGGCATTGAAAAAAACTAATATGGAGACAAATTGGCCAAAATACTGTGAAATTTTAGAACAAGTTGGAGATAAATTAAAACTGCAGAGTTTTGACAAATTAAAAACTAAAGTTCGAGACTGGCTTCATTATTATCAAATAAGGGAGGCTTTTAACCTAGATAAAAAGATTGGTTTCCAGGAGGAAAAATCTAAACTGGAAACGGAATTGTTAGAGCCTAAAACTAAGAATTTGTCAAGAATGTATAATCTGCTGCTGAAATGGAATACACAGGATGAAACGGTTAAATCAGCTATGATTAAATGGGCACAAGATGTGGGGCATAATATTATGTTTGCTGACTGGGAAAGGTTATGGACCACAGGTATGAAATTTACGGCTTGTAATGCCTTAAGAGAAAACATAATGAAAATGATTTATAGGTGGTACTTAACCCCAGTCAAGCTAGCAAAAATCTATCATCTGCCTGATAATAAATGTTGGAAATGTAAAGAAAATGAAGGTACTTTTTTTCACCTTTGGTGGACGTGCCCAAAGATCAAGGCCTTCTGGGAAATGATATATAATGAATTAAAAAAGGTATTGAAATACACTTTCTTGAAGAAACCAGAGGCCTTCCTCTTGGGCATGGTCGGCCAATTGGTGCGAAGGAAAGATAGAAATTTTTTTATGTATGCGACAGCAGCAGCAAGAATACTCATTGGGAAATACTGGAAGACACAAGAATTGCCTACCCGAGAAGAATGGCAGATGAAAGTGATGGACTATATGGAACTGGCTGAGATGACCGGCAGAATTCGAGACCAGGAAGAAGGGTCAATGGAAGAAGATTGGAAAAAATTTAAAATATATCTTCAAAAATACTGCAATATAAAAGAATGTTAGAAAGAGGTTGGAAAGAATATTAGGCCGTTTTGGCAGATATGGTATAATGGTTTAAGTAAAAATGAAGTGTAGAAATTGAGGATAGAGGAGGATTAAATACATTATTGAATGTTAAAATAAGTAAATGAAAAGAAGGTTAGAAGGATTTGCTGGAAATATGACCTGAACTAGAATACAAAGCGGGGAGGTGAGAGGAAGTCATGGAAACAAGTAAAAGGGGAAAAGGCTGTAAAGGTTTAATTTGATTTTTGTTATACTTTATTGTAATGTATTTTTATTTTTTGTTGAGTTTTTCTTATTGTCTGTTTTTCGTAACATGTTTCTTCCTTTTTTGTATGTTTTTTTTTTCTTCTTTGTTGTAATTTTAAAATTGGAATAAATATTCTTTAAAAAAAAATATTAGTACAGCAGCATCCAAAAGTTCAACAGGTCAAGCCATTCATAGTTCCACTATGACTACGTGACAGGGCTGAGAAAGGGAGTCACCGCAACTCAAGTTGACTTCATCATGCGAGGTTCAAGTCTTACATGATTGCTGCATCCATAGCCCTATGGATGCAGCTTCCCCACAGCAAAGCTTTTCTGAAAAGCAGAGAATTACTTTATCCTCTTCCAACCATTTGAGGAGTGTTTCACATAAATGGCTTAGCTCATCTCGATCGGATTCTGCCCCACGTGGCAAACTTGGTACGGACTCCACTATGAACTTTTTTTAAAAAAATGATATTTATTAAAGTTTCAAAAAAAGGTTACATAGATAAGAATAAAAAAAAATAGAGAAAAGAAAAATACAAAATACAAAAGAAAACAATTAAAAACAATTCCATCTTTCCATCACTTATCTTTCATTTACTTGTTTCCCGGACCTCCTCATGCCTCCCTTTTTTGTATTCCAGTTCAATTTATTGGTTCAGCAATTCCTTTCCCTCCTTATTTTATCCTGATCTTTAATCTTAATATATTATAGCATTGAGTTTTTACGTATTGAAAATCTAATTTTTCCATATTCTTTTATACCATTACAGCTAGAAACCACTTAACTTCAATCCAACATCATTCTAACATTCATTAATTTTACAATATTTCTGTAAATAGTCGTTAAATTTCTTCCAATCTTCTTCCACCGACTCTTCTCCCTGGTCTCGGATTCTGCCAGTCATTTCCGCCAATTCCATGTAGTCCATCATTTTCATCTGCCAGTCTTCCAGTGTGGGTAGGTCTTGTGTCTTCCACTGCTTTGCAATAAGTATTCTTGCTGCTGTTGTAGCATACATAAAGAAAGTTCTATCCTTCTTTAACACCAATTGGCCGACTATGCCCAGGAGGAAGGCCTCTGGTTTCTTCAAGAAGGTATATTTAAATACCTTTTTTAATTCATTATAAATCATCTCCCAGAAAACCTTAATCCTTGGGCACGTCCATCAAAGGTGAAAGAATGTACCTTCAGTTTCTTTACATTTCCAACATTTGTTATCGGGCAAATGGTAGATTTTTGCAATCTTGACTGGGGTTATGTACCACCTGTATATCATTTTCATAATATTTTCTCTTAAGGCATTGCATGCCGTAAACTTCATACCTGTGGTCCACAACTGTTCCCAGTCAGCCATCATTATGTTATGTCCAACATCTTGTGCCCATTTAATCATAGCAGATTTCACCATTTCATCCTGAGTATTCCATTTCAACAGCAAGTTATACATCTTTGACAAAATCTTAGTTTTGGGTTCTAACAATTCTGTTTCTAATTTTGATTTTTCCACCTGGAAGCCGATTTTCTTGTCCAAATTGTATGCCTCCATTATCTGATAATAATGAAGCCAGTCTCGCACTTTGTTTTTTAGTTTTTCAAAACTCTGCAGTTTCAATCTATCTCCATCTTGTTCTAAAATTTCCCAATATTTCGGCCATTTGACCTCCATATTGAGCTTTTTCAGAGCTTTCGCTTCCATCGGAGACAGCCACCTTGGGGTTTTATTTTCCAATAAGTCCTTATATCTTATCCAAACATTAAACAAAGCTTTCCTGTCAATATGATTTTTAAATGCTTTATGTGCTTTGACCTTATCATACCACAGATATGCATGCCATCCAAATACATTGTTAAAACCTTCTAAATCCAAAATGTCAGTGTTTTCAAGAAGCAGCCATTCTTTCAACCAGCAAAAAGCTGCTGATTCATAATAAAGTTTGAGGTCTGGCAGGGCAAATCCACCTCTTTCCTTTGCATCTGTTAGTATTTTAAATTTTATTCTAGGCTTCTTGCCCTGCCAGACAAATCTAGAAATATCTCTCTGCCACCTCTTGAAACAGTCCATTTTGTCCACAATTTGCAATGTTTGAAAAAAAAACAACATTCTAGGCAATACATTCATTTTTACCGCAGCAATACGACCCAGCAGTGAAAGCTTCAAATTCGACCAAATTTCTAAATCTTTTTTCACTTCAGCCCAACATTTTTCATAGTTATCTTTAAATAAATTCCCATTTTTTGCTGTCATATTAATCCCCAGGTATTTCACTTTCTTAACCACTGTTAAGCCTGTCTCATTCTGAAACCTCTCTCTCTCCACTGGTGTTAAATTTTTCTTTAAAACCTTGGTTTTTAACTTATTCACGGACTCCACTATGAACTGCTCCTTAAGCATATGCCTGGACAGGAAAAGCTGCTCAGATCTAACATGTTGGCTGTATTCTCTTCAAGAGAAGGCTCGGACCACCCAGAGTTCTTTGTAATAAACCATTTATGCATGCAGCGTTAGAAATGAGCCACAGTGTTGTATAAACCTTGGTCTTTATTAGGGCTACATCAACAGAAAGAGGGGTTTGCCACTAGAAAACAAGTAGATGTGGAACAGACTTCCACCGGTGAGTGGTTGGCTTTGGTTTTTTTACAAGGCAAATTGCAAAAAGAAGCTGCAGGTTGTATTATCATAGATGACTATGAATAGCCTAATCATGAATAGATGAGTTCACTCAACATCAGTCTTTTCTCAAAGCAGCAATAGAACTAGAACAGAAATGAGATATCGGCACAAAGCAATGTGGCAGCAGCAGACATAGCCTCCAAGCTGTTCTTCAAACGTCTACAGACCTCAAAAAATGTGAGCTGCAAAAACCTTAAAGCAAAACGAAGCTGAAACAGTACAACTGGACTATAAGGAGGCCAACTGGGAAAAAGTGAAATTGCTAACTGTCATATTGAAGTCATATATACTGTACTTGGTGTGTTCTTTGGCGTTCACTCATGTTTATGAAGGCCACATTAGACTATGTTCAGGAACACCCATGTCTTCACATATAAATTGGATGATACTCCTTTGGAGTGAGTTTCCCCCTACAAATTGGGCAAAAGTTAGCATACCTAAGAAAATTGCTGAGGCACTGACTACAGAAGATGTGGCCACATGTTGTTGACACTATAAGCCGTCCGCTTTGCACAATCTCTGCAAAGCTGTCTATGCAAATTCCACAACTCAAAGTGCCTGAGGATCTTGCAAATTCCCTCCTTCCCACTTCTCTGGGGAGCTTTCTAGTGGCAAGAGCACCACTCTGTGTGTGTCTGCTATCATCACCACCACCACCACTAAATATGAGGCTGTCAGACAATGGTTGACGTCTGAACTCTCTATCGGGCTGCTGCCCACTCTCTCCAACAAGCACAAGAGAATCGTCTTGCGTAAGATCAACAACTAGAGGTTCTGAAGTTTCACAAGTGAGGTCAACTACTTCCACATCCATACTTCTATCATTAAGGCTGTGTGGCAGGGAGGCGGAGGCGGAGGCGGAGGAGGAGGGGATACAGGGTTCAGAAGCAGTTCCCACCATCATCTTGTCCAGAGTATGAGGAGGTCTTGCGGAGGTGTTGCGACTGCCCCTCTTGCTTTTGCTGTGCTGGGTTGCATTACATTCTGTACTTGTTGAACTCATGATGCACAGGGATGGGAGAGGCACAGGCTGCAGAGTACTTGCTTCCCCCTTATCTCCGTGTGCTGCTCCCTGCTTAGTCGCCAAGCAATTCTGTAATGTGGTAAGGATGATCATGAATGCTCTCTCTAAAGCAACTTGATGCAACTGGTGACGCTTTGGAGCACCGTGACTTTCTTAGAGTTGTCTCTTTTATAGCAGGTACTCCGAAGCTGGGAGCAAGTTCAACACCTTGAGGAGTTAGGGCAGGCTTCCTCAACCTCGGCCCTCCAGATGTTTTTGGCCTACAACTCCCATGATCCCTAGCCAGCAGGACCAGTGGTCAGGGATGATGGGAATTGTCGTCTCAAAATATCGGAAGGGCCGAGGTTGAGGAAGCCTGAGTTAGGGTGTCTTTCGTGTTACTCTATAGAACTGCATTCACGTGGGAAGAAACAGGATTAGGCTAAGAAGCAGGCACACAAAGATTTGTTTTCTATCTTTCAGCCAAGAGATTAGCTAAAACAATTAGGATTATTACGAGGTGGAGCATCTTTCCCTACCTTGACAGTCCTCTTTATACAAGAGTCTGATAAGGAGAAGGGAAGAACTCATGATGAATGTCTCTTCTTCAAGAAGAACCAGGGCACATAGCCAAGCTGAGGATGATGGGAAATCTTAAATGAAAATCATTGGAGTTGCCTCTACTAGAGCGCACCTCCTATGGCTGCTCTTGCAAGAGGTATTTTCCAGGTATGACACATTCAATGTGTACACCCAACAGGGTGGATAAAAATCAATGATTTAAAAAAGAATAATTAAAACATCTGTTTTTTATTTAAATTGGATTTTTAAAATAAAATGCTTTTGGAGGAAAGATCTTTCTAAAGATAGTTTTCTATTTAAGTTACATTATAGTCCAAAGGCTATTCATCAGGAAAGAAGTATTTGTTTTAAGTCTTTCATGTGCGCTAAAACTCAACAAAAAAAAACCAACACGTTTAACCACATTAGTTAACAAACATGGATACACATTGTCAAGGCTGCCTCAAGTCTCAGCTCACAAAAGACCAACGCCTATCTCTTCTTATATACAAAAGTGTTTATTGCAGTTCATTGTTTGCTTCACATCCGAGGCGCGCAGCCCTACGTCTGCTAGGCTTAGACCGCTGAAGTCCCCTCTGAATCCGTCCCTCCCCTGCACCAGTTTAAGAGGCTTGCGCTGCTCCACCTCTTTCTCTCTTTCCTTTTCCGCAGGGTCTTTCTGCCCGCTGGGGTTTCGCCCCTCCTGGATTCCTCTGACGCGGAATCAGACTGCTCTTGCCCCCTCCTGCGGGCTTTGGGACCTGGCCCCTCCTCCGGGCTCCCTGTACTTCCGCGCGCCTCTACATTTGAACTTGGCGCGCGCGCCCAACCTCTAACCTTCCTTTTAACAGCTACACTACTCCCTTCACTACTCCCCTCCCCTTCCGGGAGGGTGGCTTGCTCCGACCTCCCTCCTTTCTCTGCTGCCGGAGCCGCTTCCCCTGATACACTGAAACCTCCACCCCCTTCGCTGCACTCTGGCGGGGAGGCTGGTCCTGACGCCCAGCTGCCACTTTGGGATCCCCCGCTGGCCCCCTGCTCCTGACACGTCCCCCCTGGGGCTCCCCTGGCCTTGACCACCGGCGCCCCCTTCTGGGAATCCTCTGATTCGCTGGAAAGACTCATGGAATCTCTTGAGTCATTGTCATCCTCTTCCTCGCTGTCCTGGGATTCATCCCCATCGCTCTCCATCTCCTGCCTACCCTGTGCCTCTGTCCCTGAACCCCTGACATCCATCCCCCCTCGAAGCCCCCCTTCCCCCCTCCCGCTGCTCGGGCGCAGGTTCCGGGAGCTCCGTTGTAGCGGGGGTAGATGCTGGATACAGTTCGTCGACGTCGATCTCCTCTGCTTCCAGTTCAGTGTATGAGTGCTCGAAACCGGGGTCCTCCCCCAACACATCCAAACCCTTCCCTCCCCCTGTTACTTCAGGCGCTGCTGCTTGCCAAGGCCCCCTTCGCCACCCCACTTCTGGTTGATCGTCCCACCAATAAGAGCGGTCCGTGTCCACCCCCGAGCATGATCCCCTTGGAGGGCTCGATTCCGGCGTGGTCTCCTCTGCGGAGGAGAACCCCCGGAAGGTGCTGCCTGAAAGTGTGGGCGTAAAAAGCCAGTCGTCAAAATACTCCTCTGGCATGGGCCTGTGTGGGAAGAGTGCATGGAACTCGTCTTTAAGAAGAGGTTCCTCCAGAGCATAATCTGGCACCCAACTGTTGGCGCTGGCCGGGGTACCTTCCCTGGCGAGGAGGTATTCCACTCCCTCCTCCCCCCATCTCGAGTCCAGAATTTCCGTGACCTCGTTGAGTGTCGGGGTCCTCGGTGACTTCCCCCCCCCCGGTGACTTTCTACGTGGGTCTGGTGCCGTCCCTGGCTCCTGAAATCTGTGTGGGGCCTTGTAGGGTGTAAGCACCGACCTATGAAAGACCGGGTGCATTCGGGAATCTTCTGGGAGGGTCAACCGAAAAGCTACGGGATTGATCCTGCCCTCAACTTGGTATGGCCCTAGCTGTTTGTGTCCTAGCTTCTTCTTAGCTAACGACTTGGCCGGCACCGCCTGGGCTGCTAACCATACCCAGTCCCCCACCTGGATGTCTTCTCCTGCCCTCCTGTGCCTGTCTGCCTGCACTTTGTAGGCGTGTTTAGCTAGTTCCAAGTGCCGTCGTAGCTCCTCGTGGACCTCCTGCAATTCTGCTGCTAAATGCTCAGCTCCCTGCGACTCCCCCTGCGTCGTTGTCTCCAACGCCGGGAAGGTTCTGGGATGTCGCCCATTGTTGGCGAAGAACGGCGTCACCCCCGTTGACGCGTGCTTCGTGTTGTTGTAGGCAAACTCGGCCATCGGTAAGTAGTCCACCCAAGTTGCAGGCTTTTGATTGGCGTAACATCGCAGGTACTGCTGCATGATGGCGTTGACCCTCTCCGCTTGGCCGTTGGTTTGCGGGTGTCTCGCCGACGCTAAGTTGATCTTGACATTCAGGATGCCCAGGAGCTTCTGCCAGAAACTGGAAATGAATTGGCGACCCCGGTCGGACAGGATGGACCGCGGTAAGCCGTGCACCCGGAACACGTGGTCTATGAACAGCTTGGCGGTCTGTTCCGCTGTTGCCACCTTCGCGCAAGGAATGAAGTGAACAGATCTACAATCTTGGTGAACAGATCTACAACCACAAGCACCGCCGTCTTGCCCCGCGAACTGGGCAGATCAGTAACAAAGTCCAGCGCCACCCTTTCCCATGGCTGTAGTGGCGTCTCCAGCGGTTCCAGCAATCCCGCTGGCTTCTTGTGCACTGGCTTGGACCTCTGACAAGTGTCACACCTGGCGACGTAATCCGCGACCTCTCCCCGCATCTGGGGCCACCAAAAGTCTCTGGCTACTAAGTCCGCCGTCTTTTCTTTGCCGAAGTGACCCGCGCTGGGTGCGTCGTGTAACTGCTGTAAAACCTTCGCGCGGAGATCGTCTCCCGGCACGTAGAGAGCACCTTTGCAGGTCAGCAGGCCGTCGCGTATCTGGAATTCGCCGTCCTTTGCTGTCCCTCTTCGCACCTCCTCCATCTTGGATTGTGCGAACGGATCCGTCTGTAGCACGCGTCGTACCGCGTCCAGGTCCACGGCGGCGGAAGCGCACGCCCACGCTTGCGGTGCGAAAATGTGCCTGGCTGCCACTGGTGCCGCTTCCTCGAGATACTGCGGTTTCCTGGAGAGCGCATCCGCTATGACGTTGTTGTCTCCCAGGATATACTCTATCCGGAAATCGAAATCCGCAAAGAACTCCGCCCATCTCATGTGCCTCTGGCTCTGGAGCTTCGCCGTGCACCAATACTCTAGGTTCTTGTGGTCCGTGCGGACCTGCACGGTGTGCTTGGCTCCGATGAGGAAGTGCCGCCACGCCTTGAAAGCCGCGTGGATGGCCAACAACTCCCTGTCCCAGATGGTGTAGTTCTGTTCCGACTTGCTGAGCTTCCGGGAATAGAAAGGGCAGGGCCTCCAGTTCCCTTGCGGATCTTCCTGCAAGAGGACGGCCCCCACTGCTCTGTCAGATGCGTCAGTCTCAACCCGCATGGGCCTGCCGGGATTCACGTGTAGCAGCTGGTCTTCGGACGCGAAGAGGCTCTTAAGTCTCCTGAAGGACTGCTCCGCCTGGTCTGTCCAGGTGAACTTTTTCTTCTTGGAACTGAGGGTGTCCGTGATAGCTGCCGTCTCTTTCGCGAAACCCCTGATGAACTTGCGGTAAAAGTTGGCGAAGCCGACAAACCTCTGGACCTCCTTCCGATTGCGCGGGCTATTCCAGTCCAACACCGCGCGGACTTTGGCGCTGTCCATGGCTAGTCCCTTGTCGGACAGCCGGTAGCCCAGGAAATCCACCTCCGTCACGTCGAACTGGCACTTCTCCAGTTTGGCGTAGAGTCTGTGCTCCCGTAGCCTCTGCAGGACCTCCTTTACGTCTCTCTCATGAGTCTCCTGCGATTCTGAGAAGATCAGAATGTCGTCGAGGAAGCATACGCACTTCTTGTAGAGGAGTCCTGCTAGCACGTGGTGCATGAATGCTTGGAAACAGTGGGAGCCATTTTGGAGACCAAACGGCATAACTCTGTATTCATAGGTGCCCAGCGGCGTGAACATGGCCGTCTTCCACTCGTCACCTTCCCTCATGCGTATTAGATTGTATGCTCCGCGTAGATCCAACTTGGTGAAGATCCTCCCCTTCCTCACCGTCGCGAGCAGGTCGTCAATCTTGGGCATGGGGAAGGCCTTGGGCTTTGTCATCGAGTTTATGGCCCTATAGTCCACAATGAGCCGTTTTTGGGGCGTGTCTTTCTTCTTCACGAAAAACACAGGACTGCCCCCCACTGCCTTGGATTCTCGGATGAATCCCCGCTTCAAATTGTGATCTATGAACTCCCTGAGTTCCTGCATCTCATCTTCAGACATGGAATACAGCTTCGCAGTCGGTAGCGTCGCCCCTGGTAAGAGGTCAATTGCACAGTCGTAGGGCCGGTGGGGTGGTAATTGGTCAGCTTCCTTTTCGCAGAAGACCTCCAAAAACCCCTTGTACTTGTGGGGCACTGCCTGCACCATGCCTAGATGCAACTGTTGCCCTTCCTCCTGGCCCTCCTCCTCCTGGCCGGTCTGGATGCAATGTTGTGCGCAGTAGGACGAGCCAAAGGTGAGCTGCCGCTGGTACCACGCTAATGATGGGCTGTGTCTATCCAGCCAACTCATGCCTAACACTATAGGCGTGTCTGACAGTTGGGTGACATTGAAACTGATGACCTCGCGATGATTCCCAATTTTCAGCAGCATGGGTGGCGTCTGTTGTACCACTTGCCCACCCAGCAACTTCCTGCCATCTACCGTGACGACGTTCAGAGGCAGCGTGGCTGGTAGTAGCGCTATGCGATGCTGCTTGATGAACTGCATCCCCACGAAGTCTGCGTTGCTCCCTGAGTCAATCGTAATGGGGACTTCCAGGGCGAGTCCATTAGGTAGCTGGAGAGTAGCAGTGAGCTGCACCACTGGCTTGGGTGGTAAGGGGTCTGTAGGCTGCAAAAGCGCTGGGGACTGCTTCACTGACTTGCCTGGCGGAGCCCCAGCATCTCTGCTTCCAGCCAGGCATTCTCGTTTCCCTGAAACTGTTCTCCTTGGAACGCTTCCCCTGTTACTGTTGCTAAGGCTGCAGTGTGCTTCTGAAGCCTCTGGGGACACTCTTTAGCCATGTGCTGTGCACTGTCACAGATGTAACACTTCCTGGTCCCTCTAGGAGGCTTCGCCTTGACTGCTCCGGACGCTGAGGCTCCGGCAGCTGTCTGAGCCTTTGCACCACCCAGCTCCATTGGTTCCTCCCCTCCCTTCAGCATAGGCGAGGGATTTGTACGTCCCAGGTCCCTGGGAAGAAAAGGAGGCGCTCTAGCTGGTGGGCGGACGTGACGCCCCTCCTCACTGTGCCAAGGGCGTTCTTCGTGGCGCACCCCTATCGTGAGTGCCCTCTGCACGACGTCTGCTAGGGTCTGAGGTCTGTCTCCCCTAGCCAGCTCATCTTTTACTGAGCCATGAAGCCCCTCCCAGAACAAGTCTCTCACTGCCAGGGAGTCCTTTTCCCAGCCCAGCACATTCAGCAATGCAAAAAAGCGAGAATGGTACTGACGCACTGTAGCCTTGCCCTGCCGCAATCCATGCATCTCCTGGCGCGCCACATCAACGTCAACGGTAGATTGGAAGCAAGCGTCCATGGCTTTGATAAATTCGTCAGAGTCCCTGCGGGCAAGACCATCTTCGCGCCACAAATTGCGTAACCAGGTTCTAGCTTCCCCATGCAAATGGGACACAATAAAGCCTACTTTCTCCTCCTCATCTTTGAAGTCTTTTCGAAGCAAATGCAGCGCGTATACGACGTCTGCTCTGAAATTGGGATAATGCTTCAGGTTCCCATCGAAGTGGGCTACTAAATTGCCCCCCCTCCGTCCGAGTCCGATTCCCTCTGATCTGGACCCCGGGAACCCCTCTTTGCACGCCTGATCCCACCTGGCTTGCAGATCCTGGCATCGCGCTTCTGCTTCGGCAACTGTCTTTTGAGAGACCCGTACTGCAACGGAGAGTTCAGCGACTGCGTTTTGCAGGGTCGTTATCTGCTCCTCAGTAGTCATGTCTGCCAAACTTCGTGAGCTTTGCAAAAAAAAATTTTTGCGGTTTGTGAGAGGGGACTTACTGTCAAGGCTGCCTCAAGTCTCAGCTCACAAAAGACCAACGCCTATCTCTTCTTATATACAAAAGTGTTTATTGCAGTTCATTGTTTGCTTCACATCCGAGGCGCGCAGCCCTACGTCTGCTAGGCTTAGACCGCTGAAGTCCCCTCTGAATCCGTCCCTCCCCTGCACCAGTTTAAGAGGCTTGCGCTGCTCCACCTCTTTCTCTCTTTCCTTTTCCGCAGGGTCTTTCTGCCCGCTGGGGTTTCGCCCCTCCTGGATTCCTCTGACGCGGAATCAGACTGCTCTTGCCCCCTCCTGCGGGCTTTGGGACCTGGCCCCTCCTCCGGGCTCCCTGTACTTCCGCGCGCCTCTACATTTGAACTTGGCGCGCGCGCCCAACCTCTAACCTTCCTTTTAACAGCTACACTACTCCCTTCACTACTCCCCTCCCCTTCCGGAAGGGTGGCTTGCTCCGACCTCCCTCCTTTCTCTGCTGCCGGAGCCGCTTCCCCTGATAAACTGAAACCTCCACCCCCTTCGCTGCACTCTGGCGGGGAGGCTGGTCCTGACGCCCAGCTGCCACTTTGGGATCCCCCGCTGGCCCCCTGCTCCTGACACGTCCCCCCTGGGGCTCCCCTGGCCTTGACCACCGGCGCCCCCTTCTGGGAATCCTCTGATTCGCTGGAAAGACTCATGGAATCTCTTGAGTCATTGTCATCCTCTTCCTCGCTGTCCTGGGATTCATCCCCATCACTCTCCATCTCCTGCCTACCCTGTGCCTCTGTCCCTGAACCCCTGACACATATGCTATAATTTTATTGTCTTAGTTAAATACGCTATTTAAATTGTTATTAAGGAAATTATTATTTTTCTCCTTCAGCTGTCCACGGAGGCGCAGGTCAATTCTGTGTCCAGGGCAGCTGTTTACCAGCTCCATCTGGTACGCAGGATGAGAACCTCCCTGCCTGCAGACTGTCTCGCCAGAGTGGTGCATGCTCTAGTTATCTCCCGCTTGGACTACTGCCATGTGCTCTACATGGGGCTACCTTTGAAGGTGACTCGGAAACTGCAATTAATCCAGAACGCGGCAGCTAGACTGGTGACTGGAAGCGGCTGCCGAGACCACATAACACTGGTCTTGAAAGACCTACATTGGCTCCCAGTACGTTTCCAAGCACAATTCAAAGTGTTGATGCTGACCTTTAAAGCCCTAAATGGTCTCGGTCCAGTATACCTGAAGGAGCGTCTCCACCCCCATTGTTCTGCCCGGACACCTGGGTCCATCTCCAAGGGCCTTCTGGAGGTTCCCTCGCTGCGAGAAGCCAAGTTACAGGGAACCAGGCAGAGGGCCTTCTCGGTGGTGGCACCTGCCCTGTGGAACACCCTCCCACCAGATGTCCAAGAGAACAACAACTACCAGACTTTTAGAAGACATCTGAAGGCAGCCCTGTTTAGGGAAGCTTTTAATATTTGATGGATTACTGTATTTTCATATTTTGTTGGAAGCCACCCAGAGTGGCTGGGGTAGCCCAGCCAGATGGGCGGGGTATAAATAATAAATTGTTGTTGTTGTTGTTGTTGTTGTCAGGGAGAGCATTGGTGCCAAAATGAGTTTGGCAAAGAATGGATTTTTAAGGGAGTCTTTCCAGTGAGCACAGTGCACTGGTGAGGCTGCACAGAAGCAGCGTTAAATGCTGAGGCACAACATGGGGAAACTTCTCGAATTTGCAAAGGGGATTTTTTTAAAAAATAAAAGTCTTGAAGTGCAAACTTTGAAAAGAACAAAAAGTTGCATGATCCCTCCATAGCTTCTCGTTTGCCCAAGGCGGCAGTGCACTGTTGTGCATCTCGATCGGGCTCACAGTCAAAGCGACTGCACAGAAGCAGCGGCAATATTGTCCACCTGTTTTCCAAAGACTTTAAGTAAAACAAACTTACCCAGTAGCTTCTTTGGAAGCCGCCCTCGGACCTACAGCAGGAGGAGAGACACAAAAAGGAGTTAGATCTCCAGTATGGCCCATGCTCAAACATCCAAGGAAGCATCCTGGCTCTTTTACTGCAGCTGCATAAGCATTGCTGGGGTCTAGCATGGGCAAAAGTGCACAGATTGAGAGACTGTTGTATCCTTGCAAAATCTTTTCCTGTGGCTTTTTGCCAGTTCCTCTGACAGGTAGTGGCAAGAGTGTTGAACTAAGACTGGGCAGACCAGGGTCCAAATCCACACTAGGCGTGAAGCTCACTGAATGCCCAGTCCCTGCCTCTCAGCGTGGCTGTGGGACTAAGTGGGAGGGAGGAGAACTCTGTACCGCCCCTTGAGGACTTGGCAGAGCAATGGTTCCACAGTAGCTTCACTTCTCTTCATCACATCAAAGTTGATGCATCACCACAAATTGGCCAAAGACCTGCCTGACTCTGAACTGGTGAGGAGCAGCAAGGATGGGACACTTTAGCTGCATGCTCTTGTCCCAAGACCCAAGAATATGGCTAAGCGCTTAAGGACAGGGCTGAGGTTTTGTCAGGAGACAAAGGTTCTTGAGAGCAGAAGCAGGCCAGGCCTAGGCAGCGCGGCCTACGAGGGCTACACAAATCTGTCAAGCCTAAGTGTTAGGAGTCAAATGCTGCGTCACTGTGACTCGGGACTCATCTTGGGTTCCCTATAAATGTAACCAGCCATCTCTGTGGGCCTCAGTCTGTGTGTAGAGTGTGTGTGTCTCAGCCAGTATGTTGTGCTGTTGCAGACAGAGCGGCTCCAGGACTCCAGTTAATCAGTAACTAAGAGCTGTGCCTCTGGGAAGACGAAGAAGGCTGCTAGGAGCACTCGGTGTATGCTCTTTGACTATGCTGTTTCTGAACAAGTTTATTTTCTTCAGTAAAAGGTAGTGCTAAGAGTGTTGAACTAAGACTGGGCAGACCAGGGTCCAAATCCACAGCAGGCCATGAAGCTCACTGAGTGACCATGGGCCAGGCACTACCTCTCAGCGTCATAAGCATTTTATCAAGTCAATATTGCGAGGAACAACTGCATAGCTGAATTGAAAACCCCTAGACCAATTAAGGGATCAATATTAAGACCACAACGTATCACTTATAGATCAAGCAAACCTGTGGCTGATTAATTTATTCATTTTGAAGTGTTCTACTCTCCTTTCCGGTTGAGAGAGTAGCTCTGTGTATGTTACAACAGACTACCATAAGAGAAGAAGCGGCACACAGACAATCCAGCACTCTTTGGGCTGGTGGACAGCGTGCTAACCACTTGGGTTAAAGTGGTTATTCTTTTAGGTTAAAGAATATGTAAGTGATTGGCTGCACTATCGCCAAGTCAATGAAATGTTTAAACAGGATTTGAGGGGAAAGGGATTTGATGATAACAAATCAAAATTTGAAATTGATGTATTGAATAATAATTAAAATGTTTGTCTAAAATGTATAAATTGCTGCTTGAATGGCATTTGAAAGATGAAGAGGTAAAGTCGGTTATGATACACTGGGCCAAAGATTTTGGGTATAATATACAGTTAAAAGACTGGGGGAAACTGTGGAAGGAAGGATTAAAATTTACTGCATGCAATGCTTTGAAAGAAAATGTGATGAAAATGATGTATAGGTGTTATATCACCCCAGTAAAATTAGCTAAAATGTATAAAATAAGTAATAAATGTTGGAGATGTAAAGAAAAGGAAGGACCTTTTTATCACATGTGGTGGGAATGTAAAAAAGTGAAAAGCTTCCGGGAAATGATATATAATGAGATGAAAAAGATGTTGAAACAGACATTGATTAAGAAACCAGAAGCATTTTTACTTGGCATTGTAGGAGAGGATATTAATAGACAGGATTGTAAGTTGTTTTTATATGCAATGACCGCAGCAAGAATATTATTGGCACGAAAATGGAAGCAAGAAGAACTACCAACGAAAGAAGAATGGAGGGTGAAGCTGATGGACTATGCAGAATTAGATAAATTAACAGGAAGGATTCGAAACCTGCGGGATCAGAGATTCGTAGAAGACTGGAGTAAATATATGAACTATTTGAAAAGTAATTGTGATGAACAGATTACGCTAGTAGGACTGCAAGAAGTTTGGTAAGGTGGATAGTTTGAAATACTGCAAAAAAGTCTATGAAAAGCATTATTAGTTAAGGATAATTAAATGTAATCTAGAAATTAAGAAATGCAGAATAAGTGATAAAGAATGGGAAATCATCAGAGGTGTTGACGGAAGTCTAAAATATTGTATAAGATGAGAAGATCTGTTGTACGATATATATAAGATTTTTTTAAAAAATTATGGATGGCATTGAGAAAGTGGGTAGGGAAAAGTTCTTCTCCTGCTCTCCAAGAATCATAGAACTGCAGGCTCTGAGTAAGATCAGGTCGGCCCCCACGTTCAGCCTCCCAGGTCTCAGGCCAGCTCTCTATCCGCCACACCACCCTGCCTTCCCTTTGCACGCTCAGGAGCTGTCTTTGGCTCCTTGCTGCCTATACCCTCAGAAAAGGAATCCCCGCCCCTCGCTTTCGGAGGGAGCCGCTGCTGCCGTCTGTGCCTGGCGCGCTCGCTCTTGTATCATGTCCTGCTGCATCCTCGGAGGGCAAGCGCCTCTTCCCTGCCTTGCCCGCTTCCCATGAGAAAGCCTGTGGGAACCACACTTTCTCCCTGGCTGCAGGTCTCGTCTCTCGCCCACGGCACGCAACTTCACATTCACACACGCGCAGCCATACACGGGTCTGCCGCCCTTTGGGCGCGCACCTTGCCTTCTTGCCGTGCTGGCAGTTCTCTCAAGCAACAGGTGTAATAAGAACAACACTTTCCTGGCGATTTTCCCGCAAGAAAGCTCCCTCTCCTTGTTGGCGCTGAGGACCGAGCGCAACAGGCACACGCAACATTTCACACCCTCCCCTAAATGTCTACTCAGAAGTAAGTGCACTGAGTCAGATCGGGCCAACTAGTCCCAGGTAAGTGCGTACACACTTACTTTGGAGTAAGCGACAGCAGGCGCTGCAGCCTCCGTGCCCTTCTCGGGAGTCCGCCGTGAGCTCCACGGCTGGAAGCTCTGCTGCTCACGACGAGGCCAGGTCCCTGCCAGGCGCATGCGCGAGCGACCAGCTCCTGCTCTCCCATCTGTACAATAGTTTCAAGGAGTTTCCCCAAAGAAATCTGGAAGCAGATTTTAAGGGCTGCGCTTCCCAAATTTCATTCCCATCCTTGGGAATCGTTTGTGTGCCATATCTTTTTCAGGGGTTCCATTGGTAACCTACATGAAGCAATAGAGAGTATAACTGAGAATCTAATCCTCCCCCCTCTCTATCCATTGCAATTTTCAAATTTGGTTCAGGGTGACTGTTTTTCTACACACCCCTCACCCTCTCCAGTTGCACATCCAGACTCAGGCATGCTGATGGGTGAGCTGTGGGATAAGCCGGTGGAGACAGGGTTTTCGTGTATGGGGGAGGGGGTACTTTGTACATGCTCAGAAGCACCCTCTATACATATCCCAAGGCATGTGGATGAAAGCAGGCAGTGCTAAGAAGGTGTGTCTGTGTGTTTGTGTGGGCACTAGGGGTGTAACTTGTTGACTTTTCTTTTCTTCCCCCAAAACAGTTTCCTGTATCATAAAGGGATGCACTTTTGCTTAGAAACACTGGAAAAGGGACTAAGTATTCTCAGTTATGGAAAAAGGTCACCCCAAAATAAAAAGTTGGAAACATCGTATATGTAACGTTACTACTCATAACTATGAGCACTTTTTAAAACTTCATGGAACTGTTTATAACTTTTACAGCTGCCTGGAACTTCCTCAAACTGTGGAGAATGTTCAAGAAGAATCCAAATATTGGTCTATAGGGAAAGATTTGTGGGCAAACAACTAAACTTCTTAATTTTTAATATTTCTTTCTGTGGCAATATACAATTGTGGCTGGAGAAACCCAGCTGGGTGGGCAGGGTCTAAATATAATCATAATCGTAAACATTACAATGTCACACAAGATCCTCAATTTATTCTCAGCAATAAGAAGTGATGACCCATGTGTATTAGAAAATTTGCAAGCTCTATTTTTCCTGGATACATGCTATGCATATTACATACTACATTGTTTATTAATTTTTTGTTTAAATCGGGTGCTCAGCTTCTTCTACCATTGCAAGGAAATAGCCTCCTATCCTGAGCAGTACTGAGTGTCCAGCCAAGCAGTGGACTGGGATGCGGGCCTCACTGGAGTCCCTTGGGCACGCCCATTGTGCAGAACCTGCCTGGCCAGAGCCCCCTCTGACAGCAGACACCATGGGGGGGGGGAGATCTGCTCGGTGGTGAAGTGCCCCCACTTAGATGGACACCAGTGTCCGCCAGATTCTTCTGTTCTGTGCCTTGGCGGAGCAGCTGTGATGAAACTTTGAGCCCCAGCTGATGGTGGTTGATGGGAGTTGTAGTCCAAAATATTTCTTTGTTTGCATTTGTATCCCACCTCATTCTCCAAGGAGCTTAACGTGGCAGAGGTACAGGGTTCTCCCTTCCCGATTGAATCCCATCGCAACACTCTCTTGCAATGCCATTGCAGTGCCTTTGAGTGCATGCAGAGTGCCCATACCCTGTGATGCCTTGCGACTGGCCTTCGCGTGGCTTTATCCACCAGGGGTCGCCGTGAGGGGCGGAGAAGGGCTATAGTTCAGAAGGTCCCAGGCTTAGTCCCCAGGGACATCTCCAGCAAGCAGGGCTGGGAGAAGACTATGAGGAGATGCTGCCAGTCAGTGGAGACAATTCCGAGCTCTATAGACCAGGAGTCTCTGACTTGGCAAAAGGCAACCGCCCCACGTTCTTCTGTTCTTCTATTATTCTGCGTGGAGCAAATGGGTGCACGAAAAAGGGAGCAAAAGAGAAGGAGGGGCACACATTTCAACACGACACCCTGGTCGGGTGTTATTTATTCATTCATTAAGTGCATTTATATCCCCTCTTTTCCTTGGAGGAGCTCAATGTGACATCCACGTGGCGTCCAGAGTGGCGCAATCTAATCCCAACGACAACCCTGTGAGGTAGGCTAGAGTGACAAGCAGTGACTGGCCCGGGGGGGGGGCAACTTGTATGAAATATTGTGGGAGGGCAGGTAAGCCCCTTCCCGCATAATCGACTGTCCCACCCAAATATTTTATTAGGGGGTGGGGAAAGGGACCTCGACCCCTAGGAGTTGGCTTCCATGGACTGGCCTCTAATGCCACATGCAGGGAGCTTCGAGGCCAAGTGGGAGGATTTGAACCCAGGTCTCTCCCAGGTCCTAGTCTGACAAACTAATCACTATGCCACCCCAGATCTCTTAAAAAGAGCTCCTTCAACAACGGAGGCCAAAAGGGGAAAAAGGTAAAAGGCGGATCTACACAGATCCTCGTGAATTCATATGATTTTTTCCTTCAAATTAAATAAAACCACCATGATACTGTAGACCATGTCTTACTCTGTAGACAGCTTCAAAAAAATCATGCATCCACTATTTCATGGGGCCGCAGGGGCGCAAAAACATGGTTAAAAAACACGGATCCTCATGGATCCTCATGATTTTTGCACAAGACCAGCCCAAAGTCACCATCAGATCAAACATCATGGTGAGGGGCACAACATCCACCACAAAAATCACGGATCCACGGCTTCCTGGCCATACCGTGGCCCAAAAACGTGGTTCCGAACCACGGATCCTCATGGATCCTCATGCTTTTTGCATTGGGCCACCCCAAATTCACTGTCAAATCACATATCATAGCCAGGGGCACAGCCTGCACCACAAAAAACTCGGATCCACGCCTGCCTGGCCATACCGTGGCCCAAAAACGTGATTTTGAAGCATGGATCCTCATGGATCCTCATGATTTTTGCACTAGATCAGCCCAAAGTCACCATCAGATGAAACATCATGGCCAGGGGCACAGCATGCAACACAAAAATCACGGATCCACGGCTTCCTGGCCATACCGTGGCCCAAAAACGTGGGGGTTTTTTATGATATTTATTGAAAAATTTTTAGAATTACAAAAAAGAACAAAGCAGAAAAAGAAAAAAAGAAAACAAAGAAAAAACAAACCACATCAAACAATACAAATTCAAAACAACAAAAATACACCACAAACAGACAAAAACAAAGCCATCATTCTCGAATCCTCAACTTTCATTACCTTCTTTCTTTGACCTCCTTCTCCCTTTTTTGTATCCTGGTTATTAATTATCGCAGCAAATCCTTTCCATATTTCATAATATTCTGTCATTACATTACCTTAATCTATTTTCATCTTATCTTATAGAAAACCTTAAAACTTAAAACTTAAATCTTATTTTTACCAACTTCTCATAACCATAATATTCTTACCTAATTCTTTAAACATTTTTACTAGAGCCAAGTAATTTCGTTCCAACATTTTTCTAACATTCATCAATTTTATAAAACAATCCTAGTAATAAAAAAAAAGAAATAAAAACAATCCAATCTTCATCCAGCGTCCCTTCCTCCTGGTCCCGGGTTTTGTCAGTCCTTTTTATCCCATTGATCTAGCGCATTAACCTGGTAACCTTATATCCAAGGCCCTTAAGGCTTTTCCATGTCCCTTCCGCGGCTCTTCTTCATATTCTCCTTTCACTCGTGGGAACTCCAGCTTGGTAATGTTTTTGACCCTTTTCAACAAATCAGCCCCTTTTCCATAGTCCAGACTAAACTCCATGTGGTATTTAAAAACATGTTTCAGAATCCCTCTAAAATTAAGAGCCCCCACAGCCCCAAACATCTCATGGCCCATTGCCAGACTTGGAAAGTCCAAACATCCCTGCATAGGGGGGTCTATCCAACCCCCCATTTCCAAACCAGTCCAAACTTTAACTTTCGAAATCTGGCTTTTTCCAAGTTCATTTGTCAAATCCAAAAGCTCATGTTCCTGCAGGGCCGCAGCTCCCTCCATCTCTGGCACCCAAGATTCAGCAACATCCTCTTCTCTCATCTGTTCTGTCAGGGCACACTCCTGTTTTAATTCCTGGGTGGGCTCCATATAGTTTCCCACTGCCTGATCAAAAATTCTGACCACATTAGTCATCAAATCCGTCTTCTCATTTAACTGTTCCAGTAGGGCATTTGTTTTACAGAGAGCACACAACAGAGCTTCTGAATACATTGTCCTACAAGGTCACAAGTCTATTCCCACGATTGTAATCTGTAACAGCTGCAAGCTCCCTGGAATTGGTTACAGTTTCACAGTCTCCCTCTAGGGGGAAAACTTCTATTCGTTCTTTCTTTTAAGGACAAATCTAGCAACAAAGTTTCCTTTTTGAGATATTTTGTCAATATTTGTTCCTTTAAAATGCGAAAGGGAACAGTGGAGTCACTATGTTTCTCTTCTTTTAGCTATCTGTCAAAAACGTTTGTCTCTGGTCAATGAGCTTCAAACGTCAGTCTGACACCCCGCTCCAGGATCAGGACAGTGGAAAGTTACTTTACTTTAAACTCACTTCTGCAGGTTTAAACAGTCCGAAAAAGATCCCCCTTCTTCTCCTGCTTCCAAAGGGGGGTTCAACAATTTTAAATGATGAAAGTTAATCTTTTAGAAGCAATTTTCTGAGCTCTAGTTTACCTTGTCTTTGCTTTATTCTGTCTACAAAAAAAACGGAAGGCTGACTTCCTGTTTAGACCTTCCCGTTTCAGTGCCAAATTAAAATAAATTTTTAAGTCCAATTCCTTTCTGCTCGCAAGTCCTTATTTAAAGTCCAATTGTCTGAAATTTAAGTACTTTTTTCGCTCCACGGAAAAAGCAGTTGACTCTCAGCACCGCGCCACTTCCCCCTCTTCGCTTTGGAGCCCGTTAGTGGGTTCCTTTGCGGGTTGGGGGGGCGCTAAGGGTGCCCGCCGAGCCCCATGGTCACAGGCTTCATCCGCCTGTGATTTTTGAAAGGGTCCCCGCTTCGCCGTAGCGGAAAAGACCCGTTTTGCACGGAGCTAGTCCCTCCAGATCAGAGGGAGTCTGCCATTGCCGATGGCGCCACCCCAGAAGTCCCCAAAAACGTGGTTTTGAAGCACGGATCCTCATGGATCCTCATGCTTTTTGCACTAGATCAGCCCAAACTCACTGTCAAATCACACATCATGCTCAGGGGCATAGTTTGCACCGCAAAAAACTCGGATCCACGGGTTCCTGCCCATACCGTGGCCCAAAAACGTGGTTTTGAAGCATGGATCCTCATGGATCCTCACGCATTTTCCATTGGGCCCACCCAAACTCACCATCAAATCACACATCATGGCCATGGGCACAGCCTGCACCACAGAAAACTCGGATCCATGGCTTCCTGGCCACTCCATGGCCCCAAAACATGGTTTTGAAGCACGGATCCTCATGGATCATCACACTTTTTGCATTGGGGAACCCCAAATTCACCCTTTATTCAAATATCTTGTACATAACCACAGATCTGACCACAAACATCATGGATCTACTGCTTCATGGCCCTGGCCAGATGCTACCCTGGATATATTGGCCAATTTTTAGGTGGGTGTGCTGGGATGGAGGAAACGGAGTCGGCTGAATCTCTATCTATTAAAGATGGGCGCCTAATGGCTGGGCCAGAATGATTTCAGTTCGGTTTGCCAGCTCCCAGCTCTTCATGGGGTGCAATAGTCACCTGTAGCTGCCATCAGGAGTCCCTTTGTGATCCTGGATGCTTCTGTCTCTATGGAGGCATTGGTCACAAATGTAGCCAAACAGGATTTTTTGAATCTATGTCAGGTTAGGCAATCGGTACTGTACCTGTCCCTTTCCAACCTAGCCATGGTGATCCATGCAGTAGTCACCTTCAGACTAGACTACTTTAACTTGCTGTACACCTGAGCCGGGGAGTGCAGGGTATAAATGTGATAGAGAGAGAGAGAGTGAGAAAGAGAGAGAGAGATGCAGGGCTACCCTTGAGACTGCTCCAGAAACTCCAAATGGTCTAAAATGCAGATGCATGAGTTCTTACTTGGACTTTGTAGAGAGCCCACATTCAGTTGGTTGTTCATCAGCTGGATTGGCTCCAGGTGGAGTATCGAATCAGGTTCAATGTTTTGGTGCTACTCTTTAAAGCCCTAAACAGTCTGTGACCTTTCTTATCTGTGGGAATTATCTTCCAATACACCCCCCATGAGTGTGACACTCATCTAACAGCAACCTACTGGTGGTCCCTGGCCCAAAACATATCCAGCTGTCCTCAACCAGAGCCAGAGCCTTTTTGGTGGAACGCTTTGTCTAACGAGACCAGGGCTCAGTGCAATCTATCTCAGTTCTCTCACTTGTCATGGTGAGTGGGCTTGCACATTCCTATGACCCTTGTGAGCGAAGCCATTGGGAATCTCGTACTCCCAGCAGGGTCACCCGAGGTGGTAAGGTCAAAGAAAATTAAATATGCTCAGAGTCATGTAGTGATTTCATGCTCTTTATTGCAGCTTGTAAAACAGTGACTGAATTTCCCCCAAAACCTCAGGCTTTTATATACATTATTTACACAATGAGTCTCGTCTGACTGGCTGATTCTTCTTCCCTCCTGGAGCCTGATTGGTCTTTTCCTGCAAGCCAATCAGTTCTTGCATTCTAGGATCCTACTTGCCTATTGTTCTAGGATCCAAGCTTAGTACATAACAGGGAAGGAGCTAGACAAAGAATGATCCAAGAAGTCCTCAACGGCAGAACAGGCGGGTGATAACATGCAGTGTGTTACAACGGCTCTGAAGGCGGATGAAGGCTGCAGCAGATAGGATCCACCAGTTCGTCGTGACTACTCATGCCATCAGAACAGAGCCCTACCGCGAAGGCTGTGCGTTGGTCAGCGTGCACTGATCTACACACATAAAACAAATTCACGCACAGGCGTCTTCCAAAAACCCAACCCAACCCCCCCAAACCCTCCCCCCATGGCGATCACTAAATGGCTACGGGGGCAGGAATGTGAAGCCCCTAGTCATGAACCGACACATGGGCGGTCACTCGTTCTGACTCAAGGAATGAGGCAGTTGAGCAGCTCAGCAGCTGTATCCATGACTGAGCAGCCCTTTTTAGGATCCACTATGCTCACCCCGAAAAGGAAACGGTGCCCTAAACATAGTATGCCTCCCTTTTTCCCTGACTGGATTACCGCGCCCAGGTGGAATCTCTTTTCCCATAGTTTGAATCCATTATTCTGCATCCTAGTCTCTAGAACAGCAGAAAACAAGCTTGCTCCCTCTTCAACATGACATCCCTTCAAATATTTAAACATGGCTATCATGTCACTCCTTAATCTTCTCTTCTCTAGATTAAACAAATCCAGCTCCCTAAGTCTCTCCTCATAGGGCTTGGATTCCAGACCTTTTACATTTTGGTCACCCTCCTCTGGACATGCTCCAGCTTGACAATATCCTTCTTCAACTGTGGTGCCCAGAACTGGACACAGTATTTCAGGTGTGGTCTGACCAACCAGAATAGTGTGGTAGCATTCCTTCACTTGATCTAGACACGATACTCCTATTGATGCAGCCCAGAATTGCATTGGCGTTCTTAGCTGCCACATCACACTGTTGACTCATGTTCAGCTTGTGGTCGACTAAGACTCCCAGATCCCTTTCACATGTACTGTTGTCAAGCCAAGTGTCCCCCACCTGTGAATTTCATTTTTTCTATCCAGGTGTAGTACCTTACATTTCTCCCTATTGAACTCCATATTGTTGGTTTTGGCCCAGCTCTCTAGGCTATTCAGGTCATTTTGAATTCTGACCCTGCCCTCCGGTGTATTAGCAACCCCTCCCAGTTTGCAGTCATTTGCAAATTTGATTAGCACGCCCTCCATTCCATCATCCAAATCATTTATAAAAATATTGAATAGCACCAGGCCCAGGACAGAACCTTGTAGAACCCCAATAGTCATTTTTTTCCAGGATGAAGTTGAGCCACTGATGAGCACTCTTTGGGTTCAGCCCGTCAACCAATTACAAATCCACCTAACAGCAGCTTTGTCTAGCCCACATTTTACTAGTTTTTTTGCAAGAATATCATGGGGGACCTTTTCAAAGGCCTTACTGAAGTCAAGGTAAGCTGGTACAAGGGAAAGCAGGATTGTAATTACTGTAAAAATTACTGATCACTTTGGATCAGCAGTCTCAGCCTAACCCGCTATGTGGGGAGAGCCACGTGTTCCTTTGGAAGGCAAGTGGAATACAGTGTGATATACTGACAGCTGTTTTAAAAGATGTAACTGTAACTTAAAATCCAGTATCAGAAAAAAATAAAAATAGATGGTCCCTGTGTGGATAGTCATGTTTGCATGATGGGGCCACCTCCAGTGACCATGTGGCCTGATATAAGAGGGTTCTAAAATCAGTCCTGAAAGTAGACTGATTGAGAATGACACACACATAGCTTTTGCTCTGCCATTAACAAGGTGAGCTGAAGCAAATTCTTGACTCCCTTTGGGCTTAGCAATATTTCCTACAGCATTCTTGTTGAAGGGCATTGGAGAGTTAGGTGAGGGTCACTTTTCTGTTTTTCCACCAAGCCCCCAGACAAGAATGCTACAGCATCAGCCCCAAACACTCAGTCTCATAACAAAAAATACTCAACGGGGTTAGGGCTGAGGGTAGGGGAAGTACAATCATGATCTTTCCAGCCCTCTAGATGCTGACCATTTTGGTCATGGAGCCAAATATCTGTTCCCAAGTTTAAAGATCTAAACAAGTAAAGAACAAGCTTGCCCTTTACATGCAAAAGCCCTGAAATTCAGCCCATTGGGCAACTGATCATGGGGTTGGGAGGAGGGAGGTAAGGAATAGCACCTTCTCTGCCCTCCACCTCCAACAGCTACACCTGAAAGTTTCATGATGGGGTACGATTTGAGAAGCTGAATGTTTATAAAGGCACTTAGCCAATTTCTGCCACAGAAATTCTGAACAAAAACACTCTGCAGGTTCAGCCCCCAAAAGAAACTGCTCTATGGTCTCTGTGTTGGGAAATGGGAACAGATCTTGCTCATCACCAACCTTCCCTCCACAAATCAGTATCACTATGAGGCTGAACTGAACAGCTTGCTCCAGAGTTTTAAGAGATACGTTTCTGTGGTGTAGTGGTTAAGAGCGGTGGACTCTAATCTGGTGAGCTGGGTTCGCTTCCCCGCTCCTCCACATGCAGGCTGCTGGGTGACCTTGGGCCAGCCACACTTCTCTCTGGACTCTCTCAGCCCCACCTACCTCACAAGGTGTCTGTTGTGGGGGGTGGAAGGGAAAGGAGATTTTTAGCCACTTTGAGACTCCTTCAAGTAGAGAAAAGCAGGATATAAAAACTAACTCCATAAATAAGAATTCTATGGAAAAGGACCATCCCTGCCATGATGATGAAAACTATATGTTTGGATTTTGCTGTGTTATACCAACCTGTGGAATATGACAGTTCACAGTTTCAAAATCTATTTGGCCACAGTGGATTGACAGTCTGGACACACGAAAACCTCTGGAAGATCTTTTGAATCAATGCCTATGCGAAAGCAGTGGTACCAGTCCTTGCAGTTTCCTTCACAGTAAACCATAGTTAGGTCACCACTGGGCCTTCTGCACCGTTCCTTCAAGAAACATAGTGACCAGCAGCCTTCAAACAAGGAAGGTAAAATATCTGAGCAATAGGTTAGTGTATCCTTCCATCCTTCTGGGCATGATTGAGACACAGTAATGTAACTCTCGTTCAAGATTTGTCTCTTCTTGGGAGGAACAGCATCAATTTCCACTTGAAAATATTTGTCTTGTCCTTCAGAATAGGTTTTCCCACAGTGCTGTATTATTTCTTTTGCAATCCAGGGTCTAATGGCAGCCATATCCTTTTGTATGAACTGTAATTGGGCAGCAGAAGCAATCAGATGGGCAATGGTACATGTGAAAGGACCGTAGTCACTGGAATTACCTTGCCTGGGTATATCAGTTGGTGCAAAAATGGACCAGCCGCAAAACTGTAGGGATATTTTGAATCCATCTCATACAGACATGCTAAGAAGGATGTTATTGCATCAATCACAGAGTGGTTCAATCCATGTTTGGAATCTAGATAGAGCATGGTCTTCTTTTTAAAAATGATTACTATCAGTATCCAGTGGACTTCTCTGTCATTTACTGGAATAATCAAAACATCTTTCTTTAGCACTCCAAATCTCAAACAGTTCTTCAGAGCTTGCACTGGTAATCTTTGACATATCTGCATGAAGTGGCAAGTACGGTAAGTGGGAAAATTGTTCCATTGTGACCTAGCTCTTTGGCCATGATCACCCTGGAGGCAAGAAAGGCATCTATTATGCGATCATTTATCCAGTTTGATCCTTTCAGTGTGTTTATGTCATAGTCATACACACAGATGTTGCCAACTGAACCCACAAGTCCCATGGTTTGTAGACTGAGTGTGGGGAAGGTACAGTTGTGCCATGGGGGAACTGATGTACAAATCAGTGATTTGTCCAAACACTTTGTCAGGGAACTGCCATCAGAGCTAGAGGCGGAGGGAAGGCTCCAGAGGGATGCCGGAGAGGGTCCCAGTAGGGAGAGAGGCAGCCCATCTGCTGGGGAAGGAAATCAGCGTAACACCAATGGAGAAGGGGGGCAGATGGGGGAATCGGAGAGGAGGCTCCAAGACTCCTCGCCGGAGACCAGCGGAGAGAGTACGGGTACTCTGCTGCCCACACCCTCCCTGCGCAGAAGACTTCCGCGCAGAGAGTAGGAGGAGACTTGGCGTCAAAGAACTTCTTTGCTGGAAGAAGTTCAAGAAACGCCCACTGATGGATTCTGCCAGCGACTGAGACAGCCATGAAGCTAGAGGCTGTCCAGACAGAAAGGGTTCAACCAGGTAACCTAGCCAGGAGTGGTGGCAACTTATGCACGAGCAACCCCTAAACCCATTACACACTTCTCACTTTGTGTTGAGAATATGGGGCTGCTATCAAAAGAATCAATATTGGTCACTGTTAAATCCTCTTTCCCACTTTTTGGAGTGGAGGTCATCTGAGGCTGAGTGCTTTCCAGGTGTCTCATAGTCAGTTGGTGATCTTAAGGAGTCAAACCCCTCAGCAGCCTGCAATGAATCAGATACTGTGGCTACTGTTATCTTTTCCTGCAGTCTGGGGAACTTTCTTCCCGATCTACTCTTCTGTCTTTTATTTCACTTCAACTGTGTGAGCTGCAACTGGCAAGGCTTCCCTGGTTCTGGTGGCATGCCGATAGATTTTGTGGCAGCTATAATATGGTAACAAGTCCTGGATGATGGGTGCGCACACAATGTCCTGTATGGACTGTGCATGCATGGCAGCCTGTATGGACGCCGCGTGTGCGGCAGCCCGTATGGTCGCCAGGAGAGCGGCTGCCCATACAGCCTGTACGGCCGCCATGAGAGGGGCTGCCTGTACGGACACTACACGAGCAGCAGCCTGTACAGTCACCGCGAGAGCAGCTGCCCGTATGGGCCATACGGTCACTGCGAGAGGGGCTGCCTGTACAGTTGCCGCACAAGCGGCAGCCAGTACAGCGACCGTACTGTCACTCTCCCCCCAGCATGACACCCCGGGGCACCATCACCCCGCTGCCCCTTCATATGCCCCTGCAGTCAATCAAATGTACTATGAACAATCTGAAGTCATGCTGGGCACAATTCACCGCTAATCCTGTTCTTTTTCTAAAAACACGTGGTGGACTCCAGGAAAGCTGTCAGCAGGCACCATGATGCCCATGGGCACCACATTGGAAACCCCCTATTTCAAAGTTTGCACTGACAAAATCTGTTGGCAAGGAAAACTTGCAGTTAAACCTCCATTTATAATTACCACCCCCCCCCAAGCAACCAACTTTTGTCCCAAAACCATTTGTAGCTGAATTGACACAAGACAGGTGATTGTTTTTCATAGTTACTTTGGTGGTCTCCATCTAGTTGGTTTGATAATTTACATTCACAGGTAAGATCATCACAATCTCTGCCTTGGATATTCTTGAGGTTTAGCAGCGTCAAAAATTTCCAGGTGCAGTTCTTCACAGTGGAAGCTATGAATATGAATGTCATTTTAATACAATGTTCTTGCTAATGCAGAACCATTTCAGATAGCGTTTGTATTTCGGTCATTCCATGGACATTGGTGTGATCTTACAATATAATTTGGTGGAGTCCATTTAACAATCATGCCGATCCATGAGGATTAAAGTATTTAATATAGTGTTTGTTCCTTGGCTGTGCTCTGTGGTTTTTGTGGTTCATTCTGTGGTCATATACATCATGTGTGATTTGATAGTGATTTCAGGGTGACCAAACATAAAAATCCTAAGGATCCATGGGGATCTGTGCTTCATGAGAATCTTTTTACAGCATGGCAGTGCCCCAAAGTGATCTGGCCATGAGCAGCATAGGTGGTTGGGTAATGAATATGGGGCGACCCAGAAAACTGTGGAGCCGTAAATTTTAAATATATATATATATTCAATTTTATAAGGATAGGGAAGTACAGAAAGGGGAAAGGGGGAGGGGATAGATAGATAGATAGATAGATAGATAGATAGATAGATTAGAAATTTAAGAGACCTATAAAGATTATCAAATCCTACAAAGTACTACTACTACTACTACTACTACTACTACTACTACTACTAATATATTTGTACCCTGCCCATCTTGCTGGGTTTCCCCAGCCACTCTGGGTGGCTTCCAAAAAAATGAAATAAAAATACATTAAAAAGTCACACATTAAAAACGTCCCTAAACAGGGCTGCCGTCAGATGTCTTCTAAATGTCAGGTAGTTGTTTATCTCTTTGACATCTGATGGGAGGACATTCCACAGGGCAGGTGCCACTACCAAGAAGGCCCTCTGCCTGGTTCCTTGTCGCTTTGCTTCTCGCAGTGAGGGAACCACCAGAAGGCCCTTGGTGCTGGACATCAGTGTCTGGGCAGAACGATGGGCGTGGAGATGCTCCTTCAGGTCTACTGGACCAAGGCCATTTAGGGCTTTAAAGGTCAGCACCAAAACTTTGAATTGTGCTCGGAAATGTACTGGGAGCCAATGTAAGTCTTTCAGGACATGTGTTATATGGTCTTGGTGGCCACTCCCAGTCACCAGACTAGCTGCCACGTTTTGGATTAGTTGTAGTTTCCGGGTCACCTTCAAAGGTAGCCCCACGTAGAGCACATTGCAGTAGTCCAAGCAGAAGATAACAAGAGCATGCACCACTCTAGTAAGACAGTCTCTGGGCAGGTAGGGTCTCAGCCTGCGTACCAGATGGAGCTGGTACACAGCTGCCCTGGATACAGAATTGACCTGTGCGTCCATGGACAGCTGTGAGTCCAAAATGACTCCCAGGCTGCGCACCTGGTCCTTCAGGGGCACAGTTACCCCATTCAGGACCAGGGAGTCCTTCACACCAGCCCACCCCGTCCCCCAAGAACAGAACTTCCATATTGTCAGGATTCAACCTCAATCCATTAGCTGCCATCCATCCTCCAACCGCCTCCAAGCACTCACACAGGACCTTCACCGCCTTCACTGGTTCTGAGTTGAAAGAGAGGTAGAGCTGGGTATCATCCGCATATTGATAGACACCAAGCCCAAACCCCCTGATGATCTCTCCCAGCAGCTTCATGTAGATGTTAAAAAGCATGGGGGAGAGGACGGAACCCCGAGGCACCCCACAAGTAAGTCTGAACACTCATCCCGCACCACCACTTTCTGGACACAGTCCAGGAGGAAGGAGCGAAACCACTGTATAACAGTGCCCTCAGTTCCCAGCTCCTCTAGACGGTCCAGAAGGATGTTATGATCGATTGTATCAAAAGCCGCTGAGAGATCCAGCAGAACTAGGAAACAGCTCTCACCTTTGTCCCTAGCCCACCGGAGATCATCAACCAGTGCGACCAAGGCAGTTTCAGTCCCATGATGAGACCTGAATCCCAATTGGAAGGGATCCAAATTGTCTGCATCCTCCAGGCATGCCTGGAGTTGTTCAGCAACCACCCGCTCAATCACCTTGCCCAAGAATGGAAGATTTGAGGCTGGGCGATAGTTGGCCATACTGGCCGGGTCTGAAGATGTTTTTTTAAGAAGCGGTTTAATGACCGCCTCTTTCAGCAGGTCTGGGAATGCCCCCTCACAGAGGGAAGCATTCACCACCCCACAGAGCCCATCGGCCAGCCCTTCCCGGCTTGCTTTTATTAGCCAGGATGGGCAAGGATCAAGGAGACAGGTCGTTGGTTTCACACATCCAAGCAGCCTGTCCACATTCTCGGGGGTAACGGATTGAAATTGATTCCATGCAACTTGACCAGACAGGGCTCTAGCACTCTCCCGCCCCAGCCCTGCTCCCACGGTGGTGTCTACTTCCTTCCGAATATTAGCAACTTTATCTGCATAAAAATTTGAAAAATCGTTGCAGGAGATCTTGGGGTCTTTACAAGGCCCCGGTGGTAAAGGTGGTTCCGTTAAATTGCAAACCACCTGAAAGAGTCTCCTGCTACTATTTTCTGCAGATGCAATAGAGGCGGTGAAGAAAGTCTTCTTCGCCGTCGCTATCGCCACTTGGTAGGCTCGACATTGAACTCTAACCTGTGTCCGGTCCAATTCAGAATGAGTTTTCTGCCACCGGCACTCTAGCCGTCTCAGCGTTTGCTTCCTCACCCTCAGCTCCAAAGAAAACCACGGGCCTGTCCGGGCTCCATGCAGTCAGAGAGGGTGCTTCGGAGCCAGACAGTCGATAGCCCTGGTTAACTCCGCATTCCAGCAGGCCACCAGGGGAATCAGCTGAAAGGCCATCAACATGGGATAAAGCATGCCCTACCACTCTCTGGAAACCATTTGGATTCATTAAGTGGCGGGGGCGGACCATCCGCATTGGTCCCACCTCCCTGCAGAGGAGAAGGGTCACGGAGAAGTCCAGTTGCACCAGGAAGTGATCTTACCATGGCACTTCTTTTGTTTCACTTTTACCTAGTGTCATATCACCCATGTCACTAGAGGTGAACACTAGGTCTAAGGCATGTCCGTGACTATGAGTTGGGCCAAACTTATTCAGGGACAGCCCCATGGAGGCCATGCTTTCCATGAAGTCCCAAGCAGCCCCTTGTAAGGTCATGTTGGCATGGATGTTAAAATCCCCTAGGACAACCAAACTAGGTATCTCCAGGAGAACATCCGCCATGACCTGAAGCAGCTCAGGCAGGGAATCCTTGGTGCAGCGGGGAGGTCAGTACACCAAAAGGAATCCTGTACTGCCCCTATTGCCCAGCTTCCAGAACATGCACTCAGAGAACTGGGTCTTCCCAGTAGGACACCTAATGCAAGCTAGTGACTTCCTAAAAATCACTGCAAACCCCCCCCCCCCGCCCACATGACCTGGGTTGCTGTGTGTAAGAGAAACCTGGTGGGCAAGCAGCAGCTAGGACAGGACCAACTGCTTCATCCAACCAAGTCTCTGTTACACATGCCAGGTCAAGTCCTCCATCCACGATCAAGTCATGGATGGCAGTGGTCTTATGAATCATTGACCTAGCATTGCACAGCAACACCTTCAGGTCATGTGGGTTTCCCTTGTTGAGCGCAAATATAACATTGAATCACAATCGTACAAAATAACTCAGCAAGCTGACATTTATCAAGAGTTAAACAAAGGTTAGTGTACTAAATATTATTTCCAATTCTAGGTAGTTTGCTATTGGAGAAATACCATATATGATTATAAAAATCTGAAGCAAGAATTATTTTAAAATATGATTTCATTTCTAGATCAGACAGACAAGATTTCTTCTACTATATATTTCTTTCTTTATCATATACACACAAAGCTTCTATTTTTAAACAGGAAATATTTTTGTAACTAAGGTCTATTATACAAATCCTTACAGATGTTCATTTTGTTACAGTTCTGTTAAGTTGTATACAAATTATAAAGATGAGTCAATTATTTATTAAATTCTCGAGTTTTGCCATTACTGCATATTCTGATAGTTTCTCTTTCCATGCATCTATTTCAGGACATATGTCAGATTTCCCTATGTTGGCCAACACCACTCTGACTGCTGTGGTCATATAACTAAATAGTTCGACTGATGATTTCACAATACAGTAGCTGAAGGAGTCATTCCCAACAGCATAGTTTTGGGGTCCAATGCAAATTTAGGGTTTTTTTTTTACATTTTTTCATTTCGAAATGAACTTTCCTCTAAAACTTTTTGGTCTTTTCACAGGTCCATCATAAATGCAAGAAGATTCCTTAAGGTCTATCACATTTCCAGCAATGTCCATTCATTGCATTATTCATCTTCTGTATATTTTTCATAGAATCATAGAGTTGGAAGAGACCACAAGGGCCATCGAGTCCAACCCCCTGCCAAGCAGGAAACACCATCAGAGCACTCCTGACATATGGTTGTCAAGCCTCTGCTTAAAGACCTCCAAAGAAGGAGACTCCACCACACTCCTTGGCAGCAAATTCCACTGTCGAACAGCTCTTACTGTCAGGAAGTTCTTCCTAATGTTTAGGTGGAATCTTCTTTCTTGTAGTTTGGATCCATTGCTCCGTGTCCGCTTCTCTGGAGCAGCAGAAAACAACCTTTCTCCCTCCTCTATGTGACATCCTTTTATATATTTGAACATGGCTATCATATCACCCCTTAACCTCCTCTTCTCCAGGCTAAATGGTTTCCAGAGAGCGGTAGGGGATGCTTTATCCCATGTTGATGGCCTTTCAGCTGATTCCCTGGTGGCCCGCTGGAATGTGGAGTTAACCAGGGCTATTGACTGTTTGGCTCCGAAGCGCCCTCTCCGATTGCATGGAGCCCGGACAGCCCCGTGGTTTTCCACGGATCTGAGGGCAATGAAACAATCGTTGAGACGGCTAGAGCGCCGGTGGCGGATGACCCATTCTGAAGCTGACCGGACACAGGTTAGAGCTCAGTGTCGAGCCTACCAAGTGGCGGTAGCGACGGCGAAGAAGGCTTTCTTCGCCGCCTCTATTGCATCTGCAGAAAACAGCAGCAGGAGACTTTTTCAGGTGGTCCGCAATTTAGCGGAACCACCTGCTACATCGGGGCCCAGTACGGGCCACATGATCTCCTGCAATGATTTTGCAAAGTTTTTTGCAGATAAAGTCGCTCAGATTCGGGAAGAGGTAGACGCCACCGTGGGAGCAGGGCCGGGGCGGGAGAGTGCTAGAGTCCTGTCTAGTCAAATTGCGTGGAATCAATTCCAATCTGTTACCTCCGAGGATGTGGACAGGCTGCTTGGACGAGTGAAACCAACCACCTGTCTCCTTGATCCTTGCCCATCCTGGCTTATAAAAGCTAGCCGGGAAGGGCTGGGCGATGGGCTTCGTGGGGTGGTGAATGCTTCCCTCCGTGAGGGAGCCTTCCCAGACCCGCTGAAAGAGGCGGTTATTAAACCGCTTCTTAAAAAACCATCTTTAGATGCGGCCACGATGGCCAACTATCGCCCAGTCTCAAATCTTCCATTCTTGGGCAAGGTGATTGAGCGAGTGGTTGCTGAACAACTCCAGGCACGCCTGGAAGAAGCGGACCATTTGGATCCCTTCCAATCGGGATTCAGGCCTCATCATGGGACTGAAACTGCCTTGGTCGCACTGGTTGATGATCTCCGGCGGGCTAGGGACAAAGGTGAGAGCTGTTTCCTAGTTCTGCTGGATCTCTCAGCGGCGTTTGATACCATCGACCATAACATCCTTCTGGACCGTCTTGAGGGGCTGGGAGCTGGGGGCACTGTCATACAGTGGTTCCGCTCCTTCCTCCTGGGCCGTGTTCAGAAAGTGGTGGTGGGGGATGAGTGTTCAGACCCCTGGGCTCTCACTTGTGGGGTGCCTCAGGGTTCTGTCCTCTCCCCCATGCTTTTCAACATCTACATGCAGCCGCTGGGAGAGATCATCAGGGGGTTTGGGCTGGGTGTTCATCAGTATGCAGATGATACCCAGCTCTACCTTTCTTTCAAATCAGAACCAGTGAAGGCGGTGACAGTCCTGTGTGAGTGTCTGGAGGCGGTTGGAGGATGGATGGCGGCAAACAGATTGAGATTGAATCCTGACAAGACAGAAGTACTGTTTCTGGGGGACAGGAGGCGGGCAGGTGTGGGGGATTCCCTGGTCCTGAATGGGGTAACCGTGCCCCTGAAGGACCAGGTGCGCAGCCTGGGAGTCATTTTGGACTCACAGCTGTCCATGGAGGCACAGGTTAAATCCGTGTCCAGGGCAGCTGTGTACCAGCTCCATCTGGTACGTAGGCTGAGACCCTATCTGCCCGCGGACTGCCTCGCCAGAGTGGTGCATGCTCTGGTTATCTCCCGCTTGGACTACTGCAATGCGCTCTACGTGGGGCTACCTTTGAAGGTGACCCGGAAACTACAACTAATCCAGAATGCAGCAGCCAGACTGGTGACTGGGAGCGGCCGCCGAGACCATATAACACCGGTCTTGAAAGACCTACATTGGCTCCCAGTACGTTTCCGAGCACAATTCAAAGTGTTGGTGCTGACCTTTAAAGCCCTAAACGGCCTCGGTCCAGTATACCTGAAGGAGCGTCTCCACCTCCATCGTTCTACCCGGACACTGAGGTCCAGCACCGAGGGCCTTCTGGCGGTTCCCTCACTGCGAGAAGCCAAGTTACAGGGAACCAGGCAGAGGGCCTTCTCGGTAGTGGCGCCCTCCCTGTGGAACGCCCTCCCACCAGATGTCAAAGAGAACAACAACTACCAGACTTTTAGAAGACATCTGAAGGCAGCCCTGTTTAGGGAAGCTTTTAATGTTTGATGTAACATAGTATTTTAATATTCTTTTGGAAGCCGCCCAGAGTGGCTGGGGAAACCCAGCCAGATGGGCGGGGTATAAATAATAAATTATTATTATTATTATTATTATAAACATGCCCAGCTCTCTTAGCCGTTCCTCATAAGGCATCGTTTCCAGGCCTTTGACCATTTTGGTTGCCCTCCTCTGGACACGTTCCAGTTTGTCAGTGTCCTTCTTGAACTGTGGTGCCCAGAACTGGACACAGTACTCCAGGTGAGGTCTGACCAGAGCAGAATACAGTGGCACTATTACTTCCCTTGATCTAGATGCTATACTCCTATTGATGCAGCCCAGAATTGCTTTGGCTTTTTTAGCTGCCGCGTCACACTGTTGGCTCATGTCAAGTTTGTGGTCAACCAAGACTCCTAGATCCTTTTCACATGTACTGCTCTCAAGCCAGGTGTCCCCCATCTTGTATTTGTGCCTCTCATTTTTTTTGCCCAAGTGCAATACTTTACATTTCTCCCCGTTAAAATTCATCTTGTTTGTTTTGGCCCAGTTCTCTAATCTGTCAAGGTCGTTTTGAAGTGTGATCCTGTCCTCTGGGGTGTTAGCCACCCCTCCCAATTTGGTGTCATCTGCAAATTTGATCAGGATGCCCTTGAGTCCATCATCCAAGTCATTGATAAAGATGTTGAATAAGACCGGGCCCAAGACAGAACCCTGTGGCACCCCACTAGTCACTCTTCTCCAGGATGAAGAGGAACCATTGATGAGCACCCTTTGGGTTCGGTCAGTCAGCCAGTTACAAATCCACTGAGTGGTAGCATAGTCAAGACCACATTTTACCAGCTTCTTTACAAGGATATCATGAGGCACCTTGTCAAATGCCTTGCTGAAATCAAGGTAGGCTGCATCCACTGCGTTCCCTTCATCTACCAGGCTTGTAATTCTGTCAAAAAACGAGGTCAAGTTAGTCTGACATGACTTCTTTTTCAGAAATCCATGCTGACTATTGGTGATCACAGCATTCCTTTCTAGGTGCTCACAGACTGTTTGCTTAATGATCTGCTCCAGAATCTTCCCTGGTATTGATGTCAGACTGACTGGGCGGTAATTATTTGGGTCCTCTCTTTTCCCCTTTTTGAAAATAGGGACAACATTTGCCCTCCTCCAGTCTGCCGGGACTTCACCTGTTCTCCAGGAATTCTCAAAGATGACTGCCAGTGGTTCTGAGATCACATCTGCCAGTTCTTTTAATACTCTTGGATGCAGTTCATCTGGCCCTGGAGACTTGAATACATCTAAACTAGCCAAGTATTCTTGTACTATCTCCTTAGTTATTCTGGGCTATGTTTCCTTTGCTGAATCATTTGCTCCAAATTCTTCAGGTCGGGCATTGTTTTCTTTATCGGAGAAGACTGAGGCAAAGAAGGCATTGAGGAGTTCAGCCCTTTCTGTGTCCCCTGTTTGCATTTCACCATCTTCTCCTCTGAGTGACCCCACTGTTTCTTTGTTCTTCCTTTTGCTACGAACATACCCATAAAAGCCTTTTTTGTTGCTTTTAACCTCTCTAGCAAGCCTGAGTTCATTCTGTGCTTTAGCTTTTCTGACTTTGTGTCTACACGTGCTGGCTATTTGTTTGAATTCCTCTTTGGTGGTTTCCCCCCTTTTCCATTTTTTGTACACATCCTTTTTTAATCTTAACTCAGTTAAAAGTTCTTTAGATAGCCACCCTGGCTTCTTTAGGCACCTTCCATGTTTCTGTCTCATTGGTATTGCCTGACGTTGTGCTTTTACTATCTCCCTCTTAACAAACTCCCAGCCATCATGAACTCCCTTTCCTTTTAGTATTACTGTCCATGGGATCTCACCCAGCACTTCCCTAAGTTTTATGAAGTCGGCTTTCTTAAAGTCAAGAAATTGAGTCCTAGTATGCTTGGCTGCTCCTTTCCGCTGTATAGTAAACTTCAGAAGAGCATGATCACTCGCGCCTAATGATCCTTCCACTTCTACCCCACTAACCAGGTCATCAACATTGGTTAGGACCAGATCTAAAATGGCTGTTCCTCTTGTTGCTTCTCTCACTTTCTGGACAATGAAGTTGTCTGCAAGGCCAGTGAGGAATCTGTTTGACCTTATGCTCTTGGCTGAGTTTGACATCCAACAAATATCCGGGTAATTGAAGTCCCCCATTACTACAATCTCCCTTCCTTTTGCATGCTTGGCCATCTGTTCCAGGAAGGCATCATCTATGTCCTCCGTTTGGCTTGGGGATCTATAGTAAACTCCCACAATGAGGTCACTGTTATTCTTCTCTCCCTTAATTTTGACCCAAATGCTCTCACTTTGGCTTTGAGGTTCTAAATCTTGGATCTCTTCACAGGTATACACATCCCTGACATATAACGCCACTCCTCCTCCTTTCTTGTCTGGTCTGTTTCTCTGAAATAGATTGTATCCCTCCATTATTACATTCCAATCGTGGGACTTATCCCAGCAGGTTTCAGTGATGCCTATTATGTCATATTTAGTTTGCTGTACCAAGAGCTCAAGCTCATCTTGTTTATTTCCCATGCTTTGTGCATTAGTGTACAGACACTGAAGTCCATTAATCATTCCCCCGTGTCTCTTATTTAAGGATTTTTTCCTCCCACCACTAGGTCTGTGTGCTCCATTTGGTCTATGACATTTGGATGATCATCTTCATCAATTGATAGACTCCTACCTTCAGGAGCACTGTCTCCCTCCCCCACATTAGTCAGTTTAAAGCCCTCCTGATGAGGTTTCTGAGATTTTTGGCAAAAACATTTCTCCCAACCGTTGTGAGGTGCAGCCCATCGCTTGCCAGAAGTCCATCTTCAAGAAACTGCAGTCCGTGATCTAAGAATCCAAACCGTTCCTGTTTACACCATTTGCGAAGCCAGCTGTTCACTTCCACTATTTTCCCCTCTCTCCCTGGGCCACGTCGTTCAACTGGGAGGACAGATGAGATGACAATTTGTGCATTTAATTGCTTCAATTTCCTGCCCAGAGCCTCGTAGTCTCTTTTGATCTTCTGGAGGCTATTGCTTGCAGTGTCATTGGTTCCCACATGAACCAAGAGGAAGCGGTATTTGTGTTAGGATATTTCCGTTCCACCTTAAAAGGGAGCAGGCTTTGTGAGTCAGAGTCTGCGTATTTCCTGTTCACAGGATGTTTATGTTTTCTGTTGCTTTCGTTTTCTCTCGTGTGTCGCAGACACTAAAGCAGTCAGTCATGTTTTTCTGTGTTCTGATCAACGCTGAATAAACTTGTAAATAATGCTCTCCTGATTGCAACTTTTGCTGTGCATTATCTGCTGATAGAGTGTGCATGAGTTCTGGAATGTGGCAAGATATTTTCTAGAAACTCATGTCGCTGCGTGCCTACCAGAGGTCGATGGATCGTCCGGCAGACGGCTTGGGGGCCATGATGGACTTTATCTCCCTGGCAGTATCCCAACAACAGGTTTCGGGCCCAGATTCACAGCACTTACAGGAGAGTAAGACTGCAACAGACTGCTGAAAGGTATGTGGAGGAAAAGCGAAAGTGAGGCTTTTCGTTGCCGCGGCAAAGTCCCTTTGATGTCCGGCAGGCCTAATTGGATCTGGGAGCTGCGCCAGAGCATTCGTGATTAATGGGAGCAGAGATAAGACGTCTCTGAAGTGAATAAGACTCACGGCTCAAATAGAAACCTGGAATGGAGTTTTTCCAAGCTTCTGAGGCTGCTGAGTGCCCAAAGCTAAATCGGCACAATTATGGGACCTGGGCTGTGTGGTGTGAGAGCTTGCTGCGTCAATTTGGAGTGTGGCATACTGTGTGTGAGGCCCCTCCAGTTCCCCTGACAGATAGATGGAGGGCCGCTAATTCGAAGGCGATAGACATACTAGTCTTGTCCGTCTCTCTGGAGGAAATTAAGACGCTTGCTGGCAATGTGACTGCACGTAATATGTGGCATGCTTTGAAGATAGCCCATCTGCCAGTCATCCCAGCCCAGAGTTTGACTGCATCGGAGGTCCTGGCTGTTTCCCAGAGTGCGAGTGAATGCAGGGATGCCGAGGGCACCGGTTGCAAGCTGCAGGGGGAGCTGACTGTCACGTCATCCCAGGCAGCATTCCAGCCTCTAGGGGGAGCCAAGGAGTCGGCAGCTGAGAGCTCTGTTTCTCATGGGAACCAAGGTCATCGCCTTTGCAGAGGCCGGAAGGGCAAAGGTAAACAGAGGCAGACGCCTGCAGATGGCCAGAAGCAGAGGGAGGGTGAAGAGCCCACGCCAGTGGAAAACAAGGTTTTGTTTGCTGGCACAGCCTCACCAAAGGCTAAAGGCAAGTCTGATGGCCAGGAGCAGGGGGGCAAGCTGCAAAAGCCCACGCCAGTGGAAAACAAGGTTTTGTTTGCTGGCACAGCCTCACCAAAGGCTAAAGGCAAGTCTGATGGCCAGGAGCAGGGGGGCAAGCTGCAAAAGCCCACGCCAGTGGAAAACAAGGTTTTGTTTGCTGGCACAGCCTCACCAAAGGCTAAAGGCAAGTCTGATGGCCAGGAGCAGGGGGGCAAGCTGCAAAAGCCCACGCCGGTGGAAAACAAGGTTTTGCTTGCTGCAAAGACTGCTCCGAAGGTCAAAGCCAGGTTTGTTGTTGATTCAGGCTGTACCCGCCATGTCTCAAAAGACCGCCATCTCTTTATCTCCTTCAAACCTCAAGAAGGTGAGATCCACCTGGCTGACGGAAAGACGTTGCAAATCGCAGGAGAAGGGACTGTGAGACTGGCAAGTCTGCACACAACCATCAAAGATGTACTGTATGTTCCAGGTGCTGCAGACAATTTGCTCAGTGTCCCACAGCTGACTGGGCGTGGTTTTGAGATTTCCTTCAAGAGGAGCGTCTGTGTCATCAAAAAAGGCAAAGAGGACATTTTGCATGCAAAGTTTATGGATGGCTTGTTCTGTATAACTTATGACGACAATGGTGCTGTTGTGTCTAATGCTGATTCTTGTTGTGTTGCACAGACTAACAAAGTTCTTCATGCAGGATGCATTCACGATGCACACAGAAGGTTTTGCCATCTCTCTTGGAAGGCACTGGCCAAGATGCCAGAGATGGTTGAGGGTTTGAACATCAAACCCTGTAAGTTTCACATGAAATGTGTATCTTGTGCAGAGAACAAGGTGAAGGTTGCTCCAAAAGGCAAGGAGTCTAGCAGGCAGGCTTCCAAACCCTACCAGCTAGTGCACGCAGACCTGGTTGGTCCACTTGCGCCCTCTTTGGGTGGAGCAAGGTACTTCATGGTTCTAATTGACTCTTTTTCCAGGTACATTCATGTGTTTATGCTCGAGCAGAAATCGCAAGCGTTTCCTAAGTTCAAGGCATTCTGTGCTTGGTTGGAGAATGTTCACGGTAAACGTACTGGCTGTCTGTTTACTGATCGAGGCGGGGAGTTCACTTCTCAGCAGTTTGAAGCTTTCCTGACTGAGAAGGGAATCCAGCATGACTTGTCAACGCCTAGATCGCCATGGATGAATGGGCTTGCGGAGCGAGCAAATCAAACATTGCTGCAAGGAATGAAAACATTGTTGCATGATGCCAATCTCCCTGATAAGTTTTGGGGGGAGGCTCTGTCGAATTTTGCTTACACTTATAATAGCAGATTGTCATCACCTATTGGTTGTACCCCCTATGAGAAGATGTTTGGTAAGAAACCCAACATCAAGCACATGAGAATCTTTGGTTCTGACATGTGGGTACACACCCCACAAAGCAACAAGCTTGGGAAGCGTAGGGCACATGGTTTGTTCATGGGGTACGAAAAAGGTGCATACAGGGTGTGGATGACTGACTCTAAGTCCATTAAGTTCACAAAGAGCGTTGAGTACAATCCTAAGTGGGGGGAAAATGTGGGAATTTTCCAGAGTTACCCAGAGGAGGATGAAGGTGATGTCAAAGAAGCAGCTAAAGCTGAGGAAGCTGCTGAGGAGGAGGATGATGATGATCAGAGTTCGGATTCCAGCTCAGTGGGCGGCGCTGCTGCTGATGTCGGTGACAGTGATGACACAGCAGACTACAAGAGCGCAAAGGCCTCAGTCAGACCATCTGATGCGTCTGACAATGAACTGGAAGAACCACTGTTCACCATTGGTCACTTTTCTCCTAAGAAGGAGGAGATGAGTCCAGAAGACTTGCGTCTAGTACGCAGATCTGAAAGAGCGACCAAGGGCAGACCTCCAAAGAGATTTGCTGATGAGTTTGCTAAGACAGCAACTGCTGTTCTTAGTAGCTCAGAGAAGGTGTGGGAACCTTCAAGCTTCAAAGAGGTTCAGGAGTTAACCTCTAAAGATGCTGAGCCTTGGCTTAATGCCATGAAGGCTGAAGTTGATTCCTTGAACAGGAACCAAACTTGGGAACTGGTACCGGTAGTCCCAGGAATGAGACTGGTTGGCAGCAAATGGGTCTTCAAGGCCAAGACAGACCAGAATGGCAAGGTTGTCAGACACAAAGCCAGATTGGTTGCCAGAGGTTTTTCACAGGTACCAGGACAGGATTACCACGAGACCTATTCACCCACGGTCAAATATGAGAGCATTCGGCTGATGCTCAAGATAGCTGCAGAGGAGAAACTGCATGTTTCCCATCATGACATTAATACAGCTTTTTTGTACGGGATTCTGGGGGAGGAGCTGTTTATGCTTCCACCTGATGGGATGCAGATACAGAAGGGAATGGTCTGTAAACTGCGGAAATCCTTGTATGGTCTCAAGCAGAGTGCCAGGTGTTGGAACACAAAACTCACTGAGACGTTGCTTTCTCTAGGTTTTCACCAGGGCAAAGCTGATCCATGTGTGTTTGTCAAGGAGGAGGGGCAAAACAAACTGTATTGTTTATGTTTTGTTGATGATCTTCTGATGTTTTGGAAGAATCAGGCTTTTTACCAAAGCACCCTAGCTCAGCTGAAGGAGCACTTTGACATGAAGGATCTTGGTGAGGTATCCAACTATCTTTCTCTGCAGGTGGAGAGGGACCAAGCAGGTAATTTTCTGGTACACCAAACACAGAAAATTGCTGATGTATTAACCAGGTTGAATTTGGTTGATGCAAACCCAGCAGACACACCGATGGTGACAGGTTACCAGGTAGATAGTACTGCTGAAGCGTTTTTTGACACAACGCTGTACAGATGCATTCTAGGCAAGTTGAATTTCATTGCTAGATGCTCAAGACCTGACATAGCTGTAAGCTGTAACCTGCTTAGCAGACATGCCAACAATCCTACTGTTCAGGATTGGAAAGCTCTGAAGCGCATAGCCCGCTATTTGAAAGGGACTATGCACTACAGGCTGAGGTTCACCAGTCAGAAGACTGGAGGTCTTGAAATCTTTGCAGATGCAAGTTTTGGAAGTGACACCACGGATGGTACAAGCACTTCTGGAGTATGCTACATGTACAACCACTGCCTGTTTGACTGGTTGTGCAAAAAGCAGACGACAGTGAGCCTAAGTTCCTGTGAAGCAGAACTCAATGCTCTGTCATTTTCACTCATGGATTGTGAATGGTTGATGCAACTGTTTAAGGACATGGAGTTTCTGTGAAATGTCCTGTACAAGTGTATCAAGACAATAGATCGTGTTTGGCTTTGCTGAACTCGGAGAGTTGCAAGCAAAGGACCAAGTACTTGCAGATTAAGCTACATCGTGCAAGAGAGTGTATTCAAAAAGGACTCATTCAGGTGTCCTACATGCCAGGAAATGAAATTCCTGCTGATCTGTTGTCTAAGGTTGTTAACAGAGAACAACTTGAGGTTTATGTACAAAAGTTGCAATTGGGTTGAACCACAGGTACTACAGGTTACACGGAAAGGGGGAGGATGTTAGGATATTTCCGTTCCACCTTAAAAGGGAGCAGGCTTTGTGAGTCAGAGTCTGCGTATTTCCTGTTCACAGGATGTTTATGTCTTCTGTTGCTTTCGTTTTCTCTCGTGTGTCGCAGACACTAAAGCAGTCAGTCATGTTTTTCTGTGTTCTGATTGTCAGCATCGCCCTAGAGCCAGTGCGCCAACTGGACTCATGCACCTCAACCCCGACTGGGCTAGGCGAGCTGGGTAGCACCGCCAGAGACCTCCTTTTCCCACAGGAACAGGTCACAGTGCTGTGGACTCACAGCTTAGAGCTGAGAGCACCGGATTCACTGTCTCAATAATACAGTCGTTGCGCAGCAGAGTTTTGCAGAGTCTTGCAGAGTATAAACCACTCGGAGAGCAGCTCTGTAAAATATCTTCCTTTTATTCTATAACTACAACTATGATACAAAACTATATACAGAGCTGAATATTCTAAGCATAAATCAATGCTACACTGAGAGTCTGCAGCTGCTCTTAGCAGCAATCTTATCTCTAGGATCTCCAACACTCTCACTCTCTCTGATACACTGACTGACTGACTCTCTCTCACACACACAGACTGATATGTTGCTGGGCAGAATAAGTAGATAGGCAGGACACGCCTCCTCCTCTCTGGAGAGTCAGCAGAGACCATCAGGAGATCATCAGGAGATTCTTGGGTATGGGAGGGGTGAAATCTCCTCATCCTCCCCCATTTCATCCGACCATTCAAGAATCTTTAACATAACTGCAACTTACACACACTACACATTTTGACAATACAAATGAATAAGCAGCTTCTGGAAAAATCTTCACACACATTTCTTCCTCTCAAATGCAAATTTACATCTCTAATTAGGCAGATTTGAACAATCTTTCAGAACTCAAATACACGCTTTCCTTCAAATATCAGGTAAGGAAATAAATAAAGCGTTTTGTGCTACTACTCTCAGCACACTTCATGCTATGTTTGAAAACCCCACCAGAGTTTCTCATGACCGCAGTCTTTGCAAACTCTTCAGAAAACCTTTTCGGTGGTACACCCTTGGTTGTTCTCTCGGACCTGCGCAGAACTCTTTGATCCTCTTGTTCTGGTGCTTCCTCCTCTTTGGGAGAATGGGGAGCTAAAGTATATGAAGCTGCTAAGTCTGAGTCAGCGTCAGACTCACCTGAGGCTTTTGGGCTCTGATAATCTGTGCCATCATCTGGAACTACATTGGCATCAGGATTATCACCACCAATAACACTTGCCTCCCTCTTAACTTTCTTTGGCCCTTTTGCACCATCATCACAAATGGGATGGCACTGAAAAACGCCAACTCTGTCCCATTGTGGATTGTCATCAATACTCCTGGTGAGCCTTATGGTTTTCGTGTCTGTGATCAGAACACGATAAGACCCTTTCTCATATCCTAGGAAAACACCATGTTCTCCACGCTTGCTCAGTTTGTCACCCTGCGAGGTGTGCACCCAAACCTCCGAACCAAAAATTTTAAAATGCTTTACACATGGCTTTCTTCCGTGAAGCATCTCATATGGGGTGCAATTTACACTAGACTGGTATCTCCTGTTATACACATGACAGAAAAACGAAAGAGCTTCGGCCCAAAAAGGATTGGGTAGCCCCGAATCATGTAACAGCGTTCTGATTCCTTGCTGCAGAGTCTGGTTTACTCTCTCACATAAACCATTCTGCCAGGGTGATCTGGGCGTGGCCGTCCTATGCTCAATGCCCTGTTCAGAAAGAAAACTCTCAAACTCTTCTGAACAAAACTCTCCACCCCTGTCTGTGAAAAGACAACGTACATTCTCATTATGTACATTTCTGAGCCATTTACAAAACTGGCGAAACTTGGTAAAGGCTTCAGCCTTTTTCTGCAGCATATAGACCCAAACATATTTCGAATAGGAGTCTATCAGAACCATGAAAAACCTTGAATTGCCTCTAGAGAGCGCTAGAGGCCCCACTAAGTCTGCATGAATGACTTCATATGGTTTCTTGGCCTCTCTCCCAGACTCTGTACCTTTGGGAGCTTGCCTTGCCTTACTCTCTGCACAAGAAACACATTTCATGTGGTAGGGACATTCTTTCAACTTCATACCCTGAACCATATCAGGCATTTTTGCCACAGCCTGGAAATTCAAATGACCATAAACGCGATGGTAATAATGAATACATTGGTCATGCAACTTCTCATTCTTATCTACAGTTAAATTGCAACACTTTTTCTCAGTAGCTTCTGCAGTGCCTGTACCTGAAACAAAAGGCAATTGGTACAAACCATTTACACATTTTGCATACAGAATGAGCTTGCCATCTCTAAGAATTTCACAGCGAGATTTAGCAAACACCACCTTAAACCCTTGACGATCAAGCTGGGAAACACTCAACAAATTGTCCTGAATATCAGGCACATACAGGACATTCTTAATAGTTGCATTCAGGCTCTTTAAGAACACAGTTCCCTGAGCCATACTCGTGAGAACTGTCCCATCTGCTTGATGAATTTCTTTCTCTTGCTTCTCAAGCTGAACAAAGAGATTCTTATCTTTGGCCACGTGGTTTGAACAGCCAGAGTCGACCACGAAGAAACTCCACCCACGTTGACTGGAACAGCGAGAGATCAAGGCCTTTGAAGTAGCAGGTGCATGGGGATTTCGTCCTCCTCCCCCTCTGCCTCTGAAGTTTCCCTTCTTCTTTGAAGACTTCTTACACTGGAAACTCAAATGGCCTTGTGCTCCACACGAAAAGCACCGCTTCAGTTTCAAAGCTTTAACAGCAGCAGTTTCACTTTCACTTTCCCCTGCTGAAGACTCAGGCACATTTTCAAGCATATTTTTAACAGCACAGTCCCGGCTTTCTTTAACAGCCTGTCTGCGATCCCACTCATTCAAGAGCACGCTAGACACATAATCTTCTGTTAGCCGGTCAGAAGGCATTGTGGAAATCTGGGCAGCCACTCCATCATAAGACTCATCTAGGCTATTGATCATCAGCATTGCAAACACAGCCTCTGAAATAGCCAGGTCTCGCTGAACAAGGTCCTGTCTGAGACGCTTTAATTGAGACAGATGGCTAGGCAAATCACCACCTTTCTCCAACTGCAGCCTGCACAGCTTCTTAAAGAAAATCACACCGGAACCAGCATTTTGTCTAAGATGCATATCTCTCAACTTATGCCAAACAGCTTGTGCAGTCTCTTGACCCTCTAAGTTCACCAGCAAGTGGTCTGAAACACTCAAAACAATTGTCCCTCGGGCTTTCATATCTGCAGCATGCCACTCAGCCCAATCATCATCATCCTTATCTGGAGGGTCATCTTCTATCGTGTGAAATAGCTTCTCCCTCTGTAAAAGCGCTTTCATCTTTACTTGCCAAACTGCATAGGTTTCAGGCGTGAGGAGAGGAAAGGACAGAGCCATCTGGCCAGAATGTGCACAGGCCATGTCTGCTATTACTTAGAGCAAGACACTTCCCTCGTGCAACACAGATAAAGCCTTGACTCCTTCAGCCACTCTCTCTCCCACTCAGAGCGCAATTAACAGGCAAACAGGGATGCTATCTTCTTCCTTTGGCAGTCAGCAACATACCTCCATAAATCAAGCAGCAGCAACAGCAAAGCGGCAGCTTGAACACTCTGCTCCAAAACAGCTCTGCTTCTGGGCACCGCAAATCAGTCCAGCATGCAGCGTCCGTTCCACCGTCCGGCAATCAGCAACAGAAACCTCTGGCGACTGGGACGCCTGGGACGCCTGGGATGACTGGAACAACGCCAGGTCAGACGACTGGAACAACGACTGGGCCCATAACCGATGTCAGCATCGCCCTAGAGCCAGTGCGCCAACTGGACTCATGCACCTCAACCCCGACTGGGCTAGGCGAGCTGGGTAGCACCGCCAGAGACCTCCTTTTCCCACAGGAACAGGTCACAGTGCTGTGGACTCACAGCTTAGAGCTGAGAGCACCGGATTCACTGTCTCAATAATACAGTCGTTGCGCAGCAGAGTTTTGCAGAGTCTTGCAGAGTATAAACCACTCGGAGAGCAGCTCTGTAGAATATCTTCCTTTTATTCTATAACTACAACTATGATACAAAACTATATACAGAGCTGAATATTCTAAGCATAAATCAATGCTACACTGAGAGTCTGCAGCTGCTCTTAGCAGCAATCTTATCTCTAGGATCTCCAACACTCTCACTCTCTCCGATACACTGACTGACTGACTCTCTCTCACACACACAGACTGATATGTTGCTGGGCAGAATAAGTAGATAGGCAGGACACGCCTCCTCCTCTCTGGAGAGTCAGCAGAGACCATCAGGAGATCATCAGGAGATTCTTGGGTATGGGAGGGGTGAAATCTCCTCACTGATCAACGCTGAATAAACTTGTAAATAATGCTCTCCTGACTGCAACTTTTGCTGTGCATTATCTGCTGATAGAGTGTGCATGAGTTCTGGAATGTGGCAAGATATTTTCTAGAAACTCATGTCGCTGCGTGCCTACCAGAGGTCGATGGATCGTCCGGCAGATGGCTTGGGGGCCATGATGGACTTTATCTCCCTGGCAGTATCCCAACAATTTGTCAGTGGGTTTTATGATTCCTTGCAGTTGTTCAGTTACATCTTGGATCTTAGCCCCGGGGAGACAGCACACTTCCCGAGACATCTTGTCAGGCCCACAGATCACTGCTTCTGTTCCCCTCAGTAGGGAATCCCCTATCACCACTACACGCCTCCTCTTAGGTTTGGTTGGGGTTCTTCCGTGAGCTGCCCGTTCCACAGGTCCACCATAAATGTCTTTTCACAGGTCCACCATAAATGGAAGAAGATTCCTTAAGGTCTATCACATTTCCAGCAATGTCCATTCATTGCATTATTCATCTTCTGTATATTTTTCAAAGTTATATACCATTGAAAGAACATTTTTGTACAGTCTTACCTCATGTTACGGCCGCTTCAGGTTACGTGTTTTTGGGTTGCAGACCACGGGAATCCTGGAAGTACCGGAACGGGTTACTTCCGGGTTTCGCCGCTTTCATATGCGCAGAAGCGCCAAATCGCACCGGTGCCTGTGCAGACGTGGCGCTTCAGGATGCGAACGCTGTGGGTTGCGAACGTGCCTCAGTCACGGGTTATGTCTGCAACCCGAGGTTCCACTGTACCAATTTTGTTTTAGTGCTTAACTTGCAGTAAATTTTATTCCTTTATTCATAATTGTTCGCATTGTTCCACTGTGAACTGCTCTTAAAATTTTTGCATCCATTTTGTCATATAAGGTTTTGCTTGTTCGGGCTTGGTGTCATATTTGAGTAATAGTTTATAAATTTTACCCAAAAGGTGGAACTCTGTTATGATGGACTCAAATTCTGTCTTTTAACTGATTTAACTGTTTGCCATACAGTCTTTCTTGAATCTGGATATTAGTTGACAGTATGTAAGCAGTTTCATATTTTTTTCTCCTCTAATACTTTGGCATGTATTTGATCTGTTCTTGAAGATGAACCATATCTTGGTACAATATATACCGTATTTTTCACTCTATAGGACACACCGGACCATAGGAAGCACCGAACCATAGGAGGGGGAGAACGGGGGGGGGGGATTCTCCCCCTCTCCGCTCAGCACCCTTTCAGCGAAGCGGGAGGAGAAACGGAGCCCCTTCCATTTCTCCTCCCACTTCACTGAAGGGGCACTGCGCAGGGAGGAAAAACTGTGCAGCGCCTCTCCAGCGCAGCAAAGCCTGGAGAGCAAGAGGGATCGGTGTGCACCGACCCCTCTCGTTCTCCAGGCTTCAGGCGGCTATCCGCAAGCCTTCGGAGTGCAGCGGGAACTTGCGGCTATCCCTGAAGCCTGGATAGCGAGAGGGGTCGGTGCGCACCGACCCCTCTCGCTCTCCAGGCTTCAGCGAAAACAACGCGTAGCCTCTGGAGCGTGGAGGGAGCGCTTCCTCTGCGCTTCGGAGGCTTCGTGTTGCTATCACTGAAGCCAAGGAGCCTGCATTGGCTCCATAGGACGCACACACATTTCCCCTTAATTTTTGGAGCGTAAAAAGTGTGCCCTATAGAGCGAAAAATATGGTAGTCATATATTCTCCTATCGGCTCTAATAATAATATTGCAGTGGTGACATTAACAGTGCAGGTAAGGGCATTTTTGTGATTTTTGTGGTGCAGGCTGTGCCCCTGGCTATGATGTGTGATTTGACGGTGAGTTTGGGGAGCCCCAATGTGATAAGAGTGAGGATCCTTGAGGATCTGTGGTTCAAAACCACATTTTTGGGCCATGGTGTTGCCAGGAAGCCGTGGATCCATGATTTTTGTGGTGCAGGCTCTGCTCCTGGCTACGACGTGTGATTTGACAGTAAGTTTGGGTTGGCCCAATGCAAAAAGCGTTAGGATCCATGAGGATCCATGCTTCGAAACCATGTTTTTGGGCCACGGTATGGCCAGGAACTCGTGGATCCGAGTTTTTTGCAGTGCAAGCTGTGCCCCATGGCATGATGTGTGATTTGACAGTGATTTAGGGGTGGCCCAGTGCAAAAAGTGTGAGGATCCGTGCTTCAAAACCACGTTTTTGGGCTACGGTGTCGCCAGGAAGCCATGGATCCATGATTTTTGTGGTGCAGGCTGTGCCCCTGGCCATGATGTGGGATTTGAAGGTGAGTTTGGGCTGATCTAGTGCAAAAAGCGTGAGGATCCATGAGGATCCGTGCTTCAAAACCAAGTTTTTGGTACACGGTGTTGCCAGGAAGCCGTGGATCCGAGTTTTGTGTTGTGCAGGCTGTGCCCCTGGACATTGATGTGTGATTTGACAGTGACTTTGGGTTGGCCCAATGCAAAAAGCGTGAGGATCCATGAGGATCCGTGCTTCAAAACCACGTTTTTGGGCTACGGTGTCGCCAGGAAGCCGTGGATCCTAGTTTTTTGTGGTGGATGCTGTGCCCCTGGACATGATATGTGATTTGACAGTGAGTTTGGGTTGGCCCAATGCAAAAAGCGTGAGGATCCATGAGGATCCGTGCTTCAAAACCACGTTTTTGGGCCACGGTATGGCCAGGAAGCCGTGGATCCATGATTTTTGTGGTGGATGCTGTGCCCATGGCCATGATGTTTGAGCTGATGGTGACTTTGGGCTGACCCAGTGCAAAAATCATGAGGATCCATGCTTCGGAACCACGTTTTTGGGCCACAGTATGGCCAGGCAGGTGTGGATCCGAGTTTTTTGTGGTGCAGGCTATGAACCTGGCTATGATATGTGATTTGACAGTGAGTTTTGGTTGGCCCAATGAAAAAAGAGTGAGGATCCATGAGGATCTGTGATTCAAAACCACGTTTTTGGGCCATGGAGTGGCCAGGAAGCCGTGGATCTCAGTTTTTTGTGGTGGATGCTGTGCCCCTGGCCATGATGTGTGATTTGACAGTGATTTAGGTGTGGCCTAATGCAAAAAGCGTGAGAATCCATGAGGATCCGTGCTTCAAAACCACGTTTTTGGGCCACGATATGGCCAGGAAGCCGTGGATCCGAGTTTTTTTGTGGTGCAGGCTGTGCACATGGACATGATGTGTGATTTGACAGTGAGTTTGGGGTGGCCCAATGCAAAAAGCGTGAGGATCCATGAAGATCCGTGGTTCGGAACCACGTTTTTAGGCCACGGTATGGCCAGGAAGCCATGGATCAGTGATTTTTGTGGTAGATGCTGTGCCCCTGGTCATGATGTTTGACCTGATAGTGACTTTGGGCTGGTCTTTTGCAAAAATCATGAGGATCCATGAGGATCCATGCTTCGGAACCATGTTTTTGGGCCACGGTATGGCCAGGAAGCCGTGGATCCAAGTTTTTTGTGGTGCAGGCTGTGCACATGGACATGATGTGTGATTTGACAGTGAGTCTGGGTTGGCCCAATGCAAAAAGCGTGAGGATCCATGAAGATCCATGCTTCAAAACCACGTTTTTGGTCCACAGTATGGCCAGGAACTCGTGGATCCGTGATTTTTGTGGTGCAGGCTATGCCCCTGGACATGATATGTAATTTGACGGTGAGTTTGGGCTGATCTAGTGCAAAAATCAGGAGGATTCATGAGGATCTGTATTTTTTAACCATGTTTTTGCGCCACTGCGGCACCACGAAACAGTGGATGCGTGATTTTTTTGGTTCTGCCTACAGACTAAGATGTGGTCTACAGTACCATGGTGTTTTTATTTTGTTTCAATATAAAAATCATATGAATTCATGAGGATCCGTGCCTCAGATCCATGTTTTTGTGGTGCTGCAGCGTGGCAAAGTGTTGGATCAACGTTTTTTATAGTCCAGTTTGTAGGCGTGCCTTCTAGGTGTGATTTGACACTGCATTTGTTGGAGTTATTTTTTAAAAAGTGGAGGATCCATGAGGATCCGTTTAGATCCGCCTTTTACCCAGACCCGCCAAAAGGCAACATGAAAGTGTAGTGATTTGGGAGGACTAGAGGAAAGGGAGGGGGCGCTGACACCAGCCGCTCTTAAAGGTCTCAAAAGAAGAGGAAGGATGTGCGCGAGAGCAGGAGTGACGCGAGGAATCAGGGCATCATTGGCATGGCGCATAATTGCGCAGGGGTGCTCGCAGACCTCGATGCACGCAGCCTCAAGCGCTTCTGGTTCACTCTTCGGCGGCCGATCCCGAGCGATCATTGGCTGCTGGAGACGCGGGGAGGTGGAGATAACAGAGGCCGGAAACATCTTTGCTAGCGGCACCGAGGAAACTCAGCGGTAGGCAGAGGACTTCCCAAGGTGGCAGAGAGGGGGAGCCCACGGCCATGTTGGCTGCCAGTCCGGCGAGCGACGGGCCACGGGGGGTCGACCACACCTGAACTCCCCATTCTCATTTCCCGTCGACCGGCTTGCAGGAATTGGTGGGACTTTGCTGGGAGGTCCCTTCCCCAGCTTTCTGAATGATTTAATTTGTAACGCACTGCCTTTCTGGCCAAGGAACCCAAGGCGGCTCACCATTTTCGAATGCAGAAACCAATAAATTACACAGCATAAACCAAGAAGTTCTCGCTGAAGTAGGAACCAGACCGAGGTGAGGAGTTGAGTTTTGGCGCACCTCTTCCGCTCCAGATGTGGTCCCCAGGCTCCAGCAGCCTCTGGAGAGCCGCAGGCCCCTCATCCCCAGCGCTCCGAGCTTGGGGAGGGCTGTTGCACCAGCAGCCTGCTTCCAAGATGCATCTGGAGGATGGTCTTATAAGAATTTGAAGGTCTTAGATAGGTCATAAATGTTCATAAATGGACCAAGCAAACACGTGCCTAAATATAGAAACCACATGTCTGGAGCAGCAGAGGAATACAGTCCTGAAACCATTTTGACTCCCAAACTGACCAAATGTTTCTCTCCAAGGAGGGAGAGGGAACCTTCCCATTGTCCCAGGAATTAAGTGATTACCATCTCAGAGGACTGGCCAGGTTCCCCAGGTAATCCAATCAAGTGACCATTAACAGGTAACCTGCCAGACAGGAGATAAACAACGCACTCAGATTTCTGATGTAGACCGCCTTTTCTATGATGTAGGCGTGATGTATCTGGGGCGTGGTCTTGGGCTACACCCCTTCTGTGATGTATGTATGATGTTTCTGGGGCTGGTCTTGGACTCCAGGGCGGGCAATTTAAAATGTCTATATAAGGGTGGGCACACCTTTGTTGTGGGCCCTCCTCCCTCCTCCTGCGTGTGAGGGGAGCACCCTGTTGCAACAGCTTTAATAAAGATCAGGCTTACTAGCTGCTTTGCTTCTCAATATTCTCTGGTTGACCTCTGTTATTTTCTCCTACCAATAGGGAACCCACTTAAGGACTCTATACGGGCTCTTGCATACCCCATAAGGGACGAAGGGCAGATTTGGTTTACAACAGAGGGCAGCGTGAGAAAAGCATATCGGACCACCAAGGTCTTTGGTTGGACCTCCCAATGTCAGCTGCTGGCTGGGCCGCTGGCTTCCAGCTCATGCACAGACCGCTGGGGTGCACAGATGGGGCGGGTTGTTCCCATTTCAAATTATGTTTTTTTAAAAAAATTCTCATTAAAGAATTCTATATATATCTATTTTTCCTTCCCCACTTTCCCCCACTTTATCTATTTACTTATTACAATGGTGTTTTTTTCCCCTTCTCTTTTCTGAACAAACAAACAAACAAACAAACAAACAAACCATTTTCAGTAGGATTTTTTGTGTTTTCTTTTTCTTTTTCTTTCTTTCTTCTTTTTCTCTCTATCTATTTTCTCTCTTCCTTATCTTTTCTTTTCCATCTTGTCTTTTGTCTCACACTATAACTTGAATCACCACAGCGACTTTTGATTTTTAAATAGAATTCCATTAGCCTTTACATTTTTAACTTTGGACTCTTATCTGCAAACTCCCAACCCCACCTCCCCACCTTAACACCGGGAGGGCCATGTCCCTGGAATTTGTGAAGACAGGGTTCTCAAAAATACCTCTTCCTTGCGGCTTCCTTGGGCGCCTTCTTCAGTATTTCAACATCCTGGAGAGGACAGACACTTCCTGCTAGACATTTACTCCAGACATTTACAGAAGGCACAGAGGCACTGGTTGAAGAAGTTGGGAATGAGCAGACAGTGCTATTGCTGAGAAGGAGCTCCACCCCAGGGTGCTAAAGAGCTCTTTCCCTAGCCTGCAGGTGCCAGAAGGCCAAGCGCTGGGGTTGCAGTGGTGGTACTTCAGAGGAGTATGAGAAAAGGCTGCTCTGGATTCTGGGTATATAAATGGCCTTGCCCGAAGCTGTGGATTGTGCTCTGCCTTAGCAAAGAGGCTCTACTTAGTTGCAAATGAAGCACATTTCAGTCATTATAGAAACCGGTGTTTCCATGCATGCTTGTTCAGGAACTCTGTGAACTAGACAGCCGCTGTTTTAAACTGGCCCTTTTTCTGGCAGGTTAAACGATTAAAGTTGGCTTGATTAACTTCATCCGCCAACTACCCTTCTAAGCAACCAGAGCGATTACAAATAAAAGGCTCTCCAACCGTGCACTATCCCTATCTGCAAGCAAGCTCTCCCACAAAGTGGGGGGGGAGGGGATCCCCGCTGCTGTGCTTTGCCTCAACGCCCCAAAGACAAGCCGTCCAGCTGGAGAAAAGGGGGGAGGCGTGTACGCCACAGGAACGGCCAAGAACACTGTTTTTTGCTCAGCAATGAGGCGTTAAAGCAGACATTTCCAACAAACATTTGGTATGTTTTAATGTATTCTAAATAACTTCTCGGGAGTTAGATACCAACAATACTTAAATATATATATATTTAAAAGTCTATTTTAAGTCATAACTCAATGTATATTTTAACTCTTTAGTCCACATATGTTCCCACTATTCCAACTGTACAATATAACCAAAAAAAGAGAGAATCTTGCCCCTTTAATCATGCACTTTTTAGTCTGTTTCTCTTCCATTTAGGATTTCAACAAAAGTTTGTACATTTTTGATATCACATGATGTGCACAATTGTATCTCAAAACCCGTCTTCCACTCTTCCATACCCCAAGTCTTCATTTCCAACTAGAATCTCTCAATCAATCAGTCAATCATTTATTTATTTGTATGTTGCCTTTCCAAATTTCAAACCATGTGCAAGGCAGCTTACAAAAAAAATAAAATATTCCATAAGTGCATGTTGGGATACTGCCAGGGAGATAGCGTCCATCTGAGCCCCAAGCCGGCTGCCGGACGTCCATCGATCTCTGTAGCCACGCAGATCCAGCAATTAGCGACACGAAGCCTTGGAAATAGACTGCCACATTCCAGGCTCGTGCACATCCTTTATCAGCAGAAACACAGCCAGAAAGCTTGCACCGCAGAAGAGCAGAAGAGCATATTTACAGACTTTATTTAGCGTTGAACAGAACAAAGAAAAACATGACCGTTCTGAGTCAGCATCTCGACCCGACTGACATCGAAAGGAAACAGCAAGCATAAACATCCTGTGAACAGGACATGCGCAGACTCTGTTACTCACAAAGCCTGCTCCCTTTTAAGGTGGAACGGAAATATCCCAACATCCTCCCCCTTTCCGTGTAACCTGTAGTACCTGTGGTTCAACCCAATTGCAACCTTTGTACATAAACCTTAAGTTGTTCTCTGTTAACAACCTTAGACAACAGATCAGCAGGAATTTCATTTCCTGGCATGTAGGACACCTGAATCAGTCCTTTCTGAATACACTCCCTTGCACGATGTAGCTTAATCTGCAAGTACTTGGCTCTTTGCTTGCAACTCTCTGAGTTCAGCAAAGCCAAACAAGATCTATTGTCTTGATACACTTGTACAGGACATTTCACAGAAACCCCGATGTCCTTAAACAGTTGCATCAACCATTCACAATCCATGAGTGAAAATGACAGGGCATTGAGTTCTGCTTCACAGGAACTTAGGCTCACTGTCGTCTGCTTCTTGCACAACCAGTCAAACAGGCAGTGGTTGTACATGTAGCATACTCCAGAAGTGCTTGTACCATCCGTGGTGTCACTTCCAAAACTTGCATCAGCAAAGATTTCAAGACCTCCAGTCTTCTGACTGGTGAACCTCAGCCTGTAGTGCATAGTCCCTTTCAAATAGCGGGCTATGCGCTTCAGAGCTTTCCAATCCTGAATCGTAGGATTGTTGGCATGTCTGCTAAGCAAATTACAGCTTACAGCAATGTCAGGTCTTGAACATCTGGCAATGAAATTCAGCTTGCCTAGAATGCATCTGTACAGCGTTGTGTCAAAAAACGCTTCAGCAGTACTGTCTACCTGGTAACCTGTCACCATCGGTGTGTCTGCTGGGTTTGCATCAACCAAATTCAACCTGGTTAATACATCAGCAATTTTCTGTGTTTGGTGTACCAGAAAATTACCTGCTTGGTCCCTCTCCACCTGCAGAGAAAGATAGTTGGATACCTCACCAAGATCCTTCATGTCAAAGTGCTCCTTCAGCTGAGCTAGGGTGCTTTGGTAAAAAGCCTGATTCTTCCAAAACATCAGAAGATCATCAACAAAACATAAACAATACAGTTTGTTTTGCCCCTCCTCCTTGACAAACACACATGGATCAGCTTTGCCCTGGTGAAAACCTAGAGAAAGCAACGTCTCAGTGAGTTTTGTGTTCCAACACCTGGCACTCTGCTTGAGACCATATAAGGATTTCCGCAGTTTACAGACCATTCCCTTCTGTATCTCCATCCCATCAGGTGGAAGCATAAACAGCTCCTCCCCCAAAATCCCGTACAAAAAAGCTGTATTAATGTCATGATGGGAAACATGCAGTTTCTCCTCCGCAGCAATCTTGAGCATCAGCCGAATGCTCTCATATTTGACTGTGGGTGAGTAGGTCTCGTGGTAATCCTGTCCTGGTACCTGTGAAAAACCTCTGGCAACCAATCTGGCTTTGTGTCTGACTACCTTGCCATTCTGGTCTGTCTTGGCCTTGAAGACCCATTTGCTGCCAACCAGTCTCATTCCTGGGACTACCGGTACCAGTTCCCAAGTTTGGTTCCTGTTCAAGGAATCAACTTCAGCCTTCATGGCATTAAGCCAAGGCTCAGCATCTTTAGAGGTTAACTCCTGAACCTCTTTGAAGCTTGCAGGTTCCCACACCTTCTCTGAGCTACTACGAAGAGCAGTTGATGTCTTAGCAAACTCATCAGCATACCTCTTTGGAGGTCTGCCTTTGGTCGCCCTTTCAGACCTACGTACTAGACGCAAGTCTTCTGGACTCATCTCCTCCTTCTTAGGAGAAAATTGACCAATGGTGAACAGTGGTTCTTCCAGTTCATTGTCAGACGCATCAGATGGTCTGACTGAGGCCTTTGCGCTCTGGTAGTCTGCTGTGTCATCACTGTCACTGACACCAGCAGCAGCACCGCCCACTGAACTGGAATCCGAACTCTGATCATCATCATCATCCTCATCATCATCAGCAGCAGCAGCTTCCTCATCTTTAGCTGCTTGCTTGACATCACCTTCATCCTCCTCTGGGTAACTCTGGAAAATTCCCACATTTTCCCCCCACTTAGGATTGTACTCAACACTCCTTGTGAACTTAATGGACTTAGACTTAGTCATCCATACCCTGTATGCACCTTTTTCGTACCCCATGAACAAACCATGTGCCCCACGCTTCCCAAGCTTGTTGGTTTGTGGGGTGCGTACCCACATGTCAGAACCAAAAATTTTCATGTGCTTGATGTTGGGCTTTTTGCCAAACATCTTCTCATAGGGGGTACAGCCAATGGGTGATGACAATCTGCGATTAAAGGAGTAAACCAAATTCCCCAAAGCTTCCCCCCAAAACTTATCAGGGAGATTGGCATCATGCAACAAGGTTTTCATTCCTTGCAGCAATGTCTGATTTGCTCGCTCCGCAAGCCCATTCATCCATGGCGATCTGGGCGTTGACATGTCATGCTGGATTCCCTTCTCAGTCAGGAAAGCTTCAAACTGCTGAGAAGTGAACTCCCCGCCTCGATCGGTAAACAAACAGGCAATACGTTTACCGTGCACATTCTCCAACCAAGCACAGAATGCCTTGAACTTAGGAAACGCTTGCGATTTCTGCTCGAGCATAAACACATGAATGTACCTGGAAAAAGAATCAATTAGAACCATGAAGTACCTTGCTCCTCCTAAAGAGGGCGTAAGTGGACCAACCAGGTCCGCATGCACTAGCTGGTAGGGCTTGGAAGCCTGCCTGCTAGATTCCTTGCCTTTTGGAGCAACCTTCACCTTGTTCTCTGCACAAGATACACATTTCATGTGAAATTTACAGGGTTTGATGTTCAAACCCTCAACCACCTCTGGCATCTTGGCCAGTGCCTTCCAAGAGAGATGACCAAATTTTCGATGCGCATCGTGAATGCAACCTGCATGAAGAACTTTGTTAGTTTGTGCAACACAACAAGAATCAGCATTAGATACAACAGCAGTGTCATCATAAGTTATATGGAACAAACCATCCATAAACTTTGCATGCAAATAGTCCTCTTTGCCTTTACTGATGACACAGACGCTCCTCTTGAAGGAAATCTGAAAACCACGCCCAGTAAGCTGTGGGACACTTAGCAAATTGCTTGCAGCGCCTGGAACATAAAGTACACCGCTGATGGTTGTGTGCAAACTTGCAAGTTTCACAGTCCCTTCTCCTGCGATTTGCAACGTCCTTCCGTCAGCCAGGTGGATCTCACCTTCTTGAGGTTTGAAGGAGATAAAGAGATGGCGGTCCTTCGAAACGTGGCGGCTCGCACCTGAATCGATAATAAATCTGCCTTTGGCTGTTGGAGCAGTCTTTTCAGCAAGCAAACCCTTGTTTTTCACCGGCGTGGGCCTTTTCAGCTTGCCCCCCCCCCGCTGCTCCTGGCCACCAGACGTGCCTTTAGCCTTTGGTGAAGCAGTGCCAGCAAACATAGCCTTGTTTTCCACTGGCGTGGGCTTTTGCAGCTTGCCCCCCTGCTTCTGGTCAGCAGACGTGCCTTTAGCCTTTGGTGAAGCAGTGCCAGCAAACACAGCTTTGTTTTTCCCTGGCGCGGGCTCTTCACCCTCCCTCTGCTTCTGGCAATCTGCAGGCATCTGTCTTTGTTTACCTTTGCCTTTCCGGCCTCTGCAAAGGCGATGACCTTGGTTCCCACGAGAAACAGAGCTCTCAGCTGCCAACTCCTTGGCTCCCCCTGGAGGCTGGAATGCTGCCTGGGATGACGTGACGGTCAGCTCCCCCTGCAGCTTGCAACCGGTGCCCTCAGCATCCCTGCATTCACTCGCATTCTGGGAAACAGCTAGGACCTCCGATGCAGTCAAATTCTGGGCTGGGATGACTGGCTTGTGAGCTTTCATCAAAGCATTCCACATGCCACGTGCAGTCAGATTGCCAGCTAGCGTCTTTATTTCCTCCAGAGAGACGGACAAGACGATTACGTCTATCGCCCTCAAATTTTCGGCCTCCCATTTCTCTGTCAGAGGAACTGGGGGGGGGGGGCTCAGAAACGGTATGCCACACCCCAAACTGACGCAGCAAAGATTCACACCATTTTGCCCAGGTTTCATAATTCTGCCCATGTAACTTAGGGCAGTGAATGGCCTGTGAAGCTTGGAAAAACTCCATTTCAGCCTTTCCTTTGAGCCGGGAGTCTCTTTATGCCTTCAAAGACTTCTTATCTTGGCAGCTCATTAATCACGAACTCTCTGGCTTGGCTCCCAGAGCCATTAATCTGCCGGAGTTCCAAAGGCTCCTTCCGAGGTAAACAGAGAAAAACCTCTCTTTCGCTTTTGACATACCTCTCAGACGCAGTCTGTTGCAGCTTTACTCTCCTGTTGGTGCTGTGAATCTGGGCCCGAAACCTTGTTGTTGGGATACTGCCAGGGAGATAGCGTCCATCTGAGCCCCAAGCCGGCTGCCGGACGTCCATCGATCTCTGTAGCCACGCAGATCCAGCAATTAGCGACACGAAGCCTTGGAAATAGACTGCCACATTCCAGGCTCGTGCACATCCTTTATCAGCAGAAACACAGCCAGAAAGCTTGCACCGCAGAAGAGCATATTTACAGACTTTATTTAGCGTTGAACAGAACAAAGAAAAACATGACCGTTCTGAGTCAGCATCTCGACCCGACTGACATCGAAAGGAAACAGCAAGCATAAACATCCTGTGAACAGGACATGCACAGACTCTGTTACTCACAAAGCCTGCTCCCTTTTAAGGTGGAACGGAAATATCCCAACAGTGCAAACATAACAAAACTAGTCGTAAACAATGAACAAAATATCAAAAAGTACACAACGAAATTGAAAAAAAAATCCACATAAATAGTAAGATTCCACGTAAATCATATAATCCAAACTAAAGAGATAAAAAATTATCATCAGCAACAGCAACCCCCCCCCCAGAAAAAGAACCCATAAACAACACCCCAACCCTCTTTTATTAAGTGTAAAAAAGAAACCCCTTGTTTAAATTTTACAATCTCCCCATTTCCACTTTAAGAACTCTCAATAGAAACCATTTCTCTTTATCCGTCACCCTTTTGTCTATAAAAAGTGTCTTCTGGTGAAACCCAAAATAGAGACTTTGTGTATAAACTAACTGTCGGGGAACCAGCCCACCAGGTGCGGAGGAAAATGACGAGGAGTCATGGGTGAAGGTTTAAGCAAGGAGTGAGCTCCCTCTCCCAGCAGCCTTGCATGTTTATTAGCCTTGCGCACATTACATCATGTTGCATATACACGTGTAGCACTCGGGTGGAAAACAGCTAGGGGTTGCATTTCTAAGAATAACTATTCTCTACCAGGACATAACTCCAGACAGTATGACAGCCACGTAAGCTTTGTGGTTAAGCAGCTCGTCAGTGACCCAGGCGGGTGGGGGGAACAAGTCAGCAGATGTTTCCTCTTGCACAATCTTGCACAAGGGTGCTATTTTTCTGTTGCACCCCCACATGCCCTCCTTCTTTATATTATTTAATCAGAGTCATAAATTTCATTGCGAAAGCGCGTATATCTGGCAACATATTCTCGGCGGGGGACACCTAAGGAAGTGCGTCGTGAAGACCACCACCCCATACACTGGGTGATCAGCGAGGGAACACATTGTATGCAACAACAAATACACACAAATCCTATAACCAATCCTAAGCCTATTAGCAATAAATGACGAAACCAAAATCCATCGGGGAGCCAGGAAAAAAGCCATTCCCAAGGGTCAGGAATGGGAGGATGTGAGATCGGATTTTGTTTAACCATGGCTTCCATTTCATTAATAGTTGTAGAAATACTAAGATTATAATCTTTTATATACATACAGCAGTGTGACAACACTAACCCACACACCCCTCCCTTGGAGGCCAAAATGGTGTCCAAAGCATAGCGATTTTGCAGGGTGACCTCACGAATATTGGACAATTCTTGATTAATTTCTTTCAAGGCTTTTATAGTTGCATTGAATAGCCCTTCTGTCCAGTTGGAGAGTCTGTGGAGGTCCCTGTAATTCATGGCAACACCAAGAGGGGGCAGGGCAGCCCTAGCAATTGCAGTTTCAGCATAATGAACTATAGGAGCATTAACATCTCTCTTATTGCGAAGACGAAGCGAAGAAATATTGTCTAACTTATAAATCAATGGAACTACAATACCAAGGGTGCAAATCCCTGAAAAACTTTTAGGAATTTCCTTATAGGCTTTACGTCCGCAGAAAAGCCAAAGATCATTCTGTAAAACCATGGATGTCCTACTACTCTTTTTCATCCACCATATCCATGCATCAAAATCATTGCACATTGCATGCTGGCCCCATGTCATACGGTAGGTAACATTCCCTATAATTACTGGTGGTCTCCCACTGCGTGTGGTTGTGTTCAAGAAACAAGAGGAGGTATTGACATATTCATAAGTCCAAGCACAATTAGGGTAGTTCCCTAGAAATACAGATGTGTTATGTTTAAACTTAAAACACCTATCTGCTGGTTCTAACAAGGTCAATACCACTGGTGGAAAACGTGTGCGGTTAATCTTGAGATTATTACTTATCTTAAAAGAATCATTAATGGGGATACCATGTAGCAATATGCCAGAGCGTCGAGCCTGTGGAGGAATGTGCATACAAATCCAACAATCAGTATAATTCAAAATCTTTGACAATTGAGCCATGTCTTTTACAAAGGTATTATCAGTCCAGAGGGCATGATAGTCCTCTGAACGATTAGTTTTAAACAAAATGCTGGGATCATGGCTAGCTGAGCGTCAATGTCTTCGAAGGTGCTGTGGATGCAGCCAGCCGGTAGAATTTTTTTGTTTCGGCCAATGTTGCAGGAACCAGATGAGCAGTGCAGGTGGGCAATATGGGTTATAAGGGAAAAGGACAGCAACTGCCACCTCTTCACAGCCCCTGTGAAAGAGGGTGGCAACATTTCCTTTTTTCAGAAACCAAAAACCTGGTTTAGTCCAACAACCAGTGCGACAGACACATGATCCCAATTGACCAATATAGGCTTTGTTAATTGGTGACAGGGAATGTTTGAAAAACCATTCCCAATTTGTGGTGGGAACACAAATAGGGGTACTATCACGGGGCGGCAAAACCCATGCCAGACCTGTATATCGCGGGCATCCTTCATAGCCAGGAGAGTTTCCTAAGCAGGCAGCCGCAAAACCATAATGGAACCTTTTTGTGTGGTTCCAGAAGCGTCGTGGAGCTTGCAAAGAGTAAGGTACAAGATGGTTTGGTAGTTTTGCAGGAAAGACTGGTATCGCTGTTACAGGTGATTCCAACCACGGCACGTTCAGGGTCAGATGGCGATGTCTCCAAGTGCAGTAGGGACTCAGGGCTGCAGGAAGGCGACGTCCACCAGAGAGAGTGAAGTATGGCTCGTTGCTGCTTTCACTTCCGAGGCAGAAGCTCGCCAGGGTCGCACACAGCGCGCTGGTAACCAGGTAGGCCGTCCATCCAGGTCCACTGCCGCGTAGCCGCGTCCCCAGGAGATGAGTGGCACAGGACCATGCCATGTTGGATCAGGTAGCTGTCTGTAAGATACAAGAGGGCGAGCCAAAGGCTCTGCTTTTCGAAAATGAATCTCAGCCGGTGTGTATTCCCTATTATGGGGATACAAAAGATGGTTAAGAGTGAATAAAACAGTATGCACAATTGAAGGAATCTCGGCGGAGGGGGCATTTTGACCTCCAAGTTGTTTGGACAGCAGTGTCTTGAAGGTCAAGTGCGCCCTCTCCACAATCGCCTGTCCTGTTGAATTAAAAGGCAAACCATGGATTAATTTCACATTCCATAAATCACAAAAGGATGAAAACTGAGAGGAAATATAGGCTGGGCCATTATCCGTTTTAATGCTTTGTGGCTTACCCATCACAGCAAAACAGCGCAGGGTGTGCTGAATGACGTGACGAGCGGTCTCACCCTTCAATGGGGTGGCCCAGATAAATCCAGATGAGGTGTCCACTGTCAGGTGAACTTTTGAGAATGGGGCGAGCAGAGGGGTGTGAGTAACATCCATCTGCCAGACCGCAAGAGGGGACGTACCCCTAGGGTTCACCGCATCAAAAGGAATCATGGTTGGAGCCTTAGAACAGGTAGAACATTGAGAGACATGTCTCGTGCCTGTGCAATAGGGATTTTAAACATTTTTGCCAAAACTTTAGCAGGCTGGTGAAAGGTAGAATGAGAGAGAATAGGGTCAGAAAACAAAGAAAACATTTCAGATCGCAGTGCAGCGTCTGCCACGGCATTTCCCTGAGCCAAAAACCCTGGGTGATTGGTGTGGGAACGAAGGTGTGCAACATAAAAAGGATGACGGCGTTCTTGAATAAGATACTGCAAGGTAGAAAAAAGAACAAACAAATCAGCATCTAACGCAGGCGTGATATAAGAAACAGGCAGGGAAGACAGAAGGCGATACACATATTGTGTATCAACAAGCAAATTAAAAGGTTTATCAGGAAAGAGTTGAAAGGCAAGGATTACAGCAGCAAGTTCAGCCCGCTGGGCGGACCTCTGTTGCTCAGTAAATTCAGTTTTCCATTTTCCACCCTCTTCCCATGCTACCACCCCCCGCGTTTTTGACCCATCAGTGAAAAGGGTAAGGGCAGAGGGGATGGGGGTCGGAGAAAGAGCAGTTTTTAAAGTATAGACAGTTTGAGACAGAAAAGACAAGCGTGGATCAGAGGGGGATTATGCGTGATGGTTCCCAAAAAATCCACAAGTGCTACTTGAGTAGCCACGGAGGTGGCAATCAGGTGTTGTGTTTCTGTGAGTGAAAAAGGCAAATAAATTTTTTCAACGTCCAGTCCAGAGAGGGCTTTTGCTCGAGCGCGCCCTTTAATTACCAAATCCATTACAGCCGCTGGAGAGGAATAAATGTTACGCGGTGGAGTATGTGGAAGGTGGATCCATTCCACAATGTTGACACCCGAGGGGGCAGCCGATTTCTGTGAGTAGAGAATGGCTGTAGGCAGCAAAGGTGTGGAAAAAATTGCCAAGGATAACTGCACATTGTGCAGAGTGTCTATGCGATCCACCATTCGGTCTCTTAATAAAGCATTAACCTGTTGTAAGGCTTGTAGCATTTCTTCTGTAACTGGGATGACTTCTCCGGGTAGTTTGTGTCCTTGTAAGGCAGAAAACAATGGTGACAAGGTGCTAGTAGGCAGATTAAGGTAATTCTTAATCCAATTCAGGTGTCCCAAAAGTTGTTGAAGGTCAACCAGCCGTAGGCGGGCAGGAAAAGACAATTGGGGAACAACCGGAATGGCAGCTTGTTGTGTCAATTTATGTCCACGATATAACATAGGCAAAGTTTGCTGAACCTTATCTGGGGCAATACACAGTCCAAAATCTGTCAGGGCAGATGTAAGGTCTCTTAATAATTCCACTGATATGTGCTTCGTAGCCACAAGGATATCATCCATGTAATGACAACAAATAACCGCTAGGTGGCGCTGGCGGAAAGGTTTTAGGGCTAAATTGACAAAGTGCTGGCATAAAGTTGGAGAATTTCTCATGCCTTGTGGCAATACAACCCATTGGTAGCGTTCCGTTGGCTGAGCGTTGTTGAGAACAGGCAATGTAAAGGCAAAACGCTGACGATCTGCCGGGGCTAGTGGTATGGAAAAGAAGCAGTCTTTTATATCTACCACCAGAAGTTTGTGGTCTTTTGGTATCATATTAAGATTAGGAAAACCAGGCTGTAATGCGCCCATAGGTTGCATCTGGTTGTTTACCATCCTTAAATCCTGAAGGAGCCTCCAATGGCCAGAGGTTTTCTTTTTGATGACAAAAATTGGTGTATTCCATGGGGAGGAAGAAGGCTCTATGTGTCCGAGGCGAAGTTGTTCCGAGACAAGCTGGGCCGCCGCTGCAAGTTTGTCTTTAGTCAGAGGCCATTGCTCAACCCAAACAGGCGTGTTTGATGTCCAGGTGAGGGCTAGCGTGGTCCTCGGGTATGCAGGGGCGGCCCTTAGAATAAATTTGTCTGAATGGAAGAGCCTGAGGCTTCAAGAACATCCCGTCCCCATAAACAGACAGGAATGTCCAAAATGAGAGGGTAGATGGTGACAGAAAGACCCGAAGGGCCTTGAATCATAATTGGGTGAAGGCTTTGACAAGCTGGCGTTTCTCCCCCGACACCCAAAACTTGGGCAGCTGCCTTCGTGGGCCATTCGGGAGGCCAGTCTTGTTTAGCAATCACAGTAACGTCTGCCCCTGTATCTAGAACCCCCTCTACCTCACGTCCACCCAGTGTCATTTTTAATGTAGGGCGCTGAGCTGTGAGAGGCATTGCGGCAGCAATTAAGGGGGTATCTGTAGGAGTTGTGGCATCCGCAGGGAGCAGTATGACTTTAGCCACTGGCGTGCCAGATGGGAGATGGCAGGGACGATCAGCATATAGCGTAATGGTGATTGAACTATAGGGTCCTTTAATGGTTCCAGGCACAGCATGTACCCCAACAGTTTGTGCAGAGGCAAGTGGCAGGACAAGACAACGTTGAGAATTGTCTATAGCAAATCCACAGGCCATAACCAAGGATTTGTGAGGACAAAATGGAACCGGGAATCGTACATCCTGAGTGAGAATAAGTTGTGGCATCAGGCATTGTCCCCCTATTGATTTACTGGGGCCCGGGGGGGGGGGGCTGTCTGCCGGTTTCCCTGGTTCTGGGATGATTGTCCTTGGCTAGAGGTTTGATTCTGATTAGCAGGGTTTGAGCGGCATTGATTTGCCCAATGAAAGCCTTTCTTGCAGATAGGACACTTAGAGGGGGGGCGCTTTCCAGACTGACTGCCAGTAGAGCGGCATTGTGCGCGGAAATGGCCAGGCTTATTGCATCCAAAACAAAGTTTGTCTTTCATAGGGTTGGCAGCCTGGGATAAAGCTGCGGCAAGTAGCCGTGCCTTGTGGCTTTCTGAGCCGATGGACTGACAAGCCTTTAGCATGTCGGCTATGTTTATCCCTTGCTGGCTGATCAGAGGGCGAAGTGCCACTCTACAATCCTCACTCGCATTATCAAAGGCAAGTTGTTTCAAGATCACCTCCTGAACTTGAGTGTCTGCTATTTGGCGCTTCAAAGAGTCATATAGGCGATCGATAAAGGCAGCATATGGCTCATTTGGACCTTGGCGGACAGTACCCCAACGGCACGTACTGTCACCCTTCGTGTCAGGCACCTTTTGAAACGCTATCTTGGCGCAGCGGGTAGCAACTTCCCAATAGTCAGCGCCTGCAGCAATCTGTTGGGCGATGGTAAAAAAATTGCCAGTTCCAATAAGACCATGCATAACGTCCTGAGGAGTAAGGACTGGAGGAGGGGGGGAGGTGCCCCTCCTGCGGCAGGTGCTGGAGCGGCAGCTGCCGCAGCTGCTGCTGCATTGTTTAAAGCCATGGCAACATTTGGGGCTTCTTGTTGACACAGAAATTGCCATTCCTGCATAAATACAATGACTCCAGACGGTGGCAGTATGGTCCTAGCCAACAATTTTATGTCTTCCGGAAGACAGGGCTGCTGAAAAATAGTATTCAACAAACCCAGGGTATAAGGAGCCTGGATGCCATTTTTCTGGACGGAGTCATGCACCTCTTTAATTAGTCTATAGTCAAATTGTTCATGACGAGGTGGCCCTCCCCCTGGTCCAGCAGGTACCAAGACAGGAAAAAGTTCTGTGCCAGATGAAAAACCTAAGAGGGGGGCTGCTTGTTTAATTGCAGTCCCTAGTGGCGTTGGTGGGTGCGATTGAGGATTAATGGGTGGAGCAGACGGTGCCGGTGAAGGCTGAGAATCTGGCGGTCGTGGAGGAGGGGTAAAAGGTGGTGGTAGAGGAGGTGCATCTAACGCAGATGCTGTTTTTTGTTTTGGTTGCGACGAAGCCAAGAGGATGTTTTTGGGCGTAAGAGTTGCCATGCAGCCACGGACTTTAGCCCAGGCACTGAGGACGTGAACATTTATGCGGCCATGGCCATGAAAGTGGTCGCCAATTCTGTCCCAGTCTGGAATTTCCCATGTCCCGTCCTCAGGGAACCATGGACAATGTTCATCTATGGCCAGAATCAATGCAATTAGATCACCTTCAGGTACTTGCTGTTTATTTTCCCGAAGGAGGTGCTGCATGTCTTTTAAAAATTGTTTCTGAGGGTTGGAGAGCGTAGAACCCATGATAAAAATAGAAAAAGAGCTACTCACCGGGGATCCGAAGATGAGAAGGCGCCAGGAGCCCTAGCCGGGCGGGTGAGTAGCAGGGAGGACCGTCTTTGATAGCACGCGTCCTGGAAGCCGTTCAGGCAATCACACGGGGCACCATTTGTCGGGGAACCAGCCCACCAGGTGCGGAGGAAAATGACGAGGAGTCATGGGTGAAGGTTTAAGCAAGGAGTGAGCTCCCTCTCCCAGCAGCCTTGCATGTTTATTAGCCTTGCGCACATTACATCATGTTGCATATACACGTGTAGTACTCGGGTGGAAAACAGCTAGGGTTTGCATTTCTAAGAATAACTATTCTCTACCAGGACATAACTCCAGACAGTATGACAGCCACGTAAGCTTTGTGGTTAAGCAGCTCGTCAGTGACCCAGGCGGGTGGGGGGAACAAGTCAGCAGATGTTTCCTCTTGCACAATCTTGCACAAGGGTGCTATTTTTCTGTTGCACCCCCACAACTAACTTTATATCTATTTTCAGATTCTTAATACACCACGCACGTCTAATACAGTGGTTCTCAAGGTGCGCATTTAATCTGACTTGATCTACCACAAATATCCAAGCCATCTAACCCTGAAATCCTAACCTTCTAATGCCAAGTCTCTTCTTTCTCAATATCCCCATTCCGTTAACCGCACCAAGCAACAAGCTGTAAAATACAAGTTTAAAACGCAAGCTTTCCTTTGCATCTTGCAGAACTTTAAATGTAATTCGTGGGTTTTTTCACCTGTCCTCCAAACTTAGGCCTTTTTGCCATCCTTTAAATGGGAAATCGGTAGCCGAGCCATACTTTTTGGTAAAACGTTCGTCTGGATCCCGGAAGTCCTACCTGAGAAGAACAATGGGAGGTTCCGCTAGCACCAGCCACTTCTCCTTTTGCAAGCAGCGCCACCCGAATTCCCACCTGGGATGAGCCGCTAAACTGAGCCGCCAGAGAAAGACTGGGGCGGGCGGCAAGTGGGAGGGGGAAGTCGTGCGCTTCTGTCCCGTCAGAAAAGTGTTGCTCCTCCCAGGAGGTTCCCGTCTCCGCTCTGCCACATGCAGCTGCTGGGTGACCTTGGGCCAGTCACACTTCTGTGAAGTCTCTCAGCCCCACTCACCTCACAGAGTGTTTGTTGGGGGGGAGGAAGGGAAAGGAGAATGTTAGCCGCTTTGAGACTTCTGAAGGGGAGTGAAAGGCGGAATATCAAAGACAAACTCTTCTTCATCTTCTTCTGGGCTGCCTCAAAGCCCATCAAGACCACAGGCTGCTAGCATGACTCATCCCGGCTTTATCATCTGAGGGGAAATGGTGCGTGGTCTTAAATGCTGGCCTTGGCAACTTGGCTGAGCTACCTTGGGCCAGTTCTTGGGCCAGCTTAGCCTCCCTCACAGAGGGTTGTTCTGCAGATACACTCAGGAAAACACCCGAGGCATGAAGAAGAAGAACGAGGAGAGTGGGGTCTGGAAAGGGGGGTGGGGAGCGCTCCCACCCCAGCCGCTCCAGGATGGGAAGTGCGTCCCAGGGGGAGCGGGATTCAGGCGGAGGACGACGTCGGGTAGGGTGGGGGTTGCCAGGAGCAGCACGATGTCCCTCGAACCCCCAGCTTCCACTCTCCAGGCAGGCGCCCAACGTGGCCAGCTGGCAAGGGCTCTTTCTTACTCCAGCCTTGGCGTGCAGATCCCGGGTTCAGCCCCAGATCCAGGTTCTGATATTATGAGGGAGAAAACATCGCTCTGCACCTTTCCCACATCATGCATACTTCTATGATGTCCCCACTTTCCCCCCTCTCGCAAAGCCTCCTACATTGTAAGCCTTCCTTACAGGGGAATCATCAGAGCCACCTGTGCTGCAGAGCTTCTGGCTGAAAGGCGACTCATGGAGATTTGCAATGACTGCTGCAATGCACCCCTCATGATTCAGATTGTATCATTATAGCATCATTGTGTTTATTTGTTATTGGTATATTAAATTTCTTTTTTTATTTATTTTATTTTTTATTCAAAATTGTAACAAGACATATTATCCAAAAGCGTATCATCCTTGTCCCCCCCCCCCATTTTTCCTCCCTCCCACACAGAACCCACCCACCCCCACCCCCACCCCGGACTTCCCTCAGTTCCAGTCTTAAGGTTTCTCTAAAAATGCTGTTCTCTGCATGTTACAAAGTTGTATAGATCCTCAAACTATTTAGCTGATTATTATTAATAAAAAGTTTGTGAATGTTTATTCAAAACCTGCCAAGGAGTCCAGTTTGCTTTGTTGCATCTTCAGAGACTTTGTGAAAGGTTCCCATTCATCCTTAAAGTCACAGTTATCCTTGTCCCATAGCTTATAAGTCAGTTTTGCCAGTTCTGCATAGTCCATCCATTTTTCTTCCCATGATTCTTTAGTTGGGGTTTCTTCAGTCTTCCATCCTTGTGCTACCAGAACTCTCGCAGCCGTTGTCGCATACATGAAGATTTTTTCAATTTTTTTGGCAAGTCTTTCCCTACAATCCCCAACAAAAATGCCTCGGGTTTTTTAACAAATGTTAAATGGATTATTTTCTTCAATTCGTTGTATATCATTTCCCAAATTTTTTAAATTACCTTACAATCTCACCACATATGATAAAATGTCCCCTCCTTTTCCTTACACTTCCAACATATATTTAAACTAGTTTTGTACATTTTCCCTAACTGCACTGATGTTGTGTACCATCTGTACATTATCTTCATGTAATTCTACTTCAGTAGGGAACAATCTGTAAATGTTAAGTCAGTTTTCCATAATTTAACCCAATCTTCCATCATAATGTTGTGACCTACATCTTGTGCCCATTTAATCATAACTGATTTTACCTCTTCATCTTTCATCTCCCATTCTAATAATATGCTGTATGCGACCTGCAATAGTTTCACTTTCCTTTCAATCACTTCTGTTTGAAACCTAGATCTAGTATAACTAAATCCTTTCTTGCTGTCTTTATGTGTTTCATATAGTTGTTGATAATGCAACCAACTCTGAAAGTGGTCTTTGATCTCAAATTTGTATAATCTTAGAAGCGGTGTGGCTGTGAGTACCATGAAGGGAGCCTGCACTTTGTGATTTGCCAGGGCACTACTGCAGGTTAGGAAGGAGGAAGAGGCAAAGATCCTTTCCCCAGTAAAACATGTTTGCACCCAGGGTGTTTCCAGACTGTCAGTATTTTGTGGGAAGGATTCAGGTCCAGCCCAGAACTTCAGCTTTTCCAGTGAGAATGGATTAAAGCACTCTGACCATTCCCTTAGTAGAGTCTAACCACTGTGTTACGTTTTGGGCAAGCAAGACATGAACGCAAAACAAACAAGTGGTCGTCTCCTTTGGAGGAACCCCTGCACTGTAATTATATTGACAGCACACTTCCAGGTCGTTGGCATCGGCATCCCAGAACTGTGAAGGTTGCATCAACTGTTGAGCAACACAGCTAAGGAAGAAGGAGTGGAGTGTCTCCGGGGGGAGCATAGCTCCCATTCCCTTCCAAACACACAGACAGGACAGTGTGGTGGCACCCAGGGAATAGTTGCAGCAGCCGGATGGCTGGCTGAAACACACACCATTGCTCTCTTTTTGGATGGGATTCACTCTGAATCAGCCAGTTAGTGAACTTGGTGCTCCTGTGCAACAAAGCCACTACAAAATTGCTCTTCCCCGCACACTTTCAGGTCCCCCCAGCTGGGCTTTTTGCAACAAGAAAAGTGATAGGTAAATGCCCTGAAAAGCTTGACTGCATGTAGTATCACCACCCCACAAACAAATCAGGATGAATGCTCAAGAAACAGGTCGCCTGGAATGATCTTTCTGCATATGCTTCCTTCTGAGCACCTCACAAGTAGCATACTGCACGCACTTTGTCCCCCGAACTTCTATGTTACACACACACGTGTGAGTCTAGGCAACCCTAGTCATTGCTGGAATGGGGTCATCCAGAGTTTTGGAGTACATTGTCAGCAATATGTTGCTGATACACAGCTCTGCTTCATCTTGACACCTGTGGCTGTGGCAGAGGGTGCAATGTTTTAATCTAATTGTTAGCTCTACTTGGAGAGACCATGGGAAATGAGCTCTCTGCATTTTCTTCCTCCTGAACACCCAGAAGTAGACCCAAATTTCTATTTCCTATGCGCAAGCACATATGCACACACACGAGGTTCCAGGGCTTCCAGGCACTTTCCCAGGATTCCCGTTTCCTTCAGAATGAAGCACAGCAGAGACGTGTATTGTATATTACGTTGAAATCTTTTAATAAAAATTGATTTTTAAAAAAGAACTTGGAGAAGGGGTTAGCGTCCTTGAGGTCCTGAACATCTGCAGATGGGTGGGTGCTGTAGCATGAGAAGTTTTTATCTCACTCAGTTTCCAGACAAAACAAAATCAGGCAGAAGCACAAGAAAGATGTTGTACAGGAATAGCAAGCAGAGAGTTAGACCTTCACCACTTTGGATTCAATTTCAAGAGAGTTCATTTTAATTTAATGTAACTTAATTCATCCGATATCATTTCTACCCCACTTGATTGTCAAAAAAACTTAAAGCAAGTTTACAAAAACTCCTCATGGAAATGTTTAATGATCCAGTGAAATACAGGCACACATTTCAAAATATTGCCATGACAATTAAACTCAGCAGTAAGCAAAAGGCTTTCCACACCCTGCAGCCTTCCACATGTCTTCCAAAGGCCCCTAAACCTGAAGGCTTTACGGAGGTGTGGGGAAGAGTACAGTGAAGGCAGCTGCCTGGGGTCCCTAGGCAGGGAGTTCCAAAGTGTTAGCGCTGTTGCACTAAAATAGAGATTTCTTGCAAGTGTGAAATGAGTCTTATGTGGCAGCTGGAACAGTCCTACTTGTGCAGGTTGAATTGGTTGAGTAGGCACACAAGGCGTAAGGCGATCCCTCAAGTGTAGAAGATGCTTGAAATACCTGCAGCGCCACATCTGCATCTCCTCCACAGGTGTCTCAAAAGACCCCTCACCTGTGCTATCTGTATATCACAAATGACCAAGCATCAGCGAAGCCTGCACACTCTCTCCATCCCTGGAAGTCACATTTCACCATGACACCAACCTGGGAAGGGTAGCTCATGCTGCAGAATGAATTTCCAAAGCTTCTACACTTAGGCAGGAATAAGAAGATAGATGCACAAATATAGGATGGGGACACCTGGTTTGACAGCAGCGCATGTGAAAAAGATCTAGGGGTCTTCTTGGGCCTCAAGCTTAACCTGAGTCCTCATCGTGGAGCAGCAGCAGAAGCGCTAAGGCAATTCTAGATTTTATCCACAGAAGTCTAGCGTTCAGATCAGGGGAAGTAACAGTACCCCTCAATTCTGAGCTGCTTCCCTTCATAGCACTGAGCTCCAGTGCAACTCCTTCCTGACCCAGGAAGCAGACGCCTGTTGGGTTGAAATCACGACAGACGAGTGGTAGGTGTCATGTGAGAGGCGTCTCTCCGGGGCGAGCCCCGGGAACTCTCTTTTATTGAATATTACAAACATTGCCACAGGTGTGCTTGTGGCTGATTGGTTGATACAAACACAAAGCATCTTGTTGCTGATTGGTTAACATAGGTACAAGGCGGGCATTACATATAACATCAATCACTGATAGATCAAAGGCTGAGAAATGGAGCTGGAACTAGACAGGCATGAAACCTCCTAATTAAATTATAACTAAAGATTAATATTGAGAGAACATAACATGAAGGAATACAACAATCACGTTCCGTAGATGTGGTCAGCAATGCATTAAGAACAGGTCACGATACACTGTTTCATGAACTCAATGGGAACTGTTCAGAACATTCTCAGACTCTTGTGCAGAAGCAGAGAGAAGATTATGAGCGAGACTTCCCAGAATGCAAGAGTTATGTGCAGTAAGAGAACTGCAGAAAGAGAACTTCGCAGTAAGAGAACTGCAGAAAGAGAACTTCCCTTCATCTCCCCCTTTCTTTTCTTGTTTGCGAGGCGTTCTGGGTAAATAAGGCAAAAATACTTCGGGATTAGTGGTGTGCCAGCGAATGCCCAAAATAAGTTCGCCAGGGTCGATGGGACAAAAATACTTCAGGATACGTGGTTTGCCAGCGCATGCCCAAAATAAATCCGCCCACATCTTCTCTATAGTTTACTGTTGGTGTTGCCATTTCGCAAAGTAAGCAGCAAGGAGTTTACTGGGTGGTTGAGGGGGAGAGAGAAGCCGAGAGAAAAGACTTATGAGGCTAGGAACGCATTGAAGGAAACAGCATAGCAAAATAAATATGCAAATTATGACCATAGCATATTGAAAAAGACTACGAAGCCAAGTAAGGTTAGGCAGCCAAGCAGTAAGCCACTGGGTGAAAGAATCCCAGAGGCCAGAAAATCCAACGTCCTGTTTATTGTGATGTGTAAGATTTTGCAAATGAGAGATTTGGCTTTGAATGGCCCTAGAATTGTCAGTAATATTGAAACAACACATGTCATTCACTTGTTCACAGCCATAATGATGAAGCATCAGCAAATAATCTATAGCACGATTTTGTAAAAGTCCATTGTGGAGTTCACTGTTCTTTATTCAAAAGGTGAAGAGGTTGTGAAGTAAAATTCAGGGTTTTTGCTTCAGAACAAGCTTAAGAATTAATGTTCATACGATTCCGTACAGCCAATCCAGGGACTCCTAAGAGAGAAACAGCTAAAGAGATATATTCAGACCTACTGAGAAGAGAGACAAAAGCATCACAATCATTAGTCAATTCAATATTGCGGCGATATCGAGAGCGGGATAAATGATGCTTCTTGGGTAAAATGATGGACAAATGGCTTAAACAGCAAGGTGTGCCATGGCTGATGTATTGGCACATGGTAGGGGAATTCAGCATTCCTTGTGGTAGGACTTTCCATTGGTACCGTTCTGTGGGCTGGCTGTTATTTAACACAGGAACAGTAAAAGCAAAGAATTTACGATCTTTCTCCTGTAGAAGAATGGAGAAAAAACAATCTTGCAAATCTATTATAGCCAATTGATAAGAATGTGGAATCATATTTGGATTAGGCAGACCACACTGCAAAGGCCCCATGGGTTCAAGGATTTGGTTTATTTTCCTTAAATCCTGGAGAAATCTCCATTTGCCACTCTTCTTTTTTATGACGAAGATGGGTGTATTATAGGGGCTAACTGAAGGCTCAATATGGTCTGCCGATAATTGTTCATTCACTAATTGTTTTAAAGCAAGTAGCTTTTCTCCCGTTATGGGCCATTGTTCCACCCATACAGGACTGGTAGATTTCCAGCTGAGGGGAAGTGCAAGCTTACTCATTAAATTGAATGGTAGCTTGTAATTGCTGTAGTAAGTCTCTTCCCCAAAGATTGAGGTGGATTTTCAGCACACAGGGCTGGATGTAAGAAATGGTTTCAGAGCTATCAGGCAGAGAAACAGGCAGCCACTGTACGCTTTTGGAAGAGGTTTGGGGGCCACCCACACCCCAGACTGCAGAGGCAGACTCAAGGGGCCACGTGGGGTCCCAGCAACTACTAGAAATTACAGAAACGTCTGCGCCTGTGTCAATCAAGCCTTCCAGCACAATACCATTGATTTTATACTTACGAAGAAGTTTCTTCTCACCAATCCTCTGGACTACAGCTAACAGCTGTGGAGGGAAAGAAGAGAGCTCGTGCAAATTAGTATCCATAATAGAAGCAGTAGGATGAGAAGGGAGCACCACCAAATGCGCCCAAGACTCACCCTTTTTTAATTGCATGGGCATATGGCTCCAGAGTTGAACCATTATTGTGCCTACATAGTTAGGATCCAGAACACCAGGAATAACCTGGATTCCTTCTTTTGCCGCAGAAAATTTGGGTAAAATTAAACCTGCGACTTTAGGAGGCAGTGGGCCTGCCAATTGAGTGGGCATAAGCACAATTTCACCAGGTAAAACAGAGTCTTTGGTCTCCTGATTGATCAAATCAATGGCAAATTCAGAGGGTGTGTTTTTTGAAAAGTTTGCAGCAGCAGAAACTAAAGGTGGAAAACTCTCTAATTGCCCTGGCCCGAGAGTGGGACCGCAATGGAGTTTCCCGGACTCCTGCATTGATTAGCCGAATGATAGCCTTTGCCACATTTCGGGCATTTTTTAGAAGGTTTAGCCTTAGAGGCAGCACCATCCTTGTTTGCCCCCCCGCCAGGGGCTCTGCATTGCTTGGCAAAATGGCCTGGGCGCTTGCAATTAAAGCAGTTACCCGTAGGCCTAGTGGTTGCTTGGATTGCGCCGGCAAGCAAAGACATCGCATGGCTCTGGCTACCGACATCCGCACAAGCTTGAATCATATTGGCCAGGTCATATTTAGGGCGATGTATGATTGACTGCAATGCTTTCTTGCAATCGGTGTTTGCGTTTTCAAAGGCCAATTTTTTCATCAATTCATTTTGAGCAGTGGTGTTATCAATCTGCCTAGTGACTGATTCTTTCAATCTATCTATAAACTGATGGTATGGCTCCGAATGCTGTTGCTTAATATTAACAAAGGAGCCCAGCGGTTGCCCAGAAACAGGGACTTTCCGAAAGGCGCGTTGTACACAGGTCGCGGTGCGACTAAAATGTACAGGTGTCAGCGTTGCCTGGGCAGTTATATCAGCATACTGACCAGCGCCATAAAGTTCATTGGCAGTATGTTGCGGATCAGACAGGGCTGATGCGCTGTGTTTAAATTCACTCTCAAACACCACATACTGAGCTGGGGACAAAAGCATGCGCATCAGGTCTTTCCAGTCCTGAGGTAGCATAATGTAACCAGTTGCTATGCCTTCTAGCATCCCTGTCACATATGAGGATTTTAGACCAGAATCAGCAATGGCTTTCCTTAATTCTCTCATTACAGAATAAGGAAGCGATTCATAATAAACCTGCTGTTGAGCAGTTCCAGGGTTTGAATAGGTGATAGGGAAAGCAGACGGCATTTCACCTGGCCACTCAGACTCCTCCTCTAAGGACAGGAGCCCTTTCTGCCTGGCCAAAGAGAGCGCAGCGCGCACAGCTCCTATAGAGCAAACAGGGGCTGTGGCAGACGGAGAAGGGATGGGGGGGGGAGGAATCAGGCTGAGGTGGAGGGATGGGGGGGTGGATGCAGGCTGAGGAGGGAGAGACGCAGGGAGGAATTGGTTGGGCTGCAAAGGAGAAGGAGGCAAAAGTTTTGGGTAAGGTGGGGGATTGTCTGCGATGGCTAGAAGTGCAGGAGTCGAGCGAGACGCCTGGGGTAATTTAGCAACGGCATCTGCACATTTCTGCCAAGTGAGCAGACAATGAATCGGAGCCCTAGGTTCTGCAAAAAGGGTCTTTCCGATCTTTTGCCAAGTCTCTACTTCCAAAGAACCTTTCTCTGGATAGGAGGGATATTGGCAAGAAATCTCACATAGCAATTGTTCAATTTCTTTTAAGGAAATATTAACACCCACCTCCCGCTGTCTAACTAAATAAAGCAATTCTTTAGCATGCTCTTTCTGGAATTTAGTCAATTCCCCTCCCATACTCACGAAGTAGCGCGCTGAGACTTTTCCAGTCGAGTGAAGTATGAGGGTTGGCTGCGTAACGGATCTGGCACGTCGGGGGTCACCAGATGTTGGGTTGAAATCACGACAGACGAATGGTAGGTGTCATGTGAGAGGCGTCTCTCCGGGGCGAGCCCCGGGAACTCTCTTTTATTGAATATTACAAACATTGCCACAGGTGTGCTTGTGGCTGATTGGTTGATACAAACACAAAGCATCTTGTTGCTGATTGGTTAACATAGGTACAAGGTGGGCATTACATATAACATCAATCACTGATAGATCAAAGGCTGAGAAATGGAGCTGGAACTAGACAGGCATGAAACCTCCTAATTAAATTATAACTAAAGATTAATATTGAGAGAACATAACATGAAGGAATACAACAATCACGTTCCGTAGATGTGGTCAGCAATGCATTAAGAACAGGTCAGGATAAACTGTTTCATGAACTCAATGGGAACTGTTCAGAACATTCTCAGACTCTTGTGCAGAAGCAGAGAGAAGATTATGAGTGAGACTTCCCAGAATGCAAGAGTTATGTGCAGTAAGAGAACTGCAGAAAGAGAACTTCGCAGTAAGAGAACTGCAGAAAGAGAACTTCCCTTCATCGACCCTGGCGAGCTTATTTCGGGCATTCGCTGGCACACCACTAATCCCGAAGTATTTTTGCCTTATCTACCTAGAAAGCCTCGCAAACAAGAAAAGAAAGGGGGAGATGAAGGGAAGTTTTCTTTCTGCAGTTCTCTTACTGCACATAACTGGCATTGTGGGAAGTCTTGCTTCTTTTCGCTTGCATTCTGGGAAGTCTCGCTCATAATCTTTTCTCTGCTTCTGCACAAGAGTCTGAGAATGTTCTGAACAGTTCCCATTGAGTTCATGAAACAGTGTATCCTGACCTGTTCTTAATGCTTTGCTGACCACATCTACGGAACGTGATTGTTGTATTCCTTCATGTTATGTTCTCTCAATATCAATCTTTAGTTATAATTTAATTAGGAGGTTTCATGCCTGTCTAGTTCCAGCTCCGTTCCCAGTCTTTAATCTATCAGTGATTAATGTAATATGTAATTCCTGCCTTGTACCTATGTTAACCAATCAGCAACAAGATGCTTTGTGTTTGTATCAACCAATCAGCCACAAGCACACCTGTGGCAATGTTTGTAATATTCAATAAAAGAGAGTTCTCGGGGCTCGCCCCGAGGGGACGCCTCTCACATGACACCTACCACTCGTCTGTCGTGATTTCAACCCAACAGACGCCAGCTTTCCAACAGCCCTGGAACTGCCCCCATCTCCCCTCCGACCTCTTGTGGGCCTGGCCCAGTTCCATGCTGTTAGGACCTCCGTGTAAAATTGTTGCTCCAAGACACAGAATGCCACTGGAGATGAGCTGTTGGGGAGAAGCAGCATGTGGGGAGGTTGCTTTCCTGCCTGGCTTGTGGGCTTCCCAGAGGCATCTAGTCAGCCAGCGTGTGGAACAGGAGATTGATGTGTTTATTACATCATCTCCAATGGCTAGACTTCACTCCGAAGGGGGCTCCCAAGCCAAAGTGGATGGGCATTGCCCTACAACTGGTGTGTCTGATTGATTATGCAGGGAGGGGCTTACCTCATGTTAGCAACCCTGGTGGAGGTCAAGCATTATTCTCCCACCGTTCCTCCATGGAGCTCAAGGGTCTTCCCCCTCCTCATTTTATGCTCACAACAACCCTGTGAGGCAGGTTAGGCTGAGAGGCAGGAACTGGCCCAAGCTCACCCAGACAGCTTCATGGTTGTGTGGGGATTTGAACCCTGGCCTTCTAGGTCCCAGCCCAACACTCTAGCCACTACACCACACAGCCAGTCAGGAGTCCAATTCCCAGAAGCCTCAGCCAGTACTGCCCTGTGATGCTGGAGCTGTGGAAATGCATTGCCACCCGTTGGGACTCTTTTTCTGCTTCAGCAAGACGGTCTCCTAGGTTCTTCTTGAGGGCTTTTAGGCCAGAATAAATGAAAGTCCATTGGACAAATAACAGCAGGAACCTATGCGAATGGCTAGAGGAGAGGATTGCTGATGGCTCTAGATATAATGACTAGGCTCTGCCTCCATTGCTGGAGGCAGTGGTGCCTCTGCATCCTAGTTGCTAGAAACCACAGGAGGAGAGAGCGGTCTTGTGTGCGAATTGTCCTTGTGGGTTGGCCTCTGGGTGAACAGGATGCTGGACTGAATGCTGGACTGAACGGGCCACTGGCCTGATCCAGAAGACTCTTTGGATGTTCACTGCTGAGGATCTCATGGGAGATCTTCCACGGTGCAGCAGGAAGGGTTCTGGAACTGGGATGAAGGACATTGCAAGACGTTGGCCAGTACAAACGTTTAGATCATCATGCACTTTCCCAGCTGCACACAGATGGTGAGGTTTAACTCTGCTGAAAACAGATCATTTGCATTCTCACACACATGAGAAAGAGGAAGGATAATGGCAAAATAAAGTATCTTCTCCTAGTTCTCTAAATCCGTCCAAAAGATTATTGGTATAGGAGCTCCAGAGTGGCTGGTGAGAGACATGTGGTTGAGCTGGAGCAACTAGCTCAACTCTCTCTGCAAGCTGAGTTTCTCAGGTACACCAGGGGTGAGGGGACAATAGCCTTGACTACCTATTTCCTCCCAAGGTAAGGGGAAGAGGCATGGCTAAGATGGCAGGACAGCTTACCGTACTCTATGATGTTAACCCCTTCATGCACTAATTAGACTGAAGCATGTTGGTTATATGAGACTGGTTATCCCACACAACATGCTCTCACGCAACCCATGCCCTCCAACTGAAAACCCATTTCCTGGACAATATCAACATTGTGTTTCCTGCCTGTGAACTGCACAGTGAATATTTTTATTAGAAAAGAAAACAGCCCGGTGTTTCAGCTTCTCAAAGTTGTTTTATTCAGTGCGCTGCTACAGCTTTGTTGTTGTTGTTTAGTTGTTTAGTCATGTCCGACTCTTTGTGACCCCATGGACCAGAGCACGCCAGGCACTTCTGTCTTCCACTGCCTCCCGCAGTATGGTCAAACTCATGCTGGTAGCTTCAAGAACACTATCCAGTGAGCACTCAGGGCTGATTTCCTTACGAATGGATAGGTTTGATCTTCTTGCAGTCCATGGGACTCTTAAGAGTCTCCTCCAGCACCATAATTCAAAAGCATCAATTTTTCTGCTACAGCTTATCACACCCAAATCCTCCAAAGGAATCTGCCAACGTGCTTTTCCAGGCAAAAGGGGGCAGAGGGAGAGAAACCAAGAACCTCAATTTCACTAGACCGGGGGGGGGGGGGGCTTCCGGTTTCCATCGCGAACAGAAAGGGAGCACGGAAACCCTCGGAGAGGTTTTCCGAGTAATACAGGGGCTTGGGGGAGCCGCAAAGGCACTGCGCCCCCAAAAATCTCAAGGGGGAATACCCTTGAGGGATAGGACATCCAGCTGCGCGGGAGCGGTTTCGCTGCTTTTTCGAGTTTTTTTTTCATGGAAGAACCCGAGGGCGGTGAGACTGCAAGCGCAAAAGGAAAAGTATTGACCCTGTGTTACGATGCCTCTGGCTCTCTCTGAAGAGTGCGACGAACCTCCAAAATTGCAAGAACGGAACCCTTAGTGTGAGTAGAACCTTTTCATACCATAAAATTGGAAAATACACTAAGAGAACGTCGTATGTTAAAGGATTTAAGCAAGGAATTCAGTTTGGTAGAGGATTAAAATGGCGCAGGATACAAAGTCGCAGGGAGGAGGAGGAAGTACTATTTTGCCTGACTGAGTGAATACAAAGTAAAACGTTCTTGACATTATTGTTGAGACTAACGAATTTGAAATATAAAGTAACAAACATCAGACCGTCTGGAAACTTTGTTATACCTTTTTTGGGGAATAAAGATTAAGTAATAGATATGGAACTATATAGAGCCGTTTAAAAGAACAGCTTGAAAGAGCAGGGAAAAAAGAGAGATAGAAGGAAAGTTTGAAAAACGGCTGTGCTGGCCTGGGAGTCCGATTCAGAGGCTGAACCGGAGGAATCCCAGCCTGCGCAGGAGTCCCCGCCTCCAGGGCCGGCTGAACTGGGGCAGGGCCTTGATTCTGAAGCGCCTGCACCTGTGCCGGATCCTCAGGAGCAGGCACCACGTGAATCCACTCTGGCTCCGGAGGTGGTTGAGCACTCAGTGCCTACAGGTGAGTCTCCCCCTGGGTCCAGTAACCCTTCAGCCTCTCCTGAACTGCAGAGGCTCAGGGCAGAGAGGCGAAGGGAACTGGTTTCGCCCAGGAGGAGTGCTCGCCTTAAGGCCAGGAGAGGCGGGTCTCCTGGGGGCCGGGACCGCCCCTGGCCTCAGAGAAGATAAAGGCCAGTCAGCCCGGTCCCAGGTTGCGGGAGCAACGTCGTTGAAGAGCTGTTTCGGCCAGCATCCAGTCCTGTTCCCCCGAAGTTCCTGTCCTTGCCCGGCTTCTCGCTGTGGACCCTGCTTTGCCCAAGGAGGACTGTCTGGCGACCCTCTACTCAGGTCCTGGACCTCGCCCCACGGTAACCTCCCCCCTGGACCAGCACAACGGCTCTAAGAGACAAAAGAGAAATCTGGAAAAGGACTTCTTTTTTTTCCACTCCAGGATATTTTTTTACAAACGTTGGAGCAGCTTGGATAGAAGATTTAAGAACCTTTTGAACTTTAAAAGACATCCAGAACCCATTGCAAAGTTTTCAGTCTTGCTTGGTCTCCAAGGATTTGTCTCCTTCCATTTCTTCTCTCTTCCTTCTCTCTCCCTCTTTATTCAACTTACAATTTTCCTTATATAATTTTTTGAATTACTATGTTACCCCCCTTTTCTTTTTGGTACCAAATTTGAGAGGGGGATAAATTTGTTCTCTTCTTTTTCTTTTCTTTCCTCCTTTTCTTCCCCCTTTGTTTTCCACCTTTATAACATAATATTAACAACTCATCTTTCCTACTCTCAGTCTTGACAACAATACAAAGATTTACAAAATTTAAGTTGATCCCACCAATTTTGGCAGGATTTGCATTCAAGCCAGGACGTCTCTTTTCATTCCAAGTTGAACTATTATTTGAACTTTAATAAATCTGAAAGGCTGCAAATAACACTCATGGAGTCTATATACTGAATAACTTCAGGTCTTGAAAGCTGTGCCTTATCTGACTATCTACTGGAGATTTATTTAAATACATTTTCTCCCCCAGGATTACAAAGATTGAAAATAAGGGACTAGATTTAATAATAAAACTTGGGACTTGAGATACAAGACTGTAATAAACGTTGGAAAACTCCTTTGGACTAAGCCGACAAGTGGCTGAAGATTATAAAAACTTGATTGGGACTGGACATCCTTCTTTAGACTTTTTTTAAAAAAGAGAGACCACTACTTTTGCTTTTTTGCTTTTTGCGTTTGAAAACTTGCTTCCTTTGCTTTTTGCATTTGAAAACTAACATACTAACATACTAATATAATTAGATTTAATATGACATAAGGCCATTGACAAGGTTACTGGGATTTGAAAATATTTTAAAGGGTATTAAAGGGCTTCTCTTTTCTTTTGGTTGTGAAGTCTTGATTGAAATCAAGGGGGGTACGATATTAAGAAAAATAAGGTGACATAAGGAAAGTGGTAAGAAAATAGATTTGTAAACGTGTTAAAATCTGTTAAAGATACAGAAAGGGTAAGAGAGAGATTGTGCGCCCTCTAAGGGAGAGAGTGGAAGTTAAAACTGATTATTGAGAAAATAACCGCAAAATGTCGGGGGAAAATGGAAAAAAAGTAGGAGGGACGCCAGGAGATAGAAAGGCATCCCGACAAGAGGAAATTAAAGACTTAGACATTCTGTGGTTAAAAATTAAGGAGGAATTTAAGCAAAGTGAATTACATACGGAAAGCAAACTAGGAGAGATCCAGGAACAGATAGATAGAAAGATAGAAGGTGCTGTAGGAGAACTCTCTAGTAAGATACAAGATTTGACAGTTAAGTCAAAAGTTATTGAAGAGACAAATAAAAAAATTCAAAAAGAAATGAGAGACCAAAAGAAAGAGACAGAAAAAATAAAGGAAGAGATAAAAGATTTAAATAAAACACAAGATCAAATTTGGGATAATTTAGCCATGGCAGAAATGTGTCAGAAACAACTTAACTTGAAATTTAGAGGTGTGGGAGAAGAAGCGAATGAGAACATAAAAGAAAAAATGATTAAAGAACTTGCAAAGTGGCTGGAGATAAAAGAAGATCAGGTAGCATACATGGTAGAAAATGCATTCAGAATAAGAGTGAAATCCCAACAAACTAAGTCAAAGAAACTTCCTGGTGACTGTTTAGACATATTTAACTCAATTGAAATGAAAAACACAATATTAAGAACAAGCTATCAAAAAAAATTAATGATTGGAGGCCGACCAATTATTATTTTTAAAGAAATTCCAATTAGGATTCTGCGCAAAAGGGAAGGATACGGACAAATAACAAGTGTTCTAAAAAGAAATGTAATACAGTATAGATGGGAGTTCCCAGAAGGAATTTCCTTCTATTACAAGGACAAAAGATTTAAACTGACAGACACGCAAGAAGTGGAAAAGTTTTTGAGAAGATATGAAAAGGAACTTGGAAAAGAAGAAGAAAGACCTGGAGGAAGAGAGATAAGCATGGAGGAGAAGAGAGGAAGAAAGGGAAGAAAGGCTGAGGGGATGGAGAGGAGAGAGAGAGAGGCGGAGGAAGACGGAGAGGAGGTGGAGACGGGGGAAGGGGAGGAGGAAGAAGACGAAGAAACCACTGAAAATAGAAGTACTAGAATATAAGTCAGGAAAATAGGGTAAAGTGAGCACTGGTTAAATTTAACAATGACTCTTAGGTTTTTGTCCTGGAATGTGAATGGTTTGAACGAAAAGTCTAAGAGAAATAAAATTCAGAAGGTTTTAAGGAAAAAGAATATTGATGTGATTTGTTGTCAAGAAACGCATGCAACCAAAAGACACAAACATATTTTAGTAAACAAAAAGTTGGGAACAGAGTTCATTAATTCAGATACAGAAAAAAAAGAGGGGTAGTGATCTATGTGAAGGAGAAATTGGAAGCTAAATTAATATATAAAGATGAGGAAGGAAGAATTTTAGGAGTACAAATTAATCATCAGGGAGAAAAATTCAATGTGGTAACGTTCTACGCGCCAAATGCAAATAAAATGGACTTTTTAAAGAAATTGGAACAAATATTATTAGACCTAGAGAATAATAAATTGATTCTACTTGGAGATTTAAATGGAGTGCCAATACCAGAACTAGATAGAAGCTCGAAAAGGAAGAATTTAAACCAGGGGAAACTACCAAGATTGTTTAAGGACCTCGAGGAAAACTTAGATTTAATAGACATATGGAGGCACAAAAATCCTATGATGAAACAATTCACTCATTTTTCAGAGCCACATCAGAGCTGGAGTAGGCTGGATCAGATATGGATCTCAAGAGAATTAACAATAAAAGTGGTGAATTGTGAGATACAACCTAGAACCCTATCTGATCACAGTGCAATAGTGTTACAGTTAAAATGTGAAACCCAGGGTATGTACAGATGGAGAATGAACGATTATCTATTTGAAAATGAAAATGAGGAGGTGATTGAAAAAGCCAAATCCACCTTGAAAGAATACTTTGATTTAAACATTAACAAAGAAACAAATATGAATATAGTTTGGGACGCCAGCAAGGCATGTTAAGAGGTTTCCTGATCCAACAAAAATAGTTATAGGAAAAAGGTTAGAGAACAAAAAAAAGAAGAGATACTTACTCAATTAAAAGAATGTGAAAAGAGTTTAATAATGAAACCGAATGAAGAAAGAAATAAGCAACTGTATAAGATGTTACAAACACAGTATTCAATATTAATAAAACAAGAGGTGGAATGGGGAATTAAGTCAATGAAACAAAAAATTTTCGAGTCAGCGAATAAAACTGGAAAATTTCTGGCGTGGCAATTAAGAATAAGGAGAAAACAAAATGTGATTAACAAAATAAAAACAGAAGAACAACTCTTGGAGGAGCCTAATGAAATAAAAAAGAGCTTCCTTAAATTTTATGAAAAATTGTATAAAAAAGAAGAAAAAGATGTAACAGAAATAGGAAGATATTTACAAGACAACAGAGTTAAATGTTTATCGGAGGAGGAGAAAAGTCTATTAAACAAACCTATAAAAACAGAGGAAATTCAAGAGGCGATAAAGAAGATGAAATTAGGGAAAACCCCGGGGCCTGATGGTTTATCGGCCAAGTATTACAAAGTCCTAGAAGAACTCTTAACTCCGGTGCTTTGTGAAGTAATGAATGAGATTTTAAGAGGAGGAAGAATACCAGACTCCTGGAAAGAAGCATACATTACGCTAATACCCAAACCAGACTCGGACAAGCTTAACATTAAGAATTATAGACCGATCTCATTATTAAATAATGATTATAAAATCTTTGCAGAAGTAATGGCGAATCGGTTTAAAAAGTGTTTAGTCAATGATCAAGCCAGATTTCTACCCAATAGGCAATTAAAAGACAATATAAGACATATAATAAACATTATCGAATACTTGGAATGCAAAAATGAAATTCCCGCGGTGTTAATGTTTATTGATGCCGAAAAGGCTTTCGATAATGTATCCTGGCAATTTCTAATTAAATGTATGAAAACAGCAGGGATAGAGGGCACATTCCTGGAAGGAATAAAAGCAATCTATTCATACCAAAGAGCCAAATTAATTATTAATAATAACCTAACTGACTCTCTTGAAATTTCGAAGGGTACAAGACAGGGGTGCCCTCTGTCACCTCTTTTGTTTATTATGGTGTTAGAAATAATTGCAAATAAGATAAGGAAAACTTCAGAGATACGTGGAATAAGAATTGGAGTAAAAGAATATTCAAAGTTCAAATCCGTTTATTGTGAGGACCATGCCTGTACACAAACATTAACACAACAATAGTTTAAAAATATTAAAATTCATTACATACTACTCCAACAAAACCTTCATCCCACAAAATAGAAAGAGAGGGAAAACAAGCAACGAGTTAAACAGACGATGAAGGGGTCTTTACATTGTCATCCATAAATCTTTCCCTGGCTTTCATGGCCTTCATCACAAAAACCGCTACCACATGGGTAATACGTGGGTTTGCATCAACTAACAAAAATTTTACTCTATCTTCAGGATTGGTTATAGAGTTGGGTATAATTTGCAGCAATGCGTCTCTAAAGCCCGAGTAGATGGGGCAATAGAGGAGGTAATGTGTAAGATCCTCTTTAATTTTCATAAGGCAAGGGCATAAACGATGTTCTACTGGGGTTTTTGTGAATCTACCGGTCAGATATGCAGTTGGCAGTGTTTGAAACCGTGCCATAGTGAAAGCTCTCCGAAGGGTGGGATCAGTGATCTCCACCAAGTAGTTGGCACAGATTTTGACTGCTTTTACTCGGGGAAACCAGTAGGAAAACCCAGAGTTTTTTATCTTTGTGGAGTCCAAAAAGGCGTCTTTTTCAAAGATCCATTCCCGAACTTTATCAGGGCTCCACAATTTAAGGGTATTAAACTCAGGTAGATTGTATCTGGATAGGATATCTAGTAGGTTTTTATGCCAAGTAGTATTATTTTGTAATGATACAAAGGCTTGTTTAGCCAATAAGGTGTTCGGGGCATCTGTGAGGTTGGTGAAAAAATGCAGGAATCTTAAGTGGGCCCTGGCAGACACAGAAGGTAATCCTACTTCCATTCTTAGGAGAGCTGCCGGAGTACTCTGAGGGAGGCCTAGAATTCTTCTGAGGTAAAAATTTTGGAAGATTTCAAGCCGTTCTAACAGCTTCTGATTCCATCCCCAGAGTTCTACTCCATATAGCATCTGGGGAATCACTTTTCCAACAAAAGCTTTTAGTGCCGGGATCACCAGTTGCCCTCCCCTCGAATAAAAAAAGCTGAGCAGAGCACCAATTGTCCTACGTGTTAGAAGGGCTACAGTCTTGAAGTGGGCAAGCCAGCTAGATGTAGCTTGGAAAGTGATACCAAGATATTTTAAAAAAAGACACTGTTCAATTTTGTGTTCATCTAAAGACCATCTAAATGTGTGGCGAGCTCTAGTAAATACCACAATTTTTGTTTTGTCATAATTTATCTTTAGAGAGTTTTGGGAACAATAAGCTGCGAGCCCCTCCAGCATGCTATGTAGGCCCCTTCGAGTAAGTGCCATGACAGCCATGTCATCAGCATATAGTAATATATTCAGGTGTTTGCCTTCCAGGGCAGGGGCTGATGACTTATACTTTGCCATATGTTGAACAATGTCATTTATATAGAAATTAAAGAGGAACGGCGCTAACAAACAGCCCTGTTTAACCCCTTTCCCCAGTGGCAGTGGGTCAGTATAGTTGCCTGACATCCCAGTTCTGATTTTAACTGTGGTGTCTGAATGTAACTCTCTAAGTATTTTGAGAAGTCGTCTATCAATATCTGTTTCATATAGTTTTTGCCATAATTTGTCCCTACAGATTGAATCAAAAGCGGATGTGAGATCTACAAAAGCCACAAAAAGTTTGCTCTTATGTACCTTTGTATACTTATCTATCATTGTCTGTAGTACCAAACAATGGCCTGTTGTACTATGGCCCTTTCTAAACCCTGCCTGTTCCGGATTAAGCAGGTTAGAGTGGTCAGCCCAGTCAACCAGTTTATTTAGCAGGTAGCGAGTATAAAGTTTATACACAATGTCCAGGAGACTTATGGGGCGATAGTTTGAGGGGTCTTGGGGGTCTCCCTTCTTATAGATGGGGGCTACCAGGCTCAGTTTCCAGTTTTCTGGGATTTTGCATATATCATTTATTACCGTAAAAAGTTGGGCCAAAATAGCAGCCCACCACTGGGCATTTAGTTTAAACACCTCAGGAGGAATCATATCCTCACCGGGAGCTTTGCCATTCTTGAGTGTTTTAATTAGCTGTAAACATTCTGATTCGGTAACAGGATCCCAGCCCATTAATAGATCGTTTTTAAGAGGAGGAAACTGGCTCGGTTTAGCAATGTTTGGAGCTGTATATAGCCGGGAAAAATGTTGGTACCATAAGTTAGATGAAATACTGTTGGTTACAATTTTCCCTTTGGGTGAAACTCCCTGAGCAATTATTTCCCAGAACTTTTTGTCGTCCCGCAATTTGATCGCTTTGTCAAGTGCCTCCCATTGTTCCTTTCTGTAGAGGGATTTCTTAAATTTTAGAGTATTTTTATAATGAGAACGCCACCTGTGCAGGTTTTCCAATGAGGACAGGGTCCCTTCCTGTTTTACCTTATTTTGTAATTTCCTAAGCAAAGATCTTAGATTCCTACAGTCTTTGTCGAACCAGGCCCTCGAGTTGTTTTGTTTTTTGGGAGGGTTGGAATTCGTGAGTAGTGGGAAGAGCGACTCTGAGACCTGCTGAAATGTTGAAAAGGGGTCAGAAATAGATGAGATACACTGGTCTCTCAAGGCCAGTAAGTCTGATGAATGCAGGTGTAGTTTGATTTTAGATTCCAGGTCGCTGTTCCATTTACGCCTACGAAGGGCCAGAGTTGGAGGTGGGTCTGCACAGTGATTGCGGTATTGCGGATCCTCCAAACCACGGGGAATTAGTGAAATTGATATAGGAAGATGATCACTCTCAATTCTATTGAAAGTCCTGAAGCCCTGTGACCTCTCCAAGAGTTTTGGGGAGACCAGGATATAATCAATAACGCTCGCACCTCTAGGTCCAAGAAAAGAAAAGAAACCCCCTGACCTGTCCAAATGGGTACCATGCAAATTATACAAATTATGTTTGAAGGCAGTCTCCATTAATGTAATGCCTGCCTTATTCAAGACCTTGTCGTCAGAGGACCAAGGAATAAACCAATCTGCCTCTGGCAGGAACTGAGATTTAGAGCAGTACGTATTAATGTCATTTCCTATCCTGGCGTTGAAATCACCTGCCAGCAGGATATCCATGCCAGGGAGTTCTAGAAGAATATAAACTCAAAGCATATGCTGATGATTTGATGTTGTCATTAGAAGATCCACAAAAAAGTGTTGGTAAAGTGTTAGAATTGCTAGAGGAATTTGGAAAGTTATCTGGTTTTAAATTAAACAAAATAAAAACTAAAATGATGACTAAGAATATGAAGGAAGAATTAAGAAATCATCTTGAATTACAGACTGGGATTAAAGTAATAAAAAAAAACAAAATATCTGGGAATTTGGTTAACTACGAAAAATATAAATTTAATGGAAGATAACTATACAAACATCTGGAAAGAAATAAAGAAGGACTTGAATACTTGGAACAGGATAAAACTCTCTTGGTTGGGAAGAATGGTGGCAATTAAGATGAGTCTGCTGCCAAAATTATTGTTTTTATTCCAAAATATACCGATAATCAGGGGAACCTCAGTATTCAAAGATTGGCAGAAGGTACTCTCCAAATTTATTTGGCAAGGAAAAAGGCCAAGAATTAGATTTAAATTACTTACAGACCAAAGAGATAGGGGAGGATTTGCGGTTCCAAATTTGAAACTATACTATGAAGCCTCGTGCCTTTGCTGGATCAAAGAATGGATTGTTATAAAAAACACAGACCTGTTGAACTTGGAAGGTTTCAACATCAGATTCGGCTAGCATGCATATTTGTGGCACAATAAAGGAAAGGTCCACAAAGGATTTTCTAGGCATATTATTAGAGGGCCATTACTGGAAGTATGGGAGAGAAATAAAAAACTACTGGAAAGAAGCACTCCCTGGTGGTTATCGCCAACTGATATTTTAACAACAACAAAAATAAATATTGAAGGTGAAAGATGGACATATGAAGATCTGTTAGTTAAAACAGAAAAAGGATGGAAGATCAGATCATATGAAGAGATAAGGAATAAGCTAACAGGTTGGATTCAATTTCATCAAATTAACGCTTTGTGGACTGAAGACAAAAAGATTGGGATGAATGAAAAAAAATCCAAATTCCAAATAGAAATATTGGAAGGCAAATCAAAACTTCTATCCAAAATGTACAACCAATTGCTAGAATGGGACACTAAAGATGAGGAAATAAAAGAAGTAATGGTGAAATAGATTTTGGATACAATATAGAGTACCATAGTTGGAGGAAACTTTGGAATAAAGGTATGAAATTTTCAGCTTGCATAACACTTAGAGAGAATATGGAAAAAATGATGTACAGGTGGTACATTACACCTGTAAAATTGGGAAAAAATGTATAAAAATGGAGATAAAACATGCTGGAAATGTAAAATTAAGGAAGGCAATTTCTACCACATGTGGTGGACTTGTGACGTAATTAAAAAGTTTTGGGAACTCATTTACAATGAATTAAAAAAATATTTAAATATACCTTTATAAAAAAAACCTGAAGCCTTCCTTTTGGGGGTAATTGGTGAGGAAATCAAAAAGGAAGACCAAACTTTATTCCAATATGCAACAGTAGCTGCTAGAATATTAATAGCACAAAATTGGAAGACATCAAAAATCCCAACTGTAAAAAACTGGCAAATTAAATTATTTGAATACATAGTATTGGCAAAAATGACACAAAAAATCAGAAACACCCAAATCCTCCAAAGGAAATCTTATCACACCCAAATCCTCCAAAGGAATCTGCCAAAGTGCTTTTCCAGGCAAAAGGGGGCAGAGGGAGAGAAAACAAGAACCTCAAATTCACTAGACCAGGGATGGGGAATTGTGTGGGCCTCTAGATGTTGTTGGATTCCATCGGACTTCCGGAGGTGGCGCCATCGGTTAATGGCGGATTTCCTCGATCCGAGGAAATCGCTCTGCGGAAAATAGGGTCGGATCCCGCTTCGGCGCAGCGGGGGACCCTGGAAATCACAGGCGGGGGAAGCCTGTGAACTTGGAACCCAGTGGGCACGTTTGGCGCTCCCCCCCAACCCGTGAAAGAGCCCGGCAACGGGTTCGGAATCGGAGCGGGGGAAGGAGCGCTGTGCTGTGGGCTGTCTGTCTGCTTCTTCCGTGGAGTGAAGCCGCGAGCCATGACCGGAGAGCGCTGCCTTTCTTCTTTGGAAATTTGGCTTGAAAACCAACGATCCGTGAGTAGGATTTTATGCAATTGGAACTGTACAAATTCAAAGGAATTCGGCCGAAAGCGGAGAGGTATAAAAAGGAAGTCTGCCTCTCTCCGTTGTAGATAAAACAAAGCATTGAACTTGAAAGCGGAAGCTTAGAAAAAGACGCATAAACGGACTTTAATCCAATTATCTAACCAGGATTCCCCCCCCCCTTAACTTGAGGGAAAAGGGGGGGAAACTTGGAATGTTTTTTCTTTAAGAAGAGGTGAAAAAAGGAGATAAAAAACCATCACTCAATTCCTGGGGAACGGATTCCCAGAGACAATTTAAAGTTGGAGAAGAGGTACTGTCTTTAAATATATTTTGACAGCTAGTCCTGCACTGCAAATACAATTTGGATACAATATTGTGGATAGATATCTCCTGGTCTTAAAGTAACTGTTTAAGATAGATTGTTATCTTCCTGATAAACTGGGGGGACTTAAAGAAGAAGTAAAGTATTTAAGAACTTTATGACTGTTACAGTGTCCCCCTAGTGGAACTTGGAATTGTTACAATTAGTTACAATTGTAATTGCAGTTGGCCTGAGGATTTTCCCACACGGTTCTTTTGGAAATTTCCACTTCAAAACAAGTTTGAACTCAACTGTGTGACTGACCTTGAGTTTTATCTAAAGGGGTATGGCAGATGGAAAAGAGAAACTAGAGGCATTACAAGCAACAAGGTCAGGCAGAGTACTGCGAACAGAAGGTGGACTGCAAAGAAGAGCTTCGACCTCTGGCCCCTCTGGGGTTCCAATAGCAGCCCCATCGGCACAACCCAAGATTAAAGGTATGGCAAGTGATGATACCTTTGCTCAAGTTTTGGCTAAAGTTAATGAATCTTTGGATAAAATAAGTAAACAAGTAGCAGAGGCATCAGACAAGATTGATCAAAATACAATAAGTATTAATCAAAATACTACAAGTATTAATCAGAATACAGCAAGTTTAAATAATTTGGGCCAGAAAGTAAATACTAATACAGAGACTATTCAGAAATTACTAGAGGAATCGGCCTCAACACGTCAGATTGCCGAGGAGGCTAAAGAAATTGCTACAGCGTCCGTTACAGAGGTGAAAGAGGTTCAAGAGAAAATACCACCATTACACAAACAATTGGAAGATCATAAGTTAACCCTGTCTATGATTGAGTTGAAAGAAAAACAAGTAAATTTAAGGGTCAGATCGTTACCTGAAGTGGAGAAGGACAATTTAGCTGAATTTCTTACGCAGGAATTTTTAGACTTTTGGAATTCAGAATTGGTAAAGGACAGTTTTAAAATAGTAAACGCCTTCAGACTTGGAAAAAGAGGAGAAAAGAAGGTGAGAGACTGTTTGATCACTCTTTGAACAAAAGAAGAGAGGGATAAGATCCTGGGTTTGCATTTCCAGAAGACACTGGAAATACACCAGACAAGAGTGGAGATATTTAAGGACATTCCGAAACACCTTCTGGATCTCAGATCTAACTATAAAGACTAACTATAAAGCTGCCATCAGTGCTCCCAGCTATGTACGTGACACCACAGATTTTCTGAGGAAAATACAGTCTTTAAATAATCTTCCCAACAATACTATACTAGCTACTATGGACGTGGAATCTCTGTATACCAACATCCCACACAACGATGGTTTACAAGCTATAAGGAACACCATTTCAGATAAAACCACAGCGGACCTTGCCACCAAACTCTGCCAATTTGTCCTTACCCACAACAACTTCAAATTTGGTGATGACCTGTTCCTTCAGATCAGCGGCACAGCAATGGGCACCCGCATGGCCCCACAGTATGCCAACATCTTCATGGCAGATTTAGAACAACGTTTCCTAAACTCCTACCCACTCAAACCTCTCTTGTACCTACGATACATTGACGATATTTTTATCATCTGGACACATGGTCAACAGACCCTGGACACCTTTCACCAGAAATTCAATGATTTTCACCCCACAATCAACCTTACAATGAATCAATCTATGCAAGAAATACATTTTTTGGACACTACTATAAAAATACAGGATGGACGCATAGACACCACCTTATACCGTAAACCAACTGACCGACAAACATATCTACATGCCTCTAGCTACCATCCCAAACATACCAAACAGTCCATTGTATATAGCCAGGCACTACGTTACAGCCGCATCTGTTCCAATTCTACAGACAGAGACTCTCACCTAAGAGATCTACAGCAAACCTTCTCAGAACTAAAATACCCAGCAGATGAAGTTAGACAACAGATCAACAGAGCCAGACTGATACCCAGAGAGAACTTGCTGCAAGACAGACCCAAAAAAGAAAATAACAGAACACCACTAGTCATCACATACAGCTCCCAAGTTAAAACAGTTCAACGCATCATCAGAGATCTACAACCTCTCCTGGACAATGACAGTTCTCTTTCTCAAGCTCTGGGAGGAAGACCTTTCATTGCCTACAGACAGCCACCCAATCTTAAACAACTCCTAACCCACAATAATACTACAACCAGACTTAACACGGACACTGGCACCAGAGCCTGCAATAAACCCAGATGCCAACTTTGCTGCCACATACACCCGGACAACACCATTACTGGCCCCAACAACATCACACATACCATCTCGGGACTATTTAATTGCTCATCGTCTAACATTGTGTATGCCATCAAATGCCAACAGTGTCCTTCAGCTCTCTATATTGGACAAACAGGCCAAACCTTACGCCAAAGAATAAACGGACATAAATCTGACATCAAGAATCACAAAACAGAGAAACCAGTAGGAGAACACTTCAATCTCCCAGGACATTCTATACAAGATCTCAAAGTAGCTGTTTTACTACAAAGGAATTTCAGAAATAGACTGGAAAGAGAAGCTGCTGAATTACAACTCATTACCAAACTTAAAACAATGGAGAAACCTGGTCTGAACAGAGACATCGGATTCTTATCTCATTATACATGACTAAGCCATTTCTCACCTTCTCACCCCTTGCCTTTTCCTGTAAGACCTATTACAGTCGTTAAGAGTCGTCAACAGGCTCATCTCAGCTATCTGCCAATCTCCGATTCCCACCACCCTTCTAAGTAATACCCCTCCCCACCTTCTCAATATATAGAAGGATCTGGTAACTTCTGTTTCAGTGTATCTGAAGAAGTGTGCATGCACACGAAAGCTTATACCAAGAACTAACTTAGTTGGTCTTTAAGGTGCTACAGGAAGGAATTTTTTTATAAAGACTTGGTTACATTGCTGAAAAGTAACAGGATTAATTTCAGGTGGGAATTTCCTCAAGGCCTATCTTTTAGTTACAAAGGAAAGAAGAGGAAAATAAGATCGGAAGACGACAAAGACAAATTTTGGAGAGACCACGGAGAAGACCTACAAAAAGGACTATCTCCGGAACCAAAAGACCGTTTGAAAAAAGTGATACCACCGACGGAAGAGGAACAGGCACCGAGATAGGCTTTTCCAGGCAAAAGGGGGCAGAGGGAGAGAAAACAAGAACCTCAAATTCACTAGACCAGGGATGGGGAATTGTGTGGCCCTCTAGATGTTGTTGGATTCCATCACCCCTGACTGTCGGACATGCTGGCTGAGGCAGAATGCCATTGGATCTGGCAATATCTGGGAGCCCACAAGATTCCCTGCCCCCTCCCTACACAAACAACCAGGCACTCAGCTGTGTGGCACACCTCTTACCAGAGGGAGGGTCACTCCAGAGGCAGCTGTGGCATGAGGGTGCTGGATCATGCCTTTGTGGGCACATCTGAGGATTAAAGTGGAGTCCCTAGGAAGCATACTTGGAGATCTTCCTTACCACGTGGCTCTCTGGCAAAAACACAACAGTACAACAGGCCATATGGAACCACACCTCAAAGCTGGATCAGACTTCCCAGATCCTGTAGCCTACATCAGGAGGAAGACTGGGGCAGAGGGGCCTAGATTGGGAGTCAGAGCTGCTCTTAGGGCTGCATGTCTGAAGCATGGGCAGAAATCTTTGGGTGTGAGGTTGCATGGGGCTGTCTCTTTGTGTTTTGGTGGTGCCAAGCCGCCAGCCAGCCACAGGCAGGCAACCAACTGGCTTCAGGGGCAAGCTCCTTTGCAAAGCCAGTCTGACTTCACCAAATGCAATGGCAGAGTGACCATTCAGCCCGTGTTCTGCTTCGCTGTGAAATGGCGTGTATTCCTCAACCCAGAGAACCTCTCGTTCAACGTCAAGCTGGTCTAAGGAAGAAAAGCATAAGAGTTAGTCTTGAATCCCCCCACACATGTGGTGGGAGATACCTGCACACCGCACATGTAAAGCACATCTCCTCCCACCCACACCCAAAAAGTCCTGGGAACAATGGTTTGTTAAGGGTGCTGGGAATCGTAGCACTGTGAAAGGAAAACTAAGGTTCTTAGGATTCTTTGGAGGGGGTGGAATGTTGAATACACAGCGGCCACATGGACGGACAGACACACCCACACCCACACATACCCCAGCATAGCTTCAACTTTTAGCACAAAAAGTCTTTTTAAAAAAATAATAATAATATTTATTACTTTTATAGATTACAAAAAGAGAGAAAAAAGCAAAAAAGAAAAAAAAAAGAAGAGAAAGCAAAGGAGAAAAACAAAAAGAAAAAACAATACAATGCAATATATAAACAATACAAAAGACAACCTAAACTCAAAACTAAACACATTAAACTAAACTAAACAAACCCCACTCCCTAACCTTAACCCTGAATAGAACAAAACAAAAACAATTTAAAAACATACATCGTCTCTTTTCCATACTCTATCTTTCATTCCCTTGTTTCCTCGACCCCCTCACACGTCCCTTTTTGTGTTCCACTTCTATTAATTGTTTCAGCAAATCCTTTCCATCTTTCTCCATTTTCTGTGATATTGTAAATAACGTATTTTTAAACCTTATTTTCCTTTAAAACTAAAATACTTATATGTGCTTAACTCCTTATAACATTTCTGTTAAGCCCATAAAAAATAAAAAATAAAATCATTCCACCATTTTTCTATCACTCATTAGTTTTACCATAAGTCTATATATAAACTTTAAATTTTCCAATCTTCTTCCACCATCTCCTCTCCCCGGTTTCGGATTCTGCCAGTCCTTTCCGTCAATTCCATAAAGTCCATCAACCTGGTGATCTTATGTCCGAGGCTCTTAACTCTTTTCCAAGTCCCTTCTGCAGGTCTTCTTCATTTTCTTTAATGCTAAAGAGCAAATCTCGGGGAAACTCCAGCCTGTCAATCCTTTTCTTCCTTCTGAACAAATCAGCTAAATTTCCATAGTTAAAGCTACAGTCCATAAAGTATTTCCGGGTATATTTCAAGATTCCTCCAAGTCCAAAGGCCCCCAAAACTTCAATCTCCTCCAGGCCCGAGTCCATGTCCCCAAAGTCAGTTAATCCCTGCATAGAGGGCTCTTTCCAACTTTCCTTCTTTAATCCAAGCCGGGATCCATTCCTCCGAGTCTGACTTTTCCTAGATTCAATCATAGAAGGCCTCAACTTATAGTCCTCAATTTGCTTCTGTAAAACCACAGATCTCACTTGTATTATTTTATGTTCAACAACAGCAACATTCTCCTTCTCCTCCTTCTCCTCCACCATTTGTTCTGCCAAAATGGGTTCCTGTACCAAGTCCTGAATTATTTCTGTGTTGGTGTTCGCTTTTTGACTCAAGTTGGTCACTTTCTGATCCAAATTATCAACTTTGAGAGTCATGTCATCCATCTTCTTGTGAAGCTGTCCCAGCGAACAGCTTATCTTGCATAAAACAGTCACAATGGCCTCTCCTGTCAACATTTTAAATAGTCGAAGGTCGCTCTCTGGTTCTCAGAATCCTTATCTGCAACTGGAAATCCCCCAGTTATACTCCTGTAACAGTTTCAAAAGCTCCCTCTAGAGGGAAACAGTCTCCACTTGTATCAATTCTTTCAAGCGCAACTCAAGCATTAAAGATAAATTTTCAGTTACTTTTCGTCTTTTTTAAACGCAGAAAAGGACAATGGAAACAGTATCTTACTCCTATTTAGCTAGCTGTCAAATCCGTTCTGTCAAAAGCACTCTCTCCAAACGTCATCTGGCAGCCCGTTCCCAGGTTCAGAGCAGTGGTAATTTGATTTTTTCACTCTCTCCTGCAGGCTCACTAAATCCAAAATTCCCCCCTCTTCTCCTGCTTCCGGGGGGGGGGGTTGTATTTTAAACTGGTGGAAATTTGATCCTTTGCCAAAAGCTTTCAAAGGCTTTAACTTGTAACGTCTTTGCTTCAGTCTATTTACAAAAACGGGAGGCGGACTTCCTGTTTATAACCTTCCCGTTTCAGTGCCGAATTAAAGTATTTAAGAATCCAATTTTCTGTTTTACTCACGAGTAGTTGTTTAAAGTCCAATTGTCCACAGGAAAAAGTCAGCGCTCTCCGGCAACAGCAATGCGGCTTCACTCTGTGAAAGAAGCAGTTGATTCAAAGCACCGCGCCACTCACCCCACGTCGCTCCGGATCCCCTAAACAGGGTTTCACCGCGAGTAGGGGAGGCGCAAAGGTGCCAGCCAAATCCCACGTCCACAGGCTTCTCCCGCCTGTGGTTTTTAATGGGTGTCCGCCTCGCCGTGGCAGTTCAGACCCTGTTTTCCACGGAGCGGATTCCTCCCGATCGGAGGAAATCCACCATTGCCAGAGGCGCCAACCCGGAAGTCCTTAGCACAAAAAGTCTTCAGCCAGATGTCATGCAACCCTTTGGCAGGGGCAACTTATCATTTTATTGATTTTCCATAACAACAATTAAAAAGGCGGACAATCTTGCAAAGGAGTGTTGCCATTTAAACTGCTGGTGTGACGTAGGAACCCGAACAAAGAGAAGGAACCAACTACCCAGAGTCTGCTTCCGATTGCCCTTGTTCTCCACCTCCCTCTATGCTAATCAGCCGCAAACAAGAGTTCAGATTTGAAAGCCTTGTTATCACCTCATTCCCTTCAATTAGCCAGCTGCTCTGGCAGATGACATCAGTTCCTTCCCGCTCCCAATATTCCTGCTCCTAATCTGGTTAGCCATAGCCCGGAAGCTGAATCTCAGGGGAACACCTTTGGGCTGGGAAGGGCTCATCTTTTCTGGGCCTCTTCTCCCCCTCAGGAAGGGGTGCTTGGCTCCTGGCCTGTGAAATGCGCTCAAAATGTAAAGATGCCTTCTTTCCAGGGAGCCAAGGAAGAAGGATGGAAACTGAAATACCTCCAAACCTTCCCACTTCAGAGATGCAGGAGTTGCGTCACCTCCAACTTCCTCAGGGATGAAGCAGCTACGAAAAATGAAACATCCCACCTGGGCACGGTTTCTGAGAGAGCAACAGCAGAAGACCCAGACTCTGGCAAGATGAGCATTTGCCCAGTGGATTCTGGCCGCTCCATGAGGGCAGACAAAGGATGACTGCGGTGGCCGCCAGCCCTTTACCACTCCATCTCAGATACAGAACACATTGGCTCTGCCACTCCTTGGCCCTGGCGCCACCTACTGTTGGCCTCCTTGCCTTCCACCCTCCCAGTCCCAATGAGCACCATCCACCCCTGGTCCAGAGGCGCAGAGCAGTAGTTAGGTGATCTTGCGCCCCGGCAGAACCGTCCAGATTGCACCCCCTAGCCACGGACAAGTTAGCTCTTCTTTCTGCCTCTCCTCCACCCCCCCACCCATTCAATTCACCCTGGAAGTACAAGTATTGAAAAGTACAATGTTAGAGGTTCCCCCCCACCCCATAGCAATATAATTTGATTCAGCTAGCTGGTCAGTCTACTTTCGGTTTCACTCCTGGCTCCTTCTTAAATTAATACTGCATCAGAAACCTCCCAAGCAGATATCCAAAGTTCTTTGGCATTTCTCCAGTTGTTAATGAGATGTCTCTTCTAGTCCAGGGGAGTCTTTTGATCTTCTTCCAGGAAACCAAGAGTGCAATTTTTTTTGGTCTCCCTTGCTTTCCTGGTGACCTTCAGCTTAAAGACAAACCACTCTGGAGTGAGAAAAACCCATCACACTCAAAAAGCCCAGCTGGAGGGACCTTCAGGGGTGCAGGGAAGAGCAGTTTTGTAGTGGGTTTGTTGCACAGAAGCACCAAGTTCACTAACTGGCTGATTCAGATTGAATCCCATGCAAAAAGAGTGCAATGGTGTGTGTTTCAGCCAGCCATCCAGCTGCTGCAACTATTCCCTGGGTGCCACCACACTATCCTGTCTGTGTGTTTGGAAGGGAATGGGAGCTATGCTCCCCCCGGAGACACTGTTGGGTTGAAATAAACGACAGACGAATGGCAAGTGGCATATCGGAGGCATCTCCCGAGCAAGTCTCGGGGAGTCTCTTTTATTGAGTATTACAGCATTGCCACATATGTGCTTGTTGCTGATTGGTTAACACGAATACAATGCAAAGGTTGAATATAGGCATTAATCATCAATAGATTAAAGGTTGGGAAAGGGAACACATGGTTAGACAGGCATGAAATCCTCCTTGTTAAGCTATTACTATTGATTGATATTGCATGTCTTAATAAACTATTACTAATGATTACTAATGATTGATATTGCATGACTTGAAAGAACATAATAATTGAATTCCGTAGATGTGGTCAACAATGCGTTAAGAACAGGTCAGGGTACACTGTTTCATGAACTCAATGTGAACTGAACATTCCCAGACTCATGTGCAGAGGCAGAACTTCCCAGCATCTCCCCCTTCCTTTTTTTTTTTTTTTTTTTTTTTTTTTTGCGAAATGTTGCTTTGTGATTTCAGGGTGGATGGGACAAAAATACTTCGGGATACGTGGTATGCCAGCGCATGCCCGAAATAAGCCTGCCCACATCTCCCCTATTATTTACAGTTGGTGCTGCCACTTCGCATAGTAGGCAGCAATGATTTTATTAGGTGGCAGAGGAGGAGAAAAAAACTGAGACCAAAGACGCATGAGACCAGGAATGCATTGGATGAAGCAACATAGCAAAATTAATATACATATTATGACAATAGCATATTGAAAAAGATTACGAAGCCAAGTCAGGTTTGGCAACCAGCCAATGAGCCCTGGGTGAACGAATCCCAGAGGCCAGAAAATCCAACGTCCTGTTTAATGTGATGTGTAAGATTTTCCAAATGAGAGATTTGCTTTTGAATGGCTTTAGAATTATCAGTAATATTGAAGCAACACATGTCTTTCACTTGTTCACAGCCATAATGATGCAGCATGAGCAAATAGTCGATAGCAGCATGATTTTGTAAAAGTCCATGGTGAAGTTCACTCTGTTCTTTATTCAAAAGGTGAAGAGCTTGTGAAGTAAAATTCAGAGCTTTTGCTGCGGAGCAAGCTAAAGAGTTAATGTTCATACTATTCCGTACAGCCAATCCAGGGACTCCTAAGAGAGAAACAGCTAAGGAAATATATTCAGACCTACTGGGAAGAGAAACAGAATCATCACAATCATTAGTCAATTCCACAGAGCAGCGATATCGAGAGCGGCACAAATGATGCTTTTTGGGTAAAATGATGGACAAACGGCTTAAGCAGCAGGGTGTGCCATGGCTGATGTTTGGCACATGGTAGGGGAATTCAGCATTCCTTGCGGTAGGACTTTCCATTGATACCGTTCCGTGGGCTGGCTGTTATTTAACACAGGAACAGTGAAAGCAAAGAATTTACGATCCTTCTCCTGTAAAGGGATGGAGAAGAAGCAATCTTGCAAATCTATGATAGCCAATTGATAAGAATGGGGGATCACATTCGGATTAGGCAGACCACACTGCAAAGGCCCCATGGGTTCAAGGATGTCATTAATCTTCCTTAAATCCTGGAGAAATCTCCATTTCCCACTTCTCTTTTTTATGACGAAGATGGGGGTGTTATACGGGCTAACAGAGGACTCAATATGATTTGCCAATAATTGTTCATTCACCAATTGTTTTAAAGCAAGTAGCTTTTCCCCCTTTATGGGCCATTGTTCCACCCATACAGGGGTGGTGGACTTCCAGTTGAGGGGGAGTGCAAGCTTACTCATTAAATTGAATGGTAGCTTGTAATTGTTGTAGTAGATCTCTGCCCCACAGATTGAGGTGGATTTTCAGCACAAAGGGCTGGATGTATGCAATGGTTTCAGAGCTATCAGGCAGAGAAACAGGCAACCACTGTGCGCTTTTGGAAGAGGTTTGAGGTCCACCAACACCCCAAACTGCAGAAGCAGACTCAAGGGGCCACGTGGGGTCCCAGCAATTGCAGGATATGACAGAAATGTCTGCGCCCATGTCAATCAAGCCTTCCAGAACTTTGCCATTGATTTTATACTTACGAAGAAGTTTCTGTTCACCAATCCTCTGGATTACAGCTAACAGCTGTGGAGAAAGGGGAGAGAGCTGGTGCAAATTACTATCCATAAAAGAAACAGTAGGATGAGAAGGGAGCACCACCAAATGCGCCCAAGAATCTCTGAAAGAAGATTGATTTATTGCTCAGATAAGCCTGGCATCTGGCCCGCTTTTGCTGCACAATCTCTTGCCAGGCCTCTGCATTCCAAAGTCCACATTCCGATGCTCTGAGCAAAAACAGAGATCAGCAGCGGTAAGAGAAAACTGCAAAAACTCCAGTGCATGCTTCAGTGTGCTTAAATAAAGTCCACTCAGGATCTTAGCAGCTAAAAGCAGTTTTATTTACAGCAGACTATCCATTATCTATCACAGCGAACAGCATCGTGAAAACACGTCCTCTCTCCTCAAAAGCGAAAGTAGAGAGAGGAACAAAGGCTTGAGGCTCTCGGAAATGACGAACCTCCCCCCTCCCAACAGTAGGCAGGGTGTACACTCTGAGCTGTTTAACCCTGTAAGCTCAGGTTCTCCTCACACCCCCTCTCGCCCTGCGCTACTGTGAGGAAAGTAAGTACAGAACTTACCCCCAACTCCAAACCACCACAAAACTCCCCATGACGCTGGAAGCTTAAAGGTTTGTTAAATCCATCGGCCAGGTTACTGTGACTGGCACAGTACTTCAGCCATATCAAAGCTGACTGAATACTCTGACACACATTTTGGAAACGTATGTCCAGATGCTTGGTTCTGGCCTTAAATTGCGCAGATTCAGCCAATTTCAAACAAGGTTGATTGTCCTCCCAAACCGTGATGGGCAAGCTACAATCCCCATAGATCTCTTGCACCAAGCATCTATAGAACTCTAGTCCCCGGCACAAATCTGACAGTGCACTGAATTCAGCTTCAGTAGAAGACAGCACAATGAGACTTTGCTTCCGGGACTTCCACCCAACTAGTGACTTCCCAAACTTTACCACCAACCCAGATACAGACTTGCGGTCCTGCGAATTCGCCCAGTCACTATCCGCATAGCATGTGAGCTTCGACTCACCTTCAGCTGGCAGCTTAAGACAGAAGTCTTTGGTATGCTGCAGGTAGCGCAGTACCCGCTTGATACTGTGCCAAACACTCACACTGGGCTTTGACGCTTCCCTACTTAGCAGGTTGGTAGCAAAGGCAATGTCTGGTCTGCTCCATTGGGACAGATACAACAGACTACCTAGAGCTGACTGAAAGAGCTCAGCATTCTCGAACTCAGCACTTTCTGCTTGCTGGCTATCTTTCACGAAGTTCGTCTCCATGGGTGTCCGAACTCCTGCACAATCGGACATTCTGAACTTCTCAAGCAACTGCTCAATCTTGCCTTTCTGACTGAGCAAGAAGCTACCATCCTCAGTTCCCGCTATCTGGATGCCTAGGTAGATCTTTACTGCACCCAGGTTCTTGAGCTGAAACCGTTTCCCAAGCTCTTTGGCAAACTTCTGCACCTGTTTGTCTGCCTTTCCAACATGGATGATGTCATCAAGGTAAAACAAAACCAGTTCCTGTGAGTCTCCTGATCCTCTAAGGAACAGGCAACTGTCAGCAAGACTCTTCCTGAAACCTAGCTTCTCCAAAGCTTCATTCAGGCACAAGTTCCAATTCCTGGCCGACTGTTTCAGCCCGTAAATTGACTTGTGAAGTTTCCACACAGTACCTTGCTCATTGCCCTCAAACCCTGGAGGAGGAAGCATGTACAAATCCTCCTGGAGGTCTGAGTTCAAGTAAGCAACATCCACATCAAAGTGATGCACCAGCAAACCTCTTTGTGCAGCAATGGCCAAGACCAAGCGTAGAGATTCACTCCTACAGGTGGGAGCATAAACTTCCGTATAATGCAACCCCCTGCGCTGCGTGAATCCTCTCGCCACTAATCTGGCCTTATACTGCGGTTCTCCTGTCGCTGTGGGCTTAAGACGGTAAATCCAGCGGCTACCCACGGCCTGTTTGCCCACCGGCAACTTCGTGAGGGAGAACACACCTAGCGACTCCATTGAGCTCATCTCCTTCTGCATCGCCTCATGCCATTTCCTGGCTTCTTCCTGAGGCAGTTTCTGAACATCCTCAAAACTCTCGGGTTCACACTGTGCCATTCCGACCCACACACTAGTGACGGCAAACCTTTCAGGAGGTTTCCCCTTGGTCGTCCGAGTTGACCGACGCAGCACTACTTCAGGAACCCCCTCTGACCCACTAGGGCCAGCCAGAACGTCCTTGGCATCAGAGAGCTCCCCCTCTGACTTACTGCGCCGTCTGGACTTCTCAGCCGAACCTGTGGGGGAAGATGGAGCACTGCGTTGCTCGATCTTCACAGCCTTGGGAGAAGTTCTCCCCTCTGCCTGCACTGGGTCTGGACTCTGAGCCTCAGTAGCAGGTTCAACTTCTTCCTCTCCTTCATCAGCAGAGTCAAGCAGACTCTCTGACAGGATGTCAGGGTTCCCATGTATCCTTGCCCAGCCACTCTGCTCACAGAACTCAGCACTGTTGCTGAGCAGAATCCTGGACTGATTCCCTGATGGATAAGCAAACCTCCACCCCTTGGTCCTGTTGGAATTCTGCCTGGGTCAGAGGAATGTGCCACATGCGTAGGCACCGGCAGATATTCCTGTCGACCTCCCCGCGTCTCCATCTCTGCTGATAAGCAGGCGAGGTCCGGCGATTCTTCTCAGATGTATGAGAGGAACACACCGTTCTTCCTCTCTCCCCTTTGGTGTCCCCAGGGAGGGGAAAGAAGCAGACAGAAAACTATTTACATCATTTATTTCTGCCTCTTACATCAGTACAGAGAATCATGTCTGCACTCAACAACAGCAAGAAGAAAACTCCTCCCAAGTACATCCAGTACGGGTCATATGACACACACACACTGAGCTAACATCCGGTGCTCAGTACAGAATGGACTGCCCCTTTGTTCCCATGGCAACAGTCACAAACATCCTGTCTGGCTTTCCAGCCACAAGCAGCTGGCTGAGCTGCTAGAGCCTTTGCTTGCTGCAGCATTGGTGCTTTATGGTAACATACTCCCCCTAAAGCATCAATGTGTGCCGCGAGCAAAGCGTCATCCAGAGAAGAAAACAAACAGTTGTTATATTTATAACATTCCCCTGTTGTTTCAGTTCCACCCTTGGAACTACCCGCCACTGGTTTAACCAATGTACCTCTCTGGTTGTGTGACTTCGCATTACCTTGGTTAACAACTCTCTGTTGTGCCTTTGTCTCTGACTCAGACACAGCTTCAATCTGTCCTTGGTCGTTTACAATAGCAACATATGCAAGGTTAGCAAACTCCTTTGAATACCTCTTGGGTGGTACACCCTTCGTTGCTCTCTCAGACCTACGTAAAAGTTGCTGCTCTTCTCTGCTTTCTGGTTCAGCCTCTGAACTCTCTGGAGAACCAGTACTAAGCTTAATCAATGGTTCATCCTCCTCTTCTGAGGGTCTAGTCATTATGTGAGATTTCCTCTCAATGACTGTGACAACTGAGCTGTCTGAGCTATCGCTGTCATCATCAGTACTACTGAACTCAATAAGATCAAACTCATCATCATCATCATCTGAATCGTTTCCTGTGGGAAATGTCTGTACTATCCGCTCTTGCTTTGGAGCACTCTCTAGGAACTTTGTGAGAATCACCTGACCAGATTCAGACAAAATTACTCTGTAGAGACCCTTTTCATAACCCACAAAAATGCCTCTGGCATTCTTTACTCCACCTGGAGCTTCTGTTCTCACATGAGACCCGAAAACCTTAAAATAGGCAACAGAAGGTTTTCTATTGAACAGCTTCTCAAAAGGAGAACATCCCAACTCTGTTGAGACCTTTGTCAACCACACATGAAGATAGGACGCTAGTGACTCGGCCCAATATTCATGTGGCAAATGTGAACTCAGCAATTGCGCATGCATCCCCTTTTGCAATTCTTTGTTCACTCTCACACAGACCCCCCTGTTCCACGCTTCTTGCGAAACTGCCACTTTATGGTCTATCCCTTTTCCATCCAGGAACTTCTGAAACTTCTGTAACAGAAAAATTTGCTTGTCATCTGTGAAAAGACAATCAATGTTAGCATCATGCATATTTTTAACCTTGTCACAAAACTCCTGAAACTTTTCTAAAGTTTCTTGCGGTTTCTCCATCATATAAACCCAAGAATAATTAGTGAAACAATCCACACACACAAGGTAAAAACGTGCACCGCCTCTAGATGGTTCTAGAGGACCAATCACATCAGCATACACCCGCTGAAATGCTCTGTCGACCTTCTTGGTGAGCTTTCTGGTGCTCGCACTGGTCACACCTGCAAGAGAGATTTCGTTAGAAACAGAAGAATTACATTTCATGTAATCACTTTGATCAAAAGTCAACAAATACAGTCCATCTTTCTCTTTGGCAGTAAGAAACAGTTCTCCATCTTTGTAGATCTTGCAGCTTTTAGCATCATAGGACAGTTTCAGTCCTTTCTTTGCAATCTGCGACACGCTCAGCAGATTAAATCTCAGTTCTGGAATCAGGTAAACATTACTTATAGTCAAGTTCAGACTCTCAAGATACACAGTCCCAATTCCAGTCGCTTCCAACTCCTGACCGTTGGCCTGTTTCACAGTGAAGCTTTGCTTCTTCAACGTCGAAAACAGTCCTCTGTGCGGGCACATGTGAACCGTTGCGCCCGTGTCAATTATGAACGAGTTCCCAACATCTGGCGTGGTTCCTTTCGCCATCATAGCCTTTGCAGGTTTCACCTGGCACTTGGTACGGCTTTTGCCTGACGCCTCAGGCTTCGTAGAGCTTCTCTTTGCTCCTCTTGACTGGCGCGGCTTCTTACAGTTTCGCTGTAGATGCCCAGTCTGTCCACAATTGTAGCATCGGACAGCACTCAATGCTACACCATGCTCCCCAGTAGCATTATCAGTGGGGGAATTAGAACTCTGTTCTTCCCTCCCCCTGTCCTTTTCTTCCAGTGCAGCAAGTCTGTCGTGTTCATTCAGGACCACAGCACAAACTCTCTCCGCGGTCAGCTGTGCGGCCGGTAGGGAACCAAGCTGACTGGCAACAACCTTGTAGGTGCGGCTAAGGCTGTTTATCATCATGAAGCAAAACACTTCCTCCTGAAGACGGAAATTGTTTTCCACCATCTGTTGACGCAGAAACTTCATTTCTGTCAGGTGCGCTTGAACATCTCCATCAGGCGCAAGTCTCAGATTGGTCAATTTCTCAAAATACAGCAACGCTGAAGAACCAGCATCTCTCTGATGCGTTGTACGCAGCGTGTCCCATACCTCTTTCGCATTTTCTAAATGCTGAACATGCACCAACTGATCATCTGAGACACACAGAATTATAGCAGTCCTGGCCCTTACATTCTGTGACTCCCAACCTCTGGTTGGTGCTGCAGGGATGGGGTTTTCAATCACATCAAAAAGCCTCTGATTCTGCAGCAGGGCCTTCATCTTTACAGACCAAGATGAATAATTGTCATGGGTTAAGGGAGGTGGGCAAGGCAAACCTCCCCCTTTCTTGGCATCCATCTTGAAGCCAAGCCTCCAGCTCACTCTGTCAAACAAACTGTAAAATCCAACAGTTGTTTTTTTTCTTTCTCACGCAGGAAACTGCAAAGTGTTTACGCTCTTTGCACCTGGCAGCTAAACTCAGGCTGCTATCGAAAAGTCCCTTCCAAGAGCTCGTAAACCTTGTAGCCAAAACATTCTCTGGTTTTGTTTCGCTTTCCCAGGCTTACACGCAGAGTCCAGCCCCTTTGCCAGTAATCTTCCAGGACCGTTACCTAGCAACAATGCATTTCAATAGGACTTCTTATCTACCACAAAAATTTGTGGAATGCAGGCTTCAGCCTTCAAGCTGCAGGCCTCTTCCCCCGGAGCTTTTGTTTTCTTTGAAACGCAGCTCCGTGAACCAGGGAATTAATCTTCCTGCGTTCACACTTTTAGCCCGAAATGCAGCATACCTTGAACTTTGTTGCTCTGGAAAACACCTCTTCTTTCCACCAGCTGTCTGTGGAGCCTCTGGCTTCTATCAGACGCTTCTCTTCCTCCTTGGAGCAGAGGAGGACAATCCACCAGCCTCTCATGCAGATGTTCGATGAATCGCAACCATCCGAAGGCTGCCAATGTTGGAATTCTGCCTGGGTCAGAGGAATGTGCCACATGCGTAGGCACCGGCAGATATTCCTGTCGACCTCCCCGCGTCTCCATCTCTGCTGATAAGCAGGCGAGGTCCGGCGATTCTTCTCAGATGTATGAGAGGAACACACCGTTCTTCCTCTCTCCCCTTTGGTGTCCCCAGGGAGGGGAAAGAAGCAGACAGAAAACTATTTACATCATTTATTTCTGCCTCTTACATCAGTACAGAGAATCATGTCTGCACTCAACAACAGCAAGAAGAAAACTCCTCCCAAGTACATCCAGTACGGGTCATATGACACACACACACTGAGCTAACATCCGGTGCTCAGTACAGAATGGACTGCCCCTTTGTTCCCATGGCAACAGTCACAAACATCCTGTCTGGCTTTCCAGCCACAAGCAGCTGGCTGAGCTGCTAGAGCCTTTGCTTGCTGCAGCATTGGTGCTTTATGGTAACAGGTCCCTGGCTCATACCCACAAAAAATCATCTTTTGGGACCTGGGTTCACCTTTCTTGCGTTTGGCCTTTGGTATGAGGACCCAAGCCTCACAGCCAAAAACGCGGAAGTAGTGCACTTTCGGTTTCTTTCCGTGCAGCAAGAAGTACAGTTTGTCACCTACCACTGAATTAAACGACCTGTTCAGAATAAAGTTGGCCGTTCGCCAAGCCTCCCCCCAAAAGCGCTGTGGGAGCCCGACATCAAACAAAAGAGCTGCGGACATCTCCCCTAGCGTCCTGTTCCTGCGTTCCGCGATCCCATTCTGTTGGGGACTGTGTGGAGAAGTCAACCTGTGTTGAATCCCCTTTTTGCGGAAGAAACTTTGCAGTGCAGACCCAGTGAACTCCCCACCGCGATCGCTCTGAATGTTTTGCACCCGTGTGGAAAACTGCAGTTCCACAGCCGCAATCCAGTCTTTGATTAGCAGCACAGCTTCGTTTTTGTGTCGGAGCGTGAAGATCCAGGAGTTCCGCGTATGGTCATCAATCAGAAGCAGCGCAAATTTAGGAAAATAAGATCGGAAGACGACAAAGACAAATTTTGGAGAGACCACGGAGAAGACCTACAAAAGAAAGTCACAGGAGAGCTAAGAACAACTGCAAGAGAAGCTTTAGAAATACCAGGACTATCTCTGGAACTAAAGGACCTTCTGAAAAAAGTGATACCACCGACGGAACAGGAACAGGCACTAGGTGTCTTTGGAGGGGAACTAAAATAATTACATCATGGCCCTGCAACTATTAACCTGGAACTGTCGTGGTCTGAATTCCCCTCAGAAAAGGAAATCAGTGTTTCATCTACTAAAAAAGGAACAATTGGACTTGATTTGTCTACAAGAAACACATATAACAAGATTACACAGGAAATTGTTGATAAATAAAAGACTTGGTCAGGAGTTTATTTCATCGGACAAAGTTAAAAAAAGAGGGGTTGTGATTTATGCAAAGGACAGACTATCACCGAAATTTGTTTTTAAAGATGACCAAGGAAGATTTGTGGCAATTGAAATTCAAACACAAGGAGAAAAAATTTTGATAGTAGGAATCTACGCACCAAATGATGGGAAATCTGAATTTTTAAAGAAGTTGCACGAGACCCTGATGGACCATATGGATTACAATATGATTTTGATGGGAGACATGAATGGAGTGGTATCTACATATATGGATAAGGCACAAAGACAGGTAGTCACTAAGGATGGTAGACTACCGAAAACCTTTTTTGACATGACAGACAACTTGGACTTAGTTGATATTTGGAGAATAAGAAACCCCATGGCTAAAGAGGGAACTTTCTTTTCTGAAGCCAAAATGACATGGACAAGAATTGACCAAATTTGGATAACTAGAGGAATGGCACCAAAGACAAGAAAGGTGGAAATCTGCCCGAAAACTTGTTCCGATCACAATGCTGTTAAGATGGAAATGAGACTAACACCAACTGGCTCCTTTAGATGGAAGATGAATGACACCTTATTTAGAGATGAAGAAGTACTTAAGAAGGCCCAAAAAACCTTGAGAGACTATTTTGAGATAAACTTGAGCACCAATGTGGAGAAAAGAGTAATCTGGGACGCAAGTAAAGCGGTTATGAGAGGGTTCCTAATACAACAGAACACAGTTAAGAAAAGAATTCAAAATGAGAAGAAGGATAAGATATTGGACAAAATAAAGGAAAGTGAAAAAAGACTGAGAGTAAACCCAAAATCTCAAGAGATTCTGAGAGAGTTAAAGTTATATCAAGTACAATATATGAAAATGATGAATCAGGAAATAGAATGGAAAATTAAACAAATGAGACAAAAGACATTTGAGTCAGCTAATGAATGTGGTAAATTGTTGGCATGGCAAATGAAAAAGAGACAAAAACTAAATACAGTCACGAACTTAGAAGTGGAAGGAAGAAATATACAGAACCCCACAGAGATTAGAAATTGTTTCCAGAGGTACTTTAAACGATTATATACCCAAGGGCCATTGAAAGAAACAGATTTAGATCAATTTTTGAAAACAAATGGATTACAAAAAATATCTCAAGAAAATAAACTAATTTTGAATTACAAAATAACTGAACAGGAAATAGAAGGTGCCATTCAAAATATGCAATTGGGTAAATCTCCAGGACCAGATGGTTTGACTTCTACATACTATAGATCCTTGAAAGAATGGTTAATACAACCTTTAAAGAGGTCTGCAATGAAATAATGGAGGGGAAAAGAGCACCAGAGTCGTGGAAAGAAGCATATATTACACTTGTACCGAAAACAGAGACTGAAAAGACACAGCTTAAGAACTACCGCCCTATATCATTACTTAATGTGGATTACAAAATTTTTGCTGACATTTTGGCCAAGAGATTTTAAAAAGTGTTGATGGAAGAGATTCATAAAGATCAAGCGGGCTTTCTCCCAGGAAGACATCTGTCTGACAATTTGAGGAATATAATTGATATTCTGGAAAAACTAGAAGTGAATATAAACACTAAAGTAGTTTTTTGACTTCCAGATACTATAAAGCTTTGAAGGAGTGGTTGGTACAACCATTAAAGGAAGTCTGTAATGAGATCTTAGAGGGGAAAAGGGCACCAGAATCGTGGAAAGAAGCGTATATTACACTCATACCAAAGACAGAGACTGAAAAGACTCAACTTAAGAACTACCGCCCAATATCATTACTTAATGTGGATTATAAAATTTTTGCAGACATTTTGGCAAAAAGACTGAAAAGAGTGTTGATGGAGAAGATTCATAAGGACCAAGCAGGCTTTCTCCCAAAAAGGCATTTATCAGACAACGTGAGGAACATAATAGACATTTTGGAATTATTAGAGGTGAACATAAACACTAAAGCAGTTCTGATCTTTGTGGACGCGGAGAAAGCCTTTGACAATATTTCTTGGAGTTTTATGAAAAAGAATCTTCATGGGATGGGGGTAGGCCAAGGATTCGAGAATGGTATAGGTGCCATATACGCTGAACAAAAGGCTAAGTTGATTGTAAATAATGTGATAACTGAAGAATTTAAAATAGAAAAAGGGACACGACAGGGGTGCCCAATTTCCCCATTACTTTTTATTTCTGTTCTGGAGGTGTTGCTAAATATGATTAGAGATGACCAGCAGGTTAAAGGTGTACAGGTCGGAGCCAAACATTACAAGTTAAGGGCCTTTGCAGATGATTTAGTACTTACTTTACAAGAGCCAGACACTAGTACAAAAAGGGTGTTGGAGCTAATTCAAGAATTTGGTCAGGTGGCCGGATTTAAATTGAATAAACAAAAGACTAAAGTTTTGGGAAAAAATTTAACAGTCATGGAGAGGGAGAAGTTTCAGAATGAAACAGGTTTGACAGTGGTAAAGAAGGTGAAATACCTAGGGGTTTATTTGACATCTAAGAATTTGAACTTGTATAAAGACAATTATGAAAAATGTTGGTCGGAAATTAAAAAAGATCTAGAAATATGGTCAAATTTGAAATTGTCAATGTTAGGCCGAATTGCAGTTATTAAGATGAATGTATTGCCTAGAATGCTATTTTTGTTCCAAACATTACAAATTCTTGACAAGATAGACTGTTTCAAGAGGTGGCAGAAGGATATTTCGAAATTTGTCTGGCAGGGCAAAAAGCCCAGAATAAAATTTAAAATACTGACGGATGCAAAAGAAAGAGGGGGGTTTGCCCTGCCGGACTTAAAACTGTATTATGAAGCAGCAGCATTTTGCTGGCTGAAAGAATGGATGCTCCTCGAGAATACAGATATCTTGGACTTAGAAGGTTTTAACAATACATTTGGTTGGCATGCATATTTATGGTATGATAAAATTAAGGTGCATAGGGCCTTCAAAAATCATATTGTCAGAAAAGCATTATATAACGTTTGGATAAGATATAAAGATTTGTTGGAAAGTAAAACCCCTAGATGGTTGTCACCTTTGGAAGCTACGGCGTTGAAAAAGCTTAATATGGAAGCCGAATGGCTAAAGTATTGGGAAATTTTGGAACAAGATGGAGATAAGTTGAAGTTACAGAGTTATGAGAAATTGAAACCCAAAGTTCGAGATTGGCTCCATTATTATCAAATAATGGAGGTGTATAAACAAGACAGGAAAATTGGCTTCCAGGTGGAGAAATCAAAATTAGAAATTGAACTGTTAGAACCCAATACTAAGAATTTGTCAAGAATGTATAATCTGCTGCTGAAATGGAATACACAAGATGAAACAGTTAAAGCAGCTATGATTAAGTGGGCACAGGACATTGGTCATAACATTATGTTTGCTGACTGGGAATGGTTGTGGAACACCGGTATAAAATTTACGGCATGCAATGCCTTAAAGGAAAATATTATGAAAATGATCTATAGGTGGTACATGACCCCAGTCAAGCTAGCAAAAATTTATCATTTGCCTGATAATAAGTGTTGGAAGTGTAAAGAAACTGAAGGTACTTTCTATCACCTTTGGTGGACGTGCCCGAAGATTAAGGCTTTCTGGGAAATGATATATAATGAAATGAAAAAGGTACTTAAATGTACTTTCCCGAAGAAACCAGAGGCCTTTCTCTTGGGCATTGTTGGCCAATTGGTGTTAAAGAAAGATAGAACTTTTTTTATGTATGCTACGACAGCAGCAAGAATACTCATCGCAAAGTATTGGAAGACAGAAGAACTACCCACCTTGGAAGAGTGGCAGATGAAGGTGATAGACTATATGACATTGGCTGAGATGACTGGCAGAATCCGTGAGCAGGGGAAAGAGACGGCGGAAGAAGATTGGAAGAAATTTAAAATTTATCTTAAGAACTATTATAAAATTGAGGAATGTTAAAATGTCGAGGTTTGGAGAAAGAAAAGGAGATTACAGCGACATAAGATTAAGCTGAAGAAAAGAATAAGAAAAAATATATTTGATAAAATTATTTAGAATTTGCTGAAATAATTCTGGAAATTGGGATGTAGGAAGGGGAGGTTTGGGGGAGTCCGAGAAGAGAGGGATATGAAAAAAAGGTTATGAAACTATACATGTTTGTTTGTTTTTTTATTTGTTTGTATTGTTTAAAACTTTTCTGTAAAATCAATAAAAAATTTAAAAAAAAAATATAAACACTAAAGTAGTTTTGATATTTGTGGACGCGGAAAAAGCCTTTGACAACATTTCTTGGAACTTTATGAAGAAGAATCTACAGGGTATGGGGGTAGGCCAAGGTTTTGAGAATGGTATAAGTGCAATTTATTCAGAACAAAAGGCTAAATTAATTGTAAATAATGTGGTGACGGAAGAACTTAAAATTGAAAAAGGGACACGACAAGGTTGCCCAATTTCCCCACTCCTTTTTATTTTGGTCCTGGAGGTTCTGTTGAATATGATTAGAAGGGACCGGTTGGTTAAAGGTATACAGGTCGGAGCCAAACAGTACAAACTGAGAGCATTTGCAGATGACTTAGTATTGACATTACAGGAGCCAGAATCTAGTACTAAAAGGTTTTTAGAACTGATTCAAGAATTTGGTCAAGTGGCAGGATTTAAATTGAACAAGTTAAAAACTAAGGTTCTAGAGAAAAATGTAACACCGATTGAAAGAGAGAGGTTTCAGAATGAGACAGGTTTGACTGTGGTTAAGAAAGTGAAATACCTGGGAATTAACATGACAGCAAAAAATGGGAATTTATATAAAGATAATTATGAAAAATGTTGGGCTGAAGTGAAAAAAGATTTAGAAATCTGGTCAAATTTGAAGCTTTCACTGCTGGGCCGTATTGCTGCGATAAAAATGAATGTATTGCCTAGAATGTTGTTTTTGTTTCAAACTTTGCAAATTGTGGACAAAATGGATTGTTTCAAGAGGTGGCAGAAAGATATTTCTAGATTTGTCTGGCAGGGCAAGAAGCCCAGAATAAAATTTAAAATATTAACGGATGCAAAGGAAAGAGGTGGATTTGCCCTGCCAGACCTCAAACTTTATTATGAATCAGCAGCTTTTTGCTGGTTGAAAGAATGGCTGCTTCTTGAAAACACTGACATTTTGGACTTAGAAGGTTTTAACAATGTATTTGGATGGCATGCATATCTGTGGTATGAGATAAGGTCAAAGCACATAAAGCATTTAAAAACCACATTGTCAGGAAAGCACTGTTTAATGTTTGGATAAGATACAAGGATTTATTAGAAAACAAAACTCCAAGGTGGCTGTCACCAATGGAAGCGAAAGCCTTGAAAAAGCTCAATATGGAGGTCAAATGGCCGAAATATTGGGAAATTTTGGAACAAGATGGAGATAGACTGAAATTGCAGAGTTTTGAAAAACTAAAAAACAAAGTGCGAGACTGGCTTCATTATTTTCAGATAATGGAGGCATTTAAATTGGACAAGAAAATTGGCTTCCAGGTGGAAAAATCAAAATTAGAAACAGAACTGTTAGAACCCAAAACTAAGAATTTGTCAAGAATGTATAACTTGCTGCTGAAATGGAACACTCAGGATGAAACGGTAAAATCGGCTATGATTAAATGGGCACAAGACTTTGGACACAACATTATGTTCGCTGACTGGGAACAGTTATGGACCACAGGTATGAAATTTACGGCATGTAATGCCCTAAGAGAGAATATTATGAAAATGATATACAGGTGGTACATAACCCCAGTCAAGCTTGCAAAAATCTACCATTTGCCCGATAATAAATGTTGGAAATGTAAAGAAACTGAAGGTACATTTTTTCACCTTCGGTGGACGTGCCCAAAGATTAAGGCTTTCTGGGAAATGATACATAATGAGTTAAAAAAGGTATTCAAATATACCTTTCTCAAGAAACCAGAGGCCTTTCTCCTGGGCATAGTCAGCCAAATGGTGTTAAAAAAGGATAGAACTTTCTTTATGTACGCAACAACAGCAGCAAGAATACTCATCACAAAGTATTGGAAGACACAAGAGCTTCCCACACTGGAGGAATGGCAGATGAAACTGATGGACTATATGGAATTGGCGGAAATGACTGGCAGAATCCGTGACCAGGGAGAAGAGTCGGTGGAGGAAGATTGGAAGAAATTCAAAGACTATCTGCAGAAACATTGCAAAATTAAGGAATGCTAGAGTGATGTTGGATTGAAAATAAGTGGCTTCCAGCTTTACAGGATTTAAAGTTATATATAGATTAAGATTAAGGATTAGGATTAAAAAAGTTTAAGGAAATGGAAACTTGGTTTTTAAGAGGTAAAATTTTAATGTTATATTATATTAAGATTAAAGATTGGGATTAAAAAAGAGGGAAAGAAATTGCTGGACAAACAATTTGAAGTGGAATACAAAAGAGGGAGGTATGAGGAGGTCCAGAAAATAAGTAAATTTAAAAATGGAGATGAAAAGGAGGTATTGTTTTATCTGTTTTCTTTTTTGTCTTTTGTTTTTTTCTTTTTTTTTCTTTTTCCTTTTTGGATTATGTATTGTGTATTTTTGAATTGTGTATTTCTTTTTTATGTTTTTATGTTTAATTTTTTTAATGATGTGCTTTTTTTATTGGAAATCTTAATAAATATCATTAAAAAAAAAAAAACAGAACCAGCGCAAATTTGGCTCCGCCCATACTGCTCACAGACATCGGACCAGACAAATCTGCATGAATTAACTGAAAAGCCCTAGTGGTCACCCGCTCAGACCTTGGGTATGTGCACGTTTTCACCTTTGCCGACTTGCACGCTCTGCAATCTAGAAACTTAGCACATGATTTCATTTTGCACCCTTGCGTACACTCTGGGATCTTCATCGCTGACCCCCAGGACATGTGTGCCATGCGTCGGTGCCAGAAGTGAGCACACGCATCATGAACTGGAACATTGGCACACTGTGCTTGAGCCTCCTCTGTGTCATCTGGACCTGCAAAAGAAGCATTTATCACAAACAACCTGTCTTTACATTCAACACTGACTAGGTGCTGTCCATTCTTAGAAATAGAACACTTATTGTTCTCAAAACACACTCTGTAGTTCTCAGCAAGAAGTGCACTGACAGACAGCAACGCGCAGGACAGTCCTGGAACAACAAAAGCCTGGATTGAATCCTGTAAGAAAGAACAAAACAGTGAGCCAGTCTGCGTGAGTGGGTGTCGAGTCCCATCTGCTAAACAGACAGTTTTCCCAGAAGTTACAGAGGTGCAGTTCTCCAGGAATCCTGCAGATGGCACGAGATGATGGGACGCTCCTGAGTCTATGACAAAAGCCAGCACAGCATCCTGTTGACAACTCTTGAATACAGCCATAGAGGCTGCCAAATGTTTACGTTCAGTGTCTCTGCCAGCTGCCTTCGGCTTGCCTTTCCCACGCTTTGAAGAAGAGCTCTTTATCTGGTTGCTACGGGAGACGGCCTTCGGCTGTTCCTGTGCCTCCACTGGACATTCTCTCACCAGATGGGAGGGGGAGCCACAGCGATAACAGCGGCGGGAAGCAAAAGCTATCACAGCTCCCTCTTCGGCCATTCCTTTGTTCCCTGCACCCCCACCTTTGGGTGCACAGCCTGGGCCTGCACGCTCCCCAGCACTCTGGTTGCGGGCCTCAACATCACGCGGCCCCTCGGAGACAAAGCAGCTACTCCCAGCTGTAACTTCAGGAACATGGCCAGCAGCCTGCTCTGGGCTCTCGGCTTCCTCCCTGCTCTCGGCTTTCTCCCGGCCCTGGGCTCCTGCTGAGCTTTCACACAGACTCCTCAGCACCTGCCAGGCGGCCTGAGCCGACTCACTGCCCTCCAGGTGGGGCAACAGCAAAGCGCCCACGCTTGCTCTCAACATGCAGAGCTCTCTTTGCATTCTCTGCTCTCTATCTTCCAGCAAAACAGCCTCCAGGTCTGCTCCGCCATCTTCAGCAGCAACTGGCATGGGTGGGGCCGGCTCCTTCTGGGCTATACTCCAGAACCCTGTGGCCAAAAACCACCCCCTTACTCTCCTAACCCAGATATCCCAGGAATGGGTTGTGAGCTTTTCAAACGGGACATCATAAAAGTCCTGGAGCTCAGCCATCTCCTCCCCCAGTGCTCCCATTGGGGCTTTGAAGTACTCATGCGTACCAGCCAGCTTCAACGGAGAGGCCTCCAGTGGCTCTTTGCAGCACACAGCACTTCAAAGCAGGCTTCAAAGCAGCTTCCTCTAATTGCTGTAACTGTCGTCCATAACCTCTGAAAGAAGATTGATTTATTGCTCAGATAAGCCTGGCGTCCGGCCCGCTTTCGCTGCACAATCTCTTGCCAGGCCTCTGCATTCCAAAGTCCACATTCCGATGCTCTGAGCAAAAACAGAGATCAGCAGCGGTAAGAGAAAACTGCAAAAACTCCAGTGCATGCTTCAGTGTGCTTAAATAAAGTCCACTCAGGATCTTAGCAGCTAAAAGCAGTTTTATTTACAGCAGACTATCCATTATCTATCACAGCGAACAGCATCGTGAAAACACGTCCTCTCTCCTCAAAAGCGAAAGTAGAGAGAGGAACAAAGGTTTGAGGCTCTCGGAAATGACGAACCCCCCCCTCCCAACAGTAGGCAGGGCGTACACTCTGAGCTGTTTAACCCTGTAAGCTCAGGTTCTCCTCACAGAATCTCCCTTTTTTAACTGCATGGGCATATGGCTCCATAATTGAACCATGATTGTGCCCACATAGTCAGATCTAGGACTCCTGGAATAACCAGGATTCCTTCTTTGGCCGCAGAGAATTTGGGTAAAATTAAGCCTGCGACCTTAGGTGGTAGTGGGCCCGCCAATTGGGTGGGCATGAGCACAATTTCACCAGGTAAAACAGCGTCTTTGGTTTCCTGATTGATTAAGTCAATGGTGAAATCAGAGGGTGTATCCTTAGAAAAAGTCTCAGTAGTGGAGACTAACGGCGGAGGGCTCTCTATTTGTCCTGGCCCGAGAGCTGGGCCCCTAAGGAGTTTCCCAAACTCCGACTTCCGGTTAGCGCCAGCAGCAATGGCTGACCTCCTCTGATCTCGGAGGGGGTAGCTCAGCGAAAAATCAGGTCCTGTGCGCTGCGGCGAAGCGGGGACCCTCAGAAATCGCAGGCGTGGAAGCCTGCGAACGTGGAGGCTCGGCGGGCACCTTGGAGCGCCCCCCCAACCCGAGAGGAAGCCTTTTTCTGAGGCTTCGGAACGGAGCGGGGGAGAAGCGCGGTGCTGCGAGCGGATCGCTGCTTTCACTGAGCGAAGCCGTGTTGCCATTGCTGGAGAGCGCTGACTTATTCCTGGAACATTTGGACTGAAATTTCAACCGTGAGTAGAGGAATTGGATTAAAAGAGCACTAATTGGATTAATTGGACTATCTGGATAAAAGCGGAAAAGTTTTAGCAGCAAAAAAAACGTTAGAATTGGCTACCGCGGTGGAAGTGCAAACAGGAAGTCCGCTTCCCCGCATTGTATCCGGAATAAAGCATAGAGATTTTGAGCTAAACGTGGGAAAATTGAATTGAAATAAGTGTTTTTTTCTGACCTGAGAACTTTGGCGGAATCTACCTTTCGGAGGGATAAAGGGAAAGGCTTTGTTTGACTCTACCGGACTGTTTAAAGATTTAAAGAGCAATCTGTCAGTGAGACGTCTCAGCTGTCAAAAGCTGTCAGTGCTGCTTGTTGGCTGTAAAGAAGATATATTGTGGCCAATTTCGTTGGGGAAAATAATTGGAAAGTTACATTGTGGTCCTCCATCTTTGTCTCTCTACTTAGTTTCTCTTTCCTGTTATTTTAGAAGGACAGTAACTGGTTTGGTGGTAACAGTGTCCACCTAGTGGGACTCCCTGAAATTACAGTAAAGGAATTTTCCACTTGTAAACAGGAACAGCATACGTGGGAAAAGAACTTGACCTTCATTTTGTTATGGCAGATGGCCAAAAATCTCAAGACCCGTCAGTCTTGAGATCTGGGAAACCTTGGGTACACCGAAGGCAATCATCTGCTGGTTTGCCTGCATCAGCAACACAATCTAAGTCTGGTGGAATGTCTGAGGAAATTTTAGCCAACGCCTTGGCTAAGATTAATGAATCTATACAGCAACTTAGTACAAGGGTGGGGGAGACGAATAGGAAAGTGGAAGAAACGAACCAGAAAGTGGACATTGCTAATAGAAAAATTGATTTAAACACAGAAACATTAGACAACTTGGAGAAAAAGGTAAACAGCAATACGGAATCTATTCAGAGACTACTGCAAGACTCAAAGTCTATACAGGAAAAGACTGCTGCTGTGGAATTTAAATTGGGGCAATTGGAAACTGAAAAGGTACCAGACCTGCAGAAAGAGATTGCAGAACATAAGTTAACGTTGTCTATGATTGATCTCAGAGACAAACAAACCAATCTAAGAATTAGAGCTGTTCCTGAGTTGGAGAAAGGCACCTTGATAGACTTTTTGACACAAGAATTTCTGGAATTTTGGAAATCGGACCTGAAACAAGAGGACTTTAAGATTGTGAGGGCCTTTCAACTGGGGAAAGGAGGAAGAAAGATTAAAATAAGGGACTGTTTGATTACCCTCCGATCCAAAGAAGAAAGGGACAAAATTTTGGGCCTGCATTACGAAAAACCCTTGACAATTATACAATCAAAAGTGGAAATTTTTAAAGACATACCAAAACATCTTCTTGACTTAAGACAAGATTTTGGAGACTTGGTGGCCTTGTTGAGAAAAAAAAAAATCCTTTTCAGGTGGGAATTCCCTCAAGGTCTATCCTTTAGTTTTAAAGGAAGAAAGACCAAGATAAGATCAGTGGAGGAAAAGAACAAGTTTTTGAGTGCATACAAAGAAGATCTACAGAAAGGATTGGGAAAAGACACTGCGATACCGGATAAGAATTTGCAAAAAAAAGCGAAACCAACGCCACCGACAGACATAGACAAACTTCTTGGGGCTGTTGGAGGAGAAGGAGAGTAACTACAAAATGACACTTCAAGTTTTAAGCTGGAATATTAATGGTCTGAATTCGTCGGCAAAAAGGGGGAGAGTATTTCATACATTGAAAAAAGAACATTTGGACTTGATTTGTTTACAAGAGACGCATGTGACAAGGCTACATCGGAAAATTTTGATAAATAAAAGATTGGGAGAAGAATTTATTTCATCGGACAATGTGAAAAAAAGAGGAGTAGTACTCTACGCGAAGGAAAGCCTGTCACCAAAATTTATATTTAAAGATGACCAAGGAAGATATATAGCAATTGAAATTCAGTTTCAAGGACAGAAGTTTTTGATAATAGGTGTATATGCACCAAATGAGGGAAAATCAGAATTCTTTAAAAAATTGCACGAAACTCTCCTGGATTATTTGGATTACAACATTATTTTGATGGGAGACATGAATGGAGTAGTGTCTACAAATATGGATAAAGCCCAAAGACAAACAGTGACGAAAGATGGAAGACTACCAAAGACATTTTTTGAAATGACTGACAATATGGATCTTGTGGATATTTGGCGAATAAAGAACCCCTTGGAAAGAGAAGGAACCTTCTTCTCTGAAGCAAATATGACATGGACAAGAATAGACCAAATCTGGATAACTAGAGGACTGGCCCCTAAGATAAAAAAAGCGGTGATTTGCCCGAAAATTTGCTCTGATCACAATCCAGTAAAGATTGAAATGATATCAACGCCAATTGGAGCTTTCAGATGGAGGATGAATGACTCCTTATTTAGGAATGAGGAAATTATTTAAAAGGCCCAGAAGAATTTGAGAGACTATTTTGAGATAAATATGAATACTACGACAGAAAAAAGAGTGATTTGGGATGCCAGCAAAGCGGTGATGAGAGGATTTTTGATACAACAAAATGCAATTAGGAAAAGATATCAAAACGAGAAGAGAGAAAAAATTTTGGAGAAAATTAAGGATGGAGAAAAAAGACTGAGGGCGAAACCGAACTCACAGGAGATTTTAAAAGAGATAAAGCTATACCAAGTACAATATATGAAACTGATGAACCAGGAGATAGAATGGAAGGTCAAAGAGATGAGACAAAAGACCTTCGAATCGGCAAATAAATGTGGGAAATTACTGGCCTGGCAAATGAAAAAAAGACAAAAGCTGAATACAATTACGAACTTGGTAGTAGAAGGGAAGAACATACAGAATCCTGGAGAGATTCGGAAGTGCTTTCAGAACTATTTTAAACAGTTATATACGCAGGAGACTCAGAAAGAATTAGACATTGATCGGTTTTTGAAAAATAATGGATTACAAAAAGTATCTCAAGAGAGCAAATCAATATTAAACTCTACAATATCTGATCAAGAGGTGGAAGGAGCCATTCAGAATATGAAATTGGGTAAATCTCCAGGACCGGATGGCCTAACTGCAAAGTACTACAAATCTTTGAAAGAATGGTTATTGCAACCGCTGAAAGAACTTTGCAATGAAATACTACGGGGAGGAAAAGCACCCGAGTCGTGGAAAGAAGCATACATCACACTTATACCAAAAACTGAAGTGGAGAAGACACAGCTGAAGAACTACCGTCCCATATCCCTACTTAATGTGGATTACAAAATTTTTGCGGAAATTATGGCTAAAAGATTAAAAAATGTATTGGTAAAAGAGATTCATAAAGATCAGGCGGGCTTTCTCCCCGGGAGACACCTGTCAGATAATACTAGGAATATTATCAATATTTTAGAAAAACTGCAAGTTAATATCAATACCAAAGCTGTTTTAATATTTGTAGATGCAGAGAAAGCGTTTGACAATATTTCTTGGAGTTTTATGAAGAAAAATTTGCAGGGGATGGGGGTAGGCCAAAGTTTTGAAAATGGTATAGGTGCAATTTATTCGGAACAAAAAGCTAAGCTTATTGTGAACAATGTAGTTACAGAAGAATTTAAGATAGAGAAAGGAACAAGACAGGGTTGCCCAATCTCCCCATTGCTTTTTATATCGGTCCTGGAGGTTTTGCTCAATATGATTAGAAAAGACCAACTGGTTAAAGGTATACAACTCGGAGCTAAACAGTACAAATTGAAAGCTTTTGCTGATGATTTAGTTTTGACATTACAGGAGCCAGAAGCCAGCACAAAAAGAGTATTACAATTAATCCAAGAATTTGGTCAAGAAGCAGGTTTTAAATTGAGCAAGACGAAAACTAAGGTATTAGAGAAAAACCTTACAGAGATTGAGAAAGAGAGGTTTCAGAAAGAGACAGGATTAACAATAGTTAACAAAGTGAAATATTTAGGGGTGCATATGACTGCTAAAAATGTGAATTTGTTTAAAGATAATTATGAAAAATGTTGGTCAGAAGTGAAGAAGGATTTAGAAACATGGTCAAAATTGAAGTTATCATTGTTGGGCCGAATTGCTGCGATAAAGATGAATGTATTGCCTACAATGTTGTTTTTGTTTCAAACATTGCAAATTGTGGATAAAATGGACTGTTTCAAGAGGTGGCAAAGAGATATTTCCAAATTTATCTGGCAGGGCAAAAAGCCTAGAATAAAATTTAAGATATTAACAGATGCGAAGGAAAGAGGGGGATTTGCCCTGCCAGATCTTAAACTTTACTATGAATCAGCCGCATTTTGCTGGCTGAAAGATTGGCTACTTCTTGAAAACGTGGACATTTTGGATCTAGAAGGCTTTGATAATGTGTTTGGATGGCATGCATATTTATGGTATGACAAGGTTAAAGCGCATAAGGCCTTTAAGAATCATATTGTCAGGAAAGCATTGTTTAATGTTTGGGTGAGATATAAGGATTTGTTGGAAAGTAAAACACCAAGGTGGCTGTCACCAATGGAGGCAAAGGCATTGAAAAAAACTAATATGGAGACAAATTGGCCAAAATACTGTGAAATTTTAGAACAAGTTGGAGATAAACTAAAACTGCAGAGTTTTGACAAATTAAAAACTAAAGTTCGAGATTGGCTTCATTATTATCAAATAAGGGAGGTTTTTAACCTAGATAAAAAGATTGGTTTCCAGGAGGAAAAATCCAAACTGGAAACGGAATTGTTAGAGCCTAAAACTAAAAATTTGTCAAGAATGTATAACCTGCTGCTGAAATGGAATACACAGGATGAAATGGTTAAGTCTGCTATGATTAAATGGGCACAAGATGTTGGGCATAATATTATGTTTGCTGACTGGGAACGGTTATGGACCACAGGTATGAAGTTTACGGCTTGTAATGCCTTAAGAGAAAATATAATGAAAATGATTTATAGGTGGTACTTAACCCCAGTCAAGCTAGCAAAAATTTATCATTTGCCCGATAATAAATGTTGGAAATGTAAAGAAAATGAAGGTACCTTTTTCCACCTTTGGTGGACGTGCCCAAAGATCAAGGCCTTCTGGGAAATGATATATAATGAACTAAAAAAGGTATTGAAATACACTTTTGTGAAGAAACCAGAGGCCTTCCTCTTGGGCATGGTCGGCCAATTGGTGCGAAGGGAAGATAGGAATTTTTTTATGTATGCGACAGCAGCGGCAAGAATACTCATTGGGAAATATTGGAAGACACAAGAATTGCCTACCCGAGAAGAATGGCAGATGAAAGTGATGGACTATATGGAACTGGCTGAGATGACCGGCAGAATTTGAGACCAGGAAGAAGGGTTGATGGAAGAAGACTGGAGAAAATTTAAAATATATCTTCAGAAACACTGTAATATAAAAGAATGTTAGAAAAAGGTTGGAAAAGAATATTAGGCCGTATTGGCAGACATGGTATAATGGAATAAGTAAAAATGAAGCGTAAAATGAGGATAGAGGAGAATTAAATACTTTCGAATGTTAAAATGAGTAAAAGAAAAGAAGGTTGGAGGGATTTGCTGGGGATACGATCTAAACTAGAATACAAAGCAGGGAGGTGAGAGGAAGTCATGGAAATAAGTAAAAGGGAAAAAGGTTGTAAAGGTCTAATTTGATTTTTGTTATTCTTTACTGTGATTCTTTGTTTTTTCTTTTTTCTTTTTTATTGTCTGTTTTTTGTAACGTGTATGGTTTGTTTTTTCTTTATTTTTTGTAACTTTAAAATTGGAATAAATATTCTTTAAAAAAAAAAAAGGAGTTTCCCAAACTCCTGCACTGATTTGCCCAATGATAGCCTTTTTCGCATTTGGGGCATTTTTGGGAAGGTTTAGCCTTATTGGCATCACCATTCCAGGGGCTCTGCATTGTTTAGCAAAATGACCTGGGCGTTTGCAATTGAAGCAATTGCCCGTGGGCTTATTGCCAGCCTGGATGGCACCGGCAAGCAAAGACATCGCGTGGCTCTGGCTGCCAACATCTGCACAGGTTTGAATCATATCGGCCAGGTCATATTTGGGGCGGTGTATGATTGACTGCAAAGCCTTCTTGCAATCGGTGTTTGCATTTTCAAAGGCCAATTTTTTCATCAATTCATTTTGAGCTGTAGGGTCATCAATCTGCCTGGTGATTGATGCTTTCAATCTGTCTATAAATTGATGGTAAGGCTCCGAATGTTGTTGCTTAATATTAACAAAGGAGCTCAGTGGTTGCCCTGAGACAGGGACTTTACGAAAGGCGCGTTGTACACAGGTCGCGGTGTGGCTGAAATGTAAAGGTGTCAATTGCGCCTGGGCTGGTATATTATCATACAGACCAGCGCCAAAGAGTTGGTTGGCTGAATGCTGTGGATCAGCCAGGGCTACTGCGCTATGCTTAAATTCACTTTCAAAAACCACATACTGAGCAGGAGATAAAAGCATACGCATCAAATCCTTCCAATCTTGAGGTAGCATTGTGTAACCATTTGCAATCCCCTCCAGCATCCCTAGCACATAAGAAGATTTGAGGCCAGAATCAGTAATGGCTTTCCTCAATTCTCTCAGAACAGAATAAGGAAGCGCCTCATACATAACCTGCTGTTGTGCAGTGCTGGGGTTTGCATAGGAGATAGGGAAAGCAGATGGCATTTCCCCAGCCCATCCAGCCTCTTCCTCTAAGGAGAGGAGCCCTTTCTGCCTAGCTTGAAAAAGTGCGGCGCGCACAGCTCCTGTGGGAGAGCACTCAGGGGCTGAGGCAGGCGAAGGAGGGAGGGAAGGAGGGATGGGTTGGTAAGGTTGTGATGGAGGCAGAAGCTTTGGGTAAGGTGGGGGATTGTCTGCTTCGGCTAAAAGAGCAGGTGCCGACGGAGATGCCTGTGGTCCTAACCTAGCGACGGCATCTGCACACTTCTGCCAAGTGAGCAGACAATGAATCGGTGCCCTCGGTTCTGTGAAGAGGGTTTCTCCGATCTTTTGCCAAGCTTCTGATCCCAGAGAGCCTGATTCTGGGTACCAGGGGCACTGGCAAGCAATCTCACATAACAATTGTTCAATTTCTTTCAAAGAAATATGAGTACCTGCCACCCGCTGTCTAACTAGATGGAGCAGCTCCTTGGCATGCTCCTGTTGGAACTTCGTAAGTTCCCCCCCCCCATACTCACGAAGTAGCGCGCTGAGACTTCTCCAGTCGAGTGAAGTACAGGGGATGCAGCGTAAAGGGATCTGGCACGTTGGGATCACGTCGGGGTCACCAGATGTTGGGTTGAAATAAACGACAGACGAATGGCAAGTGTCATATGGGAGGCATCTCCCGAGCAAGTCTCGGGGAGTCTCTTTTATTGAGTATTACAGCATTGCCAAATATGTGCTTGTTGCTGATTGGTTAACACGAATACAATGCAAAGGTTGAATATAGGCATTAATCATCAATAGATTAAAGGTTGGGAAAGGGAACACATGGTTAGACAGGCATGAAATCCTCCTTGTTAAACTATTACTATTGATTGATATTGCATGTCTTAATAAACTATTACTAATGATTACTAATGATTGATATTGCATGACTTGAAAGAACATAATAATTGCATTCCGTAGATGAGGTCAACAATGCGTTAAGAACAGGTCAGGGTACACTGTTTCATGAACTCAATGTGAACTGAACATTCCCAGACTCATGTGCAGAGGCAGAACTTCCCAGCAAGACACTCCACTCCTTCTTCCTTAGCTGTGTTGCTCAACAGTTGAGGCAACCTTCACAGTTCTGGGATGCCGATGCCCAAGACCTGGAAGTGTGCTGTCAATATATTTACAGTGCAGGGGTTCCTCCGGAGGAGACGACCACTTGTTTGTTTTGCGTTCATGTCTTGCTTACCCAAAACTTACAACAGTGGTTAGACTCTACTAAGGGAATGGTCAGAGTGCTTTAATCCATTCTCATTGGAAAAGCTGAAGTTCTGGGCTGGACCTGAATCCCTCCCACAAAATACTGACAGTCTGGAAACACCCTGGGTGCAAACATGTTTTACTGGGGAAAGGATCTTTGCCTCTTCCTCCTTCCTAACCTGCAGTAGTGCCCTGGCAAATCACAAAGAGCAGGCTCCCTTCATGGTACTCACAGCCACACTGCTTCTAAGATTATACAAATTTAATATATCAACAACAAATAAACACAATGACACTATAATGACACAATCTGAATCATGAGGGGTGCATTGCAGCAGTCATTGCAAATCTCCATGAGTCGTCTTTCAGCCAGAAGCTCTGCAGCACAGGTGGTTCTGATGATTCCCCTGTAAGGAAGGCTTACAATGTAGGAGGCTTTGGGCTTTGCGAGAGGGGGGAAAGTGGGGACATCATAGAAGTATGCATGATGTGGGAAAGGTGCAGAGCGATGTTTTCTCCCTCATAATATCAGAACCTGGATCTCTTTAAGAAAGAGGAATGTTGGCAGATTCAGGCCAGACACAGAGTGCCTAGTGACACTGAAATTTCCTCCTTCCAGAGGCACCGAAGGGGATGGCTTTAAGAGAGGATTCGTCAGATTCATGGAGGGTTAGACCATGTTGCACCTCCAGCCACAGAGGCAGTCTACCTCTGCCTACCCGTTGCGGGTGTCCCCAGTGGGGAGAGTGGGGCTGCATTGGAGTCTGCTTGAGGCTTCCCTTGGACATCTGCTGGGCTGCTGAGAGCTGGACTAGATGGGCCTTGGTCTGATCCTGCAGGGCTGTGACAATAAGAGCCTGGAGTATGGCTGCTTCACGAGCAATTCAGGGAACAGTAGTGCAGAGTTTCATCTCCCTGGGAAGGGGCACGTGCTCAGCAAAGCTGTCTCTTGCTTCTGGTCCTAAGAGTTGGGGTGGGGACATGGAGGAAAGGGGTGCAGCCTTCTGTAGAGGCCAGAGTCTCTCCTCTGCTTCTCTCTGCCACTTCTGAGGTGCCCGAAAAGGCAGATAGCAGAGGAAGCGAACCAATAGTCCCGTTCATCTGTACTGGCTCAGTATGCCCTATTCTGACAGATGCTGCCTTTCATAGTCACGCCCAAGAGCCTTTCCGCTCCAGAGATCTGGGGCTGAACCCGGGATCTGCACGCCAAGGCTGGAGTAAGAAAGAGCCCTTGCCAGCTGACCACGTTGGGCGCCTGCCTGGAGAGTGGAAGCCGGGGGTTGGAGGGACATCGTGCTGCTCCTGGCAACCCCCACCCAACCCGACGTCCTCCTCCGCCTGAATCCCGCTTCCCCCTGAACGCACTTCCCATCCTGGAGCGGCTGGGGTGGGAGCGCTCCCCACCCCCCTTTCCAGACTCTCCTTGTGCTTCTTCTTCATGCCTCGGGTGTTTTCCTGAGTGTATCTTCAGAACAACCCTCTGTGAGAGAGGCTAAGCTGGCCCAAGGTTGCTCAGCCAAGTTGCCAAGGCCAGCATTTAAGACCGCACATCCTTTCCCCTCAGATGATAAAGCCGGGATGAGTCATGCTAGCAGCCTGTGGCCTTGATGGGCTTTGAGGCAGCCCAGCCCCCTTGTCTGCAAGCAGGCTGCCTCCTGGGAGGATCAGCACTTTTCTGACGGGACAGAAGCGCACGACTTCCCCCTCCCACTTGCCGCCCGCCCCAGTCTTTCTCTGGCGGCTCAGTTTAGTGCGCCAAGTGGCTCATCCCAGGTGGGAATTCGGGTGGCGTTGCTTGCAGAAGGAGAAGTGTCTGGTGCTAGCGGACACTCCCATTGTTCCTCTCAGGTAGGACTTCCTTGATCCAGACAAACGTTTTACCAAAAAGTATGGCTCGACTACCGATTTCCCATTTAAAGGATGGCAAAAAGACCTAAGTTTGGAGGACAGGTGAAAAAACCCACGAATTACATTTAAAGTTCTGTGAGATGCAAAGGAAAGCTTGTGTTTTAAACTTGTATTTTACAGCTTGTTGCTTGGTGCGTTTTTGGTTTTTTTTTAATGATATTTATTGAGAATTTTAAAATTACAAAGAAAAAAGAAGGAAAAAACAAGAGAAAGAGAAAAAGAAAGAAAAAGGTAGATAAAAATAACAATTAAACAATACAAATCAATAAAAACCAAAGTCAAAAAGAGAAAACAAAACACACAATACATCAAAATCAAAAAGCAAAAATAAACAAAAAAATTAAAAACAAATCCAATATTCCCAAATCCTTAACTTTCATTAACTTATTTCATCGACCTCCTCACACCTCCCTTTTTTGTATTCTAGTTATTAATTATCTCAGCAAATCCTTTCCATCTTTCACAATATTCTGTCATTAAATTACCTTAAACTATTTTAACCTTATCTTACCATAAAAAACCCTAAAGCTTAAAACTTAAATCTTATTTATACCAAATTCTTTTAACCATAACATATTCTTACATAATTCTTTTTAACATTTCTGCTAAAGCCAAATAATTTCATTCCAACATTTTTCTAATACTCATTAATTTTACGATAATTTTCTAAATAAATTTTTTAAAACTTTCTTCCAATCTTCATCCATCGTCTCTTCTTCCTGGTCTCGGGTTTTGTCAGTCCTTTCTATCCCATCCATCTACTCCATCAACCTTGTGACCTTGTATCCGAGGCTCTTAAGTCTTTTCCATGTCCCTTCCGCAGGTTTTCTTCATGTTTATACCTGTACTTTATCTTCTGCTGATCTTATTCTTAATTTCCTTCCTTTCTCTCGGGGAGACTCCAACTTCACAATATATTTGTCCCTTCTCGACAAGTCAGCCCCTTTTCCATAGTCAACACTGAAATCCATGTAATATTTAAAGGCATGTTTTAAAGTCCCTCCAAAGTTAAGGGCCCCCACAACTCCGAACTCCCCCCGGCCCAAAGCCAGACTCTAAAGGTCAAAACATCCCTGCATAGGGGGATCCATCCAGCCCCCCATCTCCAAGCCAAACAGAACTCCATCTCTCCAAATCTGACTTTTTCCAGGTTCATTCGTCAAATCCAACAACTCATGTTCCTGCTGGGCCGCAGCTCTCTCCATTTCTGCTACTTGAGGTTCAGCAACAACCTCCTCCTTTATCTGATCTGTCAAAGCACATTCCTGGATTAATTCCTGAGTGGGTTCTGTATAGGTACCCACTGCCTGTCCAAAATTTCCGACCGCAACAGTCATCAAATCCATCTTCTCATGTAACTGTTCCAATAAAGCACTTGTCTTGCAAAGAGCAAGCACCAAAGCCTCCTCTAAGCACATTCTTGTTCAAGGTCGAAGTCTGGTCCCACGATCTTTAATCTCTACAACTGCAAAGCTCCCCAGTTCGACTCTAATAACAGTTTCACAAGCTCCCTCTAGGGGAAACAATTTCTATTTGTATCCATCTTTTTTAAAAAAAGCAGATCTAGCAACAAAGTTTTCCTTTTTCGGATATTTTGTTCCTTTTAAATGCGAAAGGGAACAATGGAATCAATATGTTTCTCTTCTTTTGACTATCTGTCAAAAACGTTTGTCCACAGTCAATGAACTTCCCCAAAACGTCTGTCCTGACACTCCGCTCCCAGGTTCAAGACGGTGGAAATTTACCTTTCTTTACTCTCTCTTCTGCAGGTTTAGACAGTCTAAAAAAAGGTTCCCCCCTCTTCTCCTGCTTCCAAGGGGGGTTCAGTAATTTTAAATGATGAAAATTTAATCCTTTACAAACGACTTTCCAGACACTAGCTTGCCGTGTCTTTGCTTCAATCTATTTACAAAAGCGGAAGGCGGACTTCCTGTTTAGACCTTCCCGCTTCGGTGCCAAATTAAGAAATTTCATAGTCCAATTTTCCGTTCTACTCACGGGCAGTTGTTTAAAATCCAATTGTCCACAGGAAAAAGTCAGCGCTCTCTGGCAACAGCAATGCGGCTTCACTCCGTGAAAACAGCAGTCGATTCGAAGCACTGCGCCATTCACCCCACGTCGCTCCGGATCCCCGAAACCGGGTTTCCCCGCGAGTAGGGGAGGCGCAAAAGGTGCCAGCTGAATCCCACACCCACAGGCTTCTCCCGCCTGTGGTTTTTAATGGGTCCCCGCCTCGCCGCGGCGGTCCAGACCCTAATTCTCACGGAGCGGATTCCTCCCGATCAGAGGAAATCCGCCATTGCCAGAGGCGCTAACCCGGAAGTCCCAGTGCGGTTAACGGAATGGGGATATTGAGAAAGAAGAGACTTGGAATTAGAAGGTTAGGACTTCAGGGTTAGATGGCTTGGATATTTGTGGTAGATAAAGTCAGAGTAAATGCGCACCTTGAGAACCACTGTATTAGACGTGTGTGGCGTATTAAGAATCTGAAAATAGATATAAAGTTAGTTTATACACAAAGACTCTTTTTTGGGTTTCACCAGAAGACACTTTTTATAGACAAAAGGGTGACAGATAAAGAGAAATGGTTAATCTATTGAGAGTTCTTAAAGTGGAAACGGGGAGATTCTAAAATTTAAACAAGGGGTTTCTCTTTTACACTTAATAAAAGAGGGTTGGGGTGTTGTTTATGGGTTCTTTTTCCGGGGGGGGGGGGTTGCCTAATTTTTTATCTCTTTAGTTTGGATTATATGATTTACATGGAATCTTATTATTTATGTGGATTTTTTTTTTCAATTTCGTTGTGTACTTTTTGATATTTTGTTCATTGTTTACGACTAGTTTTGTTATGTTTGCAGTTATATAATTTTTTTTTTTTTTTTTTGGTAAGCTGCTTTGCACATGGTTTGAAATTTGGAAAGGCAACATACAAATAAATAAATGATTGATTGACTGATTGAGAGATTCTAGTTGGAAATGAAGACTTGGGGTATGGAAGAGTGGAAGACGGGTGTGATGAGTATGAGTTACTCGTGTGTAAACTGGTGCCTCTCTAGGCTAATTTGCCTTGTTAAACCTTTCTGACTGCACAGCCCTTTCTAATCATGACTGTCTCAGTCACTAGCAGAATCCGTCAGTGGGCGTTTCTTGAATCTCTTCCAACATAAGAGTTGTTTGACACCCAATCTCCTCCTCCTCTCACTGCGCGGGAGCCTTCTGTGCAGGGAGGGCGTAGGTAGCGGAGGACCTGTCCCCTCCTCACTGAGTTCCAGTGAAGAGTCTGGGAGCCCTCTCTCCGATTTCCCCATCTGAGCACTTTTGTTCCTGGTGTTGCGCTTAAATGCTTCCCCCTCCACTGAGCTGCTTCTCCCCCTGCTGCTGGGTCCTTCTCCAGCATCATCTAGGAGCCTCCCCTTCGCCTCCCGCTCCGATGTCAGTTCCCTGACATCCACCTCCCCTCCAGAATCCCCTCCACCCCTGGACCGACCTGTGGGACCAACTTCGTCCCCTTCGTCGGCCGAGGAGGCGGGGAACCCCCGGAAGGAACTGTCACCATCTTCTGTGGATTCGAAACCCGCTTCCCAACCGCTCTTCCACCTGCCAACGGGGTGGTCTTCCCAGTCTGATTCTTCTTCCTCCGAAACCTCTCCTCCCTCCTCCTCGGAGTCAGAAAATCCCTCAAAAACCTCTTCCTCATCTGTGGTTCCAAATTGCTCCTCCCAGAATCTCTCCAGGGGTTTGGGTTTGTCCGGGAACCGGCAGTGGAATACCTCCACCAGATACCTGTCCTCGAAGGCTTCCGTGGGGACCCACGTGTTTTCGGACCTGGGTTCCCCTTCCCACGCTACCAAATACTCCACCCGGTGCCCTTGCCACCTTGAGTCCAGTATTTCCGTGGCCCTGTGGTGGTGTTCCCTTTCTTCTACCTGCGGGTGTGTGGTGACTTCTCCCTCTTGCCCCTGGAATTCCCACCCTTCCCTATGCGGTGAGAGCAGGGACCTGTGGAAAACCGGGTGTATTTTCATGCTATCCGGCAACTTGAGCTTAAATGCCACGGGATTTACTTGCTGTGTTACCTCAAAAGTGTTGGGGAAAAGCACCAAGGCAAAAGCCAGCTCCAGATGGCTGGAATGCAAAACAGGATGTTATGTTTTGCAGATGTACTGTTGGAGAAAAGGTGGAGCCTATTCTCTGTACTGAGCACCGGATGTTAGCTCAGTGTGTCATCTGACCTGTGCTGGAAGTACAGGGGAGGAGTGTGTCACTCTTCTGATGGAGACTGAAGGGAACAGTCACATTTCTATGTACTGCTGAGTGACAGGAATAAAACATGTAAATAGGACTCCTGTCTGTCTCATTTCCCCTCCCTGGGGAGAATGCAGGGAGGGAGAGAAGCAGAGAAGCAGAGGGTGTGTTTTCCTCACATCTAATGAGGGAAATCGCCGGTTTATGACCTAGCCTGCCGGGAGACGCAGCGGAGAGGTCATCAAGTATCTCACTCAGTTGCCCGGGGGAGGCCAGTTTACCTTTGGCTGTGAGCTGAGATACTAACATATTGGCAGCCTTCGGATGGTTTCGATCCATCGACCTCTGCATGAGAGGCTGGTGGATTGTCCTCCTCTGCTCCAAGGAGGAAGAGAAGCGTCTGAAAGAAGCCAGAGGCTCAACAGACAGCTGGTGGAAAGAAGAGGTGTTTTCCAGAGCAACAAAGTTCAAGGTATGCTGCATTTCGGGCTAAAAGTGTGAACGCAGTTTGATTAATTCACTGCTTCACGGAGCTGCGTTTTGGAAAAACAAAAGCTCCGGGAGGAAGAGGCCTGCAGCTTGAAGGCTGAAGCCTGCATTCCACAAATTCTTGTGGTTGATAAACTGTCCTATTGAAATGCATTGCTGCTAAGTAACGGAAAGTTGGAAAGTTACTGGCAAAGGGGCTGGACTGTGAGTGTGAGCCTGGGAAAGCGAAACAAAATCAGAGAATGTTTTGGCTACAAGTTTACGTGCCCTTGGAAGGGGCTTTCCATAGCAGCCAGAGTTTAGCTGCCAGGTGCTAAAGAGCGTAAACAGCTTGCAGTTTGCCTGACTGAGAAAGGAAAAAACAACTGTTGGATTTTACAGCTTGTTTGACAGTGTGAGCTGGAGGCTTGGCTTCAAGATGGATGCCAAGAAAGGGGGAGGTCTGCCTTACCCACCTCCCTTAACCAATGACAATTATTCATCTTGGTCTGTAAAGATGAAGGCCCTGCTGCAGAATCAGAGGCTTTTTGATGTAATTGAAAACCCCATCCCTGCAGCACCAACCAGAGGTTGGGAGTCACAGAATGTAAGGGCCAGGACTGCTATAATTCTGTGTGTCTCAGATGATCAGTTGGTGCATGTTCAGCATTTAGAAAATGCAAAAGAGGTTTGGGACACGCTGCGTACAACGCATCAGAGAGATGCTGGTTCTTCAGCGTTGCTGTATTTTGAGAAATTGACCAATCTGAGACTTGCGCCTGATGGAGATGTTCAAGCGCACCTGACAGAAATGAATTTTCTGCGTCAACAGATGGTGGAACGCAATATTGGCTTCCGGTGGAGCGCGTCCTCGAAGCGAGAAGGGATTTGGTTGAGAGCGAAAATCCCGACCTACAAAGGGAGGAAAAGGGGGTGCCGAAGGGCGAAAAGCACCCCAGATACACCTCTGGAGGGTGTCCGGAGGTACAGGGGCCCAGCAGAGACTGGTCGCGGCTCGCCTCGCCGTCAGGTAACCTCAAAAAGAGGCGAAGAGAGCGGCGGCGCTGAGCAGCAGGTCAAGGGCAGCCATATCTACCCTCCCAAGTAGCGGAAAGCCCCGGTCTCGCCGAGGGTTAGCGCTCCGCTTTCAAGCATAGGAAACCGGGGAGTAAGCTAAACTTGAGGGGTGCAACGTTTCTGGAACAGAGAAACCCGGCGGAAAATAAACGGTTTATGGAGTTCAGCCTTTATCCGGAATCAGCGAACACGCAGGAAAGCACCAGAGCGCGGAAAAGAAAGTGAGTTCCCCTAGTGATTGCTTTGTTTCCCTGAAAGACTCTTTTATTAAAGCATTTGGATACCTATTAAAAAAATATAGGACTGTTTAAAACAGGGGACAGAGGGTAAAGCTTCTATATTGGAACCGCCTAATGAACTGAGGGGGAAGGAGGAGGAGGAGTTTTTCTCTGTGCTGATTACAGTAAAGTGAGAGCGGAAGAGAAAGTGCCGACGCCATTAGGAGATACGGAAACGCTGCAGAGGCTAATTAACAAAGACTACCTACTTTTGCAGTATGGATCAGCCTGGTTTATAACTCTCTTCTGCACGTCCATCTCCCTGCTGACATCTCAGTTCTGAGTTGGAAAGATCTACGATTTCTGATGGCTACTTAACGATCCGAAAATAGTTTTTCTCCCTCTGCTGCTTGATTCTCCAGACTGCCCTCAGAGAGAGACTGCCTTTGGAGCTGAGTAGCATTAGAGAGAGCCACCTGGTGGACAGAGTATATTACTACAACTTGGATTTCCTTTTCTTTTCTGTGTATTTCTTCTGCTTTACACATGTTCTTGGTCTTCTTCCAGCTTTAATTGTAGGGTCTATTAAGGTGTGAACTTTCACTCTCCAATTGTAATTTAAAAGATCTTTCTAAGAACTCTCTAAGAGTACCTTCCCTACTGCTTTTGTGAGAACTTAAGAATTTCAAGACACCTCCAAAGAAGGTCTACTGCAAAAGGAACTAAGTTGATCCACGTGGACTATTTAAGGACTGTTAACTGACATCTCAGTTTTGAGTTGGAAAGATCTACGATTTCTGATGGCTACTTAACGATCGGAAAATAGTTTTTCTCCCTCTGCTGCTTGATTCTCCAGACTGCCCTCAGAGAGAGACTGCCTTTGGAGCTGAGTAGCATTAGAGAGAGCCACCTGGTGGACAGAGTATATTACTACAACTTGGATTTCCTTTTCTTTTCTGTGTATTTCTTCTGCTTTACACATGTTCTTGGTCTTCTTCCAGCTTAAATTGTAGGGTCTATTAAGGTGTGAACTTTCACTCTCCAATTGTAATTTAAAAGATCTTTCTAAGAACTCTCTAAGAGTACCTTCCCCACTGCTTTTGTGAGAACTTAAGAATTTCAAGACACCTCCAAAGAAGGTCTACTGTAAAAGGAACTAAGTTGATCCACGTGGACTATTTAAGGACTGTTAACTGACATCTCAGTTTTGAGCTGGAAAGATCTACGATTTCTGATGGCTACTTAACGATCGGAAAATAGTTTTTCTCCCTCTGCTGCCTGACTCTCCAGACTGCCCTCAGAGAGAGACTGCCTTTGGAGCTGAGTAGCATTAGAGAGAGCCACCTGGTGGACAGAGTATATTACTACAACTTGGATTTCCTTTTCTTTTCTGTGTATTTCTTCTGCTTTACACATGTTCTTGGTCTTCTTCCAGCTTTAATTGTAGGGTCTATTAAGGTGTGAACTTTCACTCTCCAATTGTAATTTAAAAGATCTTTCTAAGAACTCTCTAAGAGTACCTTCCCCACTGCTTTTGTGAGAACTTAAGAATTTCAAGACACCTCCAAAGAAGGTCTACTGCAAAAGGAACTAAGTTGATCCACGTGGACTATTTAAGGACTGTTAAAATACTGTGGGTCGGGGCCAGAAGGGCCAAACGGGTATTGCTCAACGGGTGTTAGAAACTAAGATCCTCTATTTTACTGAGTATCTGTTGTACCTAATCAAGTAAGAATGTCAAACATGGGAAAAAGACCAGAAGGGGGAACACCAGTGGATAGAAAGGGATCCAAACAAGAAGCAGACTTTAGAGCAGATATTTTAAGAATGTTTGCGGAGATAAAACAAAGTGAGAAAAATTTAGAGCTCAAATTAGAACAAGTAGACAATAGAATTGGGAAAATGGACAAAAAGATAGATGAAACAGTTAACGAATTGAAGGGTCAACTGAAAGAGGTATTTAGGAGGACACAGGCAGTGGAGGAAGGTCTGAAAAAGACAAGATCAGAAATGAAAGATGTGAGACGAGAGGAGGATAAGATAAAAGCTGAGATTTTGGAGTTGAACAAAAACCAAGAGGAAATGAAAGACTTAATTGCTATGAATGAACTAAGACAGAGGGAAGTTAATTTAAGATTAAGAGCCGTGCCAGAATTACAAGGTGAAAATATAAAAGAGAAATTAATAACAGAATTAGCCCTCTGGTTGGAGATTCCAATAGAAGAGATGGCAAACGCAGTACAATCTGCATTTAGACTGAAAGCCAAATCAGCCAGAAATAAAAAATTTGTAGGAGATTGTTTAGTTACATTTAAAGAAAGGGAAATGAGGAATATGATTCTCCAAAAAAACAGAGGGAAAAGGCTGAATATTGATGGAAATTACGTAATAATTTTCAAAGACATCCCAGTTAGGCTGCTAAAACGCAGAGACTCATATAAAGAACTGGTACAGACTCTGAAAAGGAATAATATTGAGTTTAAATGGGAGTTCCCTGAAGGAATTTCCTTCACTTACAAGAGTAAGAGGCAAAAATTGACAAGTCCAGAAGAAACCGGTAAATTTTTAAGAAAATATAAAGAACTGAAAATACAAAAAGAAGAAGATAAAAGTGAGGAGGCAGAAGGAAGGAAAGACTCAGAAGAAGAAACAGAGAGGACAGAGGGAGAGGAAGAGGAAGAGGAGGAGGGGGGAGCGGAAAGAGTTTAAAGAGAGATAGCAGTTTCTTGCAAAGGTAAACTACCATGGTGTTAAAAGTTTGGAGCTGGAATGTTAATGGGATGAATGATAAGAAAAAGAGGAATAAAATCGAGTACATCTTAAAGAAAGAATGTTTAGATATTATCTGCTTACAGGAGACCCACATAGCAAGGAAGCATAAAAGAGTTTTGATTAATAAAAGATTAGGAAATGAATTTGTATCGTCAGACCAAAGTAAAAAAAGGGGGGTGGTTATTTATATCAAAAAACAAATTGAAGCACAGCAAATTTTCAAAGATGAAGAAGGGAGGGTAGTAGCGGTTCAAATTAATTGGCAAGGAGAAAACCTAATAATAGTGGGGATATACGCACCTAATGATAACAAATCGGAGTTTTATAGGATGTTAGAGGGAAAGCTATTTGAATACGTCGATCAGAAAATAATACTATTGGGAGATATGAATGGTGTGGTGTCGTTAGAGATGGACAGGTTAAGGGATGGAATGGGCAAAGAAGGAAAGCTACCCAGAACCTTCTTCTCATTGGTTCAGAACTGTAATTTGGTGGATATTTGGAGATTTAAATACCCTCTGGAAAAACAATATACTTTCTACTCAGAACCCAATGACTCATCCTCGAGATTAGATCAGATATGGACCTCGGCAGAACTAGTACCAAGATCTATACGGGTGGGGATCCAGGCCAAAACGATTTCGGATCATAACCCAGTAAAAATGGAACTGAAAGGGCTGGAAGAAAGATCATACAGATGGAAAATGAAAGATTACTTGTTAGATGATTTAGAGATAGTAGAGAAAGCTCAGAAAAGGTTAAAGGAATACTTCGAGGATAACTTAGGTAATGATACAAAACCAAAGGTGGTGTGGGATGCAGGTAAGGCGGTGATGAGGGGTTTCTTCATTCAACAGAGTGCAATTAAGAATAAAAAAAGAGAAAAAGGGAAAAATGAAATTCTACAGCAAATAATGGACAACGAACAAAAATTAACTAAAAACCCCAAAAATAAGAGAATAAAAGAGAATATTAAAGTTTTACAATCTCAGTTTGCAATGTTGATAAATAGGGAAATAGAATGGAAAGTCAAAAAATTAAGACAGAGAAGCTTCGAATATGCTAATAAATCAGGAAAGCTATTAGCTTGGCAGCTTAAAAAAAGGAAGGAACAGAACACAATAAATAAAATCAAGGTGGAGGGAGAAGAGATAAATAATCCCAAGGAAATAAGGAAGGCCTTTTTGGATTTCTACAGAGGACTTTTTAAAAACAGTGAAAGGAATAATCTGAGAAAAATAGAAAGATTTCTAAAATGTAAGAATATAAAAAAGATTTCCACAGTGGAGAAAGGAAAATTGAGTGCCCTAATTGAGGTAGAAGAAATCAAAGAAGCAATAAAGGAATTAAAAAAAGGGAAAGCCCCAGGTCCAGATGGGTTTACTGGTAGCTATTATAAAGAAATGGAGTCAGTCTTGCTGACTCCATTGCAAGAAGTAATGAATAATATCCTTAAAGAAAGAGAAATACCAGAGACATGGAAGGAGGCACTAATCACACTAATCCCCAAACAGGATTCAGATTTACAACAGATTAAAAACTATAGACCGATCTCCCTATTAAACATAGATTACAAGATTTTTGCGGGAATTCTGGCAAGGAGACTAAAAAATATATTGGTAGAAAGTATACACAAAGATCAAGCGGGCTTTTTGCCGGGTAGGCAAATGAAGGACAACATAAGAAACATAGTAAATATTATAGAATATTTATCTGACAGGTGTGATAAACAAGGTTTGTTGTTGTTCGTGGATGCAGAGAAAGCATTCGATAACATAATCTGGGATTTCCTGCTGAAACAATTGGAATATATGGAGGTTGGCACTGAATTCTATAACGGGGTAAAGGCAATCTACACGGAACAAAAGGCAAAACTGATAATAAATAATGTGGAGACAGCAGAAATAAGAATAGCAAAAGGAACAAGACAGGGATGTCCACTGTCCCCATTGTTATTTATAATGGTGTTAGAAGTCCTCCTAAATTCAATAAGAGAAAATAAGGGGATAAAAGGAGTAACAGTTGGGCAGAACGAATACAAAATTAAGGCATTCGCAGACGATCTGGTTGTAACAATGGAGGATCCAATAGATTCAATAAAAGAGGTACTCGAAGAATTTGACCAATTCGGAAAAGTGGCTGGCTTCAAATTAAATAAAAGGAAAACAAAAATTATAGTAAAGAATATGAATACAGATAAAACTGAAGAATTACAAAGAGAAACGGAAATAGAGGTGGCCAGAAAGGTGAAATATTTAGGAATATGGGTAACGCCAAAAAACATAGACTTATTCAAAAATAATTACGAGACAGTATGGAAAGGAGTTAAGAAAGATATTGAAACATGGGGCAAGCTAAAACTGTCATTTTGGGGCAGAATAGCCACAATCAAGATGTGTGTGCTTCCAAAAGTGTTGTTTTTGTTTCAGAACATTCCTGTAATTAAGGGTATAAAGATATTTAAAGACTGGCAGAGGGTGATCTCAAAATTCGTCTGGCAGGGCAAGAAACCAAGAATAAAATTTAAACTGTTGACAGATGTGAAGGAAAGGGGGGGCTTTGCCCTGCCAGATTTGAAATTGTACTATGAGGCGTCATGCCTATGCTGGGTCAAAACATGGATAAAACTGGAAGATAAGGAAGTGCTAGACCTAGAGGGATTTAACAACAGATTTGGGTGGCACGCCTATCTATGGCATGGGAGGAGAAAAGTACACAGGGGCTTCGAAAATCATATTTTCAGAGGTCCACTGATTGAGGTATGGGAGAGGAACAGAGATATGTTAGAACCTAAAACACCCCATTGGCTATCGCCACTAGAAGTCATGAGCGTTAAAAAGATTAACATGAGGGACAATTGGGCTACCTATGAACAACTGTTAATGAAAGAAGAAGGAAAGTGGAAAATGAAGCCGTACGAACAGGTCAAAGAGAAAGTCTATGATTGGCTGCACTATTTCCAGATAAACGGAATGTTCAGGAAAGATATTAAAGACAAAGGATATGCTGATAAAGATTCTAGATTCCAGATTGAGATATTGAATAACAACTATAAAATTTTGTCTAAAATGTATAATCAGTTATTGGAATGGAATTTAATAGACGAGGAAGTAAAGTCGGTAATGATATATTGGGCTAGAGATATCGGTCATAATATATATTTTGAAGAATGGGAGAAACTTTGGAAAAAACATCTCAAGTTTACAGCTTGCGTGACACTAAAGGAGAATTTAATGAAAATGTTTTACCGATGGTATATGACTCCTGCAAAATTAGCCAAAATGTATGGAACTTGTAATAAATGCTGGAAGTGCAAGGAAAGGGAGGGGACCTTCTACCATATGTGGTGGGAATGCCAAAAGGTTAAAGGGTTCTGGGAGAGTGTATATAACGAAATGAAGAAAATTCTAAGATATACTTTTGTTAAAAAACCCGAGGCTTTTCTGTTGGGATTGGTAGGAAGGGAGATAAAAAAGAAAGATCACAAGCTGTTCCAGTATGCAACAACGGCAGCAAGAGTCTTATTAGCTCAAAATTGGAAATCAGAGGGCCTACCGACAATTGAGGAATGGAGAGCAAAACTATTAGATTATGCGGAAATGGATAAGATGACAGGGAAAATTAGATATTCAAAAGACCAGAGGTTCATTAAGGATTGGGAAAGTTTTACGAAATATCTGGAAAATTTAAGTGATGGACAGATAACACTAGTGGGCTTTAAAGGAGCTCTGTAAAAAGAAAAGAGTATTGTCTAAAGAGAAATGGAAGAACTAGAATGATTAATGGCATTACAAATTAAGAAATGCGAACTTTTATAAAAGATTATTACGGATGATTTGTGGAAAGGTTGAAGGAAGCCATACTTAAAAACCTGTGAAAATGAGAATCGAACTTTTATATTTTGTTTTTGTATTTTGCATTATGCAAATTAATAAAAATTATGCATTTAAAAAAAGATGATAAACAGCCTTAACCGCACCTACAAGGTTGTTGCCAGTCAGCTTGGTTCCCTACCGGCCGCGCAGCTGACCGCGGAGAGAGTGTGTGCTGTGGTCCTGAATGAACACGACAGACTTGCTGCACTGGAAGTGAAAGACAGGGGGAGGGAAGAACAGAGTTCTAATTCCCCCACTGCTGATGCTACTAGGGAGCATGGTGTAGCATTGAGTGCTGTCCGATGCTACAATTGTGGACAGACTGGGCATCTACAGCGAAACTGTAAGAAGCCGCGCCAGTCAAGAGGAGCAAAGAGCAGCTCTACGAAGCCTGAGGCGTCAGGCAAAAGCCGTTCCAAGTGCCAGGTGAAACCTGCAAAGGCTATGATGGCGAAAGGAACCACGCCAGATGTTGGGAACTCGTTCATAATTGACACGGGCGCGACGGTTCATATATGCCCGCACAGACAACTGTTTTCGACGTTGAAGAAGCAAAGCTTCGCTGTGAAACAGGCCAACGGTCAAGAGTTGGAAGCGACTGGAATTGGAACTGTGTATCTTGAGAGTCTGAACTTGACTATAAGTGATGTTTACCTGGTTCCAGAACTGAGATTTAATCTGCTGAGTGTGTCGCAGATTGCAAAGAAAGGACTGAAACTGACCTATGATGCTAAAAGCTGCAAGATCTACAAAGATGGAGAACTGTTTCTTACTGCCAAAGAGAAAGATGGACTGTATTTGTTGACTTTTGATCAAAGTGATTACATGAAATGTAATTCTTCTGATTCTAACGAAATCTCTCTTGCAGGTGTGACCAGTGTGAGCACCAGGAAGCTGACCAAGAAGGTCGACAGAGCATTTCAGCGGGTGTATGCTGATGTGATTGGTCCTCTAGAACCATCTAGAGGCAGTGCAAAGTATTACCTTTTGTGTGTGGATTGTTTCACTAATTATTCTTGGGTTTATATGATGGAGAAACCGCAAGAAACTTTAGAAAAGTTTCAGGAGTTTTGTGACAAGGTTAAAAATATGCATGATGCTAACATTGATTGTCTTTTCACAGATGACAAACAAGTTTTTCTGTTACAGAAGTTTCAGAAGTTCCTGGATGGAAAAGGGATAGACCACAAAGTTGCTGTTTCGCCAGAAGCGTGGAACAGGGGGGTCTGTGTAAGAGTGAACAAAGAATTGCAAAAGGGGATGCATGCGCAATTGCTAAGTTCACATTTGTCACATGAATATTGGGCCGAATCGCTAGCGTCCTATCTTCATGTGTGGTTGAGAAAGGTCTCAACAGAGTTGGGATGTTCTCCTTTTGAGAAGCTGTTCAATAGAAAACCTTCTGTTGCCTATTTTAAGGTTTTCGGGTCTCATGTGAGAACAGAAGCTCCAGGTGGAGTAAAGAATGCCAGAGGCATTTTTGTGGGATATGAAAAGGGTCTCTACAGAGTAATTTTGTCTGAATCTGGTCAGGTGATTCTCACAAAGTTCCTAGAGAGTGCTCCAAAGCAAGAGCGGGTAGTACAGACATTTCCCACAGGAAACGATTCAGATGATTTTTCTGATGTCACAGATTAAAGTGGTACTGACGATGACAGGGATAGCTCAGAGAGTTCAGTTGTAACAGTCATTGAGAGGAAATCTCACACAATGGATAGACCTTCACAGGTGAAGGAAGAACCACTGATTGCTACTGGTTCTCAACAGAGTCCAAAGGTTGAACCAGTGAGCACAGAGGATCAGAACCTCATACGCAGGTCTGAGAGAGTTACAAAGGGTGTACCACCAAAGAGGTACTCAAAAGAGTTTGCTAACTTAGCTGTTGCATGTGTTGCTATTGTTAACAACTCAAAGCAGGTTGAAGCAGTGTCTAAGTCAGAGACAAAGACACAACAGAGAGTAGCTAGCCAAGGTAATGCAGAAGCACTCATTCCTTGGAAGCCAGACAACCAGAGAGGTACACTGGTGAAACCAGTGGTGGGGAGTTCCAAGGGTGGAACTGAAACAACAGGGGACTGTTATATGTATAACAACTGTTTGTTCTCTTCTCTGGATCATGTTTTGCCAATTGATGCTTTTGGGGGAGGATGTTGGGGAAAAGCACCAAGGCAAAAGCCAGCTCCAGATGGCTGGAATGCAAAACAGGATGTTATGTTTTGCAGATGTACTGTTGGAGAAAAGGTGGAGCCTATTCTCTGTACTGAGCACCGGATGTTAGCTCAGTGTGTCATCTGACCTGTGCTGGAAGTACAGGGGAGGAGTGTGTCACTCTTCTGATGGAGACTGAAGGGAACAGTCACATTTCTATGTACTGCTGAGTGACAGGAATAAAACATGTAAATAGGACTCCTGTCTGTCTCATTTCCCCTCCCTGGGGAGAATGCAGGGAGGGAGAGAAGCAGAGAAGCAGAGGGTGTGTTTTCCTCACATCTAATGAGGGAAATCGCCGGTTTATGACCTAGCCTGCCGGGAGACGCAGCGGAGAGGTCATCAAGTATCTCACTCAGTTGCCCGGGGGAGGCCAGTTTACCTCTGACTGTGAGCTGAGATACTAACAGCCGTCTGGGCTGCAACTTCTTGCACCCCCCTTTGAAAGGTAGCCCTTGGGTGGACAACCACACCCGGTCCCCCACCCGTATGGTCTCCCCTTCCCTGCGGTGCTTGTCTGCCTGCCTCTTGTAAGTTTCCTTGGCCCGCTCCAAGTTCATCTTAAGTTGCTGGTGTAGGGCCTCCATTTCTTCCACAAACTGCTCTGCAGCGGGTACGCTCCAGCTTTCCTCCCCACTCCCCGGGAAGGCCCTGGGATGACACCCATGGTTGGCCATGAATGGGCTCATTCCCGTGGACACGTGTTCCGCGTTGTTGTACGCGAATTCAGCCAGCGCTAGTTTCTCTACCCAATCGTTCTGCCTCTCGCTGACATAGCAGCGTAGGTATTGCTGGAGTATACTGTTCACTCTTTCTGCTTGCCCGTTGGTCTCTGGGTGTCTCGCCGTCGAGAAACCCACCTCCACCTGCAGCAAGCTCATGAGCTTCCTCCAGAACCGGGAAGTAAATTGTTTTCCGCGGTCGGAGATAACCCTCAAGGGAGCGCCATGCAGCCGGAATATGTGCTCCACAAACAACCGGGCTGTTTCCTCTGCCATTACAGCATGTGAGCAAGCTATAAAATGGCACATTTTTGTCAGTAGGTCGACCACTACCATGACTGCTGTCTTTCCCCGGGACTTGGGCAAATCTGTCATAAAATCAATGGATACCACCTCCCAGGGTTTCCCCGGCGTGGGTAAGGGTTCCAGTAATCCTGTGGGGGCAGCCCGCTCCCCCTTTGCCCTTTGGCAGCGGTCGCACCCCCGTACATATTCCCGTACATCCTCCCTCACCCTGGGCCACCAGAACTGCCTGGTCACAAGCATCATGGTTTTGTGCTGTCCAAAGTGCCCTGCTGTGGGGTTGTCGTGGAGTTGTTTGAGTACCTTTCCCCTCAGGGTCTCCCCCGGTACGTACAGCGCTCCCCTATAGTACAGTACCCCTTCCTTCTCCTCAAACCCTTCTTGGGTCCCTCTTCCGTCTCGTAGTTCCCGGATTTTAGTTTGCGCGAACACGTCGTTTCTGGTCAGCCCGGCTAGTTCTCGTTTCCCCACCAAAGTTCCCCCACACACCCATCGGTCCTCGGGGATCACGTGTCGTTTCTCCGGCGGCCCCTCTCCTTCCAGGTACTCCGGTTTACGCGAGAGAGCGTCTGCTCTTACGTTTTCCTCTCCGGGCACGTATCGGATTTCAAAGAAAAACTTGGAGAACTCCTGTGCCCATCGAATCTGTCTCTGGTTGAGTACTCGTGCGGTTCTCCAGTACTCCAAGTTCTTGTGATCTGTGCAAACCTGGATCTGTTGTTGCGCCCCTATCAGTAGATGACGCCAACGACGAAAGGCCGCGTAGATTGCCAGCAGTTCGCGGTCATACACTGTATAGTTTTGCTCCGACTTGCTCAGTTTTCTCGAGAAAAAGGCACACGGTTTCCATTCCTGCTTGCCCCTCCCTGGCTGCAAAAGGACCGCCCCTACGGCTCTGTCGGACGCGTCGGTCTCTAGCCTCAGGGGTTTCTCCAGATCTACGTGCAGGAGTTGCTCTTCCGATGCGAACGCCTTCTTCAGTTTTTCGAAGGATTGCTGGGCCTCTTCTGTCCACACAAACTTCTTTTTGCTACTGAGACAATCCGTGATGGGCGCTGTCAAGTGGGCGAAGTTCTTGATGAACTTCCTGTAGAAGTTGCTGAACCCTAGGAACCTCTGTACGTCCTTCCGTGTTTTGGGAGCCTTCCACTCCAGCACTGCCTGCACCTTGCTTGGGTCCATCGCTAAGCCTTTGTCAGACAACTTGTACCCCAGAAACTCGACTTCTCTGGCGTGAAACTGACATTTTTCCAGCTTGACCCACAACTGGTGCTTCTGCAGTCGTTGTAACACTTCCCTGACGTCTCTAACATGTTGCTCCTCATTGTCCGAATAAATTAAGACGTCGTCCAAGAAGGCTACGCAGTTCTTGTACAGCAGAGACCCCAACACGTGGTGCATGAAAGCTTGAAAACAGGCGGAGCCCGACTGTAATCCAAATGGCATAACTAAGTACTCAAAGGCCCCCAGGGGTGTGAACATTGTGGTCTTCCATTCGTCCCCCTCCCTCATCCTGATCAAATTGTATGCGCCCCTGAGGTCCAGCTTGGTAAAAATTTTGCCTTTCCTCACTCGCGTTAAAATGTCGTCAATCCTGGGCATTGGGAAGGTCACGGGTTCTGACACCAAATTGACAGCTCTATAGTCCACTACGAGCCTGGGTTTATTTGTGTCCTTTTTGTCCACAAAGAACACCGGACTGCCCCCTACTGCCTTTGATTCTCTTATGAAGCCTCTTTTCAGGTTCTTGTCAATAAATTCTCGCAACTCCTTCATCTCCCTGTCAGACATGGCGTACAGCTTACCCACTGGCAGCTGAGCCCCCGGAAGCAAGTTGATCTGGCAGTCAAAGGGCCTATGGGGTGGCAGTCTATCTGCCTCCTTCTCGCTGAAGACCTCCCGCAGATCTGCGTATTGTGGCGGCACCTCCCCTTTCCGCTCCACCGCCATCCCAGCCACCCTGGCCACGGTCATTCTTGGGGCTTCCCCCCCTAGACAGTGTTCCAGGCAGTAAGCTGACCCAAAGGTGACTGTCCTCTGATGCCACGCCACCACTGGATCATGTTGTGCTAGCCAGCTCATCCCTAATATTATTGGGGGCCCTGCTAGTGAGGCGACGTGAAAGGCGATGGTCTCCGAGTGCCTGGACACCCTCATTCTCATTGGTGGGGTCTGGTGTGTCACTTCCCCTCCTAGAAGCTCCCTGCCATCAATGGTGGTCACTTGCAAGGGAAAATCCAAAGGCAGTAAGTGGAGCTGGTGCTCTAATGCAAAGTCTTTGCTGAAGAAATTACATGAGCTGCCTGAATCCAGCATCCCTTTGACCTTGACTGGGTGCCCGTTCGGGAGTTCTAGCACCACTTCGATGGCTATTGCCGCCTTGGGGGGGTCTGGTTGGGGCACTTTTACTGGTGGCTGGCCTGGCTGTTGTGCCCCTTGATTGGCAGCCAAGCGTTCCTGTTTCCCTGTTCCTGTTCCTTTACCACCTCCTCCTCACCCCCTGCGGCTCCCACCATTCCTTGCCAGGCCTTTCTTTGAGGGCAGGCTCTGGCAAAATGGCCTGGCCGCTGGCAAAGGTAACACTTCTTGGAGGTTTTCCAATCCTTTCCCTCCTTTTTGCGCCCTTCGCTGGTGCTTGAAACTTCCCGCGCGCGTGCCCCATCTATTTCCATTGGCTCTGCTGGCGGGGAAGGCTGCCTTGGTATTTCAGGAATGCGGTAGTCATGGCAACGTTGCTCTCTCCCTTCCCGCCTCTCCTGGGCCCGCGCTTCCTGGCGCACGCCAATCGCAAGCACAGCCTTGGTCAGCTGATCCATCCCCTGTGGGCGGGGTGCGCGGGAAAGTTCATCCTTAACCATTGGGGACAACCCCTCCTCGAATAACATCTGTATGGGTTCGGAGCCCAGTTCCCACCCAAGGCGGTGAACTATCATGGCAAAGCGCGACCAGTAGTCCCTAACTGACTGGCTCCCCTGTTTACAGTTCATCAATTCCCGCTTTGTCACACTTTTTTGAACATCAGTGGAAAACATTGCGTCCATTGCTTGGAAGAATTTCCTCAGGTCCTGCATGGCGGCATTCTGCGTCGCCATAAGGGGCCTGACCCATTCCCTGGCTCCGTCCTGCAGGTGACCCACAATATATGCCACCCGCGCCGCGTCGTCTTCAAAATCGTCATGCTGCAATTCCAATGCGTACTCCATTTCCGTTCGAAACGCACTGTATTCTTGCGGCTTCCCCCCAAATTTGTGCACCAGTCCCGGTACCTTCCTTGCTATGGGGGTGGGTCTGACCTGTGCATCTTCAGACCGCCTTTTGTCCAGCCGCGCCGTCAGAATGGCCACATGCTGCTCCAACTCTCGGTTCCTCTCCACCAGCGTTTGCCCTCCAGCTGCTCCCCCCTGGGTGCTGGCTTCTCCGGGCTTGCTCATGATGCTGCCTGCCTGCTGCTGCGCACGAGCAACTTTCAGGGACTGACGGATTGCTGTGATGAGTATGAGTTACTCGTGCGTAAACTGGTGCCTCTCTAGGCTAATTTGCCTTGTTAAACCTTTCTGACTGCACAGCCCTTTCTAATCATGACTGTCTCAGTCACTAGCAGAATCCGTCAGTGGGCGTTTCTTGAATCTCTTCCAACATAAGAGTTGTTTGACACCCAAGCTCCTCCTCCTCTCACTGCGCGGGAGCCTTCTGCGCAGGGAGGGCGTAGGTAGCGGAGGACCTGTCCTCTCCTCACTGAGTTCCAGTGAAGAGTCCGGGAGCCCTCTCTCCGATTTCCCCATCTGAGCACTTTTGTTCCTGGTGTTGCGCTTAAATGCTTCGACCTCCACTGAGCTGCTTCTCCCCCTGCTGCTGGGTCCTTCTCCAGCATCATCTAGGAGCCTCCCCTTCGCCTCCCGCTCCGATGTCAGTTCCCTGACAACGGGTTTTGAGATACAATTGTGCACATCATGTGATATCAAAAATGTACAAACTTTTGTTGAAATCCTAAATGGAAGAGGAACAGACTAAAAAGTGCATGATTAAAGGGGCAAGATTTTCTCTTTTTTTGGTTATATTGTACAGTTGGAATAGTGGTAACATATGTGGACTAAAGAGTTAAAATATACATTGAGTTATGACTTAAAATAGACTTTTAAATATATATATATATTTAAGTATTGTTGGTATCTAACTCCCGAGAAGTTATTTAGAATACATGAAAACATAACACATATTTGTTGGAAATGTCAAGAAGATGAAGGTACATTTTCTCGTGCTTGGTGGACATGTGAAATAGCTTAAAACATATGAGATACAAATACATACATTGTTTTTGAAGGTTCCTATTCAACTGTTGGGACTTACCGATATACAGAAAGTCTTTCCTGACCATAGCGCTGCAGCAGCTCCCAGCCAAGTGCTAGGAAATGTTCCCCAGCAGATGCCATGCTAGGAGGTGCTGCACCGCTGGGTTTTTCAAGTATTCAGAGAAATTGTGGATTTTAGGACTTAGAAATGGGTCAGTAGCTTCATTTGGCACTGCCAGAAAAGACTGCCCCTTCAAATTCTGTTTCTGTTTAGGCTGGGTGTTCATCAGTATGCGGATGATACCCAGCTCTACCTCTCCTTCAAATCAGAACCAGTGAAGGCATTGACGGTCCTGTGTGAGTGTCTGGAAGCGGTTGGAGGATGGATGGCGACTAACAGATTGAAACTGAATCCTGACATGAGAGAAGTACTGTTTTGGGGGGACAGGAGGCGGGCAGGTGTGGAGGATTCCCTTTTCCTGAACGGGGTAACTGTGCCCCTGAAGAACCAGGTGCGCAGCCTGGGAGTCATTTTGGACTCACAGCTGTCCATGGAGGCACAGGACAAATCCGTGTCCAGGGCAGCTGTTTACCTGCCTGCGGACTGCCTCGCCAGAGTGGTGCATGCTCTGGTTATCTCCCGCTTGGACTACTGCAATACGCTCTACATGGGGTTACCTTTGAAGGTGACCCAGAAATTACAACTAATCCAGAACGCAGCAGCCAGACTGGTGACTGGGAGCGCCCACCGAGACCATATAACATCGGTCTTGAAAGACCTACATTGGCTCCCAGTATGTTTCCGAGCACAATTCAAAGTGTTGGTGCTGACCTTTAAAGCCCTAAACGGCCTCGGTCCAGTATATCTGAAGGAGCGTCTCCACCCCCATCGTTCTGCCCAGACACTGAGGTCCAGCACCAAGGGCCTTCTGGCAGTTCCCTCACTGCGAGAAGCCAAGTTACAGGGAACCAGGCAGAGGGCCTTTTTGGTAGTTACGCCAGCCCTGTGGAATGCCCTCCCACCAGATGTCAAAGAGAACAACAACTACCAGACTTTTAGAAGACATCTGAAGGCAGCCCTGTTTATGGAAGCTTTTAATGTTTGATGTATCACAGTATTTTAATATTTTTTTGGAAGCCGCCCAGATAATAAATAATAAATTTATTAATAAATAAAGTATTATTATTATTATTATTATTACTACTACAATAATTTAATAATAATATTTTATTATTATTTCTGCCCCGCCCATCTGGCTGGGTTTCCCTTGCCACTCTGGGCGGCTTCCAGCAAAAGATTAAAAATACATTAAAACATCAGTCATTAAAAGCTTCCCTAAACAGGGCTGCCTTCAGATGTCTTCTAAATGTCATATAGTTGTTTATTTCTTTGGCATCTGGTGGGAGGGCGTTCCACAGGGCGGGCGCCACTACCGAGAAGCCCTCTGCCTGGTTCCCTGTAACTTCGCTTCTCGCAATGAGGGAACCACCAGAAGGCCCTCAGCGCTGGACCTCAGTGTCCAGGCTGACCGATGGGGCTGTATTGAAGCACAATAGGGGGTGGCATAGGGACTTTGCGCAGGTGATCGATGGTCAAGAAAAGGCAACCTTTGTGCTGTTTTATGTCAGGAGTTGGGAATTCTAGAAGTAGTGCTCCTTTTTGCGCGTTCTTACTTCCTGTACTGCTTGAATGGAAGAGGAAAACTTCACTTACTAATTAATTATGTTAAGCGAGGCAAATGTTAGGTCAGGAAGCTGAGCGCAGTATACCTGAAGGAGCATCTCCACCCCCATCCTTCAGCCCGGAGGTCCTCCTCCGAGGGTCTTCTGGTCGTTCCCTCCCCGCGAGAAGCGAGGTTGCAGGGAACCAGGCAGAGGGAGGGCCTTCTCGGTGGTGGCAGCCTCTCTGTGGAACGCCCTCCCTACAGGTGACAAGGAGATGAGCAACTATAAAACCTCTGAAGGCAGCTCTTTATAGGGAGGCTTTTAATGTTTGTTGTTTTATTATGTTTTTATGTGTGTTGGAAGCCGCCCAGAGAGGCTGGGGAAACCCAGTGAGGTGGGTGGGGTACAAATGACACAATTACATTTATAGCCCCCATTTCCTGCAAGGAGGTCCAGTTGGTGTGCAGAGTTCTCCCCCCCCCCCATTTTATCCTCACAACAACCCTTTGAGGTAGGTTAGGCTGAGCGTGAGTGCCTGGCCCAGGGTCACCCAGTGAGCTTCAGGGCTGAGTTTGAATGCCTGCCCCCAGCATTCCTCCTCTGCAAGGCCTGCCTCCTCCCATGGCAAAGTCTGCTCACACACTCTCAAGCCCCCATGGATGGCTGAGGCAGGTAAGGTTGTCTGTGTTGGAGGAGGGCAGGAGCAGGCAAGGTGAGCCATGCCCCCAAAGGAGGCAGCTGCAGCAGCCCCCTCCTCCTGCTGCCCTCCAGGAACAGGGCGGGGAGGGACCAGCCCCCAGGAAGGACATGTTTGCCTCCCTCTGCAGTGCTCACAACAAGAGGGGAATGAGGCCACCCAGGCCCTCTGGAGCACAGAAGGGCTCACCATCCTTGACTTTCCCCCTTCAACTGCCTTTTTACCCAATCCCTCATTTTGAGGAAGTCTCCTCTTTTGAAGTCAAATGTGACTGTTCTGGATTTCCTTAGCAATTGTCCACTTCCATGCTGTGTATGTTGAATTTGATAGCACTGTGGTCACTGTTCCCATTTGATTCAACCACACCTACATCTTGTCAGTTGAGAGCATCAGGCAGAGCACCCAGCACCTACCGAATCCTTTTTTTATTCCAGCAGGTCTTTTTAACGGAAGTCTGATGTCATCAATGTTAACTTTTTCTGCAATGTATTTCTCGTATGTCACTTCAGAGATGATTATAGTCAAGTGGTGTATAAGCTGTTTAAATAGCAAATGGTTGAATGCAAGTTTAAAAATAATAATCGTATAACAAGGGGGAAAGCATACTTGTATCTGACCATATCTTAATGGGCACAGACTTTGATAAATAGCATCCTAGCCATAGGCTAATTTTGTGGAGTTTAAAGCTAAGCATACAAGTTCTCAAAGCATGCTTTGAAATCCATATGAACTCTAGTATGCTGTTTGGGGAAGAGGGAGGATGTGGTTGGCTGAAATGAAGTCCGATCCTGTACAGATAAATCACTAGTGGAAGCGCCAACAGAAACGTGTACAGATTCCACACGATCATGAGGAAGCCTGAATCTGGGCAGGACCTTCTCTCATTGCCTGTCATTTGTGGCTGCTCCACCCAGGTCTGAGACACCTTCCGGAGTGAAACAGTGATGGGGGGGGGCGGGGGAGGCAAGAGGATGGAGCCGTCTAAACCCCTCGGCGGGTACTTTGAAAACAGACTCCTTTTGTCTGGATCTTCCCCGCGCAAAGATGGGTCTGTATGCATTTTGAGCAAAGGAGGAGGGTCTGTGGAACTGCCCACCACTGCGGTGTACTGTTCCCAGGATATTAATGTGTATATATATATATATATATATATATATATATATATATATATTCAAAGTTATAACAAGACATATCCAAAAACATATCCTTATTCCCCCCCATTTTTCCTCCCTCCCCCCTCCCCCTCCCCCCCAGAACCCCACCCCCACCCCACCTCCCGACTTCCCTCAGTTCCAGTCTTTGGTTTCTCTAATATTGCTATTTTCTGCATGTTACAAAGTTGTATAGATCCTCAAACTGTATAGCTGATTATTATCAGTAAAAAAAAAATTTGGATGTTTATTCAAAACCTGCCAAGGAGTCCAATTCACTTTGTTGCGTCTTCAGAGACTTTGTGAAAGGTTCCCATTCATCCTTAAAGTCATAGTTATCCTTGTCCTGTAGCTTATATGTCAATTTTGCCAGTTCTGCATAGTCCATCAACTTTTCTTGCCATGATTCTGTAGTTGGGGTTTCTTCAGTCTTCCATCCTTGTGCAACCAGAACTCTCGCGGCCGTTGTCGCATACATGAAGATGTTTTTCAACTTTTTTGGCAGATTTTTCCCTACAACCCCCAACAAAAATGCCTCAGGTTTTTAAACAAATGTTAAATGGGACATTTTCTTCAATTCATTGTATATCATTTCCCAAAATGTTTTAATTACCTTACAATCTCACCACATATGTTAAAATGTTCCCTCTTTTTCCTTACACTTCCAACATATATTTGAACTAGTTTTGTACATTTTCCCTAACTGCACTGGTGTTGTATACCATTTGTACATCATCTTCATGTAGTTCTTCATGTACTGTTCCCAGGAGAGGTAAAGATCATTCAACAGTTTTCAAATTGAAAAACGGTGTTTCATTTTGAGACCCTTTGTAACACCATCCAGTTCATTTAACCACAACCTACGATCCTTGAGGTTTTTACTGAAGCAAAAGGATTGATTCTATCCCTGTATCAAACAGCTGTGATTTGAGGATCGTCTGTTTCATAGCAGCTCCTGTGCCCCTTCCCTCTGCTGCATTTGGCATGGAATTGCCGGTGATTTCCCCAGGAGTAAAAAGGCCTACCTACTCTGGGCTTATTCTTGGGAATTACTTTGCAACAAAGAAGAAAGCTTTTCGTCTTCTGTTTCTTTTCATTTTTATGTTTTCAAAATGCTTGATATCTGACACTGATTTCTGTATATTGTGTTTTCTTTGTTTTTCAAGCTTTCATAAAAAATAGCCTTTGAAACCAGCTGGTACAGTGGTCAGAAGACTTGCCTTCGTGTCCACAGAATGGAGAAGAAAAGTTCACCCAACGAATCCCTGGGTGCGACCCCAGAGACCTCCGGCTCCCACCTGGCTGAGCCTTCTCATTGCCAGCTCACTTTGATGCCCTCTGTTCCCAGAGATACCACTGGAAGAGCTGCTTCCCTTAGCCAGGAAGCGTCGGGGTCCCAGCAGCCTTCCCAGCAGGCCTCCCACATTTCCTCCTCCTTGGGCAGTGCTCCATTGCAGGTCCCCGAGCAGCTTTCCAAAGAAAGGCCCCATGGCACTGGTCAAAATGCTTCCCTCCCATCTCTGGATGAGGTTTCTTCTTCCCAGTGCACCACCCACGGAACAGGTCACCAGCTTGCAGCGACATTCTCTAGCCTGCAGTCTGGGAGTAGGAAAAGTATGATCAGCTTTGAGGGCATCTCCTTTGAGAGTGCTCTCCAGGGGACCCAGGCTGTTTCCTCTACCTCTAAGTCTCCAGAGGGGTCTGTCCCAGCTCCGAGCACAGCTGATCTGGCTAAAGGCGGCCAGGGGCAAGGCCAGGTAAGTCCAGATTGAGAGGTAGGGAAAGGGCTTTGAGGCTGCAATGCCCTCCTTGAGTCTCTCCAGCTGGTTTGGACAACTGCCCCCATCCCTGCCACCTGGCCATACCGCCTGGGCCTGGTGAGAGATGGAGCCCCAGAACACCTGGAGTGCACCAGGCTGGGGAAGGATGTCGTGAGGTGGAAGGCAAAAGGAAGGCAGGCAGCCCACCCCGGGGTCGGTCCTTTTCCTCCTGCATGCCACATTTCCGAAAGGCAGCTTCTAGCTTAATGGCTCACCTGAGCCGCCATCCTTTAAACTGGGGAAGCAGCAGCGACTCATCAGAACTCACAAGTTAGGAAGTCCTATGTTATATTGCCCATCTTCTTGTTATGTCCTGTTGGTGGGGAGAATCGTGCCGTTTTCCTGTGGGTGGGCAGCCAGCCAGCAGCAGGCTGGCAGGTGGGCCCAGGGAAATGGCTTTGTTGGGGGAGCCTCAGAACTCGTCCTCTGCATGTTTGTTCCCTGTTGCCCCAAAGTGGGAACTGTCTTGCAATTCAGGCTTGTGGCACACAGGTAGAGAAGGGGAGCCGTTTGTCTCTTCAGATGCCTGGGAGAAGAGAGCAGTGGGTGGGGGCAGCCTCTGCTCCCCCTTCTAGAAAGGAGGCCTTTGCCAACATGGGTGCAATTCTGCTCTATGTGGGGAAAGTGTTTATCCATCATGGATTTGGGGGGGATGCTGCTGCCAGCCAATATGGGCTTTGAGGGATTTTTTTTTTTACTGTAGTCCTGTTTATTCTGCTGCATTTCAGTGTTTGCCTATTTTCTGACCTACTTGTAAAGTACCTTAAGATTCCCACATAATAGGTTGCAGGTAAATACTCTAAAAATAAGAACTCCCCCCTCATTATGTCACAAAGTCAATTGACACAGAGCCTAAAATAATGCCAACGAGCTCTTCTACCTGGAAGTGCAACATCAGCCCTTCAGCACATCAGCATGATGTGCAGTTGTCACACGGCTACGACTCATAAGCCATGAATGCAGGTCTGAATAGTGCTCCTTTGGTAAAATTGGTAATGGAAAAGAGAGTTCGTTATTAATTGCTTTGTGTTTATATTGTTAAGTTTTGTATTGTTTTTTGTGTGTGTTGTTTTTCTTTTTTGTTTGTTTAAAACCTTAATAAAAAATTATTAAAAAAGAAAAAAAAATGAATAGTGCTCCTTTGGAAACCCCCACCCTCCATGCAGAAAAAGAGCATCTGCCCCTGAAATCCTTTCAGTATAAAGTGTATGAATGACAGGCAGCTAAAAAAATTGTCTCCTCGGCTATTTGGCTCATGTGTCTCATAGAACAGAATCCGTGGACGAAAACAGCCTTGCCAGGAATGTGAGCCGACTTTAATCCAGCCTGCCGTGAAATATCTCAGAAGTGAAGCAGGAGAAAGATGCCCAGTTTATTTTATTTTTTTTAAAATGATATTTATTAAAATTTCAAAAGAAAAAGATCACATTAATAAGAAAATTAACAATAAAAAGGAAAAATACAAAATACAAAATCCAAAAAAGAAAAAACAGTTAAAAACAATTCCATCTTTTCATCACTTCTTTTACGTTTACTTGTTTCCCGGACCTCCTCATACCTCCCTCTTTTGTGTTCTAATTCAATTTGTTAGTCCAGCAATTCCTTCCCCTCCTTTTTAATCCTGATCTTTAATCTTGATATATTATAACATTAAATTTTTAAATATTAAAACCAATTTTTCCATATTCTTTTATACCATTACCGCTAGAAACCGCTTAACTTCAATCCGTCATCATTCTAACATTCATTAATTTTGCAATATTTCTGCAAGTAATCTTTAAATTTCTTCCAATCTTCTTCCACCGACTCTTCTCTCTGGTCTCGGATTCTGCCAGTCATTTCCGCCAATTCCGAAAGATGCCCAGTTTATGGCGGTGAGCTGACTTGGTTTTGATTAGGAGGGTGTGCGCTGCAGGGGACTAGTCTCCTTATGTGAATAGGCTGGACTACAAAATCTCTGGCTGCTCTTATATTCTTTTCCTGCAAGGCTGCAGTTAGGTTAGTGAGTGGCAGGCTATTGCCTATCTTGTGTATCAGCAGTACTGTAGAGTTAGGCCAGATGGCAAATCCTGATAGTTGGGGTCGGGATGCATATGGAATGGGTTGGGGAAAGAGGGGTGGCCACTTCCAATCTACCAGGAAGCATTTTTCTGCTGGAGAAACAGCTTGCACCAGCAGAGGGAAGCAGCACTCCACAGAAAACCTCTCTGTCATACAAGGAGATTCTTGGGCTGGGAGGGGGCTGGAAGTGACCATATTCCAGATGAGGGGGAGCATGAAGCCAGGCTCTGGGCTTTCGTTTCGTGTTGGAATGGAGATGTAAAATCACTTCTTTTGTATTCAGGTCAGGACAAGAGACCCACACCTGGGAGCTTGACGGCAACTGAAGGGATCTATGGTGATCCAGGGCAAGCTGCACTTGCTGCTCAGGTAAGGCCAGAAGGAGGCTTACCAGGCGTCCCCGGTTGCCAGGGACAGTCCCCGGATTCAGCAATCTGTCCCCGGCAGAAATTTGTCCCCGGAATGTCCCCGGATTTAATTAATGTCCCCGGAATTACGCCTGGGGACTTCCTGCGCTGCAACATGGCTGACGCCATGACAGCAAGCAGCATCGGAGGTCCGGACTACATCCGGGGACATTAATTAAATCCGGGGAAATTCCAGCCAGTTCCAGCCAGCCAATCCGCTGGCTGGGGGGGGGGGGGTGTGCCCCGACCTTGCTGCAGCCGCCGCCACTGAGAGGGAGAGCCCGACCCGAGAGAGCAGACCCAGAGGAAGATATGTCTGCTTTAACGCCTCATTGCTGAGCAAAAAACAGCATTCTTGGCCGTTCTTGTGGGGTACACCCCTCCCCCTTTTTCTCCAGCTGGACGGCTTGTCTTTCTTTGTTTTTTTTTTAAATAATTTTTATTAAGGTTCCAATCAAAAATTGAACAACAAAGAAAAAAAAAAGAAAACCATAAAAAAGATACACAAATACACAATACGAATCTCAAAAAATAAAAAAAAATAAAAAAATAAAAAGAAACACGAAAAGCAAGAATCAACAATAAAAAGAAACATAACAGTTAAAAACAATATCTCTTTTCCATTTCCGTTTTTAAATTTACTTATTTTCTGGACTTCCTCATACCTCCCTCTTTTGTATTCCAATCCAAATTGTTTATCCAGCAATTTCTTTTCCACTTTTTTAATCCCAATCTTTAATTTTAATATAATATATAACTTCAACTTCTTGAAACCTAATCTTGATCTTAATGTAATATAACATTAAAATTTTACCTCTTATGTCAAATTTCCATTTCCTTAAACATCTTTAATCTTAATCTTTAATCTTAATCTATCATTAACTTTAACCTGTACAGCTGGAAACCGCTTATTTTCAGTCCAACATCACTCTAACATTCTTTAATTTTACAATGTTTCTGAAGATAGTCTTTGAATTTCATCCAATCTTCCTCCACCGACTCTTCTCCCTGGTCACGGATTCTGCCAGTCATTTCCGCCAGTTCCATATAGTCCATAAATTTCATCTGCCATTCCTCCAGCGTGGGAAGTTCTTGTGTCTTCCAATACTTTGCGATGAGTATTCTTGCTGCTGTTGTTGCATACATAAAGAAAGTTCTATCCTTTTTTAACACCATTTGGCCGACTATGCCCAAGAGAAAGGCCTCTGGTTTCTTAGGGAAGGTATACTTAAATACCTTTTTTAATTCATTATATATCATTTCCCAGAAAGCCTTAATCTTTGGGCACGTCCACCAAAGGTGAAAAAATGTACCTTCAGTTTCTTTACATTTCCAACATTTAATATCGGGCAAATGATAAATTTTTGCAAGCTTGACTGGGGTTATGTACCACCTGTATATCATTTTCATAATATTCTCTCTTAAGGCATTGCATGCCGTAAATTTCATACCTGTGGTCCACAACTGTTCCCAGTCAGCAAACATAATGTTATGTCCAATGTCCTGTGCCCATTTAATCATAGCCGATTTTACCGTTTCATCCTGAGTATTCCATTTCAGCAGCAAGTTATACATTCTTGACAAGTTCTTAGTTTTGGGTTCTAACAGTTCTGTTTCTAATTTGGATCTTTCCACCTGGAAGCCAATTTTCTTGTCCAATTTAAATGCCTCCATTATCTGAAAATAATGAAGCCAGTCTCGCACTTTGTTTTTTAACTTTTCAAAACTCTGCAATTTCAGTCTATCTCCGTCTTGTTCCAAAATTTCCCAATATTTCGGCCATTTGACCTCCATATTGACCTTTCTCAAGGCTTTCGCTTCCATTGGTGACAGCCGCCTTGGGGTTTTGGTTTCTAACAAGTCCTTATATCTTATCCAAACATTAAATAGCGCTTTCCTGACAATGTGGTTTCTAAATGCTTTATGTGCTTTGACCTTATCATACCATAAATATGCATGCCATCCAAATACATTGTTAAAACCTTCCAAGTCCAAAATGTCAGTATTTTCAAGAAGTAGCCATTCTTTCAACCAGCAGAAAGCTGCTGATTCATAGTAAAGTTTGAAGTCTGGCAGGGCAAATCCGCCTCTTTCCTTTGCATCCGTTAGTATTTTAAATTTTATTCTGGGCTTCTTGCCCTGCAAGACAAATTTAGAAATATCTTTCTGCCACCTCTTGAAACAATCCATTTTGTCAACAATCTGCAAAGTTTGAAACAAAAACAACATTCTAGGCAATACATTCATTTTTATCGCAGCAATACGGCCTAGCAGTGAAAGCTTCAAATTTGACCAAATTTCTAAGTCTTTTTTCACTTCAGACCAACATTTTTCATAATTATCTTTAAATAAATTACCATTTTTTGCTGTCATGTTAATCCCAAGATATTTAACTTTCTTAACCACTGTTAAACCTGTCTCATTCTGAAACCTCTCTCTTTCAAACGGTGTTAAATTTTTCTCTAAAACCTTGGTTTTTGACTTGTTCAATTTAAATCCTGCCACTTGACCAAATTCTTGAATCAGTTCTAAAACCCTTTTAGTACTAGATTCTGGCTCCTGTAACGTCAATACTAAGTCATCTGCAAATGCTCTCAATTTGTACTGTTTAGTTCCGACCTGTATACCTTTAACCGACTGGTCCCTTCTAATCATATTCGGCAGAACCTCCAGGACCGAAATAAAAAGAAGTGGGGAAATTGGGCAACCTTGTCGTGTCCCTTTTTCAATTTTAAGTTCTTCCGTCACAACATTATTTACAATTAGTTTAGCCTTTTGTTCTGAATAAATTGCACCTATACCATTCTCAAAACCTTGGCCTACCCCCATACCCTGGAGATTCTTCTTCATAAAATTCCAAGAAATATTGTCAAAGGCTTTCTCCGCGTCTACAAATATCAAAACTGCTTTAGTGTTTATATTCACTTCTAATTTTTCCAAAATATCAATAATATTCCTCAAATTGTCAGACAAATGTCTTCCTGGGAGAAAGCCCGCTTGGTCTTTATGAATCTCTTCCATCAACACTTTTTAAAATCTCTTAGCCAGAATATCTGCAAAAATTTTGTAATCCACATTCAATAACGATATAGGGCGGTAGTTCTTAAGCTGTGTCTTTTCGGTCTCTGTTTTTGGTACAAGTGTAATATATGCTTCTTTCCATGACTCTGGTGCTCTTTTCCCCTCCATTATTTCGTTGCAGACCTCTTTCAAAGGTTGAATTAACCATTCTTTTAAAGATCTGTAGTATCTAGAGGTCAAGCCGTCTGGTCCTGGAGATTTACCCAGTTGCATGTTTTGAATGGCACCTTCTATTTCCTGTTCAGTTATTCTATGGTTCAAAATTAATTTGTTTTCTTGAGATATTTTTTGTAATCCATTTGTTTTCAAAAATTGGTCTAAGTCTGTTTCTTTCAGTGGCCCTTGAGTGTATAATCGTTTAAAGTACCTCTGGAAACAACTTCTGATCTCTGCAGGGTTCTGTATGTTTCTTCCTTCCACTTCTAAGTTCGTAATTGTATTTAATTTTTGTCTCTTTTTCATTTGCCATGCCAACAGTTTACCACATTTATTGGCCGACTCAAAAGTCTTTTGTCTCATTTGTTTAATTTTCCATTCTATTTCCTGATTCATCATTTTCATATATTGTACTTGGTATAACTTTAACTCTCGCAAAATCTCTTGAGATTTGGGGTTTACTCTCAGTCTTTTTTCACATTCCTTTATTTTATCCATTATCTTATCCTTCTTCTCATTTTGAGTTATTTTCTTTATTGCATTCTGTTGTATTAAGAACCCTCTCATAACCGCTTTACTAGCGTCCCAGATTACTCTTTTCTCCACGTTGGTACTGAGATTTATCTCAAAGTAATCTCTCAAAGTTTTTTGGGCCTTCTTAAGTAGTTCATCATCTCTAAATAAGGTGCCATTCATCTTCCATCTGAAGGAGCCAGTTGGTGTTAGTCTCATTTCCATCTTAACAGCATTATGGTCGGAGCAGGTTTTTGGGCAGATTTCCACCTTTCTTGTCTTTGGTGCCATTCCTCTAGTAATCCAAATTTGGTCAATTCTTGTCCATGTCATTTTGGCTTCAGAGAAGAAGGTTCCCTCTTTAGCCATGGGATTTCTTATTCTCCAAATGTCAACTAAGTCCAAGTTGTCTGTCATGTCAAAAAAAGTTTTCGGTAGTCTACCATCCTTGGTGACTACCTGTCTTTGTGCCTTGTCCATATATGTGGATACCACTCCATTCATATCTCCCATCAAAATCATGTTATAATCCATATGGTCCATCAGGATCTCGTGCAACTTCTTAAAGAATTCAGATTTCCCGTCATTTGGTGCATAGATTAGAATCATAGAATCATAGAATCATAGAATCATAGAATCATAGAATCATAGAATCATAGAGTTGGAAGAGACCACAAGGGCCATCGAGTCCAACCCCCTGCCAAGCAGGAACACCATCAGAGCACTCCTGACATATGGTTGTCAAGCCTCTGCTTAAAGACCTCCAAAGAAGGAGACTCCACCACACTCCTTGGCAGCAAATTCCACTGTCGAACAGCTCTTACTGTCAGGAAGTTCTTCCTAATGTTTAGGTGGAATCTGCTTTCTTGTAGTTTGGATCCATTGCTCCGTGTCCGCTTCTCTGGAGCAGCAGAAAACAACCTTTCTCCCTCCTCCATGTGACATCCTTTTATATATTTGAACATGGCTATCATATCACCCCTCAACCTCCTCCTCTCCAGGCTAAACATGCCCAGCTCTCTTAGCCGTTCCTCATAAGGCATCGTTTCCAGGCCTTTGACCATTTTGGTTGCCCTCCTCTGGACACGTTCCAGTTTGTCAATGTCCTTCTTGAACTGTGGTGACCAGAACTGGACGCAGTACTCCAGGTGAGGTCTGACCAGAGCAGAATACAGTGGCACTATTACTTCCCTTGATCTAGATGCTATACTCCTATTGATGCAGCCCAGAATTGCATTGGCTTTTTTAGCTGCCGCGTCACACTGTTGGCTCATGTCAAGTTTGTGGTCAACCAAGACTCCTAGATCCTTTTCACATGTACTGCTCTCAAGCCAGGTGTCCCCCATCTTGTATTTGTGCCTCTCATTTTTTTTGCCCAAGTGCAGTACTTTACATTTCTCCCTGTTAAAATTCATCTTGTTTGTTTTGGCCCAGTTCTCTAATCTGTCAAGGTCGTTTTGAAGTGTGATCCTGTCCTCTGGGGTGTTAGCCACCCCTCCCAATTTGGTGTCATCTGCAAATTTGATGAGGATGCCCTTGAGTCCATCATCCAAGTCGTTGATAAAGATGTTGAATAAGACCGGGCCCAAGACAGAACCCTGTGGCACCCCACTAGTCACTCTTCTCCAGGATGAAGAGGAACCATTGATGAGCACCCTTTGGGTTCGGTCAGTCAGCCAGTTACAAATCCACTGAGTGGTAGCATAGTCAAGACCGCATTTCACCAGCCTCCCTACAAGAACATCATGGGGCACCTTGTCAAATGCCTTGCTGAAATCAAGGTAGGCTACATCCACTGCGTTCCCTTCATCTACCAGGCTTGTAATTCTGTCAAAAAACGAGATCAGGTTAGTCTGACATGACTTATTTTTCAGAAATCCATGCTGACTGTTGGTGATCACAGCATTCCTTTCTAGGTGCTCACAGACTGTTTGCTTAATGATCTGCTCCAGAATCTTCCCTGGTATTGATGTCAGACTGACTGGGCGGTAATTATTTGGGTCCTCTCTTTTCCCCTTTTTGAAAATAGGGACAACATTTGCCCTCCTCCAGTCTGCCGGGACTTCGCCTGTTCTCCAGGAATTCTCAAAGATGACTGCCAGTGGTTCTGAGATCACATCTGCCAGTTCTTTTAATACTCTTGGATGCAGTTCATCTGGCCCTGGAGACTTGAATACATCTAAACTAGCCAAGTATTCTTGTACTATCTCCTTAGGTATTCTGGGTTGTGTTTCCTTTGCTGAATCATTTGCTCCAAATTCTTCAGGTCGGGCATTGTTTTCTTTATCGGAGAAGACTGAGACTGATTCCTACTATCAAAAATTTTTCTCCTTGTGTTTGAATTTCAATTGCCACAAATCTTCCTTGGTCATCTTTAAATACGAATTTCGGTGATAATCTGTCCTTTGCATAAATCACAACCCCTCTTTTTTTAACTTTATCCAATGAAATAAACTCTTGACCAAGTCTTTTATTTATCAACAATTTCCTGTGTAATCTTGTTATATGTGTTTCTTGTAAACAAATTAAGTCCAATTGTTCCTTTTTTAATATATGAAATACTGATTTCCTTTTCTGAGGGGAATTTAGACCATGACAGTTCCAAGTTAATAGTTGCAGAGCCATGATGTTATTGTTTTAATACTCCTCCTACTGCACCTAGTGCCTGTTCCTCTTCTGTCGGTGGTATCCCTTTTTTCGAACGGTCTTTTGGTTCCGGAGATAGTCCTTTTTGTAGGTCTTCTCCGTGGTCTCTCCAAAATTTGTCTTTGTCGTCTTCCGATCTTATTTTCCTTTTCTTTCCTTTGTAGCTAAAAGATAGGCCTTGAGGAAATTCCCACCTAAAGTTAATACTGTTCCTTCTCAGCAGAGTAACCAAATCTTTGTAGTTTGATCTGAGATCCAGAAGGTGTTTCGGAATGTCTTTAAATATTTCAACTCTTCTCTGTTGAATTTCCAGTGTCTTCTGGAAATGCAAACCCAGAATCTTATCCCTCTCTTCTTTTGTTCAAAAAGTGATCAAACAGTCTCTCACCTTCTTCTCTCCTCTTTTCCCAAGTCTAAAAGCATTTACTATTTTAAAACTGTCTTTTACCAATTCTGGATCCCCAAAGTCAGAAAATTCCTGCATGAGAAATTCAGCTAGATTGTCCTTTTCCACTTCAGGTACCGATCTGACCCATAGATTCACTTGTTTTTCCTTCAATTCAATCATAGACCGGGTCAATTTATGGTCTTCCAATTGTTTATGTAATGATGGTATTGTCTCTTGAACCTCTTTAACCTCTGTGGCAGAAGTTGTAGCAATTTCTTTGGCCTCCTCGGCAATCTGGCGCACTGAAGCCGATTCCTCTAGTAATTTTTGAATGGTCTCTGTATTAGTGTTTACTTTCTGGCCCAAATTATTTATACTTGCTGTATTCTGGTTGATACTTATTGTATTTTGGTCAATCTTGTCACATGCCTCTGCTACTTGTTGACTTATTCTATTTAAAGATTCATTGACCTTAGCCAAAACTTGAGCAAAGGCATCATCACTTGCCATACCTTTTACTTTTGGTTGTGCCGATGGGGCTGTTGTTGGGATTCCAGAGGCGCCAGAGGTCGAAAATCTCCTTTGTAATCCTTCTTCTGTTCGATAAACCCTGCCCGACCTTGTAGCCTGTGACGCTTCTGTTTTCTCTTTACCATCTGCCATTCCTTTAGATAAAGCTCAAGGTCAGTCACGCAGTTAAGTTCAAACAGTGGAAATTTCCAACAAAGCTGTGTGAGAATTCCTCAAGCCAGCTACAGTTTCAGTTATAACTAATTGTAACAATTCCAAGTTCCACTAGGGGGACACTGTAACAGTCAAAAAAGTTCTTGGATACTTTACTTCCTTTTTTAAGTCCCCCCAGTTTATCAGGAAGATAACAGTCTATCTAGAACAATTACTTTAAGACCAGGAGATGTATGTCCACATATTATATCCAAATTATATTTCCTGTGCAGGACTAGCTGTCAAAGTATATTTCAAGACAGTACCTCTCATCCGTTTTTAAATTGCCTCTGGGAATCCGTTCCCAAGGAGTTGAGCGATGGTTTAGTCCCTTTTCTTTCCACTTCTTTATGAAGAAATCACATCCACAGTTCTCCCCCCTTTTCCCTCGATTTAAGGGGGGGGGGAAATCCAGGTTAGATGATTGGGTTAAAGTCCGTTAATACGTCTTTTCCTAAGCTTCTGCTTTCAAGTTCAATGCTTTGTTGTATCTACAAATAGGAAGAGGCAGACTTCCTTTTTATGCCTCTCCGCTTTCGGCCAAATTCACAATTTATACAGTTCCAATTACGTTTATCCTACTCACGGGTCGTTGATTTTCAAGTCGAAATTCCAAGGAAAAAAGGCAGCGCTCTCCGGTTAACAGCTAGCGGCTTCACTCCACGAAAGAAGCAGACAGCCCACAGCACAGAGCTCCTTCCCCCGCTCCGATTCCGAGCCCGTTGCCGGGCTTTTTACCAGGTTGGGGGGGCGCCAAATGTGCCCACTGGGTCCCAGGTTCACAGGCTTCCCCCGCCTGTGATTTTCAGGGGTCCCCCGCTGCGCCGAAGCGGGATCCGACCCTGTTTTTCGTGGTGAGATTTCCTCCGATCGAGGAAATCCGCCATTAACCGCTGGCGCCACCTCCGGAAGTTCGGCTTGTCTTTGGGGCTGTGAGGCAAAGCACAGCAGCGGGGATCCCCTGTCCCCCCCCCCACTTTGTGGGAGAGCTTGTTTGCAGATAGGGATAGCGCACGGTTGGAGAGCCTTTTATTTGTAATTGCTCTGGTTGCTTAGAAGGGTAGTTGGCGGATGAAGTTAATCAAGTCAACTTTAATCGTTTAACCTGCCAGAAAAAGGGCCAGTTTAAAACAGCGGCTGTCTAGTTCACAGACTTCCTGAACAAGCATGCATGGAAACACCGGTTTCTATAATAACTGAAATGTGCTTCATTTGCAACTAAGTAGAGCCTCTCTGCTAATGCAGAGCACAATCCACAGCTTCAGGCAAGGCCATTTATATACCCAGAATCCAGAGCAGCCTTTTCTCATACTCCTCTGAAGTACCACCACTGCAACCCCAGCGCTTGGCCTTCTGGCACCTGCAGGCTAGGGAAAGAGCTCTTTAGCACCCGGGGTGGAGCTCCTTCTCAGCAATAGCACTGTCTGCTCATTCCCAACTTCTTCAACCAGTGCCTCTGTGCCTTGTGTAAATGTCTGGAGTAAATGTCTAGCAGGAAGTGTCTGTCCTCTCCAGGATGTTGAAATACTGAAGAAGGCGCCCAATAGCCCTAAGACGGGGGCGGAAAGATAAGGAAGAAAGAAAAGATAAGGAAGAGAGAAAAGAGATAGAGAGAAAAAGAAGAAAGAAAGAAAAAGAAAACACAAAAAATCCTACTGGAAATAGTTTGTTTGTTTGTTCAGAAAAGAGAAGGAAAAGGAAAAAAAAATGTAATAAGTAAATAGAAAAAGGGGGGAGTGGGGATGGAAAAGTAGATATATATATAGAATTCTTTAATGAGAAATTTAAAAAAATCTTTTTTTAAAAAAGAGGAAAATGAGTAATAATAATGAAAATGACTAAATGAGTAAGAAGTGAATAGAAATGGATGAATACTGAGTAATAATGTATTAATAAAAAAGGGAGGGTTGTGTGTATAACTAAAGAAGAAGGAGGAGAGAGAGAGAGAGAGAGAGAGAGAGAAGGGAACAAGAAAAAGGGGCAGTTTTAATTCTCCCGTGGGACCCCCAGGGCTTGGTGTCGGGTCCCTAGATCAGGGCTGAGGCGGTGGTTCCAGGAAATGGGCTCCAATGGTTCAGGCTGCCTACCTGGGTTCGTAGGGCTTTAAAATATTGATAAGAAATGGACTGAAAATAAACTAAATAACATAAAGCATTGTTTTTGCTGTGCCCCCCTGCCCTGGCAGGGGAGGGTCCACGCTGCGTTCTTCTATCCCCCAGCCGGTCCCTGGTGCGCGGTTCCTCTGCTCTTGTGCTCCAGCCGCTGGTGATATTGGCTTGGGGTCAGACCTGTATCCCCTCCTATCCTTACCAATACAGTCGTACCTTGGATCCCAAACGCCTTGCAACTCGAATGTTTTGGCTCCCAAACGCCACAAACCCGGAAGTGAGTGTTCCGGTTTGTGAATGTTCTTTGGAGCCCAAATGTCCGACGGGGCTTCCGCGGCTTCGGATTGAGTGCAGGAAGCTCCTGCAGCCAATCGGAAGCAGCGCCTTGGTTTCAGAATGTTTTGGAAGTCAAACGGACTTCTGGAATGGATTCGGTTTCACTTCCGAGGTACCACTGTATATCTTCTCGGAGCAGGGGCAATCCCATTGCCGCCTTCAGTTCTGGTAAAGCTAAGAATTGCTTGTGCAGATCTTGATGCCTTCAAGGCCAAGGCTGTCATCTGATGAGACCCAGTACTCCTATCAGAGAAGCAACCTCTTGCTCCGCTCGGTTCAGGTTACGTCTTTTCAGGTTGCGTCCCGCGGCGACCCGGAAGTAACGGAACGGGTTACTTCCAGGTTTCGCTGCTCGCGCATGTGCAGACGCTCAGAATAATGCCATACGCATGCGCAGAAGCGGCAATTCGCGACCCACACACGCACAGACGCGGGTTGCGTTCTGCTCATGATGTGAACGGGGCTCCGGAACGGATCCCGTTCGCAACCAGAGGTACCACTGTAGTTGAAATGCCTGGCTTGTTCAATGGCTTGTCCATTTAGGAGCCATTTCTGCTTCCTGGGCTGTGCCCCCAATACTACGGCTTTCAAAGTGTTTAAAATGATTTAGGAATTACAAGGTTAACTTTTAAAAAAAGATATTAAATAAGTTTTAAAAGCCTATATGTGTAACTACTGGTGATGTTGGGGGGTGGGGTTGGCGGCAGCTGTGGTTGTAAGACTCCCTTAAAACTGATTTACAGTGCTGGCTCTTGGGGATTGAAAGGGCACAGAAAAAGGCCTTACCCCAAATTAAAGAAAAACCAACAAACAACCCCAGTCAAACAATTAAAAAAACCAGCTTGTGGAGCTCAGATGAACAAGTCCCACTTTGGTGCAACTTGACCGGAATGACATGCACAGATGCTCCCTTCTTTTTCTGAGTTAAAGCAGCTCTTTTGGCTGAGGTGTGGCATGCAGCTGAAACAGTATTTAAGGAAGCTCAAGTATTCCGTGTGAAGCTCCAGGAGCTTGAAGAGAAACTCCAGGCATTGCCAGCAACACTCTAGGAGCCGCAAGCCAGAGGTATTTTTGAGAATCCTGTCTTCACATGGCCCTCCCTCCCAATGATGTTGGGTTTCTTTTTTAAAAATATATATATATTAATTTTTCAACACAAATATACCATCTTATAGAAATTTCCACAAATTTGGTTCTATTTGGACTTCCTTCAGCTTCTCTTACAATCATCCATATTTACCTCTCAATTACGCATTTCTTCTGTTTATATTGCCGTTAAACTTCCCTCCCACTTCTATTTCTTTTTAACAATATATCTCCACTTTCACAGTGCTTCTTGAAACCCCACTAGCATTGTTTGTACATCACACATTCTTTTCAGATATTCAACAAATTTCCCCCAGTCCGCGATGAACTTTTGGTCTCGAAGATATCTAATTTTCCCAGTTAATCTGTCCATTTCTGCATAGTCTGTCAGCTTCAGTCTCCATTTTTCTATCGTCGGTATTTCCTCTTGTTTCCATTTCTGGGCCAGAAGAATTCTTGCTGCTGTAACTGCATATTGGAAAAGTTTACAGTCCTTTCTTCTTATTTCCTTTCCTGTAATCCCTAAAAGAAAGATCTCTGGTTTATTTACAAATGTATATCTTAACATCTTTTTCATTTCATTATATACCATCTCCCAGAAACTCTTCACTTTCTTACACTCCCACCACACGTGATAAAACGTTCCTTCTTTTTCCTTACATTTCCAAAACTTATTACACGGTCTTATACATTTTTGCTAATTTTACCGGTGTGATATACCATCTGTAAAACATTTTCATAACATTTTCTTTTAATGCCGTACAAGCAGTAAATCTTAAATTCTCCTTCCACAGTTTTTCCCAATCCTCAAACTGCATATTGTAACCAAAATCTCTGGCCCATTGTACCATTACCGATTTGACTTCTTCATCTTTCATATTCAATTCCAGCAATATTTTATACATTTTTGACAAAATTTTACAATCATTATTTATCACATCTATCTGATACTTTGAATCTTTCTTTGCATAACCGCTTTCTTTAATGTCTTTTTTGAACATTTCATTAACCTGAAAATAATGCAACCAATCATAAACATGTTCTCTGACTTGTTCATATGGCTTTAATTTCCATTTTCCTCCTTCTTTGGTTATCAATTCACCATATGTAATCCAATTACCTCTCATATTTATTTTCTTTACACTCACAATCCTACTTTAAAACATACAAAAGCTAAAATATTAAAAGAGATGAAAATTACTTCAACTTCCTAAGCTTCTAGGTATGCTTGCCTCAACAAGAATGCTTTCATCAGGTGCCTGAAAAGCGTCTAGCAAAGGCACGTGCTTTGTTGCAAGAGGCGGGGAGTTCCAAAGGGCAGATGCTGCCACACTAAACAATGCAGTACAGATATTATGCGGAACCTGTGGTAGCTCTTGAAACTGTTAGAATTCCAGCTCCATGATTGCAGTCATGGGATTGTTGTCTATGTTTTGACTCCACAGAGTGGGAAGTGACGGGGCAGTATTTTTGTGTTCCTGTGTTCCGTGAAGTGGGACTATTGTCCTTTGTTCTTTTTCTCTTTGCTGTCTGATGCTAGAGAGAGAGGGAGCCATGTTGCAGTGCTCCGTGTGTGTGTTGAAATGTAAATCAAGTCGATTAGCCAAAATGCTGAGTTGCTGAGGTCTGTCATGCATGATGCACAAACTCTGCGGATCCCTAAGTGTGCCGGTGTCGCTTGGCATCGGTCGCTGTGATGTTCGGGCTGAAGAAAGCTTATGAAGCTCCCAAACGATCGACCAGGAGGGAGGGAACATGCCAGTCGGGCACGTGTCTCTGCCAGGGTGCTACTCGAGTGTAGGCTGAACTCCTGACAGAAACTACGGAAGGGGAGGTTTTAGTCATGGGGATTTCACCATGCTCTGAAAAGGAAAACATTGATTTCAACAGCAGGCCTGCACAGCAGCAATCTACTCGCCTGCGAGTCTCATCATGATCAGTGGGACTTCTTCCCGAGCCGGCGGTGCATAAGATGGGCTGCACCCCTTGCACCCAACTTGTACCTAAAACTCTGCACAAGCCTGCGCCAGAGAAGAGTGGAGCTGGAAGGGACCCCTGAGGGTCATCAAGCCAACCCCCTGGGGCAATGCAGGAATCTCAAGTAGACTATCCCTGACCGATGGCCCCCCGTCTTCTGTTTTTCCTCTCAGCCAGGACCCACAACAACGGAGACTGGAGGTGGGGGGAAAGATAAAATTTGACGAGGGAAAGGCAATGGGGCCGATTTGTCAGGCGCACACAGGCACAGCTTGAAGACTTTACGCAGAGAGGAACCCCACACGGGAGACACAGATACACAAGCACACAGAAGTCAATAACCCAAGAGTGGCTTCTAAGTGGGGGGTTGGCTGAGGACAGGGTGGGGCGGAAACATGTGGAGCTTTGCAGAGGGGAGGCAGAAAGCGTTTGTCAGAGGGAAACTCACTTTCCCTGTTTAGAAACCGGCCAAGGTCCCTTCTGCATTTGCAGCGCTGCCCCCAAAGTGACCCTTTCAATCCACTTGGTAGTCCAGCTGTAGGCGCTGCTCTTCCAGGCAGAATGAAAGGCGCACCCACCGATCCCGCTTCCTTCCTCTCCCCTTCCTGCCCCCCTCCGTTCTTTGCTCACCTGCCTCCTTCCCGTCCTCTCCCCTGCCTGCCTCCTCCAGCCGGGAGCGCCCACCCACGACTCCCAGATTCCCAAGCCACCAGTGAATGTCCCCCCCCCCCGCAGGATGACACCCAGTGCGGACCGCCCCCACCCTGCTCCGCCACTGCTCTGGAAGAAGCTGCTCTGCTGAGAGCAGGACATCTCTGAAGACTCGGCTGGGGTTCTGTAATCTCTTTTTTTTTATGATATTTATTAAAGTTTCAAAGAATACAAGAATTACACAAAAACAAAAAGTAAAAATACAAGAAAATATAAAATACAGAAAAAAGAATAAGATATAACAAAGTAATGAAAAATAAAAAGATACATACAAAATAAAAACAATTAAAAACGCGTGAATTTTCCCTAGCATATCCTCCTTACACTTATTTCCCCGGACCTCCTCGTACCTCCCTTCTTTGTATTCCAGTTCAGTTTCTTAGTTCAGCAAATCCTTACCATTAAGCTTTTACCCAATTGTAAAGCTTTTTTCGTATCTCTTAAAGCATTACAGCTGGAAAACACTTAGTTTCTATCCAACATCCTTCTAAGATTCCTTAATTTTACAATATTTCTGTAAATAGTCTTTAAATTTCTTCCAGTCTTCTTTCACCGACTCTTCTCCCTGGTCTCGGATTCTGCCAGTCATTTCTGCCAATTCCATGTAGTCCATCACCTTCATCTGCCATTCTTCCAGAGTGGGTAGATCTTGTGTCTTCCAATACTTTGCAATGAGTATTGTTGCTGCTGTTGTAGCATACATAAAAAAAGTTCTGTCCTTCTTTGGCACCAATTGGCCGACAATGCCCAGAAGAAAGGCCTCTGGTTTCTTCAGAAAGGTATATTTAAATACCTTTTTTATTTCATTATAAATCATCTCCCAGAAAGCCTTAATCCTTGGGCACGTCCACCAAAGGTGAAAGAATGTACCTTCAGTTTCTTTACATTTCCAACATTTATTATCGGGCAAATGATAGATTTTTGCAAGCTTGACTGGGGTCATGTACCACCTATATATCATTTTCATAATATTCTCTCTTAAGGCATTACATGCCGTAAACTTCATACCTGTGGTCCATAACTGTTCCCAGTCAGCAAACATAATATTATGTCCAACATCTTGTGCCCATTTAATCATAGCAGATTTCACCGTTTCATCCTGAGTATTCCATTTCAAAAGCAAGTTATACATTCTTGACAAATTCTTAGTTTTGGGTTCTAACAGTTCTGTTTCTAGTTTTGATTTTTCCACCTGGAAGCCAATTTTCTTATCCAAATTATATGCCTCCATTATCTGATAATAATGAAGCCAATCTCTCACTTCGTTTTTTAGTTTCTCGAAACTCTGCAATTTCAATTTGTCTCCTTCTTGTTCCAAAATTTCCCAATATTTCGGCCATTTGGCCTCCATATTGAGCCTTTTCAGAGCTTTCGCTTCCATCGGTGACAACCACCTTGGGGTTTTATTTTCCAATAAATCCTTGTATCTTATCCAAACATTAAACAGTGCTTTCCTGACAATATGATTTTTAAATGCTTTATGTGCTTTGACCTTATCATACCATAAATATGCATGCCATCCAAATACGTTGTTAAAACCTTCTAAATCCAAAATGTCTGTATTTTCAAGAAGTAGCCATTCTTTCAACCAGCAAAAAGCTGCTGATTCATAATAAAGTTTAAAGTCTGGCAGGGCAAATCCACCTCTTTCCTTTGCATCAGTTAATATCTTAAATTTTATTCTGGGCTTCTTGCCCTGCCAGACAAATCTAGAAATATCTCTCTGCCACTTCTTGAAACAGTCCATCTTGTCCACAATTTGCAATGTCTGAAACAAAAACAACATTCTAGGCAATACATTCATTTTTATCGCAGCAATACGGCCCAGCAGTGAAAGCTTCAAATTTGACGAGATTTCTAAATCTTTTTTCACTTCCGTCCAACATTTTTCATAGTTATCTTTAAATAAGTTCCCATTTTTGGCTGTCATATTAATCCCCAAGTATTTCACTTTCTTTACCACAGTCACTCCTGTCTCATTCTGAAACCTATCTCTTTCAATCGGTGTTAAATTTTTCTCTAAAACCTTAGTTTTTAGCTTGTTCAATTTAAAACCTGCCACTTGACCAAATTCTTGAATTAATTCTAAAACTCTTTTAGTGCTAGATTCTGGCTCCTGTAACGTCAATACTAAGTCATCTGCAAATGCTCTCAGTTTGTACTGTTTGGCTCCGACCTGTATACCTTTAACCAACCGGTCCTTTCTAATCATGTTTAGCAAGACCTCCAGGACCAATATAAAAAGCAAACTCTGCTGATCCCTAAGTGTGCCGGTGTCGCTTGGCATCAGTCACTGTGATGTTCGAGCTGAAGAAAGCTTATGAAGCTCCCAAACGATAGACCAGGAGGGAGTGAACATGCCAGTCGGGCACGTGTCTCTACCAGGGTGCTACTCGAGTGTAGGCTGAACTCCTGACAGAAACTACGGAAGGGGAGGTTTTAGTCATGGGGATTTCACCATGCTCTGAAAAGGAAAACATTGATTTCAACAGCAGGCCTGCACAGCAGCAATCTACTCGCCTGCGAGTCTCATCATGATCAGTGGGACTTCTTCCCAAGCCGGCGGTGCATAAGATGGGCTGCACCCCTTGCACCCAACTTGTACCTAAAACTCTGCACAAGCCTGCGCCAGAGAAGAGTGGAGCTGGAAGGGACCCCTGAGGGTCATCAAGCCAACCCCCTGGGGCAATGCAGGAATCTCAAGTAGACTATCCCTGACCGATGGCCCCCCGTCTTCTGTTTTTCCTCTCAGCCAGGACCCACAACAACGGAGACTGGAGGTGGGGGGAAAGATAAAATTTGACGAGGGAAAGGCAATGGGGCCGATTTGTCAGGCGCACACAGGCACAGCTTGAAGACTTTACGCAGAGAGGAACCCCACACGGGAGACACAGATACACAAGCACACAGAAGTCAATAACCCAAGAGTGGCTTCTAAGTGGGGGGTTGGCTGAGGACAGGGTGGGGCGGAAACATGTGGAGCTTTGCAGAGGGGAGGCAGAAAGCGTTTGTCAGAGGGAAACTCACTTTCCCTGTTTAGAAACCGGCCAAGGTCCCTTCTGCATTTGCAGCGCTGCCCCCAAAGTGACCCTTTCAATCCACTTGGTAGTCCAGCTGTAGGCGCTAGTCTTCCAGGCAGAATGAAAGGCGCACCCACCGATCCCGCTTCCTTCCTCTCCCCTTCCTGCCCCCCTCCGTTCTTTGCTCACCTGCCTCCTTCCCGTCCTCTCCCCTGCCTGCCTCCTCCAGCCGGGAGCGCCCACCCACGACTCCCAGATTCCCAAGCCACCAGTGAATGTCCCCCCCCCCGCCCGCAGGATGACACCCAGTGCGGACCGCCCCCACCCTGCTCCGCCACTGCTCTGGAAGCAGCTGCTCTGCTGAGAGCAGGACATCTCTGAAGACTCGGCTGGGGTTCTGTAATCTCTGGTGATACATCCCACTGGCTGAGGTGTGGTGAGCTGCAGACTGACTCCCACAAGTCACCAGCTGAGAGGTCCATGGTCCAGATGCCACTACACCCATAGGTGCTGAAAAGTACCAACTTGAATGGCTCTGAAAGGAAATCAGACAATTTCAACGTTGAGATTTCTATGCTGTCCATTGGACTGGGTTGCCCCAGCCATTCTGGGCGCTGTCAGCAAATTGCAACATCCAAAACAGTAAAACACCCCAAAATCTTTCCTGTACCGAAGCCAATTGGATTGACTGTTGAATCTTCTTCCAAGTACTTTGGAAAGGACAGGAGCTTTCCCTGCACTTGAGAGCAGTCAGCTAATGTAGGGGTACAGGACAGGCCACAGTGCACTCACAGCTCAATCCCCTCACCTCAGCATCGGCCGCCTGAGGCAGCTGCCTCACTCTGGCTCATCAGAGGTCCGGCCCTGCTTGGGAATATGAGTGGGAGAGAGCCATTGCACTCAGGTCCTGCTTATGGGCTTGTTGTGAGCCTCTGCTGGGCAACTATGGGGAACAAGGTGCTGGACTAGATCATCCATTGGTCTAATCCAGAAGGACTGTTCTTACATCTGGGGTGGACTGGAGGCAACTCCAACTTGCAAAAAGCCCTGGAACACCAAGAATTGCAGACTCCCACACTAGCAAGCAAATGAGTTACTGCTTCACTTCTTAAAACAAAAGAAAAAAAAAACCCCTTTTGCCAAACTTGGCGACCACGTCCAGTAGCACACAGACCAATGAAAGTTGCATTTTTGCGTGGGTAGGAAGGGTGTCATTTTCCTTGGGCTGATTTAGGTCCTCAGCTTTTAGACTCCAGAACTGGCACAAACAGGGATGGAAATCTGCTTCAGTTCAAAGGGAGGTATGATTGGCAGGCAAGGTGACACAGCCAGTTATGTGGAAGGGAGGAGGAGGAGGGTGGGGAGGTCACAAGGGAGGAAAGAGCTCTGCACCTCAGCTCGGAATTATTTTGGAAGAGTGGAGGGGAACAGAGGAAACCTTTCTTCCCTTTCAGTCTTTTCTCCCCCCCCTCCTTTTTCTTCTTTTCTTTTTAAAGAATATGCTATACGGAATTTCCGAGGGGGAAATTCGCTACGGATCTCGCCTTCCCCAGAAACCCCTCCACATACCTAGGGCGCGAGACAATGAGCTCGGGAAAGCCCTTTCCTTCCCCTGTCGCACCAAGCACCACATCTTTTTTTATTAATGAAAGACCCTGCTTCCCTCTTTCTGGTATAAAACCATATCAATATGAATGGGGACTTGGGCATGAACTCTGTATTTGCATACTGCTGCGTATAGACCAATCAAAAGCATCCGATTTGGACAGCTAGCCAATAGTGGATAGCGGCCTCTAGTGGACAGAATCTTTCTTGTACCGCTGCCTGTTTCCGTTCTGCAGAGCAGCGGAGCTTCGCCAGCTTGACTGAGCTCCTGAGTGGCCGCCTGCTGAGAGAACAATGGACTCAGTCCATCAAAAGCCCATTAACTGGTTTCTATTGCCAAAAGTGATCCTTTGTTGCAAGAAATCTGTCAAGCCACTTCCCTTATGGACTGCCGGCTTAGGAAAAGCCCCTCACTTCAGAAAATCCACCCCCTGCATCAATTTCCTCCATTCCAACGTCTTTCTTGCCCTTAAGGAAAGGACTCTTTCCCCCTCTATCTCCCGCTATAATCCCTCAAGCGTGAGGACACGTGTACACCCAGGGAAGTGCCCAAAGGTGACAATTACTGAGCAGTTAGTTGGCCAAAGAAACCAAGAGCCCATCCCCAGACTTGCCCCAGGGTATGGATGTGCAGGAGGGACGCGGGTGGCGCTGTGGTCTAAACCACAGAGCCTAGGGCTTGCTGATCAGAAGGTCGGCAGTTCGAATCCCCGTGACAGGCTGAGCTCCCGTTGCTCGGTCCCTGCTCCTGCCAACCTAGCAGTTCGAAAGCACGTCCAAGTGCAAGGAGATCAATAGGTGCCACTCCGGCGGGAAGGTAAACGGCGTTTCTGTGCGCAGCTCTGGTTCGCCAGAAGCGGCTTAGTCCTGCTGGCCACATGACCCGGAAGCTTTATGGCGGCTCCCTTGGCGGCCAATAAGGTGAGATGAGCGCTGCAACCCCGAGTCGGTCACAACTGGACCTAATGGTCAGGGCTCCCTTTACCTTTACCTTTACTTAAGAGGTGCCTGGACATGTTTGCCTTTGTTAAGTGTGTACTGAGTGAGAAGTCTGGACATGTTTGCCTATGGCCTGTCCACCGTCCCTCAGACCTTTGGGAATGTTCAGGGATGCAGGAGAGGATATATTGTCTGATTATATCCTTATCCAACTTGTGTTAACAAGTTCCACAATTTAGCAGAGTAACATTCCCCTCTTCTAAAATTTGCAGCGGATGCGTTTGCTCAGGCTCGCTAAAGCCTCTATAATAACTGTTCTGGTATTTTCCCCTTATTCCCTTATAAAAGATAAGACATGACAAAGTCTTCTATAAAAGTATAAAAAGAGTTTACTCACATTCTGTTCACAATCGGATCCCAGAAGGCAGACTTAGCTTAGAAAAGTAACATACACTTGAAAACTATTCCATAAGAAGACAGTCCCTTTGTCCTCTCTTGGCTGGAGGCCAAGAGGGCATCTTTGACTAAGCAGATGTTGCTTCTTCGATGCATGTGGTGAAAGAGAGAGAGAGATGGCTGCCCTGCCCTGTGCTTTTGTCGTTACCTGCACAGGTGAAGCCACACCCACCTTTAGTCACATGTAGAGGAAGTTTGTCCCAGCCCAGAAGGAAACAGGAAGTTTACCTGCTGGCTGGACAAACATTCCTCCCCATGTGTAAACATGTGCACTCTAGGAATGTTGTACTTGACTGCTCTTGTGTTTCACATCCCACAAGAGCATGTGGTGGGCCGGACTATATTTTGAAAAAATATAGTAGCCTCACACCCCGGAATTTTCCTCATCAATGCCAACTCACCCATAGAGGCAGAATAGGAAGCCAGCCCTCCAGGACTTGCTCCTCTGCTGTAAACATAGTTAAAGTTGAGCTGCAGCTAGTAAGACCAAGCACTGGGCGCCTCTCACAGAATCAAACGCTAAAATTGGGTCGAGTGCTTCTCTCCAGAATCTCTTTCCAGGATTATGGCTTCACATGCCTCCTTCTAATAGCAAATTCATCTGGGGAGACCCGATAGACGGCGGCCAAACACATGGAAAGCACATTTGGTGGTGGGGAATAAGAGGGTGCTGCTCTACAAACCTTAAAAAGCACCCTCTCCAATGGCATGGCACTCGGATGACCCTGTGGTTCTACCCCTGGGGCTGAGGGTGATGAAACAATTACTGAGACAGCTAAAGTGTTGGGGGTGAAAAACCCACTTCAAATGAGACCAAACACGGGTTAGAGCTCAACGTCGAGCCTACCAAGTGGCGATAGCGACGGTGAGGAGGACCATTGTTGCTGGATCTGTTGGTGAAAACAGTACCAGGAGACTCTTTCAGGTGGTTCATAGTCTAACAGAACCAGCTTTGCCATCAGGGTCTGATACAGAGTCCAAGATCTCCTGTAATGACTCCTGTTACGAGTTTTTTTGCAGATAAAAAGAGGTAGACTCCACCAAGGTAGGAGGGTGCCAGAGCTCTGCCTAGTCAGAGACATAGTATGGCTTGCCAGTTCCCGGGGCCACGTGGAGGAGGGGGTAGGAGGGAGGGAAACAGATGGAGTATGCATGCGCATTCGACTGCCTAATGGCATCCACATCACCCAGGGGATCACATCCACAGAGATAAGAAAAGAAGAGCCATCCCATTGTCTGGAGAAGTCACTTACCTGATCGCATGGACAAGCCGTTGTCATCGGACCCCAGTGATGGAAGCGTGCAGCTGTATTGAGGCAGCACCAGGTGCTGAAATTGTGCACCTCTAACAATTTTGTGCCTGGGGCAACTGCCCCTGTGCCCCGCAGCCCACTACGCCACTGGGTCTAGTCAAGTAAAGTGAAGTTGATCCTCCACTGTGGGTTACTTTTGTTCAAAGCAAGATTCCTCTGGAGGGAGAGGATGTTGCAAAGTAAGTCAGAGGCAAAGCAGCCCAAAGCCAGGTTCTGTGTTTGCACACATGATTTGCAGTGAGCCAAGGGCTGAATTGCTGCTGTTGTTTCATAGCCCAGAACAGCAGGTGTAGGCGAAAGGTCTAAAGTTAGACAACCAGGTCTTGGTCAAGGCACCCGCTGACCAGCAGGCCATAGATAAGAGGAACGTCAGCATTTCAACTCTGAGCCAAAAGTTTGGCTTTTGCTATTTTTGGACACCCTTGGTCATGAGCCAAGTGTGATTCTCGAACTCTGAATGCTGACTTTGCCAAATCCATACAGGCCCTTTTCATCTCTCATGCTCAGGAAGTCACAGCCACAGCTCAGGAGAGGATTTTTCATTTGCTCCTTTTCCATGGGGTGGGGAAAACTCAACACTTTTAATCTTGTCTTATTGTTATGCAAATTGGGTGGTCCAAAACAAGGAGAGTTATATCTGCACCCTCTCTTTAGCACAGATGGCCTGCAGGAGAATTTCCTGTCCTTAAAAGTAAAACTGAACTTTTTTGGCAGTGCAACTGCAGGGAAGGCATTGTCTGCCACGTTTGCAATTGAAGGCAGAGCTTGGGGGGGGGGGTTGGGGGGCAGGAATGTTCAGCAGAGGGCAACCAAAATTATCAAGGGGCTGGAGCAACTCCCAGATGAGAAGCTAAAACATTTGGGGCTTTCTAGTTTAGGGGGGAAATGAGTAAGGGAGGACACGGTCAGGGGTACACGCATAGTGTAGTGAAAGTGGAATGCTCACAAGGCTGAGGGACTAGACAAGACCAAGGCTATTTCAAAACCAGTTTTTAGGTACATGTAGCTTTGTTTCCTATAGCTTTTAGCCCAATATTGATTGATGGGGGATGTGTGGGAATGTTCTGTGGTGCAGGAGAGGATATATTGTGAGATTATATCCTAATCCAACTTGTGCTAACAAGTTCCCAAAATATCAGCAGAGTTTATAACATCCCACCTTTTAAGTTCGCAATGGATGCTTCTTGAAAATACGTATGTTTTGGATTTGGAAGGTTTCAATAATGTATTTGCTTGGCATGCATATTTGTGGTATGATAAGGTCAAAGCACACAAAGCGTTCAAAAACCATATTGTAAGAAAAGCACTGTTTAATGTCTGGATAAGATATAAGGATTTGTTAGAAAATAAAACCCCAAGATGGCTGTCACCTATGGAGGCAAAGGCCCAGAAAAAACTCAATATGGAGGCCAAATGGCCGAAGTATTGGGAAATTTTAGAACAAGAGGGTGACAGATTAAAATTACAGAGCTTTGAAAAACTAAAAAAACAGAGTGTGAGATTGGCTCCATTATTATCAAATAATGGAGGCATATAATCAGGATAAAAAACTAGGTTTTCAGGTGGAAAAATCAAAGCTGGAAACAGAATTGTTAGACCCTAAAGTTAAGAATTTGTCAAGAATGTATAACTTGCTGTTGAAATGGAATACTCAGGATGAAATGGTGAAATCTGCTATGATTAAATGGGCACAGGATGTTGGACATAATATTATGATGGCTGACTGGGAACAGTTATGGACCACTGGCATGAAGTTTACGGCATGCAATGCCTTAAAAGAAAATTTAATGAAAATGATTTACAGGTGGTACATAACACCAGTCAAGCTTGCAAAAATTTATCATTTGCCCGATAATAAATGTTGGAAATGTAATGAAACTGAAGGTACATTCTTTCACCTTTGGTGGACATGCCCAAAGATTAAGGCATTCTGGGAGATGATCTATAATGAAATGAAAAAGGTATTTAAATATACCTTTTTAAAGAAACCAGAGGCCTTTCTCCTGGGCATGGTGGGCCAATTGGTGCCAAACAAGGACAGAGTTTTTTTCATGTATGCCACAACAGCAGCAAGAATACTTATCTCAAACCACTGGAAGACACAAAATCTACCTACCAGGGAAGAATGGCAGATGAAGCTGATGGATTATATGGAATTGGCGGAAATGACTGGCAGAATCCGAGACCAGGCAGAAGAGTCGGTGGAAGAAGATTGGAAAAAATTTAAAGTATATTTACAGAAATATTCTAAAATTAATGAATGTTAGAAGGATGCTGGGAAGAAGCTATATGACTTTAGTAGAAATATTATAAAGAATTAAGTATGAATAGATCGACATTGGGTAAAGGTGTAAATTTATGGCTAAATTGCGTTTAGATAAATTATGGAACTAAATCTGAGAAAGAGGGAAAGGACTTGCTGGAATAATTAATTGAACTAGAATACAAAAAAGGAGGTGTGAGGAAGTCGAGGAAATAAGCAAATGAAAGATAAGGATATGAAAATACGGGGTTCTTTTTATTTTTGTTTGTTCTTTTTTGGGTTTTTTAAATGCTTTTCTTTTTTTCTTTTTTCTTTTTTTGTATTGTTGATGTTTTGTATTACTGTATTTATTTTTGTTTTTGAGGTATTGTAATTGTTTATTGCTTGTATTTTTCTTTTGTTCCTTTTTTCTTTTCTTTGTAATGTTTAAACTTTAATAAATATCATATATATATATATATATATATATATATATATATATATATATATATATGTTCGCAATAGTAACGTCTGCACAGGTTCGCTAGAACCTCTATAATAATTACTCTGGTAATTTCCCCCTTTTGATCCCTCTTAAAATACAAGACACGACACAGTCTTTATAAAAGTATAAAAGAGTTTACTCACGTTCTGTTCACAATATGATCCCAGAAGGCAGACAGGCTTAAAAAGGTAAAATACATTTAGAATCTATCTTATAGGAAGATAGTCCTTTCCTCCTCTCTTGGCTGAGAGCCAAGAGGGCATCCTGCTTCTTCAAAAGATGAAGATGAGAGAGGCAAGAGGCAAGAGAGAGAGATGGCTGCCTGCCCTGTGCTTTTATCATTTACCTCCACAGGTGAGGCCACACCCACCTCTGGTCACATGCGGAGGAAGTCCGTCCCAGGAAGTTTACCTGCTTGCTGGACAGACATCCCTCCCCATGTTCTAACATGTACACTCTAGGAATGTTGTCATTGACTGCTCCTGTGTTTTACATACCACAGAATGGAGGCTTATTTTGGGATGGTTTGTGGTGCACAGCCCTGTCTTGTCTTGTCCTCGTGTGTGTGTGTGTGTGTGTGTGTGTGTGTGTGTGTGTTTATCCAAGGGCTTTTTGCTTGTTCACCGGGATCCTTCAGAAGGAAGAGACAAAAGAGGAGTAGTGACATTTTCCTGCAGGTACCATCTTATCGGGGGTCCCTTCTCTGCTATCTTTTCAATGCCTACTTCCTCTTCCTCTTTCAAGAAGCCTTCTAAGGACAGGTTTTTCTTAGTCTGCTTCTCTGTAGGAACTGTTTTTGGATGTTTTGGTTTGTTTAACTGTTGTGTGTTTGCTGCCCTGCACTCCTTTGGGAGGAAGGGTGGGATATAAGGCTGCCGAGTAGTGCCTCCTGCCCATAACTGAAGGTTTTGTGGAGGTGCCATAGCCTCAGTGTGTCAGCACCTGCATTGCATGCAGAAGGTCCCAGGTGCAGTCCCTAGCACCTGCAGTTAGAAGCTCAATGTAGGCAGGAGCCTTTCTCTGCCCAAGACCTTGGAGAGCTTCTGCCACTCAGGGTGGAAGTGGGCAATACTGGGCTAAATGGATCAATCAGGTTTAGGATCAGGGACTTCCTTCTCTTAAATGAGCTACCTTCCCAGGTGGATGAGCCCCACTGCTCGTCACTTCCCTCTACAGCACGGGCAGAAACCACCTTCTTGACTGTTGGACCCCCTAGTGGTCTCATCTGCTCAATTGTCCGGAGCCTGGCTGTCAGGGCTGATTCAGCTGCAGTTCAGCATCAAAACTCTTTTTTTTAAAAAAAATGATATTTATTAAAGTTTCATATGAAAAGAAACACATTAATAAAAAAAAGAATTTAAATGTCGGCTAATAAATGTGGGAAACTGTTGGCTTGGCAAATGAAAAAAAGACAAAAATTAAATACAGTTACGAATTTAGAAGTGGAAGGAAGGAATATACAGAACCCAGCTGAGATTAGAAATTGTTTCCAGAGGTACTTTAAACAACTATATACACAAGGGCCACTGAAAGAAACTGATCTAGATCATTTTTTGAAAACAAATGGATTACAAAAAATCTCTCTAGAAAATAAATTAATGTTGAACTATAAAATAACTGAACAGGAGATAGAAGGTGCCATTCAAAACATGCAATTGGGTAAGTCTCCAGGACCGGATGGATTGACTTCTAGATACTACAGATCCTTGAAAGAATGGTTAATACAACCTTTGAAAGAGGTCTGTAATGAAATAATGGAGGGGAAAAGAGCACCAGAGTCGTGGAAGGAAGCTTATATTACACTTGTACCGAAAACAGAGACTGAAAAGACACAGCTTAAGAACTACCGCCCCATATCATTACTCAATGTGGATTACAAAATTCTTGCAGACATTTTGGCCAAGAGATTTAAAAAAGTGTTGATGGAAGAGATTCATAAAGACCAAGCGGGCTTTCTCCCAGGAAGACACTTGTCCGACAATTTGAGGAATATAATTGATATTTTGGAAAAACTAGAAGTGAATATAAATACTAAAGCAGTTTTGATATTTGTGGACGCGGAGAAAGCTTTTGAAAATATTTCTTGGAGCTTTATGAAGAAGAACCTACAGGGTATGGGGGTAGGCCAAGGCTTTGAAAATGGTATAAGTGCAATTTATTCAGAACAAAAGGCTAAATTAATTGTAAATAATGTGGTGACGGAAGAACTTAAAATAGAAAAAGGGACACGACAAGGTTGCCCAATTTCCCCACTACTTTTTATTTCGGTCCTGGAGGTTTTGCTGAACATGATTAGAAGGGACCAGCTGGTTAAAGGTATACAGGTCGAAGCTAAACAGTACAAACTGAGAGCATTTGCAGATGATTTAGTACTGACGTTACAGGAGCCAGAATCTAGTACCAAAACGGTTTTAGAACTGATTCAAGAATTTGGTCAGGTTGCAGGATTTAAATTGAACAAGTTAAAAACTAAGGTTTTAGAGAAAAATCTAACAGTGATTGAAAGAGAGAGGTTTCAGAATGTGACAGGTTTAACAGTGGTTAAGAAAGTTAAATACCTGGGGATTAACATGACAGCAAAAAATGGGAATTTATTTAAAGATAACTATGAAAAATGTTGGGCTGAAGTGAAAAAAGATTTAGAAATTTGGTCAAATTTGAAGCTTTCACTGCTGGGTCGTATTGCTGCCGTAAAAATGAATGTATTGCCTAGAATGTTGTTTTTGTTTCAAACATTGCAAATTGTGGACAAAATGGACTGTTTCAAGAGGTGGCAGAGAGATATTTCTAGATTTGTCTGGCAGGGCAAGAAGCCTAGAATAAAATTTAAAATACTAACAGATGCAAAGGAAAGAGGTGGATTTGCCCTGCCAGACCTTAAACTTTCTTATGAATCAGCAGCTTTTTGCTGGTTGAAAGAATGGCTGCTTCTTGAAAACACTGACATTTTGGATTTAGAAGGTTTTAACAATGTATTTGGATGGCATGCATATCTGTGGTATGATAAGGTCAAAGCACATAAAGCATTTAAAAATCACATTGTCAGGAAAGCTCTGTTTAATGTTTGGATAAGATACAAGGATTTATTGGAAAACAAAACTGCAAGGTGGCTGTCACCAATGGAAGCGAAAGCCTTGAAAAAGGTCAATATGGAGGTCAAATGGCCGAAATATTGGGAAATTTTGGAACAAGATGGAGATAGACTGAAATTGCAGAGTTTTGAAAAATTAAAAAACAAAGTGCGAGACTGGCTTCATTATTATCAGATAATGGAGGCATACAATTTGGACAAGAAAATTGGCTTCCAGGTGGAAAAATCAAAATTAGAAACAGAACTGTTAGAACCCAAAACTAAGAATTTGTCAAGAATGTATAACTTGCTGCTGAAATGGAATACTCAGGATGAAACGGTGAAATCTGCTATGATTAAATGGGCACAAGACTTTGGATACAACATTATGTTCGCTGACTGGGAACAGTTATGGACCACAGGTATGAAGTTTACGGCATGTAATGCCCTAAGAGAGAATATTATGAAAATGATATACAGGTGGTACATAACCCCAGTTAAGCTTGCAAAAATCTACCATTTGCCTGATAATAAATGTTGGAAATGTAAAGAAACTGAAGGTACATTTTTTCACCTTTGGTGGACGTGCCCAAAGAGAGATGATATATAATGAATTAAAAAAGGTATTTAAATATACCTTCCTGAAGAAACCAGAGGCCTTTCTCCTGGGCATAGTCGGCCAATCGGTGTTAAAAAAGGATAGAACTTTCTTTATGTATGCTACAACAGCAGCAAGAATACTCATCGCAAAGTATTGGAAGACACAAGAGCTACCCACACTGGAGGAATGGCAGATGAAATTGATGGACTATATGGAATTGGCGGAGATGACTGGCAGAATCCATGACCAGGGAGAAGAGTCGGTGGAAGAAGATTGGAAGAAATTCAAAGACTACTTACAGAAATATTGCAAAATTAAAGAATGCTAGAGTGATGTTGGATAGAAATTAAGTGGCTTCTAGCTGTACAGGCTTTAAAGTTATATATAGATTAAGATGAAGGATTAGGATTAAAAAGGTTAAAAGAATGGAAAATTGGTTTTTAATAGGTAAAAATTTAATGTTATATTATATTAAAACTAAGGATTGGGATTAAAAAGAAGGGAAAGGAATTGCTGGACAAACAAATTGACTTGGGATACAAAAGAGGGAGGTATGAGGAGGTCCGGGAAATAAGTAAATGTAAAAGTAGTGATGAAAAGATGGAATTGTTTTTAACTGTTTTTTCTTTTTTCTTTTTGTATTTTGTACTATGTATTTTTCTTCTTATTTTTAAATTCTTTTTTTTATTTTGTGTTTCTTTTCATATGAAACTTTAATAAATATCATTTTTTAAAAAAAAAAACAGCATCAAAACTCAGAGATGAGCAGTAAGGTGGACTCTTTCTTCAGAGAGACAAATCCCGACAGAGAAACTCCACAGGCAGGACTAACCCCAGTTGCCAGAACGGAGGATCTTAGCCTCCTCCTAAGGTAGGGCTATCAGACATCAACAGCTTCTGGGTCTTCCTTTAAGAAGCTCAACAATTTGGGGGTCTTCCTAAAAATAGCTCCACAGCTTTTAGGGTGTCTTGGTTTCTACTTTTAGAAATATGGCACCCCTATCCTAAGGCTCCTCCTCAGTCGGCTGACTTCCCAACAGTCATGGAGGGGCTCTCTGTGCCTTTTGTTCTGCTCCATGTAATGCCTCCCTTGTTCCTGGGGACAGAGGAGGAGGGGAGCAGGGAACAGTGGACATGGCATGTGCCTGGGGATCTGTTGCAGCCTCAGCCGCCACCACCTCCTCCTCCTCCTCCTCAGCTGCCTCAGTCTCACTTAAACCTGTTGCTTGTTTAGTTTCCAAGCCATCTGCTCCCCCTTCTTCTTCTTCTTCTGACCTGTCTCCTGCATCCCACCAGCAGTCTCCTGGCTTGGAGCCATCCCACTTTGATGCTTCCCTGGGGGGGTTCCCTGGCTGTAGCCTCCCACCATTCCTCCTCCTCTAGCCAGTACCCAACACTATCTTTGCATGCAGGGGAAGCCCCTAACTCACTGAGGGTTTGAGACCCATCAACTCCCCTCACCTGGTTAGCCTGCCAGTTGAAGCCATTCCTGGGGTGTGGCTGCTGCTGCAGGCTGACAGTTTCTAAGAGCCGAAGGTGAGAGCTGTAGTGACCAAAGGTGGACAAACTACCCCAGAAGGAGCACAATGTGCCCCCCACCAGAGGTACTACCCCTCCCCTCGCAACCTTGAGTCATGAAGGACAGAGAGTGGAGAGTTGAATGTGTGTAGAAACCAGCCTTCCTTAGGAAAACAAAGTTTACATTCATCACTCCACCCACTTTCACCTGTGGCCCCTTCCACCACAGACACACGGCCCCTGGAAGGTTTCCCAGAGGAGAATATGGCCCTTAAGACTGAAAAAGAGTCCCCAACTCCGAACTAGTGACGAACTGCCATTGATGGCTCCAGCTGGATGTTGAAATCTCCCTCTAAGCTCCTTTTTTTTTTTTTAAATATAATATTTATTGGAGTTTACAATAAGAATAAATGTAACAGACAATATAGCAAATATCTTAACATAGTTTTACATTTTTTTTTTGGACTTCCTCACATCTCCCGCTCCCACTTTCTTCGTTATAACTTTTTAGCAGCAATTTGTTATCTTATTTACATTCTTATATCCCTTCTATATTTCATAGTCTTCTAGTTCTCAAAAAGAGTTATATTTTCTCAATCTCACTTATTTTCTTAAATCATCTAAGTTAGTGGTGCTCAATTATTTATGATCTAGCATCCTGCTTAGCATTCACTCAAGTTGCAATGTTTTTGTAAATAGTTCTTAAATTTCTTCCAATCCTCCTCCATCCTCTCTTCTCCCAGGTCGCGGATTCTGCCAGTCATCTCAGCTAGTTCCATATAGTCTATCAGTTGCATCTGCCATTCTTCCAGTGTGGGGAGATCTTGAGTTTTCCAGTACTTTGCGAGAAGTATCCTTGCTGCTGTTGTTGCATACATGAAAAATGTCCAGTCCTTCTTTGCCACCCCTTGGCCGACAATACCCAAAAGAAAGGCCTCTGGTTTCTTAGTGAAGGTATACTTAAATACCTTTTTCAGTTCATTATAAATCATTTCCCAGAACGCCTTCACTTTAGGGCAAGTCCACCAGAGGTGGAAGAATGTTCCTTCACTCTCTTTACATTTCCAACACTTATTATCAGACAGGTGGTAAATTTTTGCAAGTTTGACTGGGGTCATATACCATCTATATATCATTTTCATTACATTTTCTTTCAAAGCATTGCATGCAGTAAATTTCAGTCCAGTACTCCACAACCTTTCCCAGTCCTCAAACATAATATTATACCCAATGTCCTCTGCCCACCTTATCATAGCCGATTTGACCATTTCATCTTGTGTATTCCATTTTAACAGCAAGTTATACATCCTTGAAAGTACCTTAGTCTTTGGTTCTAACAATTCTGTTTCTAGTTTCGATTTCTCCACCTGGAACCCTAGTTTCTTGTCATTTTTAAAAACTTCTTTAATCTGAGCGTAATGTAACCAGTCTCGCACTTTATCCTTCATTTTCTCCAAACTCTGCAATTTCCAATTGTCTCCATCTTTTTCTAGTATTTCCCAATATTTAGGCCATTTAGCCTCCATATTGGGTCTTTTTCGGGCCTTAGCTTCCAAAGGTGAAAGCCACCTTGGAGTTTTATTTTCCAGCAAGTCTTTATATTTTGTCCAGACATTAAACAGTGATTTTCTGACAATATGGTTCTTAAAGGCCTTACTTGCTTTAACCTTGTCATACCATAAGTATGCATGCCATCCAAAAGCATTGTTAAACCCTTCCAAATCCAACACGTCAGTGTCTTCAAGAAGTAGCCAGTCTTTTAGCCAGCAAAACACTGCGGCCTCATAATACAACTTTAGATCTGGCAGGGCAAAGCCCCCTCTTTCTTTCGCATCAGTTAATATCTTAAACTTAATTCTGGGCTTTTTGCCCTGCCAGACAAACTTAGAAATATCTCTCTGCCACTTCTGAAAGCACCCCGTCTTGTCCAAAACCTGAAGTGTTTGAAACAAAAACAACATCTTTGGCAATACATTCATCTTGATAGCAGCAATTCGGCCTAACAAAGAAAGTTTCAATTTTGACCAACTATCTAAGTCTCTCTTGATTTCTGCCCAGCATTTTTCATAATTATCCTTAAATAGACTTAGATTTTTTGCTGTTATGTTTACCCCTAGGTATTTTACTTTTTTAACCACATTAAGTTCTGTCTCTTTCTGAAACCGTTCTGACTCTGTATCTGTCAAATTTTTCCCCAAAACCTTAGTTTTCTGTTTATTTAATTTAAATCCAGCCACCCGACCAAAATCATTAATCAGTTGTAATACTCTTTTTGTACTAGACTCTGGCTCCTGCAGGGTCAAAACCAGGTCATCTGCAAAAGCTTTTAATTTATATTGTTTCTGTCCGACCTGAATTCCTTCCACCAACCGGTCCCCTCTGATCATATTCAATAGCACTTCCAGAACCGAAATGAATAACAAAGGGGAGATAGGGCAACCTTGTCGTGTTCCTTTTTCAATTTTAAACTCTTCTGTAACCACATTATTAACTATCAGTTTAGCTTTCTGCTCTGAATATATCGCCTCAATCCCATTCTCAAAACCCCGTCCCACTCCCATTTCTTTTAAGTTTCCCATCATAAATTTCCAGGAGATGTTGTCAAAGGCCTTCTCCGCGTCTATAAAAATTAAAACTGCTTTTGTGTTTATATCTGTTTGCAAAAGTTCCAAAATGTCAATAATGTTCCTTGTATTAGCAAACAAATGTCTACCTGGGAGAAAGCCTGCCTGGTCCTTATGGATTACTTCATTTAAAACTTTTTTAAGTCTACTTGCCAAAATGTCTGCAAATATTTTGTAATCCACATTTAAAAGAGAGATGGGACGATAGTTCTTAAGTTGTGTCTTTTCAGCTTCCGTCTTTGGTATTAATGTGATAAACGCTTCCTTCCACGACTCCGGTGCCCTCTTCCCCTCCAAAATTTCATTGCTGACCTCCATCAAAGGTTGTATCAAGTAGTCTTTTAATGTCTTATAGTACTTGGAGGTCAGCCCATCTGGTCCTGGAGATTTGCCCAGTTGCATGTTCTGAATGGCTTGTTCAATCTCTTGTCGTGTTATTTTGCAATTCAGGATTGTCCTATTTTCTTGGGACAATTTTGATAATCCATTTTTTGCCAAAAATTGTTTAATCTCGGCTTCGTCTTGTGGCCCTTGGGTGTATAGTTTTTTAAAGTATCTCTGGAAACACTTTCTAATGTCCACAGGATTCTGAATGTTTTTTCCTTCAATCTCTAAATTTGTAACCGTATTTAATCGGGTTTAATCTTAACTTCTTCTCTAATTCTTTTATTTTATCCAGGATCTTGTCTTTTTTCTCATTTTGTGTCCTTTTCTTTACGGCATTCTGTTGTATCAAGAATCCCCTCATTACAGCTTTACTTGCGTCCCAGACGATTCTTTTTTCCACCGTAGTATTCATGTTTATCTCAAAATAGTCCTTCAAAACTTTTTGGGCCTTCTTGGTAATTTCCTGATCTCTAAACAAATTGTCATTCATCTTCCATCTAAAAGAGCCGGTTGGTAGTAATATCATATCCATCTTTACTGCATTATGGTCGGAACAGGTCTTTGGGCAGATTCCCACTTTTCTGGCCTTAGGTGCCAGGCCTCTAGATATCCATATTTGGTCGATTCTTGTCCAGGTCAGTTGGGCTTCAGAAAAGAATGTTCCCTCTCTTCCTAGTGGGTTCTTTGTCCTCCAAATGTCAATCAAATCCATATTGTCTGTCATTTCAAAAAAAGATTTAGGTAGTCTGCCGTCTTTTGTAACATTTTGACTTTGTGACTTGTCCATGTTAGTTGATACGACCCCATTCATGTCTCCCATCATTATGATGTTGTTGTAGTCCAGATAATCCAGCATAGTCTCATGCAGCTTCTTGTAGAATTCCGATTTCCCTTCGTTAGGTGCATAAATTCCTAATATCAAAAGTTTCTCTCCTTGGTGTTGTATCTCAATTGCCAAAATTCTTCCATGTTCATCTTTAAATAAGAATTTGGGTGACAGGCTCTCTTTCGCATATATCACCACTCCTCTCTTCTTCACTTTGTCCGAAGATGTAAATTCCTGGCCCAATCTTTTATTTATTAACACTTTTCTGTGGAGCCTTGTCACATGTGTTTCCTGTAAGCAAATAATGTCCAATTGTTCTTTTTTTAATATATGAAATATTTTCTTCCTTTTTTCCGGAATGTTACAGCCATTTATATTCCAGCTCAACAGTTGCAGAGACATCCTGAATTGATCTGATTATTTTTCAAGGGGTGGTATCTTGTTCACAGAATCTTCAGGTTCCACAGGTGCCGGTACTGCTGTTGCTCCAGGCCCAGGGGGTAGTTCAATTCCTTTTTGAAGGTCCTCTCCGTATGTAGACAGAAATTTGTCTCTCTCTTCCGGTGTTCTAATTTTGACCTTTTCCCCTCTAAAGGTAAAGGATATTCCTTGGGGGAATTCCCACCTAAAAGCAATTGCGTTGCTCCTTAATAGTTTGGCAAGTTCAGAATAGGCGGCTCTAAGGTCCAACAGTTGTCTAGGAATATCTTTGTAAATTTCGATTCTTCTGTCCAAAATGTCCAGTGACTTTCCGTAGTGTAGGCCCAAAATCTTGTCCCTTTCCTCCTTTGATCTCAATGTTATCAGGCAGTCTCTGGGCCTCTCCTTTTTTATAAATCTTCCAAGCCTGAAAGCTGACACAATTTTAAAATCCTTTTCCTCTAAATTCCAAAACTTGGAGAATTCTTTGGTTAAAAACTCAGCTAGGTTTCCTTCTTCTGCTTCTTGTAGCGACCTAATCCTTAAATTATTCTCACGATTTCGCAGTTCTATCATAGAAAGGTAAATCTGATGTTCCCCTACTTGTTTGGTGAGTGGTCTTACCTCTTGTTCTAAGTTTTCTAATTTTTGTCTGGTATCCTCAGCCAATTTCCGATTTTCTGCTGTGGCCTCCGTCAACTGTCCAATTGCCTGTGTGTTCTGTGCCACTTGTCCAGTTAATTTATTTAGGCATTCTGTATTTTGGTCAATCTTAGCTGTTTGCTCATCTGCTTTCTTGTCCAAAGCTTCCAATTTTTCAAAAATTTTATCTAAAATAGAAGCAGATGCTCCTGAGGCCATATCTTCCAATTGTAACTGCTCTATTTCTCCCTCTTTTGCCTGTGGCAAAGCAACTTCTTCTACTTCTGAAGGCAGAGTAGGTACAGATGATCTACGTATCTGTGAGGCTGAGGTTAGGGTTGTCAAAGTTGTTTGTCTAGTTCTTCCTCTTCTTCTTGTGCCACTCATTCCAACGTTATCTATCAGTCAAGGTCACACTGAGTTATTCCCATGGGAATAGAGAGGCCCTCTCCCTCTAAGCTCCTTCTCAGATCCATGTTCCCTTTCAACAACTGGCTTCCTCCTGCAGGTCAAACAGTCCTCTCAGTACAAGGACCCATTGTTTCTCCATGTGCATTTTCAGCAGCCTCCCATGTGACTGCCAGTGATATCATTTTTCCCATCCTCAGATTTTGCCCCACCCCCGGCAGCCTAAAATTCTCATTAGCTTATATCTAAAAAGGAAATAAGACATCTCCAGCTGAGCAAGACTTGGTATTTTCCCCTCTTCAGATAGCTCTGGATCTTCAGCTGCGGAGGAGAAATGCCCATGGTCCTTTCAAAATTTCCAATGTATTCGTAGGAACATCACCTGTCTTGGGAAAAAGGAAGGAACAAATGTCTCAGATGCAAGCCCTTTAATCTGGAATTGCTATTCTTAACTCCATGTGGCTGGGGTATTCTGGGGCTTCTGTACCTTGAACTAATAATTTCTTGTTTGTATGTTCTACCCCAGCTGCTGCTCCCTGTTCAGTTCAGCTGGGGGATTAATTATGCGTTGTCAGTTGATCTGTCAGGGTCTGTTCCATACATGCCGGGTGGATAAAACGACTAATTCATGTCATGTCTAACTGGTTTGAGCGAAAGGCTTCTCAGAAGCTAGGGCATGTCATAAAATACGGCAATGTACAAAAGCGGGTGGAGGGTGGACATTAAAATCAGTCCAAAGAATTCAAATGTCTGGGTGCTCAGGAAATGTTTAAATGATAGCACAGAGCTGTTGGCATAAAAAAGGTCTTCAAGAGATGCCTGAAAGTCAGCATTTCATTACAGATCAGCCTTCTCACTGATTCAGTCACTTTTGCAGACAGCTCAACTTCTGCAACCAATGACCTCCTGCAGAGTGTAGCCACAAAAGAGAGTTTTGGGAGGACTGGAGGACAGGCTTGCAGTTCATTCAGGGCAGAAGCAATGGGAGAAGGGCCATAGCTTAGTGGTAAAGCAGCTGCTTACATGAAGAAGCTCTCAGGTTCCATCTGTTGTATCTCCAGGTACAATGTCCTCTGTCTGAAACCCTGGAGAGTTTTTGCCATCCATTGTGGACAAGACTGAGCTAGATAGAGCTATAGTGGGACTCAGTATAAGGCAGCCTCCTATTGTCCCAGCAACAAGCCTTTGCCACGCACAGAGGACTCCTTAAAGACATGAAATAAATAAAGCTGCCCTGGAAAGGGATGCTGAACACGAGTCACAATTAGAAAGCCCTGGGAGAACAAAACACTCAGACACAGTGCCTTTAAAGCACGGACCTGGGCCTAGGAAGCATGGGGCACCAGGTACCTGTGGCTGAGCCTTGAGAGACTGCTGTCCAAGGTGCTGAAGGGGTTGAATACAAAGATGCAACTGTTAGAATGTCAAGGGGCATGATGGTGCTTTGAATGCATAAAGCAGATGCGGCCTAACTTGCACATTTGCGGAATGAACTGAATTGAGCTGGAAGAAGCAGGACTACATGGGATGTAAAACGCTATACAGGAAATGGCTCTGGGAGAGGCACATGATGCAAAAAACGGCAGTTTCAACCCATTCATGGGAAACAGAGCTCTGAAATCCTGGAGAGCAGCTGCTGGCTGTGGCAGACCATACAGAACTAGATGGCCCAGTGGTCTCACTGGGTTTTCAACCCAGAACACAGCTTCAGCAACCCCAGGACAAACCAAGTTTTAATTCCCCAAACTCTTACTAATCAGAGTTTCCTTTTTAAAGCGACAGTAGTTCACAGCATTGACTAGGGGCTTTTCAGTGTTCAAAGGCACTTCGGATGACTTGACTTGCAATCCTTACAACAACCCTGCAGAGCAGTTCAGTGTTATCTCGAGTTGCAGAATAGCGAGGTGCGATGCCGAGGCGGGCGCAGGGTGGCCCACCTAAGGAGTTCATGGTAGGGGGACCTAATGAGGCCAAACTCCGTCTTTTGCAGCCCACTCCTGCATATTGTAATAAAGAAAAATCTGCCCTTATTCCCTTATGGGGAACACAAGAGCCCTTCTAGAGTCCTTTGTAGGTTCTCCATCGCTCGGAGAAAATAACAGAGGCCAAGCAGAGAAGATTGAGAAGCAAAGCAGCTAGTAAGCCTGATCTTTATTGAACTGTTGCAACAGGGTGCTCCCCCCCACAGGCAGGAGAAGGAGGAGGACCCACAACAAAGATGTGCCTGCCCTTATAGAGAAATTTTAAATTGCCCGCCCAGGAGTCCAAGGCCACCCCTAGACACATCATACCTACATCACAGAAAGGGTGTAGCACAAGACCACCCCCCAGATACATCGTACCTACATCACAGAAAGGGCGGTCTACAACAGACATCTGAGTGCGTTGTTTACGTCCTGTCTGGCAGGTTACCTGTTAGTGCTCACTTGATTGGGTACCCTGGGGAGCCTGGCCAGTCTTTTGTAATGACAAATACTTAGTTCCTGAGCCAGGTCACAGGCTCAGCCTATGTAGGAGTGCAAATATCCAGAGATGTAGTGATCAGATGGGATTACTATGAGGAATTATAAAAGACCCTGATGCTGGGAAAGATGGAGGGCACTAGGAGAAGGGGATGAGAGAGGACCAGATGGTTGGACAGTGTTCTCGAAGCTACCAGCATGAGTTTGACCAAACTGCGGGAGGCAGTGGAAGACAGGAGTGCCTGCCGTGCTCTGGTGCAGGGGGTCATGAAGAGTCGGACATGACTAAACAACAACAAACAACAAAGCTCTCCATTCCTTTTCTGCACCAAACTTGATTATCGGAGGACAGGAAAATAGTAGCAAAAGAAAATTAAAAAAAAAAAAAGCTGACCTTGTCTTGTGTTTCTTTCCTGGAATAAGAAAAAAATGTAGAGACACAAGAATTCTAAGGTGCCAGAACAAGCTTTGCTGGCTACTGGTAGTAAACAAAGCAGAAGAGACAGAAGATGACCGACTTTCCATTGAAGAAGCCTTGACCCGTTTGAATAAAGGTAAGAAGAAAGATAGGGCTCAGTGCTTATGCCCCAATCCAGGTAAGAAGAACAAGACATGTAAATCAGCTCCAGTACGTTTGTCTCTTGCTGGGTCACGCACTGGGAATAAAGCTGGTGCATATCGGAGTGTTAGTACTGAACTGCCTTGTTTCCAATATGATGTGCTTCTGAATGGGTACTCCTCTTCATCTTTTAGCTCATCAAGCCATACTTTAAAATGGTGTTTACATGTGACTAGGGTTGGGTAAGGTCCTTACCGTCAGGATGTTAATACAGCCCTGAGTGCTCACTGGAAGGACAGATCCTGAAGCTGAGGCTCCAAGACTTTGGCCACCTCATGAGAAGAGAAGACTCCATGGAAAAGACCCTGATGTTGGGAAAGATGGAGGGCGCAAGGAGAAGGGGACGACAGAGGAGGAGTTGGTTGGACCGTGTTCTTGAAGCTACCAGCATGAGTTTGACCAAACTGCGGGAGGCAGTGGAAGACAGGAGGGCCTGGCGTGCTCTGGTCCAGGGGTCACGAAGAGGCGGACACCACTAAACGACTCAACAACATCTAGTTTTGATTGGATTAACAGGGTAACGAGGTTTCGATTGACTCAGTCCATTGTTCTCCCAGCGGGAGCTGTCATCACCTTGTCAGCGCTCAGTGAAGCGTGTAAAACAGCTGGAGCTGAGCTGCCTCTGCAGAGCCATGGCATTGCTGCGATTGGCTGAAGGGCTACATTCAACGCCATCTGAATGGCTAGAGTGCATCCTCATGCAAATACATTGTTCATTCATCAAATACATCCATCGTGTATAGCATCGGGATACGGGGTCAGAAATGGCGCTTTCTTCTCGGGGTTTTGGACTTTTGTGCGGTGCTTGGTGCAACGTTGTGATGGGGCGAGGGGAGCCCTAGTGTGGCAGGGTTCCCTTGAGGTCATCACCTCGGGCTCCACATCTCTTACTCGGGAGTAAGACTTCGTTCATATGCCCCCCCCTCCATTCCGTAACACTCTTCATATGGACTTCATGGAGTGTGCACTCTTGCAGGGTCTGCTTCCAGAAACTACTATTCCAGATGTATATATTTTGGCAGAAATGGTTTACAAATATGCACGATGGCAAGCAGGCAGACAGGAACAGTTACAAATCAACCTTGGTCCTGCCTAGCCTGGAAGCTGTTTCCAACTAGTGAAATGGAAACCTTTCAGCAACCTTTACAACCATCTACAAACCCCGAAGTTTGTATTTTCTTGAGCTTTCTCTAGAGAAGGGGCTGTTTTGTCTATTGGAGCAGAATAGTGTATTAGCTCTCATGTTTTGTGTAAAGCAAGCCCTTGTTAAGTACCGTCAGCTGAATTGGGCTTGTGCCCAGATCTTAGCACGCTAACCGATGAAACAGGTGAGGGCAACCTCTGGCCCTCCAGACGTTGCTGAACTACAATTCTCATCATCCTGCCCATTGGCAATGCTGGCTGGGGCTGAGGAATTTCAAGGAAGCTTTCGACTTGCCCCGACCTACACCTACCTACCCACTGAACGAAGGAGCAAGAAAGCAAAAGGCAAGTTCAGCATTCCAGAGTTTTCCAAATGCCATGGCATCTCAATGGGGCTCCCTTGCCAATTGATGGTAAAGCAAGCCATTGGACAGGCCATCATGCATGAGGACGGTTTTTCGAATGGATTTGAATCACACTTGGACTTTTTTCTAATTCAAGATAGTGCCTCACGGAAGCAGGGAGCTTTGCAGAGTCCTTTGGAGACTGTGGAAAAGATTGCGCAAGAGAGAGGCTTGGCACCAGAAGAAATTCAGAACTTGCTGAACATCGCACTCAGTGCCAAGCTTGGTAAAGAAAACATGTTTTGGCTTCTCTTTCCCCTTGGCAGCAAAGTATGTCAAAGTAGCTGCATTCCCTTGCCTTCTCCCTTAACAAGAACCGGGGCTGCTTCGAGCTTGTGAGAAATTATCAAGAGTGAAGATGTTCAGAATGTTAAGCAGTGTCTTTCAATGTCTTGCAGGCACAGTGATAAGCACTAGGCTACTGAAGAATCTGATTCCCATTTCCATAATAACAGAGGATTCTCTTCTTTCAGCTGTGTCTTGGTTCTGTGCTTGCAAGTGTTCTAGTGACTTTCAGGTAACTTGGAAAGCATGGTAATGATGTCTTGGTTCTGAAGAATGATATTTCCCCCAGTCTGACTTAGTTATCCTGGTGATGATTCAGCTAGATGTTGTACACGCTGACCATATTCCAGAAGGGGTTTGTTGTCTTGGCCTTGCTTTGGCTTACTGAGATCTGTCTTCTCCCTATAGGTGCTCATTCTAAAATGGATAATTGTAACGTTTGACTTCATTGATCAGAAGGAAAATATGAATGCTCTCTATGGTTTCTTCTTCCGCTTCTTACAATATGAGAAATTGGTAAGATAAAAAGGAATGTGTTATTTTGAAGGAACTCGCTTTTATTCTGACATTAACCCAAATCAAACAATAAAGAGTACTTTCCGACCACACAACAGAACACCATGTGAAAAGTGGGGCCTTAAAAAAACCTCTCCCATTTCCTTCGTTTTCCTGTCTTGTTCCTTCCCAATGGGCACCGGTCGCAGTGCCCCCCGGGTGCACGACATGTTCAGGCAGGCAGGCAGCTATCCGATGTCGATCCCGCCCGTTCCTCCCTCCACCCCCCTCAAAGACAGCCGCGCAGGCAGCTATCCGATGGAGGGGGGGGGAATCCTGTTCTGCATAGCTATCAATTTGGGTGTGGTAGTCTTATGTTTGCATACTTATGGGAAAATAAAACTAATTTATTTTAGAGCTTGTATTTGTGTATATTCATGGTATTATTTGTAGACCCAGTAGATGGCAGTGTGGTGTGGAGAGTCTTTTTGGCAGCTCGTGAAAGGATAGAGGGTGGAACGTTGACCGTTCAAAGGCACTATAAGCAATATATATATATCTCCACATTGTCCTAGCTACGTTTCCCCATAAAAGTATACACTCGAATACATTTGAATCAAATACATTTGGAACAAGTGATTGTTACATTTAAGGAACATTCTCTAGGCGATGAGATTGGGGGAAAATACAAAAACCCATTCGGATACATTTGGATACATTTAGAAGAGTACAGCATTTTGAGGAAAAATAAATTTGAGTCGAAAACTACATTCAGATCCATTCTTAAAGTCAATGAGAAAGATACAGCAAAAAGGATACAATTTGATACAGCGAAAAACGATCCATTCCCCAAGGCACCGTTGACCTTCTTGTAGGGTGTGAAGGCAGAATACGATCTATTTGATATTGGTAGGGTCCTTCTCCTTCATTCCCCTCTCTGACCCTGACTCTCTTACGACACAGGGACCATCCCAGAGTGTGGGCACAACTTCTGCCGGTCCGGCCTGATCCAGTGCAGCGGGGCAAAAAGGAGGCTGGCTTCCTGTCCTCAAGGCCGAGTTGGAGTCCAGAGAAGGAGCCTCGTCCGCAATCAGCAATTGGCTACCTTTGTCGAAGTAGCCAAGACTCTCAGTCTTCCAGAGGGAAAGGAGGAGTCTGTGAGAAGCACCAGGAGCCCCTGAAACTCTTTTGCAAGGAGGATGAAGCCCCCATCTGTGTGGTTTGGGGCAGATCCAAGAAGCACCAACACCACGAGGTGATTCCTCTGGAAGAGGCTGTCGAGGAATACAAGGTACCTTGAGGGGGAGAAATAGCTGTGTATTCTTCTTGGCAGGTTATCTTCTGAATTCTCAGATCCAAAGTAGGCATGGTATTCATTGGTGGTTGTTTATTACCTTAGAAGCAGCCAAGGGGGGACTTCCGGGTTAGCGCCATCCGCAATGGCGGAGTTCCTCTGACCGAGAGGAACCCGCTCCGTGAAAATTGGGTCTTACCGCTGCGGCGAAGGCGGAGACCCTCTAAAAATCCCAGGTGGAGGAAGCCTGGGAACGTGGGATTCGGCTGACACCAGGAGCGCCTCCCCTACTCGCAGGGAAACCCTTTTTCGGGGATCCGAAGCGACGTGGGGTGAGTGGCGCAGTGTTTTGAATCAACCGCTACTTTTACGGAGTGAAGCCGCACAACCGTTGCCGGAGAGCGCTGACTTTTTCCTGTGGACAATTGGACTCTAAAACAAGTACCCGTGAGTAGAATGGAAAAATTGGATTAAGAAACATTTTAATTTGGCACTGAAGCGGGAAGGCTCTAAACAGGAAGTCCGCCTCCCTTTTTTGTAAATAGATTGAAGCAAAAACTTTGTAAGCTAAAGTCTGGAAAGTCGTATATAAAGGTCTAAATTTCCTTCAGTTATTACCACCAAAACCCCTCTTGGAAGCAGGAGAAAAGGGGGGGGGGGATTTTTGACTGTTTAAGCCTGCAGGAGAGAGAGTAAAGAAAGATAAATTTCCACTGTCTCAAACCTGGGAACGGGGTGTCAGAGACAGAAATTATGGGGAAGTTCATCGACTGTGAATGGAACGTCTTTTGACAGATAGTTAAAAAAGAGAAACAAATTGACTCCAATGTTGCCTCTTGCTTTCAAAAGAAACAAAATATTTGAAAAATGAAAGTAATTTTCTTTTGTTGGTCCTGCTTTCAAAAGATGGATACAAATAGAAATTTTCTCCTCTAGAGGGAGCTTGTTAATTTGTTGCTGGAGTCGATCTGGGGATTTCACAGCTGTAAGATTAGGATCGTGAGACCAGACTCTGACCTTGAATAAAAATGTGTTTAGAAGAAGTTTTGGTGCTTGCTTTTTGCAAGACAAGCGCTTTGCTGGAGCAGATGCATGAGAAGATGGATTTGATGACTGTTGCAGTTAAAAACTTTGGACAAACGGCGAATACCCATATAGAAACCATTCAGGAACCAGCTCAGGAACTTGTTTTGACAGGGCAAGCGAAAGTGCAGAAGATAATGGAGGAGGTTGCTGTTGAACCTCAAGTAACACAAATAGAGAGATCCGAGGCCTTGCAGGAGCATAAGCCGCTGTTCTTGAAGTTTGAATCTGGAGTGGACCGGGGGGGTCTGGAGTTGTGAGGGCTCTTAATTTTGGAAGGACTTTGAAACATGCTTTTAAATACTTCCTGGATTACAGTGTTGACTGTGGGGAATGGGACTGTGGGGAATGGGCTGATCTGCTGAGGGGAGATGGAGATATTTTTGGATTGGAGTCCTCCCGAGACCTACCCCCCAATGAGAAAGGAAAGAAATTAAGAAAAAGATCAACAAAAGACAAAGTAAAGTGCAGGTATAAACAAGAAGAAGATCTGCAGAAGGGACATGGAAAAGACTTAAGAGCCTCGGACATAAGATCACCAGGTTGATGGACTAGATGGAATGGACAAGAAGGACTGACAAAACCCGAGACCAGGAAGAAGAGACGTTGGATGAAGATTGGAAGAAAGTTTTTTTAAAAATTCATTTTGAGAATTAGTGTAAAATTAATGAGTATTAGGAAAATTTTTGGAATGAAACTATTTGGCTTTAGTAGAAATGATATAAGGAGTTATGTACAAATAAGTATTAAGTTTTAAGTTTTAAGGTTTTTTTATGGTAAAGACTCTCCTCCCTGGAAGAGAGGGGAGTGGTTGTGGGCGGGAGCCCGAGCACCGCCCCTAGCAGGGGGCATTAGCCCCATGCCTCCTCCTCTCACCTGGCTGGCGCCCACGCCCCCTTGGCAGGCATCCAACCAGGTGCCTTCGAGGGGGCGTGTTCAGCAGCCTTTTGCGGCGGTGCCAGCCTCTCCTCGGCCTCATTCTTCTCCGTCCTCTCGTCGTGAGTCATCAGCTAGGAGTCATCACAGTCATCACAGGGAAGAGCCACGAGGTTTGGAGTCGGGGGGGGGTCTGTGTGTGTGGAGGCTGCCTGGTTCCTGGCTTGCCTTTTAACTTTAGGAGGCTTGCGTGCACTCATTGCTTTACTGCTTTTAAAAACCCAGGCATCCAGGTTTGCCTTGCTGTGTCCTCTTTTCCGTGTAAAAACCTACATTTAACCTTCTATTTCCCCCCACTCCTGGTGCTTGATTTGTTTGTGCAGTCTGAGTGCGAATTACCTTTCTTAAGCTGCAGCTTGTTCCCTTGCCCAGCACGTGCCCCCAGCGAGGTCTGAGTGTGAGTGTGGCTCTGTCTTTCTTTCTCCCTCGTCTCCTCGCTTTCCTTCCCCTGCCTCTGCCTTGGTGGCTGTGCGTTTTTATTTAATTTTTGGCCAGGGTGCTTGTACGTTTTCCCCTCTATTGCCCTTGCCTGTCCAATTGCATGGCTGGTCTGGGTGACTGAGTGGGTTTGCCTTACATTTTAATTTGTCGGCCAGGGTGCTGGTGCGTTTTCCCCCTCCATTGTCCTTGAGAGCCTGGATAGCTCAGTTGGTTAGAGCATGGTGCTGATAATGCCAAGGTTGCAAGTTTGATCCCTGCATGGGACAGCTGAATATTTCTGCATTGCTTGGGTTGGACTAGATGATCCTCAGGGTTCCTTTTCCTGTTCCTCTCTAATTTTAAGTCGTGTGTGTGTGTGTGTGCTTGCAGCGTGTGTTTGTGCCTGCCGTTTACTGATTTGTGTGTTTGTGCCTGCTGTTTATTGTGCCTGCCGTTTATTGATTTATTACTCTTCTAGCGTGGGTTTAACTTACCCTGCAATCCCTTCCATTGGTACCACTTAAATCGGGAGCCCCCTGTAAAATTTTAAAGGCTGCCGGGGCTTGGAATAGACTGTGCGCTTAAACCTCACCCCTCTTGTTTTCTCTAAGACAACACCCCCCCCCCTTCGCTTGATGTTTGGGGGAAGAAATAAGGCAGGGCTTGGGGTGGACAATTCAGGGTTTCTGATCAGGGAACCATTCCTCAGCACTGCACGTTTATACGTTTAGAACCTTTGAAGGTGTGCCTTTGCCTGGTTCTTGTCATTGGCTTCACTTGTCAGTACAGGCTCCCTAAAGAAAACCACTTTTAAACAACAACAACAAAAAAGGTTTTGGCTTATAGTACCTTACTGAAAAGTCCAGGTTAACCCACGGTTTATATTTCCACTTCATTTTGGCTCACTGTAAAGGACAGCTATTTTCCTTTTCTTCAAAAACTTCCTTGCCCGGCATGTTCATTTTACTCCCCCCACCCCTCCTCCCTCCCAACTCCCCCCCCACGCTTTCCTTCTCCTCCCCCCACCCATCCTCCCTCCCTCCACCCCCCCACCCTTTCAGGAGATACATTGGTCTTTGGAGTTCCCTTTGCTTCTTGCCTGAGTCATCACAGTTACCAGACAGGTTTTTCAACTGCTGGGTTGAGAGCTTGATTGCTCTCTGAGTGACCAGCAGTTTGTGAGGCATTGTCTTTAAGCACCTGGCAGTTCAGCAGCTCTAGTTGCATTGTCAGTTTAACTAACCAGCAGTTTGACCAATTGCAGTCTTTTGTCTGTTTAAGCACCCTTATTTCAATCAACTGGTATTGAGCCGACCTTGTGGGCAAAGATTTACTTTTCTTTGTTTGGCAAAGTTTCCTTTGTTTGGAAGAAGTTTCCCCAGCAGTGAGATATTCCCCTTAAGAACAACCTCACCCCTCCTTTTCAGAGGGCCGCTGGTGTGGGCCTGGAATCTTACTGATTTCCTTTTCTCTTAATTTGGCTGCAGCTTCTGAGCATCTCCTTGTAAGCAGTTATTTTCAATTCTGTTTGATTACTTGGCAATGCTTTGTGCCTAGATTTGCCTATCATTTAAAAGGGGCAACTTTTATTGTAGGCAATTATCTTCTAATTCTGTCTGACTGCAGTTGGGGTTGCTTTGTGTATGGGATTGTTCCTTGGAGCCAGGTGCTAATATGTAGCTGAGCGCTGCTGCTTGAACTCTTGCTGGGTTGTGATTTAATAAATATAAATAAATACAAGCGGTGCAGTTAAGTGACGTATAGCTTGTTCATTTTGTCAGCAGTTACGCAGAGCAATTGATAATAGTAATTCCTACTCATAGCTATAAATCCATTGGCTATTAATTGAGATACTATTGATTAATAATTAATTCATCAACAGTGCTCCGAACTTTATTGATGCACAATAATTGTATACTAGCATTTAATTACAGTCAAGTTATTAATTGATTGGTGATATTAATACTAATTAAAAAATAACAACAACAATAATAATAAAATAAAATAATAAAATAAAATAAATTTGAAAAATAAATAATTAATAATTAATAATAATAATAATTAATTATAATTATAAATAATAAAAATAAAATAATAATAATTATAATTATTTAAAATATAAATAAATAAATAAATAAATGAAAATTAAATTTAAAAACAATAATAATAATTAGTGACGAAATAAATAGTAGGCGCATTTTACTAGTGCACAGAGCAGCTCATGGCGCCCAAGAGGAAGCGCACGGGTGCAGTACCAGCACACACTGCAGCTGTCAACCATCGTAATAATAAACCCAAACCCATTTCGCAGTTCCTCAATGCCTTCAGATCATTCATTGTTGACTATGAACAGCGCTTTCTCTTAGCTATTCTTTAGTTCTATTTGCCTTGCGTTTCTTACTTCCTTGTTTCGCAAACCAGTGGCCAGCCTTTAAACTACCCAGGTGCAGGCCCAAGCCCTCAGACAGGAACGGCGGCTGTGCAAACTAGGTCTCAGGCTTGCTCGCCGACTTTCAGAACCGCACCAGGGCGCCTGCGTGGAGGCTGCCGGCTCATATCAATAACCCGGTTGCTTCCAGTTCTTCTAGTTCTTTGCAGAATAAGCAGCCCAGGGTCCAGCTTCCAGAATCAGGCACCTCATCAGCCGGTGATGATGAGTCAGAATGGCTTACGCCCTTTCTGGGGAGGCCGCCGCTATTAGCATCTGGCAGTTAGCCCGTATGTCGAGAAGAAGCCATCAGAGGTGTATCGCACTGGAAAGCTGGGCCTTAGAAAGGATTTAAAACGTAAGGTGTGCTGGTAATTCAATAAAGGGCAATGCCAAAGGCAGTCTTGTAAGTACCCGCACGAGTGTGAGAGATGTGCAGGGGCTCAACCAGCCACAGCGTGTTACAAAGGGAAGCGGCCCTTTTGGGGAGGTCGGGGCTTCCACCACTCTAGTTCTAGACGAGCCCCCGCAGCAGCGAACCATCGATAAAGTCCTTCTGGGTCTAGCATTTTCTCCAATTCAGCTTTCTCCTCTCCTCAACCTCTTGTCTATCCATCCGGACGGAAGTGCAGCATCCTATCTTTGGAAGGGTTTCTCAGAGGGTTTCAGAATCCCAGTAGTTGGCTCCTTAACCGCGAAGGACTCTCCTAATCAGAAGTCAGTAAGGGAAAGGACGCTCGCCTCACCCAACGGGTAGCTAGCCCCACCCCTGGGTGCACACTATGTGTGCCACTCCGGGTGCCAGAGCAGCTAGCTCCGCCTCTGGAGTCACACTATGGCATACAGCTAATTGGGATGAACCCAACAGGGCCGCCACTTAGCCCCTGCTTGGTCTCCAGGACAGAGACACCCCTTCCCAGACCCACCCCCCTTTTGAGATTATTAGGCAACCAAATGTATCATTCCATAACACCTCATACAGGAATTATTATTATTATTATTATTATTATTTTTCCTGGGGAACCTGCCTTTTTCTCCCAGATCAACTACAAGAGCAAGACCACAGCTTTAACAAAATGACAGCCCAAACAGGAAGACACATGGGAGCAATGGTACTGCTTTGAAGTGTTCCAGATCCATTTCCTGTTCTCCCAATGAGCAGGGCAGCTGTGGGCAAAATTGCAAAGAAGTACAATAATGATTTAGTCCTTAGTCCTATAATCTAGTAAGCCTTTAAGCCCAACAGTCGAAATCGCATAATTTCAATGCTTTAACTATATTAGGGAACATGTATAGTTAGTAAACAAATTGCTAGTTTGGTGAGAAATAACACTTCACTGAAGTGGATAACGCTTTGGCCAAGAGCTCACCTTTGGCAATCTTCTAGAACATGTTGCATATGTAGCAGTTCTTTCTAGCTAGAGTGAAACTGAAACCTGACATTTACAGTACCAGATAGAAGTGTTCTGGAATGTCCTGGCTGTGTCTGGAATGTCCTGGCTGGGTCTGCAGTACAACAGTTTTGGAAATCTGTAGGAGAGCATCCCACCAATCTCTTGTCATACTAACAATCGTGTTATCAACTAACAATCAAAAGTGCTAAAATTTTAGCTACATTGGCAACAGGATGTTGGCTAGAAGCAACTGGTTTTCTGAAGCTAAAACTTACAATTTTGTTCTAGGAGTTACTTGATCACAATATAGAACTATTTGTTTATTCCTTATGAGTTTTACACATGATGAAAACGTATACTCAAGCAGATATTTTTATAATCACTGTACTATACTATGATACAGTGCATAATGAACATCCACATTCAGTTAGTCTGTGTGCCAGCCCCCTTCAGATTCAGCACAGAGAGCACCAAGTGACTCAGAAACAAATCAGAAGTTTAAAAGTCATGATACAAAATGAGTCTTGGGGCCTATGTGCATACCTAACCTTAAAAATAAAATAAAATAACAAAAACAAACAAACAAACAAACAAACAAACAAACCGCACCACAGGGTAAGACTCCCAAAATCGGTTAAGACAGACCTTGAGATCTGGATCACGTTTCTGGAACGCTACAATGGAGTCTCCTTATGGCAGGAAATCCTCAACCTGTCCTCAGATTTCCAGGTTCACTGATACCGCTGGGTCCTTGGGCTTCAGTTTATTCTTTAGGGGACGCTGGTGTGCTCAACAATGGCCAGCAGAGGAGCAAGGCGAGGCTATCACGTGGGATCTCACTCTTCTGGAGTTTTTTCCCCCTTAGTTGTGGCTGTTCACATTTGGATTGGGGAGTTCCAGAATCGCCGGGTGTGCTTCAGAACTGATAACCAGGCAGTGGTCAACATACTGGCTAAACAGTCATCGCGTTCCGAGAGGGTGTCGCACCTACTCCAATCATTCGTCCTCCAGTGCCTCGCTTCCGAGCATTAGCTCCCAGGGCTCAGCCACTGCCAGAACCCGTTCTGGAGCACCTGTGGAACCTTGGAGACGTGAAGTGATTAAGGGAGTATTAGCATCTGTCGCACCCTCTACGCTTAGATCATATAAGAAGGTCTGGTGTGATTTCATGGGATTCAGGTCCAAAGTATCCTCCCTTTCCACCAATGTTACACCCTCCACAGAAAACGTTCTGCAATACTTAACACACCTTCATGGCCTAGGTTGAGCCTCGAAAACATTGAGGATACACATAGCCGCTATCACATTCTTTAGTAGACCCATGTTTTTCCACCGATTCGTGCTGTGACTTTATGGTCCGCAGGGCAATTGAAGGTTGCAGTTGACTGCAGCCTCCAAGTAACAAAGGCCGCAAGTCTATTTCTTACAAGCTGCTGTCCCAAATCCGTTTGAAACTTAGGTCAATTTGCTGGTCCAAGTTCGAGGCCCGGGTGTTCTCTGCGGCATACGTTATAGCCTCCTTTAGGCCGGGCCTCCAAAACGTTAAAGATACACGTAGCCGCCATCAGCTTCTTTGTAAAGCCATGTTTTCCTCCGACCCGTGCAGTGACTTCCTGATCCGCAGAGCTATTGAAGGTTGGGGTAAGCTGCAACCCCCTAGAGCCGAGGGCCGTAAGCCATTTTCTTACAGGCTGCTCTCTCAAATACGCATAAAGCTTAAGTCGATCTGTTGGACCAAGTTTGAGGCCCACCTCTTTTCCGCAGCATATGCTAAGCCAATTCCTTACGGGCTGCTCTCTCAGATATGCACAAAGCTTAGGTCAATCTGCTGGACCAAGTTTGAGGCCCGCCTTTTTCCCCCCCGCTGCATATGCGATCACCTTTTGGCGCCTTGAGGGTCAGTGAAGTAGTAGCCGAGGTTAATGCAACTGGGTCAACGCGCGGCCTCCTCACGGAGGACTTGCAGTTGTCCGAAGCTAGCACGACGGTGTGGATACATCAATCCAAAACAGATCAGGCAGGTAGGGGTTCCCTTGTAAAACTTACAGCTTCAGCGCAGCGGGGCCCATGCCCAGTCAAGGACACTAGATGGTACCTTTACCTCAGACTGCCTGGTTCTGGCCTGCTCCTGGTTCACGAGGATGGGTCACCTTTGTTGAGACACCAGTTCACAAGGGTACTCCGCAAAGCTATTGATGCCTGTGGTTTATCTTCCCAGGATTATGCTGCACACTCATTCAGGATTGGCGCCACCACAACAGCGGTGCTCTTGGGTCTGCCAGCGGATAAAAAAAAGTTATAGTCGCTAGAATGCGCTCTGCTATATTACCCCTACTTACCTCCTTTTCTGTCCTTTCATCCTCAGCTGTGATCAGGAGAAGCGTGTGGATTTGCGGCCACAGTATAGTCCATTGGGCCCGCGTACGGGCGGTCAGCTGCGGCCTTGCGCCTAATCTTGGTCTGCCACACGGTGTTCGAGTTTCCTGGTTCTCCAGAAGAGGCATGCGCTGGGAAGAGCTTATGCCATTGCTGTGGGAAAAAGTCGCCACGTTCGGCCCTCCCGGCATCCTTGTCATTCAATTAGGGGAAAATGACCTTGCTTACAGAAGGAGTGCGGACTTGTTGTGGAATATAAAAAGAGACTTGGATGCGTTTGCTGCCTTGTGCCCCAGAACAACGGTGTTCTGGTCCTCCTTCCTGAAGAGAATTTTTGGGCGCGGTGCGCTGAGCTGTATGGCCATTGAAAAAACCAGGAAACTCGTAAATCGGGCAGTGGCCCGTTGGGTGCGCTTCATGAATGGCCGAGTCATTTATCATGACCAAATCCAGATAGGCGACCGGGCCTTATACCGGAATGACGGGGTGCTTCCCTCTGACCAGGGGAACGACATTTGGCTAGATAGTGTCATCAGCAGCATTAGGGATTGGTTACAGCCATGAGGGTATTGGCGGCGAGCCTTATTGGCTCGGGTGGCGGTTAGGCATTGGAATAATGTGTTGTGGTGTGTCGAAGGGCTGGGTGTGACCATCGCCTATGCCTTCAATTTTTGGGTATTCCGTTAAAGGAATCTGGCGGTCGTGTACTCTGTCCGATGCCTGCTTGGCGGGAGGCCATGACACGACCCCCGGTGACATCAGGGGAGAGCCTATAGTTGGATTAGCATCAACAGGCTCCACCTACTGGTGAATAAACCCCCTTGTTTTAGACATCCAATGCCTAAGCCAATACCTTTTCACTGCTGTAATCAATAAAGTTGTGGCCTTTTCTTGCCCATTAACCTTATATCACTTGTCCTTGTGTATTTATTTCACATCGCGGGGGTCGGGTCCTCGAACCACAAGATAAGGTTAAATAAATTAAGGTAAATTGAATGACAGAATATAGTGAAAGATGGAAAGGATTTGTTGAGTTAATTAAAGGGTTAGATCGTTAAGATAAATTATATAACAAAAATTGAGAAAGATGGAAAGAATTTGCTGAAACAATTAATTAAATTAGAATACAAAAAGGGAGGTGTGAGGAGGTCGATGAAACAAGTAAATGAAAGATAAAGATATGGAACATTGGATGTGTGTTTTAATGTTTTTTGGGTTTTTTTGTTTTTTGCTGTATCGTTGTATTGTTTTTTTATGCCTTTCCTTTTATGTATTGTAATGTATGTTTTGTCAATTTTTTTGTTGTTTTCTTTTTCTCTTTTTTCTGTAATTCTTAAACTTTTAATAAATATCATTTTTTAAAAAAATAGAAGCAGCCAAGGGGAAGCCTGAGGGCTGCTGGGATGGCTGGGAGGAGGGAGTCGAAGTCTTTCTCTCTGCCAGGGGGGCCAGGGGATCTTCCCTTGAAATACAGCAGCTTCATGGGACCATGGCAGGGAGAGAAAGGGTTAACCTCATCCACATCCCCCAGCAAGGTTGCTTTGTACATATTTAGAACACTACAAATGTGAATTGCACATGTCTCCTTTGGCTAGCAGGATGCCTCCTCAATACCCTGCCAAGCAGAGAGCAGCAAGGGGTCAGCTGCAAGGGGGTGGGGACTGGGGGCCAGTGTTATAAGGAAAAAACGGCTCCTCCACACATTTTTCTCAGAACCAAAAAATTTGTATAGTCGAATCGACAGTATATGGATTACTAAGGATATGACAATTGAAGCAGAGAATGCCGAAATATTGCCAAAAACACTTACAGATCACAATCCAGTATCATTAACTCTTAAAGGAAAAGAGGAGAAAGGGGGGAAAAGGTGGAGAATGAATGTTTTCTTATTAAAAAACAAAAAAGTAATACAAGGAGCCAGAAAGTTGATGAAGGAATATTTTGAAAACAATTGTTTTTTAAAAAAATAATATTTATTACTTTTCCAACAATTTAAACACTACAAAAAAAGAAATAAACAATACAATACAATGCAATGCAATACAAAAACAATACCTAACACTAACACATTAATCTAACAAAACAAAACAAAAACAGTTTAAAACACATCAAACAGTTTCAATATCTTATCTTTCATTCACTTATTTCAATGACCTCCTCACACCTCCCTTTTTGTATTCCACTTCTATTGTTTCAGCAATTCCTTTCCATCTTCCTCTGCTTTCTATCCTTTAATTATCTTAACACATTCTAACCTTATTTTTCCCTTTAATACTCTATTAGTCTATTTATACTTAATTCCTTATAACATTTCTACTAAAGCCATATAACTTCATTCCAACATTTTCCTAACATTCATCAATTTTACAGTATTTCTGTAAATAGTCTTTAAACTTTTTCCAGTCTTCTTCCACCGACTCTTCTCCCTGGTCTCGGATTCTGCCAGTCATTTCCGCCAATTCCATATAGTCCATCAACTTCATCTGCCATTCTTCCCGGGTGGGTAAATCTTGTGTCTTCCAATACTTCGCGATGAGTATTCTTGCTGCTGTTGTTGCATACATAAAAAAAAATCTATCCTTCTTTGACACCAATTGGCCAACCATGCCCAGGAGAAAGGCCTCTGGTTTCTTCAGAAGGGTATATTTGAGTACCTTTTTCATTTCGTTATAGATCATCTCCCAGAATGTCTTAATCTTTGGGCATGTCCACCAAAGGTGAAAGAATGTACCTTCAGTCTCATTACATTTCCAACATTTATTGTCGGGCAAATGATAAATTTTTGCAAGCTTGACTGGTCAAAATAGTCAATGTTGGTACTAAAGGGTTAAGAGGTAACAAGTCACTTTAATCACTGAGCAGCTGGAAGTCATTAAGCATCCAGGAATGTGAGTTAGTTTGTATAAATAGTCAGTTCACCCGTGTGTTTTTTCTCTCCCCCCCCCTTGACCTGACTCGCGGACTCAGTTTGTGGCCCTGGGCGTGTTTGCTGATATGAGTTAAGTTTAGAGTAAAGTTTTCTTTATGCCGGAGATAAAAGCATGTGTGCTTTATCGCCAGGGTTTTTTCTTTTGTAAATAAAGTTTTTTCCTGAGTTCCAAAGTGCTTGCTCTAGGATTCTTCATTGAAAGGTACTGACTCTCCTGCCTACTTCAACCGCTGCACGAAATTCTCTGCTGAGATAAGATTTATGGCGTTGGAAGCGCACTGGACGTTTACTTAACATTAAACTAATTAAAGTTTAATGGACAGGTTATGGTTATTTGTACGTCAAGAAGGAGATAAGGAGTGCAGTTCAGAGTGATTTATGAAAGGACTGGAGCGAAGACAGAAGCGGTTGCCGACAACGAAAGCCTTCAAAGCAGCTTGAGTCCTGCAACGTGCCTAGAAAAAGTTTTAAACAGGCACTGTGCAGTTTGTACTCGCTGGAAGACGTCTTATTCCTCAAGGAGCCACCTCAGCAGCTGGGAGACGGTCTACAGGTGTGTGAGTATCGTTCCCAAGCCCCAGGGAGGATGGCAGAGTCCCAGGAAAGTTTTGCTGTCCCGTTTACGCGACTCAGTGGGAAAAATTGGCAAGATTGGAAGGCTAGAGTAAGGGTTTGGTTGCAAGCAAAAGAGTTGTGGAGTTGTACTGAAGCACCGCCTTTACAGGCAGCTGCAGACGCGTCTGCAGAAGACAAAGCAGCAGCAGCAGCTTCACAGAAACGCGACAGGAAAGCCCAAGGTCTATTAGTTTTGGCAGTGGGACCAGAGCAAATGCCTTATGTTTCTGAGTTAAAGAACACGCATGAGGTCTGGACGGTTCTGCAGCGGCTAAATTCCAGAAACACTGCGGGGGCCAAGATCCATGCTGCAAGATGTTTGTTTGATTTACGTCTCCAACCGGGAGCGTGTGTGAAAGAACATATTGCCAAAATGGTGTCTGCCTTTAATCAACTAAGACAGCTGGGCATTCCTTTCTCTATGGAGCAGCAGTCATACATATTGTTGTCTTCTCTTGATAAAAGCTATGAGACTCTAGCTTTAACTTTGGAAGCTATGCCTTCAGCTGAATTAACCCTTGAATACATTTCTTCTCGGCTTGCAGATGAACAGGATAAAAGGCAAAGAGAAAGAGGTTGGTCTTTAAAGGGGAGTTGTGCTGTGCCTAAGAGTGGGGATGCTGAGTTTGAGAACACAGTAAATGCTTTTGCAGCTAGACACTGTTTTCGCTGTGGTTCCTCTTCCCATTTAATCAGGAACTGCACATGTGAACCTGGTCAAGACAGCACCAAGGCCGTTACCCCTAGTTACCAGACAAGGAGTTCCAGGGGACGTCGAAGAAGAGGAGGTCATGGCTACTCCCACAGCACACAGCACATGGCTTCAGCAATGGCGTTGATGCAAGGGTGTGGCCAAGGCAGCAATCTACGCTGGTTGATCGACAGTGGTGCATCTCACCACTTGGTGGCGCCATCTAGTGTCCGTTTGCAGAATTGCAGGCATTTGCAAACCCTTAAAGTTGTGACAATGGCAGATTCAACTAAACGTTCCTTAGAGACCGTAGGCACAGTGTTCTTGAATTGTTTGCATACAGAAATTGATGCCTATGTGCTAAAGGGAATGAAGGGGTGTATTTTGTCTGTGTCAGAACTTGATAGAGATGGGTTTAAAACTGTGTTTGAAAATGGGGTTTGCACTATTTCAAAGAATAACGTATCTCTTTTGCAGGTGGAATGCAGAAATGGGTTATATTATTTTGAGACAAGTCCAGATGAAGTTGAACAGGTTCATGCTGGTTGTGTGAACTCGCCTACCCATAATTCTTGTGTTCATTTATGGCACCGCCGTTTGGGACATATTAATTTTCAGTATGTTAAAAGACAACCTGAATTATCAGAAATGAACAAATGTACTAAGTATTTGGATTGTACTGCATGCAAAAGGGCCAAGGTTCATAGATGCAGCTATCCCAGTTCAGATACGAAATCTGACAAAGTATTCCAACTTGTGCATATGGACCTATGTGGCCCAATGCCTGTTGCTAGCATGGGAGGTTCGAGGTATGCACTGTGTCTCTCGGATGACAAAACAAAAGTCACATGGTTTTTTCCTCTCAAAACAAAAGCAGATACTGCAGAAACAGTTAAAAATTGGGTTCATGCACTAGAACTTGAATTCTGTACTAGAGTACTTGCTTTTCAGACAGACAGAGGGTTAGAATTTACCGGGTCTGTGTTGCAGAATTTCTTTAAGAAAAAGGGAATTTCTTTAAGAAAAAGGGGAAATGTGTGTGCGTCCTATGGGGCAAATGCAGGCTTTTGCTGAAGCCTGGAGAGCGAGAGGGGTCGGTGTGCATCGACCCCTCTTGCTCTCCAGGCTTCAGCAAAAGCCTTGAGAGCCCGGCGGGAGTTCCCATGGAAGGCGCCCACTCCGTCTCCGGCAGGGAAGCGGCGCGTGGGGAGCCTCCGCCTGGGCGGGAGACGAGGCGATGCCGGGGCGTCCGGCCGAGCTCCGCAGCGCCTGCAGCCGCACTTGCTGCTGCTTCTGGAAAGGCGAGCTGCTCCTGACACGGGGAGAACCAGGGACATGCAGCTGATACCCCTCCGGCCCCGGCCAGGTGAGCTGGCGGGCAGGTTGGGCGGCCAAGCGGGGTTGGTTGGGGGAGCAAGTGGGCGCGCAGCGCGGGGCCACGGAGCTATGGAGCCACCCAACGGGAGAGCCGAGCGCAGCCACTGCAGGAGGACAGCGGGGCGCCACCCATGGAGAGCCCCGTCACGCTGGAGGACGCACTCCTCGGCTGCCCACCCACCTCAGGGCTGCCTGGTGTTGTGCGTCTGGCTGCCCCTCTTTCCTTGGAAGCGGTGCAGGCTGCGAGGGAAGGGGGGATCCCAGATCTCTGCCCAGTACAGCGGGCCTGAGTCCCGGACGCAGCTGAGCTGGGGTGGGTGGCGGGAGGCACCGGGGAGAGAAGCCGGAGAGGTTCGGGAGGGATCTCCCAACTTATTTTCGGAGCGCTGCGGAGGGAGGGGGACTTGCGCGCTTAAGGCAGCAAAGAGCCGCTTGCAAAACAACCGCTGATCTTTTGGCACTTCGCATTAGCAGAGGGGGTGGCGAGGGGAAGCATCTGCCCAAGGAGCGGCGGGAGGGGAGGCATTGCTTGTTCTTGTTTCGTTAGCCTTCCGGATTTGCCTGCTTCTGGTGGCGCTTTGGGGCTGATCACCGTGCACCTGCTTATCACTTCTGGACTTGTTGCTTGGAGACGCCTAGCTCCAGCTGTGCTAACTTTCTCCGCTGAAGTGCAATGCACCTGAGTCAGCTTCGGAGCAGACAAAGAGTTCTGCTTGCCGCCTGTGACTCGCCCGGATGGCTCATTCACGGGCAAGTCACTGGAAAAAAAAACAGGGATATGCCTTCTTAGCCCCGCCGGAGTACTTTTTAAAAGGCAGTGAGCCTTAAGGCTAGAGAGGTAAAGGAAGCCACACTTCAAGTGAACGACTGCAGACTTCTTTGCCTTTGCAAATGCATCATTTGTCAGACTTCTGAAATGTCAGTTTATGCATCATTGCTTTGGCTATGGTGCGGACCCCTCCCAAAGTTTTTATAAATAACACAAAACAATTTAAAGTGCTTGGTTGTCAGGGTGCTGCCTCATTTTCAGGGACTGTCTCTTAATTCTGGACATCACTGCCCCATAAGGAGCACGATCCCATATTCACAACTGCTAGGCACTGTAGAGACTTCTTAGGATGGAAACCTTATCAGTGCTGGTTGTGTATAAACTTTCTGAGCAGTCAATTACTTGTAGCGAAGCTGTGCTTTGTGGTTGCTTTTTTAAAAAGGGGGTTAAACTTAAGACTCTGTAAAAGGAAGGTTTTACCTGTGGGTTCTGAGATCTTTTTTCTGAGAAATTTTTTTCTTTATTTCCCCCCCAAAAAACTAGGTGCGCCCTATGGGCCGGTGCGTCCTATAGGGCGAAAAATACGGTAAGCATCGTCTGTCTACACCTTATTCCCCCCAAGGAGGAGTCGTGGCCGAACGCAAAAACAGGGTTCTGCAAGAGTGGGCAAACTCTATGTTCTTTGATTCTAAACTCCCTCAAAGTTACTGGGCGGAAGCCTGGCAGACGGCTACTCATATTCTGAACCGAGTATATAATTCGGTAATTGATACTACGCCATATTTTGCTTTATACGGGAAGAAGCCGAAAGTTAATTATTTTCGGGTGTTTGGATCTCAAGCCTATGTACTTATCCCAAAAGCATTAAGGAAAAAGGGAAGTCCAAGGGCTAGGAAACTCATCTTTTGTGGGTACGAACCACACGCCAAATCTTGGAGGTTCGTGAACCCAGATGGGGATACTACAAGAGTGGTCATCAGTAGGAGCGCTGAATTTTGTGAGCAATCCAGATGGACTCACTTACATGCTAACCCTGACATTTTGAGAGATGATTTATGCATTTATGCTGAGAATGAAAGTCCAGAGGGTGGAGAGCCAGAAGGGGATGGTGCACATGGTTCAGATGCAGATTCTGACCAGGCACAAGGTTCTTCTCCTAAGGTAGAAAAGCCAGAATCTAGGAGTGTTCCAACATCGCCAGTCAGTAGGCCTAGCAGACAGCAAAAGCGAAGCAGGTCGCCTGCAACACCAAGCCCAAGGGAGGTATCTAAACAGAGGTCTTTATCCCTAGGGGCGCATCCAGATATAAAGTCTGAGACAGATTCTGACAGCCAACGGTCAGAGGGGGCACAAGAGGAACAATTGCGCAGATCAAAACGTGCCACAAAGGGCAAACCACCAGAGCGGTTTAAGGTGACAAGTGTATACGTAAATATGGCACAGTGTGAGCCAGATAGCTATATAGAGGTACAACAGCTTCCAAGCTCAGAAGCCATAAAGTGGCAGGAAGCAATGGAAAAAGAGATGGCTTCAATGAAGTCTCTTGGTGTGTTTACAAGTACAGAGCTTCCGAAAGGGCAACAAGCTGTAGGTTGTCAATGGGTATATCGTTTAAAGCCCACAACTACTGAGGAGTTGCAATATAAAGCCCGACTAGTTGCAAAAGGTTTTTCGCAGCTCAAAGGTGTTCACGATTCTCAAATCTATGCCCCTACTTCAAGATCGGAGTCATTAAGAATGATTTTAGCCTCTTCAGCTAAGAAGGGAAATAAGCTGTTTCATTTTGATGTCAATGTGGCTTATTTAAATGCAGACTTACAGGAGGAAGTCTATATGACACCACCACCAGGTTTTGAAGGAGACAAGCCAAACCAGGTCTGGCGCCTACACAAATCCATTTATGGGTTGAAACAGTCCGCCCGTAATTGGAATTCCTGCTTAAACGATGCTCTAGAGAGCATGGGGTTCAGAAAGAGCGCAGCAGATGTGTGTCTTTATCTAAAAGGCTTGGGATGTGAACAAGAAGCAGTTTTGATATTTGTTGACGATTTATTATACAGTGGAAAGGATGATAAACTTGCACAACAATTTGCCACAAAGCTTGGAGAAAAGTTTCAGATAAAATCACTAGGCACTGTATCTGTTTATCTAGGAGTTAAAATTGAGCAAGATGAAAATGGGAACTATTGGCTCAGCCAAGAAGCTAAGATCCAGCAGTTGCTGGAAAGGTTTAAAATGGACGACTGTGCTGGTGTTAAAACCCCAATGGAGTTAAGTTACACAAAGGATGCTCAAGCCGAGCAACAGGCAGAGTTCAGTAATCCCGGGGTTTACCAGTCAGCGATAGGCAGTCTACTCCACATTGCACAGTGGACTCGGCCCGATATAACATATGCTGTCAACATGCTGTGTAGACAAGCTGAAAAACCATCAGTGCATGCTTGGCAAGGAGTAAAAAGAGTTTTAAGGTATCTCCAAACTACCAAAAGGTTTCGATTAAAACTATCAGCAGAGGGCAGCACACAACTTGAATGTTGGGCCGACAGCAGTTGGGCAGATGCTGGACTAGATAGAAAATCAGTGTCAGGAATGGTGATAAAATTTGGAAATGCACTAATTGGTTGGAGATCAAGAAAGCAATCACTTATAGCTTTAAGTTCAACTGAATCTGAGTTCAATGCATTATCAGATGTATGTAGAGAACTGGAATTTTATAAGCAACTGGTACAAGAATTGTTTGAAGAATGTTCCCTACCTATCAGAGTGTGGGAAGACAATCAACCTTGTATTAAACTAGCTAAATCAGGTCAATTCAAGGCACTCACAAAACACTTGGATATCCGTTATCAAAATGTATGCCAAAGTGTAAAACAAGGTTTAATTGAACTAAAGTATTGTCCAAGCAAAGAAAATCTCGCACATGGTTTTACAAAAGCTTTGAGTCCGCAATCTCATAAATATTTCTGTTCAGGTTTAAATTTGAATTAAGGTTGGTACAGCTCAGTGTTACGAGCGAGACGGGGTGTTGGTACTAAAGGGTTAAGAGGTAACAAGTCGCTCTAATCACTGAGCAGCTGGAAGTTATTAAGCATCCAGGAATGTGAGTTAGTTTGTATAAATAGTCAGTTCACCCGTGTGTTTTTTCTCTCCCCCCCCCCCCCTTGACCTGACTCGCGGACTCAGTTTGTGGCCATGGGCGTGTTTGCTGATATGAGTTAAGTTTAGAGTAAAGTTTTCTTTATGCCGGAGATAAAAGCATGTGTGCTTTATCGCCAGGGTTTTTTCTTTTGTAAATAAAGTTTTTTCCTGAGTTCCAAAGTGCTTGCTCCAGGATTCTTCATTGAAAGGTACTGACTCTCCTGCCTACTTCAACCGCTGCACGAAATTCTCTGCTGAGATAAGATTTATGGCGTTGGAAGCGCACTGGACGTTTACTTAACATTAAACTAATTAAAGTTTAATGGGCAGTCAAGCTATTTTGAAAACAATTGGAGAAAAGGGACAGATGTTAAAACAGTGTGGGATGCTGGGAAGGCGGTTGTTAGGGGATATTTCATACAACAAAACTCAATAGCATATAAGAATAAAGAAAAAAAGAAAAGGGAGCTTTTAGAAGAAATTAAAAGGAAGGAAAAATTGGCCTATGCAAGCAAAAATAAAGAGAGACAAATCAAGAAATTAAATTACTGAGAGTAGAATATAATAAAACTATAGAACAGGAGGTAGAACAACAAATCAAATTTTGGAAATATAAAAATTTTGAATGGGCAAATAAGCCAGGCAAGATCCTTGCCTGGCAACTAAAGAAACAAAGAAATGAAAAATTAATAAATAAAATAAAAGTAGAAGAGAGGACAATAAGGGATATGACAGAAATTAAAAAAGAATTTGAAAAATATTACAAAAAATTATATCAAAAAGATGAAGTACCAATAGAAGAAATAGAGGGATATATAAAGAAAAATAAATTAATAGAGATAGCAGAAGAAGACCATAAATTATTAAATGAACCAATATCAACCGTAGAAATTAAGGAATCAATTCAAAAATTAAAAATAGGGAAATCCCCAGGTCCAGATGGCATACCAGCAGAATACTACAAAGAAATGTTAAATGAATTAATCGACCCACTAAAAGAAGTAATAGAGGAAGCAGTAGAGAAGGGGAATATTCCAGACTCTTGGACTCAAGGGTATATAACGCTCCTGCCGAAACAAGGTACGGATTTGGAATCTGTCTCAAATTATAGACCCATTTCATTGTTAAATTCCGATTATAAAATTTATGCAGGATTATTGGCTAACAGGTTGAAAAAAATTATAGGAAAAATAGTACATAAAAATCAGGATGGATTTGTGGAAGGTAGACAAAGAATAATATCAGAAGTATAATAGACATAATGGAATATCTACAAGTAAGAAGGGACAAACAAGCAGCCCTGATTTCAATCGATGCGGAGAAGGCTTTCGAAAAAATCTCATGGGAAAAAACTATTAAAAGAATTGTGTCTAGGTGAAAAATTCCAAAAAGGTATAAATGCAATATATAACCAACAGAAAGCAAAAATTATTATTAATGGAGAGTTTGGAGAAGAAATCAACATCTTTAAAGGTACAAGACAAGGATGCCCCCTATCCCCAATGTTATTTATAATAGTATTAGAGGTTCTATTAAAGAAAAAAAAGCAGGACAACCAAATAAGAGGAATAGCAGTTGGTGAAAAAAGATACAAGTTAAGAGCCTTTGCAGATGATGTTATGATCACAACAGAAAATCCCCTACAATGTTTTAAAAACCAATTTTCCATTCTTTTAACCTTTTTAATCCTAATCCTTAATCTTGATCTGTTTATAACTTTAAAGCCTGTACAGCTAGAAGCCACTTAATTTCAATCCAACATCACTCTAACATTCATTAATTTTGCAATATTTCTGTAAATAATCTTTGAATTTCTTCCAATCTTCTTCCACCGACCCTTCTCTCTGGTCACGGATTCTGCCAGTCATTTCCGCCAATTCCATGTAGTCCATCATTTCCATCTGCCATTCCTCCAGTGTGGTTAGCTCTTGTGTCTTCCAATACTTTGCGATGAGTATTCTTGCTGCTGTTGTAGCATACATAAAGAAAGTTCTATCCTTTTTTAACACCGATTGGCCGACTATGCCCAGGAGAAAGGCCTCTGGTTTCTTCAAGAAGGTATATTTAAATACCTTTTTAAATTCATTATATATCATCTCTCTTTGGGCACGTCCACCAAAGGTGAAAAAATGTACCTTCAGTTTCTTTACATTTCCAACATTTATTATCAGGCAAATGGTAGATTTTTGCAAGCTTAACTGGGGTTATGTACCACCTGTATATCATTTTCATAATATTCTCTCTTAGGGCATTACATGCCGTAAACTTCATACCTGTGGTCCATAACTGTTCCCAGTCAGCAAACATAATATTATGTCCAACATCTTGTGCCCATTTGATCATAGCAGATTTCACCGTTTCATCCTGAGTATTCCATTTCAGCAGCAAGTTATACATTCTTGACAAATTCTTAGTTTTGGGTTCTAACAGTTCTGTTTCTAATTTTGATTTTTCCACCTGGAAGCCAATTTTCTTATCCAAATTGTATGCCTCCATTATCTGATAATAATGAAGCCAGTCTCGCACTTTGTTTTTTAATTTTTCAAAACTCTGCAATTTCAATTCGTCTCCATCTTGTTCTAAAATTTCCCAATATTTTGGCCATTTGACCTCCATATTGAGCTTTTTCAAGGCTTTCGCTTCCATTGGTGACAGCCACCTTGGAGTTTTATTTTCCAATAAATCCTTGTATCTTATCCAAACATTAAACAGTGCTTTCCTGACAATATGGTTTTTAAATGCTTTATGTGCTTTGACCTTGTCATACCACAGATATGCATGCCATCCAAATACATTGTTAAAACCTTCTAAATCCAAAATGTCAGTGTTTTCAAGAAGCAGCCATTCTTTCAACCAGCAAAAAGCTGCTGATTCATAATAAAGTTTGAGGTCTGGCAGGGCAAATCCACCTCTATCCTTTGCATCTGTTAGTATTTTGAATTTTATTCTGGGCTTCTTGCCCTGCCAGACAAATCTAGAAATATCTCTCTGCCACCTCTTGAAACAGTCCATTTTGTCCACAATTTGCAATGTTTGAAACAAAAACAACATTCTAGGCAATACATTCATTTTTACGGCAGCAATGCGACCCAGCAGTGAAAGCTTCAAATTTGACCAAATTTCTAAGTCTTTTTTCACTTCAGCCCAACATCTTTCATCTTTATATAAGTTCCCATTTTTTGCTGTCAAGTTAATCCCCAAATATTTAACTTTCTTAACCACTGTTAAACCTGTCTCATTCTGAAACCTCTCTCTCTCTATTGGTGTTAGATTTTTCTCTAAAACCTTAGTTTTTACCTTATTCAATTTAAATCCTGCAACTTGACCAAATTCTTGAATCAATTCTAAAACCCTTTTGGTACTAGATTCTGGCTCCTGTAACGTCAATACTAAGTCATCTGCAAATGCTCTCAATTTGTACTGTTTGGCGCCAACCTGTATACCTTTAACCAACTGATCCCTTCTAATCATGTTCAGCAAAACCTCCAGGACCGAAATAAAAAGCAATGGGGAGATTGGGCAACCTTGTCGTGTCCCTTTTTCAATCTTAAATTCTTCCGTCACCACATTATTTACAATTAATTTAGCTTTTTGTTCTGAATAAATTGCACTTATACCATTTTCAAAACCTTGGCCTACCCCCATACCCTGTAGGTTCTTCTTCATAAAACTCCAAGAAATATTGTCAAAGGCTTTCTCCGCGCCCACAAATATCAAAACTGCTTTAGTATTTATATTCACTTCTAGTTTCTCCAAAATGTCAATTATGTTCCTCATGTTATCAGACAAATGTCTACCCGGGAGAAAGCCCGCTTGGTCTTTATGAATCTCTTCCAACAACACTTTTTTCAGTCTCTTAGCCAAAATGTCTGCAAAAACTGGGATTAAAAAGGAGGGAAAGGAATTGCTGGACTAACAAACTGAATTGGAATACAAAAGAGGGAGGTATGAGGAGGTCCGGGAAACAAGTAAATGTAAAAGTAGTGATGAAAAGATGGAATTGTTTTTAACTGTTTTTTCTTTTTTCTTTTTGTATTTTGTATTGTGTATTTTTCTTTTTATTCTTGAATTTTTCTTTTTTGTTGATGTGATTTTTTCTTTGTGAAACTTTAATAAATATCATTTTTTTAAAAAAAAAGAAAAAGAAAAAGAAAATCCCCTACAATGTACACCTAGAATATTGGAATGCATAAACGAATATGGCAGATTAGCAGGATTCAAATTAAACTATGGGGAAACCAAAATACTAGTGAAAAATATGGAAGAAAAAGATAAAGTGAAATTACAAGAAATTACAGGATTGGAAATTAAAAAGAAAATAAGGTATCTTGGAATAAATTTAACAACAAACACTACAGATTTAAGTAATGAGAACTATGGGAAAACATGGAATGAAATAAAAAATGACTTGCAAGTATGGGGGAAATTAAATCTTTCCTTACTAGGGAAAATATCGGTAATAAAGATGAACATATTACCAAGGATGATGTTTCTATTTCAAAGTATCCCAATACTAGGAGGAGATAAATGTTTTAATAACTGGAAAAGAGATTTGGCTAAATTCGTATGGTCAGGGGAAAAGCCAAGAATAAAACACAAAATAATGATAGATAAGAAGGAGAGAGGAGGATTTGGTCTCCCAGATATGGAGTTATATCATGATGCGGTGGGTCTGACCTGGCTAAAGGAATGGATCAAATTAGATGACTCGGATGTATTGGATTTAGAGGAAGTAGAGACGAGATTTGGATGGCATGCCTATCTAATAGATGAAAAAGTCAAAGTACATAAAGGCTTCCTAGGGCATATAATCAGAAAATCTATATATAAAATATGGGAAAAATATAAAAGACTCCTAGAACCGAAAACTCCCTGGTGGGCATCGCCAGCAGAAATTGTTGCAGTGAAAAAATTAAATATGAAAGAAAATTGGGCTACCTATAAAACTGTATTAAAGGAAGAAAACGGAGAATTGGAGTTAAAGGATTACACAGAAATTAAAGCTCATATTAGTGATTGGTTCCAATATATTCAAATTAAGTATAGATTAGTGAAAGACAAAAAGTTAGGATTTGAAAAAGAAATATCAAAATTCGATAAATACTTAATACAAGAAAAATAAAAAAAATCTAAATTGTATAATCTGATAAACAAAGGATGAATTGGTTAAAGCATCAATGATTAAATGGGCGCAAGATATTGGGAAAAATATTATGTTTGAACAATGGGGGAAATTGTGGAAAGAAGATATGAAATTCACTATGTGTAATATACTGAAAGAAAATTACCTTAAAATGCAACATAGATGGTATTTAACACCTGAAAGAATAGCAAAAATGAATAAAAATTGTAGCGATGTCTGCTGGCGATGCAACACGGGAAAAGGTACTATGATACATATATGGTGGAATTGTTTAAACATCAAACAATTTTGGGAAATAATATATAATGAAATGAAAAAAATGTTTAGATACTCATTTAGGAAAACACCAGAAGGTTTTCTATTGGGAATAGTACCAGGAAGCCTAAAGGAAGAAGATAAGACCTTATATTTATACGCAACACTAGCAGCAAGGAGGAAAAGTGGTATAATACCGACAAAAACAGAGTGGCTTGCCAAATTATTGGAGTATTACAATATATCCAAAACAATGGAAGAAATTGGAAGGATTTCAAAAGAAAAGATAGATAGGGACTGGAAGGTGTTTAAAAGATACTTGCAAAATCATATCGCAAAATCAGAACTCCTATTAGAATAAACAAGTTCTGTTTCAAATACTGAAATATTAAATAAGATGGATAACAATGTGTAATAGAAAAAGAAGTATGAAATTAGGCTAAAGGTGTGTGAAAGAAAGTAATAGAAGTGGAAAGAAATTGTAATTGAGTAGATTGGAAGTCAAACACAAAGGTGGGGTGAGGGTGTAGCAGGAACCCCCCACCCCAATCATTCAGTTTGTACAAACTTCACACACTCACACTCACACACTACATATGCCACACTTCTGTTATAAATTCATAGAAAAATCAACCATACATCGGATTTGCACTGTTCCATTTTTATTTTACTCCATATGACAAGGACTATCAAAGGGGGGTGGCTTGGTTCTGGTCAGCCATAATCCCTTCACCATCCCAGCACATCCACAGGAGCCCTGCCCAGTTGCTATGCCAACCCTGATGGTCCTAGACAGAAGACCATCAAGATCACAAAGAACTTGCATATGGGAGTGGATTCAGCATGGACTGAAACAAAGGACAATGATCAGATCTTCCCTCTGGGGGCAGGAAACTGCCAACTCCCCTTTGTCTCCTGGAAGTGACTCATGGGGAGGGGGAAAGGAGGAACCAGCCAGGTGACAGGACACTCAGGTTACCACAACTCCTCCCTCAACCCCTCCTTTCTGTAATGTATGCATGATGTTTCTGGGGGTGGGCTTGACCTAGAGGATGGGAATTTCAAAAGTTTTTATAAGGTCTTGCACACCATCTTTCTGGGTCTTTCCTCTCTCTCGCAAGTGAGGGGAACACCCTGTTGCAACAGTTCAATAAAGGCCAAGCCTACAGGCTGCTGTTTTGCTCCAAGTTATCCTGGTTGGTGTCTTTATTTTGTCCAAGGGAGCCCTCGGATTTTTCCGGTAACAGTTTGGCGACCATGCTCAGGGACACTTGGTTCTCCTGCGAAGGTGAGGAGGGAGATAGAGGGGATCGGGCGCCACTGGGCAACCTTAGCCCAGGAATCCTTCTTCCTCTCCCTGCCTCCTCTTTGCGGGCGGTAATCAATCGTCACCAAAAGCCCAGCCAGGGGGAGAAAAGGCAAGGTCAAGCCGGCTAAAGAGAAAGGATCCCGGGATCCACGGGGGACATCTACGAACATGAGTATGGTTTAAAATTAATACATTGGGAGGGGGGTGGAAAGCAACGTCCCCACGACAGCTGGACCTTTTCTTCCGTCTATCTCTGACGTTACCCCTCGGAGTCGACCAGGAATTTCCTAAACTTTCTCTTTCTCTCCCCCTATTTCCCTCTCGGAGCTGGACCGGGGAAATTGTGGAACTTTTGTTGTTATCCGACGTTACCCCTCGGAGTCGACCAGGAATTTCCTAAACTTTCTCTTTCTCTCCCCCTATTTCCCTCTCGGAGTTGGACCGGGGAAATTGTGGAACCTTTGCTGCTTTCCGACGCTACCTCTCGGAGTCGTCCAGGAACGTCCTAAAATCTCTCCTTTTCTCCCCCGTTTTCCCTCTCGGAGTGTGGCCGGGGAAAGCGCGGTACTTTGTTATTGTTAGGATATTTCCGTTCCACCTTAAAAGGGAGCAGGCTTTGTGAGTCAGAGTCTGCGTATTTCCTGTTCACAGGATGTTTATGTTTTCTGTTGCTTTCGTTTTCTCTCTGTGTCGCAGACACTAAAAGCAGGCAGTCATGTTTTTCTGTGTTCTGATCAACGCTGAATAAACTTATAAATAATGCTCTCCTGAGTGCAACTTTTGGCTGTGCTAATTGCTGATAGAGTGTGCATGAGCTCTGGAATGTGTACAAGATATTTTCTAGAAACTCATGTCGCTGCGTGCCTACGGGAGGTCGATGGATCGTCCGGCAGACGGCTTGGGGGCCATGATGGACTTTATCTCCCTGGCAGTATCCCAACAACAGGTTTCGGGCCCAGATTCACGGCACTTACAGGAGAGTAAGACTGCGACGGACTGCTGAAAGGTATGTGGAGGAAAAGCGAAAGTGAGGCTTTTCTGTTTGCCGTGGCAAGAGCTTTTGATGTCCGGCAGGACTAATGGATCTGGAAGCCGCGCCAAAGGCTTCGTGATTAATGAGCTGCTGAGATAAGACGTCTCTGAAGTGAATAAGACTCACGGCTCAAATAAAAAGCTGGAATGGAGTTTTTCCAAGCTTCTGAAGCTGCTGAGTGCCCAAAGTTAAATTGGCACAACTACCAGACCTGGGCAAAATGGTGTGAGAGTTTGCTGCGTCAGTTTGGAGTGTGGCATACTGTGTGTGAGGCCCCTCCAGTTCCTCTGACAGATAGATGGAAGGCCGAAAATTTAAAGGCGATAGACATAATAGTCTTGTCCGTCTCTCTGGAGGAAATTAAAACGCTTGCTGGCAACACCACTGCACGTAAGATGTGGCATGCTTTGAAGATAGCCCATTTGCCAGTCATCCCAGCCCAGAGTTTGACTGCGTCGGAGGTCCTGGCTGTTTCCCAGAATGCGAGTGAATGCAGGGTTGCCGAGGGCACCGGTTGCAAGCTGCAGGGGAAGCTGACTGTCACGTCATCCCAAGCAGCATTCCAGCCTCCAGGGGGAGCCAAGGAGTCGGCAGCTGAGAGCTCTGTTTCTCATGGGAGCCAAGGTCATCGCCTTTGCAGAGGCCGGAAGGGCAAAGGTAAACAGAGACAGACGCCTGCAGATGGCCAGGAGCAGGGGGGCAAGCTGCAAAAGCCCACGCCAGTGCAAAACAAGGTTTTGTTTGCTGGCACAGCTTCACCAAAGGCTAAAGGCAAGTCTGATGGCCAGGAGCAGGGGGGCAAGCTGCAAAAGCCCACGCCGGTGGAAAACAAGGTTTTGCTTGCCAGAAAGACTGCTCCAAAGGCCAAAGCCAGGTTTGTTGTTGATTCAGGCTGTACCCGCCATGTCTCAAAAGACCGCCATCTCTTTATCTCCTTCAAACCTCAAGAAGGTGAGATCCACCTGGCTGACGGAAAGACGTTGCGAATCGCAGGAGAAGGGACTGTGAAACTGGCAAGTCTGCACACGACCATCAAAGATGTACTGTATGTTCCAGGCGCTGCAGACAATTTGCTCAGTGTCCCACAGCTGACTGGGCGTGGTTTTGAGATTTCCTTCAAGAGGAGCGTCTGTGTCATCAGAAAAGGCAAAGAGGACATTTTGCATGCAAAGTTTATGGATGGCTTGTTCTGTATAACTTATGATGACATTGGTGCTGTTGTGTCTAATGTTGATTCTTGTTGTGTTGCACAAACTAACAAAGTTCTTCATGCAGGATGCATTCACGATGCACATCGGAGGTTTTGCCACCTCTCTTGGAAGGCACTGGCCAAGATGCCAGAGATGGTTGAGGGTTTGAACATCAAACCCTGTAAGTTTCACATGAAATGTGTATCTTGTGCAGAGAACAAGGTGAAGGTTGCTCCAAAAGGCAAGGAGTCTAGCAGGCAGGCTTCCAAACCCTACCAGCTAGTGCACGCAGACCTGGTTGGTCCACTTGCGCCCTCTTTGGGTGGAGCAAGGTACTTCATGGTTCTAATTGACTCTTTTTCCAGGTACATTCATGTGTTTATGCTCGAGCAGAAATCGCAAGCATTTCCTATGTTCAAGGCATTCTGTGCTTGGTTGGAGAATGTTCACGGTAAACGCATTGGCTGTCTGTTTACTGATCGAGGCGGGGAGTTCACTTCTCAGCAGTTTGAAGCTTTCCTGACTGAGAAGGGAATCCAGCATGACTTGTCAACGCCTAGATCGCCATGGATGAATGGACTTGCGGAGCGAGCAAATCAAACGTTGCTGCAAGGACTGAAAACCTTGTTGCATGATGCCAATCTCCCTGATAAGTATTGGGGGGAGGCTCTGTCGAATTTTGCGTACACTTATAATCGCAGATTGTCATCACCTATTGGTTGTACCCCCTATGAGAAGATGTTTGGTAAGAAACCCAACATCAAGCACATGAGAATCTTTGGTTCTGACATGTGGGTACACACCCCACAGAGCAACAAGCTTGGGAAGCGTGGGGCACATGGTTTGTTCATGGGGTACGAAAAAGGTGCATACAGGGTATGGATGACTGACTCTAAATCCATTAAGTTCACAAGGAGTGTTGAGTACAATCCTAAGTGGGGGGAAAATGTGGGAATTTTCCAGAGTTACCCAGAGGAGGATGAAGGTGATGTCAAAGAAGCAGCTAAAGCTGAGGAAGCTGCTGAGGATGATGATGACTATGATGATCAGAGTTCGGATTCCAGCTCAGTGGGCGGCGCTGCTGCTGATGTTGGTGACAGTGATGACACAGCAGACTACAAGAGCGCAAAGGCCTCAGTCAGACCATCTGATGCGTCTGACAATGAACTGGAAGAACCACTGTTCACCATTGGTCACTTTTCTCCTAAGAAGGAGGAGATGAGTCCAGAAGACTTGCGTCTAGTACGCAGATCTGAAACAGCCACAAAGGGCAGACCTCCAAAGAGATTTGCTGATGAGTTTGCTAAGACAGCAACTGCTGTTCTTGGTAGCTCAGAGAAGGTATGGGAACCTTCAAGCTTCAAAGAGGTTCAGGAGTTAACCTCTAAAGATGCTGAGCCTTGGCTTAATGCCATGAAGGCTGAAGTTGATTCCTTGAATAGGAACCAAACTTGGGAACTGGTACTGGTTGTCCCAGGAATGAGACTGGTTGGCAGCAAATGGGTCTTCAAGGCCAAGACAGACCAGAATGGCAAGGTTGTCAGACACAAAGCCAGATTGGTTGCCAGAGGTTTTTCACAGGTACCAGGACAGGATTACCACGAGACCTACTCACCCACCGTCAAATATGAGAGCATTCGGCTGATGCTCAAGATAGCTGCAGAGGAGAAACTGCATGTTTCCCATCATGACATTAATACAGCTTTTTTGTACGGGATTCTGGGGGAGGAGCTGTTTATGCTTCCACCTGATGGGATGCAGATACAGAATGGAATGGTCTGTAAACTGCGGAAATCCTTATATGGTCTCAAGCAGAGTGCCAGGTGTTGGAACACAAAACTCACTGAGACGTTGCTTTCTCTAGGTTTTCACCAGGGCAAAGCTGATCCATGTGTGTTTGTCAAGGAGGAGGGGCAAAACAAACTGTATTGTTTATGTTTTGTTGATGATCTTCTGATGTTTTGGAAGAATCAGGCTTTGTACCAAAGCACCCTAGCTCAGCTGAAGGAGCACTTTGACATGAAGGATCTTGGTGAGGTATCCAACTATCTTTCTCTGCAGGTGGAGAGGGACCAAGCAGGTAATTTTCTGGTACACCAAACACAGAAAATTGCTGATGTATTAACCAGGTTGAATTTGGTTGATGCAAACCCAGCAGACACACCGATGGTGACAGGTTACCAGGTAGACAGTACTGCTGAAGCGTTTTCTGACATTACGCTGTACAGATGCATTCTAGGCAAGTTGAATTTCATTGCTAGATGCTCAAGACCTGACATAGCTGTAAGCTGTAACCTGCTTAGCAGACATGCCAACAATCCTACTGTTCAGGATTGGAAAGCTCTGAAGCGCATAGCCCGCTATTTGAAAGGGACTTTGCACTACAGGCTGAGGTTCACCAGTCAGAAGACTGGAGGTCTTGAAATCTTTGCAGATGCAAGTTTTGGAAGTGACACCACGGATGGTACAAGCACTTCTGGAGTATGCTACATGTACAACCACTGCCTGTTTGACTGGTTGTGCAAAAAGCAGACGACAGTGAGCCTAAGTTCCTGTGAAGCAGAACTCAATGCTCTGTCATTTTCACTCATGGATTGTGAATGGTTGATGCAACTGTTTAAGGACATCAGAGTTTCTGTGAAATGTCCTGTACAAGTGTATCAAGACAATAGATCGTGTTTGGCTTTGCTGAACTCAGAGAGTTGCAAGCAAAGGACCAAGTACTTGCAGATTAAGCTACATCGTGCAAGAGAGTGTATTCAGAAAGGACTCTTTCAGGTGTCCTACATGGCAGGAAATGAAATTCCTGCTGATCTGTTGTCTAAGGTTGTTAACAGAGAACAACTTAAGGTTTACGTACAAAGGTTGCAATTGGGTTGAACCACATGTACTACAGGTTACATGGAAAGGGGGAGGACGTTAGGATATTTCCGTTCCACCTTAAAAGGGAGCAGGCTTTGTGAGTCAGATTCTGCGTATTTCCTGTTCACAGGATGTTTATGTTTTCTGTTGCTTTCGTTTTCTCTCTGTGTCGCAGACACTAAAAGCAGGCAGTCATGTTTTTCTGTGTTCTGATCAACGCTGAATAAACTTGTAAATAATGCTCTCCTGAGTGCAACTTTTGGCTGTGCTAATTGCTGATAGAGTGTGCATGAGCTCTGGAATGTGTACAAGATATTTTCTAGAAACTCATGTCGCTGCGTGCCTACGGGAGGTCGATGGATCGTCCGGCAGACGGCTTGGGGGCCATGATGGACTTTATCTCCCTGGCAGTATCCCAACAGTTATTTCTCTGACGTCTTCCCTCAGAGGTGTCCCTACAAATCTCCCTCTCTCCTTTTCTCCCCCGTTTTCCCTTTCGGAGTGTGGCCGGGGAAAGCACGGTACTTTGTAAGCAGCGCTAAGGTAGAATTCTGGATCCATGGTTATTGTCCGGGTTGATAGTCCTGTGGTTTTCCAGGCTTGGGCCTGTGGTTTTCTGGGTGGTTAGACCCGTGGTTTTCCAGGCTTGTGCCTGTGGTTTTCCGGGTGGATAGACCTGTGGTTTTCCAGGCTAGGGCCTGTGGTTTTCCGGGTTAGAGGGACCTGTGGTTTTCCAGGCTAGTGCCTGTGGTTTCTAGACAAATTGCTTGTAGTTTACTGGTAGGCAGAGATTGCTCTAGCTGAAAGATAACTTGAATACTGATAGAATATTCTTTTCTCTACCCCCCCTTCTTTGTCCCTTTCTTGTACCCGTTCTTCTATCTCCTAGTGTAATCTACTGAGCAACCCCCCCCTTAAAGGGAAATGGGAGCTCACTAAACACCCTAGCTGGACTCCTCCTGGCAACAAAGCTTCCATGAAGCCTTTTTGCCCCAGAGAGGATTCTAATATGCCCCTCCAGCTTGTCATCTCCAGTTGGGGGGGGGGGAAATAAAGGGGCAAAATGGTCTTTCCAAGTACAAAGTACGAGACCGTTGTAACTTTTAGTGGGTGGCTTAGGCCCACCACCTGGAACCCAGGGCACAGCGGCCACGTCAGGGATCCTTCAACAAAATCAGGGTGTGAACCCTTAGGGAGAGCTGAACACATCAAATTTGTGTTGTTAAACTATAACCTAAAGCTAGAACATGAAACCGTAAACTTAATGGTGCTCAGAAGGTAGTAGATATAATAACAGCCCAGCCTGAGAGCCCACGCATTAGAGATCTTAGTTTCTCTATAAATAAATAAATAAATAAATAAATAAATAAGAAAGAGATGTACTCAAAGATTTAGAAATATTTCAAGGGTTTGTATTTACATTGGCCTCGGCATCCACAGACTGTTCTTAAATGCACATAGTTTTTAAATTGCAAGCTTGCTTCAAAAATTTTAAATCTAAGAAAGCCATGTTGGGCCTTATCAATCTTAAACAGGACAAAAAAAAAAAAAAAAAAGGAAGAAGAATGAAGTGTGCAAATGTTTGTTATTTGAGAGAGGCTCCAAAGAGTCTTCCTCCGAGTAGCTTAAGTGAGGAGTATGATTTTAAGTTGATGGTAGATGATGTTTTGCTGCAACTTTTGAGTTTGTGAGTCTACATCCGTGTTCCAGTCTTTTTTGTTCCAGTATTTTGAAATGTGCTGTGAAGAAACTAATGTTTCTGCTGTAAAAGCCTAGTTGAGCCAACTGCTCTCTCAAGCTAAAATGCAGTGTATGTATTTCATTAAGCCTATGCCTATGAAAGTATGGTGTTCTTTCTAAGAAAAATTGTTATTAAATGTAGAGGCTTAATGAAAAAAATTGCAAAAATTGTCTATCTGAGTCCAGTCCTGATATCAGTCTCTATAAGACTTCCTGGCCTCTTTTCTTAGAAAATGCCCCCCCTTGTTTCATTCTGTATCTTTCAGGTTTTTTCCCCTTCTTACTTCTGTGCCAGGTAAATTTACTCCCGAGTAAGCTTCCTTTAAAGGAAACTGCAAAGAGGGGGGAGCAATCTTTCCTAAGGTACCCTGCATCTCACTTTCCTATGTGTAGTTATTAAAAAAATAAATAATCTAAATTAGGCTTACTATTCCTCTGCAAGTTCAGAAAAAAAAATTGTTCACTTTTGTATTCCCTTTAAATCAAATCTATGGCTGTTTTAACTATGCTTAATAAAAGATCCTCTCCCTATCTTAGAAAAAAACAACAACTGTTCACTTCAATCTTCCTTTAAATATCATTTCTATAGGAACTTGCATTCTTTAGTCTAAGGAAGCAAACTCACTCAAACTATCTCAAGATCTGCTAAAAGGGTTCTGTGTAAAGTTGGCTACTTTTATTTTCCTCTTCCTTAGTACATGATAGGAGCATAGATGTTTCCTTTCCCAGTTGTAAATCTGTACTTAAATGTGTATGTCTCTTTGGTAGTACAAATCTTGCTGTGAAATCTTGCTGTGAACCCTATATTTTGGAGGGTTGGACTAGATGACCCCAGGGTCCCTTTCAACTCTCCCAATTTGTGGCTGTGTGGAAGGACATGTGTCTGCAAGCATTGGAGGGTAATTCTTAAATTCTGGTGTGGTGATGGAGTTGAAATTCAGCCTAGCTTTGCCGTGATGTTTTTGAAGCACAACTGGTAATATCAAGCGTTTGAGTGATTACAGTGTTTATCATTTTGTCTACTATTTAAAAATCAGACTTCAAAGTCAATTCAAAGTTTCAGCACATACAAATACATATGCGCCTTGACCAATCCTGTAAATAAAGGGCAGAAAAAAATTTTTTGTCTGCAAATGGTAAGGCTGAAATGACTGAGAATGTTAAAAAATCCTATGAATTCTGACTCTCTGGCCATTTTTTCCCATATATAAGGGCGTGGCATTGTTCCACGAATGGCCAGAGGGATATTAGCCCTTTCCTGTACATAAAGGAAGCAGTCCCTTTGCTTGGGCTGCAATTGCTAGCTTTGGTGAATACTTGAATCGCTGAGTTTCTCTTTTTTGTTTTAAAATCTAACCCTATTTTTAAAATCTACTCCTTACCCTTCCCTTCCCTTATTCAAATGGTAATTTAGCCCAAAGATTCAACATTTTCAATAGTATAAAAGGTTTGCTGAGACATGAACTCTGCACATGCACAGAGGCTAGATCAGCTAAACAAAAAAAGGGGGGGAGGAAAGAGAGAGAGAGGAAGGAGGGGAACTGTAGGGGGGGAGAGGAGGTTTCGAGAGCTTGGGCTGCAGGGAGAAACTTATCCAAATTTCCTTATGTAAAACTTGGAACCATTGAGGGAAATCACCCTTAATGTGTCCTTTGCTCCAGGGGCTACGTAAGACAAAAGGGTTAAGTACTAGCTCATCAAAAGTCAAGAGGTTTCCAGGTTTCAAATCTTAACATGCCAAATTCTTTTCACAGGTAAATATCAAAGCGCTCCCACTGTGAGTTCCACTCTTGACTAGTTCTCCCACCCCCAATGGGATTTAACTTTTATAACAGGCTTTGTGTGCATTATAGGAACAGCATTCCTGACAGAGATTTTCAAAGGAAATAAAAAATTTCCCTTTAAAACAGGATATGTGAACTCGGACCCACATAAGCAAAATGTTTAATAACTTGCCAATTGTGTTCAAATTAACAAAGGTTTTGTCCCTCCGTTTCTTCCACAGCCAAACTAAGTGAAGGAAAGCAAACAAACTTGGCAGATAATAACAGTAATTATATGGAAATGTGATAATAATATTGGAATGAATGAAATGCTTAATCCGCTAAGATTTTTATTATTTGCAGCTTCCAACGGAAACTGAAGGACATCCTTTTTGCCTTTTGCCCCTTCCCTTTTCTAACTCTGTCTTTTAAGTCCCCAAAACCCTGCCCCTTACAGGATATCACTTCTACAGATGTGTTACTACAGATCGAATGGAAAGCTTCGCCACCACGAGACTATTACCTGCAGCAACAACAACAGACACCAAAGTTTTCAAAGTGGCCACAGCAATTTCTTTCAGAGGGGAAGTGCGGCTGACAAAGGGGGGTGGAGTTGAATTGCAAGGACGTCTTCTCACTTTTGAACCTCAAGACTGTGCTCCAGGATTCAAAAGATACATACATAAAATATCCCAATTGTCTCAAGATATGCAACTGATATTTAATTAGTTTGTTTTGTATTATTTATTTTTTAAAGCAATTTATTGGGTTTTACAATAGAAATAAACATAATAAACAATATAACATTTGTCTTAACATAGTTTCACATTTTCTTTGGACTTCCTCACATCTCCCGCTCCCACTTTCATCGTTATAACATTTTGTCAGCAATTTATCATCTTATTTAGATTCTTATATCCCTTCTATGTTTCATAATCTTATAATTCTCGAAAGGAGTTAAATTTTCACAGTCTTACTTATTTTCTTAAAAAACTTCTAAGTTTAGTGGTGCTCAGTTATTTTGGTCTAGCATCTTATTTAGCATTCGCTCAAATTACAATGTTTTTGTAAATAATTCTTAAATTTCTTCCAATCCTCCTCAATCCTCTCTTCTCCCAGGTCACGAATTCTGCCAGTCATTTCGGCCAGTTCCATATAGTCTATCAGTTGCATCTGCCATTCTTCCAGTGTGGGTAGATCTTGAGTTTTCCAGTATTTTGCGAGAAGTATCCTTGCTGCTGTTGTTGCATACATAAAAAATGTCTGGTCCTTCTTTACCACCCCTTGGCCGACAATACCCAAAAGGAAAGCCTCTGGTTTCTTAGTGAAGGTATATTTAAATACCTTTTTCAATTCATTATAAATCATTTCCCAGAACGCCTTCACTTTAGGGCAAGTCCACCAGAGGTGGAAGAACGTTCCCTCACACTCTTTACATTTCCAACACTTATTATCAGACAGGTGGTAAATTTTTGCAAGTTTGACTGGGGTCATATACCATCTATAAATCATTTTCATTACATTTTCTTTCAGAGCGTTACATGCAGTAAATTTCAATCCATTACTCCACAACCTTTCCCAGTCCTCAAACATGATATTATACCCAATGTCCTGTGCCCACCTTATCATAGCCGATTTAACCGTTTCATCTTGTGTATTCCATTTCAACAGCAAGTTATACATCCTTGAAAGTACCTTAATCTTTGGTTCTAACAATTCTGTTTCTAGTTTCGATTTCTCCACCTGGAACCCTAGTTTCTTATCATTTTTAAAAACTTCTTTAATCTGAGCGTAATGTAACCAATCTCGCACTTTGTCTTTCATTTTCTCCAAACTCTGCAATTTCCAATTATCTCCATCCTTTTCTAGTATTTCCCAATATTTTGGCCATTTAGCCTCCATATTGGGTCTTTTTCGGGCCTTAGCTTCCAGAGGTGAAAGCCACCTTGGTGTTTTATTTTCCAGCAAGTCTTTATATTTTGTCCAGACATTAAACAGTGATTTTCTGACAATATGGTTCTTGAAGGCCTTATTTGCTTTAACCTTGTCATACCATAAATATGCATGCCATCCAAAAGTATTGTTAAACCCTTCCAGATCCAACACATCAGTGTCTTCAAGAAGTAGCCAGTCTTTTAGCCAGCAGAACGCTGCGGCTTCATAATACAGCTTTAGGTCTGGCAGGGCAAAGCCCCCTCTTTGTTTTGCATCAGTTAGTATCTTAAACTTAATTCTGGGCTTTTTGCCCTGCCAGACAAACTTAGAAATATCTCTCTGCCACTTCTGAAAGCACTCCTTTTTGTCCAAAACCTGAAGTGTTTGAAATAAAAACAACATCCTTGGCAATACATTCATCTTGATAGCAGCAATTCGGCCTAACAAAGAAAGTTTCAATTTTGACCAACTGTCTAAGTCTCTCTTAATTTCTGTCCAACATTTTTCATAATTGTCCTTAAATAGACTTAGATTTTTTGCTGTTATGTTTACCCCTAGGTATTTTACTTTCTTAACCACATTAAGTTCCGTCTCATTCTGAAACCGTTCTGACTCTGTATCAGTCAAATTTTTCCCCAAGACCTTAGTTTTCTGTTTATTTAATTTAAACCCAGCCACCCGACCAAAGTCATTAATCAGTTGTAATACTCTTTTCGTACTAGGCTCTGGCTTCTGCAGGGTCAAAACCAGGTCATCTGCAAAGGCTTTTAATTTGTATTGTTTCTGTCCGACCTGAATTCCTTCCACCAACCGATCCCCTCTAATCATGTTCAATAGCACTTCCAGAACCGAAATGAATAACAAAGGGGAGATAGGGCAACCTTGTCGTGTCCCTTTTTCAATTTTGAACTCTTCTGTAACCACATTGTTAACTATCAATTTAGCTTTCTGTTCTGAATATATCGCCTCAATCCCATTCTCAAAACCCCGTCCCACTCCCATCTCTTTTAAATTTCCCATCATAAATTTCCAGGAGATATTGTCAAAGGCCTTCTCCGCATCTATAAAAATTAAAACTGCTTTTGTATTTATATCTGTTTGCAAAAGTTCCAAAATGTCAATAATGTTCCTTGTATTAGCAAACAGATGTCTACCTGGGAGAAAGCCTGCCTGGTCCTTATGGATTACTTCATTTAAAACTTTTTTAAGTCTACTTGGGGGCGGCGCGAACGGCAATGGCGGTCCTCTTCTGAACGGGAGAGGAGGCTCCACAGACAACGGGTCGTCCGCTACGGCGAAGCGGAGACCCATTCCGGAAAACCCCAGGCAGCAAGAGCCTGGGGTCTTGAGGCTCGGTGGGCGCCTTGAGCGACCCTCCAAACGCGAAAGGAACCCTGTAAGGGGCTCCGGAGCGTGGAGGGGGGTTGCGGCGCTGAGAGCTGTTTCACAGTCTGCGGAGCGAAGCCGCGCTGCTGCTGCCGGTGAGCGCTGATCCCTTTTCCTGTCAAAATTCGGATTCGGACGAAAAGCAACTTATTCGTGAGTAAAGACTGAATCACTCGAAATTAGAGACTTTAAATGAAAAATCTTAATTTGCTTGAACTTGGCTGAAAGCGGAGAGACGTGGAAACAGGAAGTCCGTCTTCCGCAGCCATTGAACTTGAAAAAAGCAACTAGTTGGAGGAGTGGAGGCTGAAAGAAAGAGATTTTAAACTTTACAGATCTAAGCATCTACTGATCTTGCAACCTAAAGTAAAGACTTTAAGTTAAAGATTTGGAATTATTACTTGCACTTGACTTTCCTCCTTTTATTGGATTACAAATTAGAAGGTGAAACCCAGGGTCCGGAGCTGCCTGAGCATTGAGAGATTGAGCTGTCAGTACTGCAGATTTGGATACTGTATATTGGAACTTGCAACAATCTGAGGGTATTGAGACCTTTTAAATTTGAAACATTCTTTTTGGAGACAAATAAGCACTGTCTGTAACAAAGTGACCATTTATAAACTCTGCTAAACATTTGTATCTGAAGGTTCTTGGATATTAAATTAGACTCTGAAAGACATTTTAAGCTCCCTCTAGAGGATTGGATTAAAACAGTGACTTTACATGTACATTTACTTTCGATTCCCTTGTTGTTTGCTTGCTCTGGGCCTTTCTATTCCCATGGGAATAACTCAGTGTGACCTTGACTGATAGATAACGTTGGAATGAGTGGCACAAGAAAAAGAGGGAGAGTTAGACAAACAACTTTAACAACTCTAACCTCAGCCTCGCAGACACGCAGATCATCTGTACCTACTTTGCCCTCAGAAGTAGAAGTTGAAGAAGTTGCCTTGTCACAGGCAAAAGAGGGAGAGGGCGAAGCAGAGCAGTCACAATTGGAAGATATGGCCTCAGGAGCATCTGTTTCTGTTCTAGACAAAATCTTTGAAAAATTGGAAGCTTTGGACAAGAAAGTAGATGTGCAATCAGCAAAGATTGACAAAAATACAGAATGTCTAAATAAATTAACTATACAAGTGGTACAGAATACACAAGCAATTGGACAGTTAACGGAGGCCTCAGCAGAAAATCGGAAATTGGCTGAGGATACCAGACAAAAATTGGAAAATTTAGAGCAAGAGGTAAGACCACTCACTAAACAAGTTGGGGAACATCAGATTTATCTTTCTATGATAGAACTGCGAAATCGTGAGAATAATTTGAGGATTAGATCATTACAAGAGGCAGAAGAAGGAAATCTAACTGAGTTTTTGACCAAAGAATTCTCCAAGTTCTGGAATTTGGAAGAAAAGGACTTTAAAATTGTGTCAGCTTTTAGACTTGGAAGATTCACAAAAAAGGAGAGGCCCAGAGACTGTTTGATAACATTGAGATCAAAGGAGGAAAGGGATAAGATTTTGGGCCTACACTACGGAAAGTCACTGGAGGTTTTGGATAGAAGAATTGAAATTTATAAAGATATTCCAAGACAACTGCTGGATCTTAGAGCCGCCTATTCTGAACTTGCTAAACTACTAAGGAGCAACGCAATTCCATTCAGGTGGGAATTTCCCCAAGGAATATCTTTTACCTTTAGAGGGAGAAAGGTTAAAATTAGAACATTGGAAGAGAGAGACAAATTTTTGGCTACACACGGAGAGGACCTTCAAAAAGGAATTGAATTACCTTCTGGGCCTGGGGCAACGCCAGCATCAACACCAGCACCTGGGGAACCTGAAGATTCAGAGAAGATACCACCCCTGGAGAAATAACCAGATTAATTCAGGATGTCTCTGCAATTGCTGAGTTGGAATATTAATGGTTGTAACATTCCGGAAAAAAGGAAGAAAATATTTCACATATTAAAAAAAGAACTGTCAGGGGTTCAGGAGCAGAGGCAAGGGCAAGGGAGGAAACAGAGAGCGAGGGGGAGGAGGCAGAAGAAAAGATGAGTGATGACGACGACCCGAGATCTCCGAGTCTTTCCAGTGAATCAGAAGATTCACAGAAAGGAGCACCAGTGGCCAGGGCAAGGGGGGAGCCTAGGGGGACACCCCAGGAAGATAGAGCCAGAGGGGACTCAGAGGGGAGCAGTTGGAAATCGGGACCAGCGTCACCGCCAGAGAGCAGGGAAGAGGAAGGGCGCCAGGGATCAAGCGCTGGCAGCTCACAACAGGGGGGAGGGCACGAGTCAGGAGTGGCCACACCTCCATCGGGGAGCGAAGAAACGGTCAGACGGAAGGTGGAAGGTTGGGCGCGCGCGCCAAGTTCAAATGCACAGGAAGGTGGTGCAGTAGGCAGCCCGGAAAGGGAGCCAGGTCCTAAAGCCCGCCGAAAGGAGGGAGAAGAGTCAGGGGGGTCAGCGTCAGAGGAATCCCGGAAGGAAGAGACCCCGGGGGGCAGAGGGACCCAGAGAAGAACAGTCAGGCGGAAAAGGTGGAGCAAGGCTAGGATATTAAGTTGGTGTACAAGGGGCGGAGACTCAGATGGAGCTTCGCCGATCTAACCATTAGACGTAGGGTTGCACGCAGCAGCTTGAGAATGGAAACTGTAAATCAATAAAGACTTTTATTTAATGATCGCTGGCTAGCGTGATCCTCTGTGAGCTAGGATCTGGAAGCAACTCTGACAGTAAGCTCCATCTCATAAATTGTGGGCATCTACAGCCTCGCGGAGAGGAGAGAAAGCGGGTGCCTACTAGCGAGCTCACGAACGGCAGACAACATGACGGCCGAACAGCAGATAGCGGAACTCAGAGAAGCAGTGTCGCGACTGAATGCCGAGGCTCTTGCATCCAGGAAGAGAGAGGAGGACGCAGCTGCCGCCTACAGGGATCTCCAGGTCAGGTTGGAAGTGCTTACGAAGCAAGGGCAACTGACACCCAAACCGGAGGGGATTGGGTTGGGGAGACGAACAGGCGGTCTGGTCTCTCACTTCGATGGGAACTTGCAACAGTACCCCAACTTTAGAGCAGATGTAATGTGTGCACTGCAACTGCTGAACAAAGACTTTAGAGATGAGCAAGAGAAGGTGGGATTCATCATGTCCCATTTGCATGGAGATGCTAAAGCATGGCTGCGCAATTTGTGGAGAGATAAGGATCCGGCGCTCCAAAATGCGGATGCCTTTATTAAAGCGATGGATGGGTGCTTTTTATCAAGCATTGACGTGGATCTTGCTCGGCAGCAGATACATGGACTGAAGCAAGGGAGGGCCAGCGTAAGGCAGTACCATGCCCGCTTTTTCGCTTTGGTCAGTGCTCTGGAATGGGACAGAGATTCGGCTCCTGTAAGAGACCTGTTTTGGGAGGGATTGCACGGCTCGGTTAAAGATGAAATTGCGAGGGGGGAGAGACCCCGGACCACGCAGGAGATCGTTCAGAGGGCGCTGGCGGTGGGGGTGCGGCTGGAAGAACGTCCGTGGAGCAGTGGCGAACGGCGTGGAGGGCGCGAACCAGCCAGGGGCTCCTCCTTCCTTCCCAGAGAAGCAGCGCGTGCGCAATCCACGCCTCCGCCAGGAGGAGGAGCGGAACCTATGGAGGTTGGAGGTGCAAGGGCTCAGTCAGCAGCCAGAGCCCTAGCACCGGCAGCAGTGAAAGCGAAGCCTCCTAGAGGGAACAGGAAGTGTTACATCTGCGATGATCCACAGCATATGGCGAAAGAGTGTCCCCAGAGGCTCCACAAGCACACTGCAGCCTCAGCAATGGTAACTGCAGCAACGCAGCAAGGACAACCACAGCAGGGAAACGACGGAGTCTGGTTGGAGGAAGAGGCACTGGGGCCCAGCCAGACGTGTCAGTGAAGCAGTCCCCAGAGATTTTACAGCCCATGGACCCCCTCCCGCCCAAACCAGTAGTGAGGCTCACCGCGTCGCTCCAGCTGCCCAATGGAATCACCATGGACGTGCCAATCACCATTGACTCCGGAAGCAATGCGGACTTTATAGGGCAGGACTTTGTCGACCGGCACGCTATACAGTTGCTGCCTGCCACGCTGCCCCTGCAGGTTGTCACGGTGGATGGCAGGGAGCTGCTAGGGGGGCAAGTGGTGAAGCAGACGCCACCAATGGTGATGCGACTTGGGAATCACAGGGAAATCATCAGCTTCAATGTCACTCAACTATCGGACACGCCTATTGTATTGGGCATGAGTTGGCTGGACAAGCACAGCCCGACGCTGGCTTGGTACCAGAGGCAGCTGACCTTCGGCTCTTCCTTTTGCGCTGAACACTGCATCGTGCCCAGGCAGGAAGGAGAGGAAGAGGAGTCACAGCGGCAGCTAGGCACGCTGCAAGCGGTTCCCCACAAGTACGCAGAATTTTTGGAGGTTTTCTGCGAGAAGGAGGCAGACAGGCTACCCCCCCACAGACCATATGACTGCAAAATTGACCTGCTGCCGGGGGCGGCGCTGCCCAAAGGGAAGCTGTATTCCATGTCTGAGGACGAACTGCAGGAACTCAAAGAGTTCATAGATCATAATTTGGAGCGCGGTTTCATCCGAGAGTCCAAGGCAGCGGGGGGCAGTCCGGTATTCTTTGTTAAGAAGCGGGACACGCCCCAAAAAAGACTTGTAGTGGACTATCGCATCTTGAACAGTGTGACCAAGCCGTCGGACTTCCCCATGCCCCGAATCGACGACCTCCTCGCAAAGGTACGGAAGGGCAGAGTGTTCACCAAGTTGGACCTGCGAGGGGCATACAACCTCATTCGCATGCGGGAAGGAGATGAGTGGAAGACAGCCATGTTCACGCCCCTGGGCACCAACGAATATAGAGTTATGCCTTTTGGATTGCAAAATGGCTCCCACGTTTTTCAAGCTTTCATGCATCACGTGTTGGCGGGGCTCCTCTACAAGACGTGCGTCTGTTTCTTGGATGACATCCTGATCTTTTCGGAATCGCAGCAGGAGCATGACAGACAAGTCAAGGAAGTGCTGAGCAGGCTACAGCAACATAGGCTTTACGCCAAGCTGGAGAAGTGCCAATTCGACGTGACGGAGGTGGATTTCCTGGGCTACAAGTTGTCTGATAAAGGGCTCGCCATGGACAGCGCCAAGGTCCGAGCAGTGTTGGATTGGAAAAGCCCACGCAACCGGAAGGAGGTCCAACGGTTTGTCGGCTTCGCGAACTTCTATCGCAAGTTTATCAAAGGCTTTGCGATGCAGACAGCGGCCATCACGGACACGCTCAGCTCCAAGAAAAAGAAGTTCATCTGGACAGAGCAGGCGGAGCAGTCCTTTCAGGCACTCAAGCGTCTCTTCGCGTCGGAAGAGCAGCTGCTTCATGTCAACCCCAGCAGGCCGATGAGGGTGGAGACAGACGCTTCGGACAGAGCCGTGGGAGCAGTCCTGCTGCAGAAAGACCCGCAGGGGGTTTGGAGGCCGGGAGCGTTTTACTCAAGGAAGCTCAGGAAGTCCGAACAGAACTACACCATCTGGGACAGGGAGTTGCTGGCCATTCATGCAGCGTTCAAAGCGTGGAGGCACTTCCTGATCGGCGCCAAGCACACGGTGCAGGTCTGCACGGACCACAAGAATCTAGAGCACTGGCGCACGGCACAGTTCCTGAACCAGAGGCAGATACGTTGGGCTGAGTTCTTTGCGAATTTCGACTTCCGAATAGAGTATGTCCCGGGGGACACCAACATCATGGCGGATGCTCTCTCCCGTAAGCCACAGTATCTGGAGGAGGCAACGCCAGCGGCCGCCATGCACATCTTCGCACCGACAGTGTGGGCGTGCGCGGCGGCAACAGTTGACCTGGATGCGGTGCGACGAGCGTTGCAGGATGACTCCTTCGTGCAAGCAAAGATGGCAGAGGTGCACAGGGGCACGGCAGCGACCGACGAGTTCCAGCTGCGAGATGGTTTGCTCATCCGTAAAGGGGCCATCTACGTGCCGGGAGACGAACTTCGCGCCAAGGTACTGCAGCAGCTGCACGACGCGCCCACTGCCGGGCACTTTGGCAAGGAGAAGACGGTGGAATTAGTAGCCAGAGACTTCTGGTGGCCCGGAATGAGAGGGGAAGTCGCGGACTACGTGGCGAGGTGTGACACCTGCCAGAGGGCCAAACCAGTGCACAGACCGCCGGCCGGACTGCTGGAACCGCTGCAAACTCCGTTCGAACCATGGGAGAGAGTGGCCCTGGACTTTGTCACGGATCTGCCCAGCTCGAGGGGCAAGACGGCTGTGCTGGTGGTGGTGGACTTGTTCTCCAAGATGGCACATTTCATTCCGTGTGCGAAGGTGGCCACGGCGGAACAAACCGCCAAACTGTTCATAGACCACGTGTTCAAGGTTCACGGTCTGCCGCGGTCTATTCTGTCCGACCGAGGGCGACAGTTCATCTCGAACTTCTGGCAGAGGCTGATGGGCTTCCTGAACGTCAAGATCAACCTGGCGTCGGCTAGACACCCGCAGACCAACGGGCAAGCGGAGCGGGTCAATGCCATCATGCAGCAGTACCTGAGATGTTATGCGAATCAACAGCCTGCGACGTGGGTGGATTACCTGCCTCTCGCCGAGTTCGCCTACAACAACACGAAGCACGTGTCCACGGGGGTCACGCCGTTCTTCGCCAACAACGGGAGGCACCCCAGAACCTTCCCGGGACTGGAAAGAATGGGGGAGGGGGAGCCGCAGACAGCAGATGCGTTCGCGTCGGAGTTGCAGGAGGTCCACGATCAGCTGCGGCGGCACCTGGAGCTGGCTAAACACGCATACAAGGTACAAGCGGACAAACACAGAAGGGTTGGCGAAGAGATCCATGTGGGAGACTGGGTCTGGTTAGCAGCCCACGCAGTGCCGGCCAGGTCGTTGGCGAAGAAGAAACTAGGGCATAAACAACTGGGGCCCTACCAAATCGAAGAACAGGTCAACCCGGTGGCTTTCAGGCTGGCTCTTCCGGAGGGTTCCAGAATGCATCCGGTGTTCCACAGATCGGTGCTCACTCCCTACAAGGCACCTCACAGGTTTCAGGAACCAGGAACGGCACCGGGTCCGCTCCGCGAGAGAACCGGGCAAGGGGGAGTGGCACAGGAGGAGCGCATCAACGAAGTCACGGAGATTTTGGACTCCAGATGGGGGGAAGAGGGGGTAGAATACCTTCTCGCCAAGGAGGGCGCCCCGGCCAGTGCCAACAGCTGGGTGCCGGGCTACGCTTTAGACGAACCTCTGCTCAAAGAAGAGTTTCATGCCCTCTTCCCACATAGGCCAATGCCAGCAGACTTTTTCGACGACTGGCTTTTCACGCCCACGCTTTCAGCCAGCACGTTCCGGGGGTTCGACTCGGACGAGGAACCGACACGAGACGCCCGTTCCCCGGAGGGGTCGCCCTCGGGATCTGCTTCAGAACCCTCGTATTGGTGGGATGATCGACCAGAGGAGCAGTTCCGCAGAAGGTGGCTGGAGGGTCCAGGACGAGCAACGTCTCCAGAAGGCAACGAGGGAGAGACGGACATGGACGTTTTCAGGGACGACCCGGGTTTCGAGCACGGCGGCACAGAGATGGAAGCGGAGGTGACCGTCGTCAACGAGAGCAGGGAGGAAGAACTGGAAGACTTCGGATGGCGGCCCGCCACGGGAAGCGAACTGTATCCGACATTCGTCCCCCTGACACGGCAGCACCCAGATCCCGCACCGGAAGGAGGGGAGGGGGGAAGAGGGGGCTTCGAGGGGGGGATGGATGTCAGGGGTTCAGGAGCAGAGGCAAGGGCAAGGGAGGAAACAGAGAGCGAGGGGGAGGAGGCAGAAGAAAAGATGAGTGATGACGACGACCCGAGATCTCCGAGTCTTTCCAGTGAATCAGAAGATTCACAGAAAGGAGCACCAGTGGCCAGGGCAAGGGGGGAGCCTAGGGGGACACCCCAGGAAGATAGAGCCAGAGGGGACTCAGAGGGGAGCAGTTGGAAATCGGGACCAGCGTCACCGCCAGAGAGCAGGGAAGAGGAAGGGCGCCAGGGATCAAGCGCTGGCAGCTCACAACAGGGGGGAGGGCACGAGTCAGGAGTGGCCACACCTCCATCGGGGAGCGAAGAAACGGTCAGACGGAAGGTGGAAGGTTGGGCGCGCGCGCCAAGTTCAAATGCACAGGAAGGTGGCGCAGTAGGCAGCCCGGAAAGGGAGCCAGGTCCTAAAGCCCGCCGAAAGGAGGGAGAAGAGTCAGGGGGGTCAGCGTCAGAGGAATCCCGGAAGGAAGAGACCCCGGGGGGCAGAGGGACCCAGAGAAGAACAGTCAGGCGGAAAAGGTGGAGCAAGGCTAGGATATTAAGTTGGTGTACAAGGGGCGGAGACTCAGATGGAGCTTCGCCGATCTAACCATTAGACGTAGGGTTGCACGCAGCAGCTTGAGAATGGAAACTGTAAATCAATAAAGACTTTTATTTAATGATCGCTGGCTAGCGTGATCCTCTGTGAGCTAGGATCTGGAAGCAACTCTGACAAGAACAATTGGACATTATCTGTCTACAAGAAACACATGTGACGAGGCTCCATAGAAAAGTGTTAATAAATAAAAGATTGGGCCAGGAATTTGTATCGTCGGATAAAGTCAAGAAGAGAGGCGTGGTGATATATGCAAAAGAGAGCCTGTCACCTAAATTCTTATTTAAAGATGAACATGGAAGAATTTTGGCTATTGAGATACAATATCAAGGAGAGAAACTGTTGATATTAGGAATCTATGCACCTAATGAAGGGAAATCGGAATTTTACAAGAAGCTGCAGGAGACAATGCTGGACTATCTGGACTACAACAACATCATAATGATGGGAGATATGAATGGGGTCGTATCAACTAACATGGACAAGTCACAAAGTCAAAATGTTACAAAAGACGGCAGACTACCTAAAACCTTTTTTGAAATGACAGATAATATGGATTTGATTGACATCTGGAGGACAAAGAACCCACTAGGAAGAGAGGGAACATTCTTTTCTGAAGCCCAACTGACCTGGACAAGAATCGACCAAATATGGATTTCTAGAGGCCTGGCACCTAAGGTCAGAAAAGTGGAAATCTGCCCAAAGACCTGCTCCGACCATAATGCAGTAAAGATGGATATGACACTACTACCAACTGGATCCTTTAGATGGAAGATGAATGACAATTTGTTCAGAGATCAGGAAATTACCAAGAAGGCCCAAAAAGTTTTGAAGGATTACTTTGAGATAAATATGAATACTACGGTGGAAAAAAGAATCGTCTGGGACGCAAGCAAAGCTGTAATGAGGGGATTCTTGATACAACAGAATGCAGTAAAGAAAAGAACACAAAATGAGAAAAAAGATAAGATCTTGGATAAAATAAAAGAATTAGAGAAGAAATTAAGAGTGAATCCGAAGTCACAGCCAACTCTGAGAGAAATTAAACTTTATCAAATACAATATTCTAAACTGATAAATCAGGAAATTGAATGGAAGGTTAAATTAATGAAACAAAAAACGTTTGAGTCGGCGAATAAATGTGGAAAACTGCTAGCTTGGCAGTTGAAGAGAAGACAAAGATTAAATACGGTTACAAACTTAGAGGTTGATGGAAAAAACATCCAGAATCCAGTGGACATTAGAAAGTGTTTCCAGAGATACTTCAAAAAACTATACACCCAAGGGCCGCAAGACGAAGTTGAGATTAAACAATTTTTGGCAAAAAATGGACTATCTAAATTGTCACAAGAAAATAGGACAATCCTGAATTCTAAAATAACACGACAGGAGATTGAACAAGCCATTCAGAACATGCAACTCGGCAAATCTCCAGGGCCAGATGGGCTGACTTCCAAGTACTATAAGACATTAAAAGACCATTTGATACAACCTTTGATGGAGGTCAGCAATGAAATTATGGAGGGGAAGAGGGCACCGGAGTCGTGGAAGGAAGCGTTCATCACATTAATACCAAAGTCGGAAGCTGAAAAGACACAACTTAAGAACTATCGTCCCATCTCCCTTCTAAATGTGGATTACAAAATATTTGCAGACATTTTGGCAAGTAGATTTAAAAAAGTTTTAAATGAAGTAATTCATAAGGACTAGTTTGTTTTGTATTATGTGTTATTACGTAGGAATGTTGAAATGTGTCTGACAGTGTGTTATTTCCACAAATCGGGGGCTATTTTGTGTGTAATTGTTTTTATGTTTAATGTCTTATTCCTTACACCCCAGTGGAGGATTCTCATACATTTTATGCGTTCTAATAGGTCAGGCTATTGTGTAGTCAAATGTTTAGAATTAGATAAATTTATAACCACATTTCGTTGTTTCACCTGGCACTCTGCCAACTTCCCTACCCATTTTAAATGTGCTAAAACTCGCTTTACCAAAGAGAAGCTGATAAGATACATGAAGGTGCATATGCTTTGGTTTAGCAGGAATGATCCCTTAAAGAGTTAAATTGACTTATTTGGACAAGTGCCCTTTTAAGAATGGTTTTCTTTTAACAGATTGGTTTGAAAAGTTGAGAACCATGGGCATATAAATTCAAATTGGACTCAGTTTGAATTGGGCAAGTGTATCCAGGCTGCAATTAGCTTTTTGGTCCTTAAAGTGCAAGTGAGCAACTTCCCATGACTGCAAGACCAGAGCCTATAATAATAAAATCCCATAGAATGGCCAAGGCAAAGACATTTCTCTCATGATGTGTCCAAAACCTGTGCCAGCTGTGGTGAGTGCCAGGCAACATGGTTAATATGAAAGCCCTAAGTGGATTCACCAGGGATTGCCACTACTGTGACACCATGCCGATGTGAGACCACAGAAGAGCTACCTTGACACCTGAGAACACAAAAATGGCGGGGGACAAAGCAAACTGCATTTTTCAGTCATTAGTGGACCTTCCCGCTAAATGTAAAGCATAGACCACTATTGAGAAAATATTTCTTCCAAGGTGCTAAAATACCACAAGTAATTGAGCAACAAAATATTAATTTTACGTGATATCCTATGTCTAACTATGTGCACTGTTACACTGTTATATTTCTATGCAAATGTCCTTAAGAAGCGTGACATCCAAGTCCCTTTCAGGTTCACATGGACACACGCATCTGGGACGGAGAATAACAGGTTAATATTTACCACCTTAAATTGTGCGGAGAAAAGGATTGCAAAGTAGCCACCTTTGCAATCTTATCTCCGAAGGGGGGAACTGTAGCAGGAACCCCCCACCCCAATCATTCAGTTTGTACAAACTTCACACACTCACACTCACACACTACATATGCCACACTTCTGTTATAAATTCATAGAAAAATCAACCATACATCGGATTTGCACTGTTCCATTTTTATTTTACTCCATATGACAAGGACTATCAAAGGGGGGTGGCTTGGTTCTGGTCAGCCATAATCCCTTCACCATCCCAGCACATCCACAGGAGCCCTGCCCAGTTGCTATGCCAACCCTGATGGTCCTAGACAGAAGACCATCAAGATCACAAAGAACTTGCATATGGGAGTGGATTCAGCATGGACTGAAACAAAGGACAATGATCAGATCTTCCCTCTGGGGGCAGGAAACTGCCAACTCCCCTTTGTCTCCTGGAAGTGACTCATGGGGAGGGGGAAAGGAGGAACCAGCCAGGTGACAGGACACTCAGGTTACCACAACTCCTCCCTCAACCCCTCCTGTCTGTAATGTATGCATGATGTTTCTGGGGGTGGGCTTGACCTAGAGGATGGGAATTTCAAAAGTTTTTATAAGGTCTTGCACACCATCTTTCTGGGTCTTTCCTCTCTCTCGCAAGTGAGGGGAACACCCTGTTGCAACAGTTCAATAAAGGCCAAGCCTACAGGCTGCTGTTTTGCTCCAAGTTATCCTGGTTGGTGTCTTTATTTTGTCCAAGGGAGCCCTCGGATTTTTCCGGTAACAAGGGGTGGTGGATGGGGATGGGGAAAGGAATTATTTGTGGGATTGAGTGTAAGTATGTTTGAACACTTTTAAGGATTGTATGAAATGTATGTTTGTATGCTTGTATATGTGTATTAATGATGAACTATTTTAAGAATAAAAACTTATTAAAAAGAAGAAGAAGAAGAAGAAACGGCTCCTTTTCCCTTCTGGGGTACCTCAGAGCCCGTATAGAGCCCTTTTGTAGCTTCTCTATCGGTAGGAGAAAATAACAGAGGCCAACCAGAGAATACTGAAAAGCAAAGCAAGTAGTAAGCCAGATCTTTATTAACTGTTGCAACAGGGTGCTCACCCCCCCCACACACACACAGGAGGGAGGAGGAGACCCCGAACCAAGTCCTTATATAGACATTTGAAATTGCACACCCTGGAGCCCAAGACCACCCCTCCATACATCATACATACATCACAGAAGGGGTGGTCTACAACAGACTCCTGTCTGGCAGGAAACCTGTTGATGGGTTTACCTGGCTGTTCATGGGTTTACCTGCATATTCTTTTGTGATGAGAACTACTTACGGTATTTATGTATGTGTTTATATCTTAGACCTTCTAATTCTCCTAGCACCAGGAATTGACCAGATGGTGCAGGGTGCCCCCCCTCCAAGTATCTGTTGGAAGCAGATTTAGGAGTGGGGGGGTGGAAGCACCTACGGGTGGGAAGCACACTTCTTCTGGGGATGCTTCCTCCTCCTCCTCCTCCTCCTCTTCCCACTTCTCGCTGGGGCCTCAAGATGAGAAGTCAGGCTGGAAGTCTCCTCGGAGAAGACAAAGGAGCAAGCATGGCTGCCTTTCCTCTTCTCCAGACCAGTTAGTTGGACTAGAAACCTTTCCCATCCCAGTTCTGCAGTGGTTTTCAAGCAGTGTGCTGTGGCAGCTGGGGTGCCTTGAATGATGGTCAGGGGTGCCGCGGGAGACACTGGCCTCTGTCCCTCTTTCCTTCCCTCCCTCCTCGGATGCCATCTCTGCCTCCCCAAGGCTTGCCCAGCTGTTCTCCCCCAGAGAATGGTGCCTCTGGGGCTGGCCAGGGGGTGTGGGCTGCCAGGAGCTGAGGCGGCCTCAGAGGAAGCAAGCCAACTGGCGAGGGGCCCTTGCTGTTGGGAATGGACAGGCAAGTCCCAGGCCCCTGGGGGCAACAGAGGCAGCTCAGAGACCAAGAGGAGGACTCCTAAGGAGAGGGGAGAGGAGAGGAGGCTGAGAGAGCACTCCGCAAGGGAGGCTGTTGGAGAAAGGGGGAGGGGAGGCAAGCAAGGCAGGACCTAACTGGTCTCCTGAGCCCCACAGGGGTGCCGCAGAAAGAAGAGAGTTGGACCAGGGAGCCGTGGACCCAAAAAGGTTGAAAACCTCTGTACTTTTCTTTCCTCCAGTCAATTACTTTGCTATTATAGCAAGGCCACTGGACCCAAGAAGCCAGTATAATATTCATCTCCTCTCTTTGTCGCCGCCTGGAGATTCGGAGGAAAGAGAGAGGGGAAATTCTGGCCTATCAAGCAGACCTGGACAAGGAAAGCAAAGACCTCCTTGGAAGTGTCCCCATTGTTACTAGTGAGGGAACAAGCACTTCAAGAAGCAAGTCCGGACTGAGGAGGAATGGGGAAATCTGCCCATTTCAACTTCTCCCCATTTCTCCTTTTTCCATATCGGTTTGTTATTTATTTATTATTCTGAAAATGCTTTACCCTCATAAATACATTTTTTGTGAACATTACCTGGCTGGGTCAACCTTGAAAAATTCAGAGGTGTGAATTTCAAAAGATTGTTGTTTTGGTCTCCATATTTTTCCAAGAATTGCGAATTAGGTAAGTTCACTTTTGAATGCAGCTAAATGGAGTTTATTTCCCATTGTTGTTTATTATGTGAAAAGCAGTCAAGGAGAAGCCTGAGGACTTGTGAGCTGAGAGGGTGGAACCAGTTCAATTCAAATCCTAATTCTCTTGCTGATGTTTTGAAGGCTGACCATCTTCCTCACTCCGACCTCCTCAGAACCGGAGAGGCTGAAGACTGTGGAGTAGTTGAGACAACTGCGCCAGTTCCTGGAAGAAGAAGAAGAAGAAAAGCGTCTGCTGAATCATGTGGAAGAGGTGGAGAAGGAGATTGCAGGGAGAAGGGATGAGCAGCTGGCCAGACTCTGCAGGAAACTCTCCTCTCTTGAGAGGATCATCCAGGTGATGGAGGAAAAGGGTCAGCAGCCAGCGAGTGAACTGCTGCAGGTAAGACGGCTCCAGGAAAAGGCTGCCTCCCATCCTTTCTGTGCCCCTTTCATGTACGCAAGGAGTGTAGGGGCTCAGTTGACGGAGCCTCGAGTCAGCTTTGTAATGGACAGGAACACCCCAGAGACCTGGGATGCTGAACTCACCTGAGTGCTGACTAGAGATTCTTCAGTCTTCTTGAGGGAAGGGGAGGGGATTTTCTGCTCCTTGCTGATGATTTGCCTCCAAATGCCTTCCCGCTGGGCAATGCTGCCTTCCTAACCTGCCCTGGGCTTCGCCAAGGATGCAGTCAGGCCTCCTTCTGACATGAGCCAGTCTCTTGACCAAGCTTCTCTTCCCGTTCCCTCCACAACTTCTGGGTGGATCCCCTTCCCCATAGATCCTGATCGGCCCCAAATGGTGCTCGGTCACAGTGACCAAAGAGCAAGACAGAGGGACTCATCCAGACTGCGCCACCTTCTCCACTCACAATCCCATATGGCCAGACGTACAAGTGCTTCTGAACGCCCTCTTTAAGGAGGCTGAGAAGGCTGACATACTGGCAAAGGCAGGAGAAGCCCTATTACGGAATGATTACCAGATGTCCCCGTCTCCCGGGGACAGTCCCTGGATTTACATATCTGTCCCCAACAAAATCCGTCCCCGGAATGTCCCCGGATTTCATATAAGGCCCCCAGATTTATATTTTAAGTGTTGTAGATTTATTAGTAGGGAAGGAATGTTGCGTGATTGGTTCAACGGCACAAGACACATCATATGGGGACTTCCGGCGAGGCAAAATGGTGGGTGCTGCGGCAATGAGCAGCTCCTGAAGCCAGCCAGAGCCAAGTGCACTACCAGGCTGGCTCTGGGCTGCTGAGACTGCCGCCTGCGCTGCCACTGCCGAGGGGGAACCAGGGATGCCCGGCACGTCAACTGGGGGAACCGCTGACACACACACCCCGGTCCCAAATTGAGGCGGAAGCCAAACCCGGCCACAGCGGCGCTCCAGGGCCAGTAAAGGAGAAGGAAGGGAGAGAAAGAGGAAGGAGAAAAAAGAGGGGAGCCCCGACCTTGCTGTGCTGCTGCCATTGCACTCTTTTTGGATGGGATTCAATCTGAATCAGCCAGTTAGTGAACTTGGTGCTCCTGTGCAACAAACCCACTACAAAATTGTTCTTCCCCACACACTTCCAGGTCCCTCCAGCTGGGCTATTTGAGTGTGATGGATTTTTCTCACTCCAGAGCAGTGTCTTTAAGCTGAAGGTCACCAGGAAAGCAAGGGAGACTAAAAAAATTGCATTTGTTGAAATAATAAGTTCTTAATAACTCTAATAATGACTAACTGTGTGGAAATGACTGGGAAAAGAAAAAAAGGAAAATCAAGGCTTTCGACTCTTCGTTTCCTGAAAGAAGATCAAAAGACTCCCCTGGACTAGAAGAGACATCTCATTAACAACTGGAGAAATGTCAAAGAACTTTGGATGTCTGCTTGGGAGGTTTCTGATGCAGTATTAATTTAACAAGGAGCCAGGAGTGAAACCAAAAGTAGACTGACCAGCTAACTGAATCCAATTATATTGCTATGGGGTGGGGGGGAACCTCTAACATTGTACTTTTTGATACTTGTAGTTCCAGAGTGAATTGAATAGGTGGGGGGGGGGGTTGGAGGAGCGGAGGAAAGAAGAGCTAACTTGTCCGTGGCTAGGGGGCGCAATCTGGACGGTTCTGCTGGGGCGCAATATCACCTAACTACTGCTCTGCACCTCTGGACCAATGCAGGGGTGGATGGTGCTCATTGGGACAGGGAGGGTGGAAGGCAAGGAGGCCAACAGTAGGTGGCGCCAGAGCCAAGGAGTGGCAGAGCCAATGTGTTCTGTATCTGAGATCGAGTGGGAAGGGGCTGGCGGCCACCGCAGTCATCCCCTGTCTGCCCTCACGGACCGGCCAGAATCCACTGGGCAAATGCTCATCTTGCCAGAGTCTGGGTCTTCTGCTGTTGCTCTCTCAGAAACCATGCCCAGGTGGGATGTTTCATTTTTCGTAGCTGCTTCATCCCTGAGGAAGTTGGAGGTGACACAACTCCTGCATCTCTGATGTGGGAAGGTTTGGAGGTATAACAAATTCCACCCTTCTCCCTTGGCTCCCTGGAAAGAAGGCATCTTTGTATTTTGAGCGCATTTCACAGGCCAGGAGCCAAGCACCCCTTCCTGAGGGGGAGAAGAGGCCCAGAAAAGATGAGCCCTTCCCAGCCCAAAGGCGTTCCCCTGAGATTCAGCTTCCGGGCTATGGCTAACCAGGTTAGGAGCAGGAATATTGGGAGCGGGAAGGAACTGATGTCATCTGCCAGAGCAGCTGGCTAATTGAAGGGAATGAGGTGATAACAAGGCTTTGTTCTTTGGCATTTCTCCAGTTGTTAATGAGATGTCTCTTCTAGTCCAGGGGAGTCTTTTGATCTTCTTTCAGGAAACCAAGAGTCGAAAGCCTTAATTTTCCTTTTTCCCCTTTTTCCAGTCATTTCCACACAGTCACTATCAGAGTTATTAAAACCTTATTATTTCAACAAATGCAAAATTTTTAGTCTCCCTTGCTTTCCTGGTGACCTTCAGCTTAAACACAAACTGCTCTGGAGTGAGAAAAACCCATCACACTCAAAAAGCCCAGCTGGAGGGACCTGGAAGTGTGTGGGGAAGAGCAATTTTGTAGTGGCTTTGTTGCACAGGAGCACCAAGTTCACTAACTGGCTGATTCAGATTGAATCCCATTCAAAAAGAGTGCAATGGTGTGTGTTTCAGCCAGCCATCCAGCTGCTGCAACTATTCCCTGGGTGCCACCACACTGTCCTGTCTGTGTGTTTGGAAGGGAATGGGAGCTATGCTCCCCCCGGAGACACTCCACTCCATCTTCCTTAGCTGTGCTGCTCAACATTTGAGGCAACCTTCACAGTTCTGGGATGCCGATGCCAAAGACCTATAAGTGTGCTGTCAATATATTTACAGTGCAGGGGTTCCTCCGGAGGAGACGACCACTTGTTTGTTTTGCGTTCATGTCTTGCTTACCCAAAACTTACAACAGTGGTTAGACTCTACTAAGGGAATGGTCAGAGTGCTTTAATCCATTCTCATTGGAAAAGCTGAAGTTCTGGGCTGGACCTGAATCCCTCCCACAAAATACTGACAGTCTGGAAACACCCTGGGTGCAAACATGTTTGACTGGGGAAAGGATCTTTGCCTCTTCCTCCTTCCTAACCTGCAGTAGTGCCCTGGCAAATCACAAAGAGGAGGCTCCCTTCATGGTACTCACAGCCACACTGCTTCTAAGATTATACAAATTTAATATATCAACAACAAATAAACACAATGACACTATAATGATACAATCTGAATCATGAGGGGTGCATTGCAGCAGTCATTGCAAATCTCCATGAGTCGCCTTTCAGCCAGAAGCTCTGCAGCACAGGTGGTTCTGATGATTCCCCTGTAAGGAAGGCTTACAATGTAGGAGGCTTTGAGGCTTTGCGAGAGGGGGGAAAGTGGGGACATCATAGAAGTATGCATGATGTGGGAAAGGTGCAGAGCGATGTTTTCTCCCTCATAGTAGCAGAACCTGGATCTGGGGCTGAACCCGGGATCTGCACGCCAAGGCTGGAGTAAGAAAGAGCCCTTGCCAGCTGGCCACGTTGGGCGCCTGCCTGGAGAGTGGAAGCCAGGGGTTCGAGGGACATCGTGCTGCTCCTGGCAACCCCCACCCAACCCAACGTCCTCCTCCGCCTGAATCCCGCTTCCCCCGGGATGCACTTCCCATCCTGGAGCGGCTGGGGTGGGAGCGCTCCCCACCCCCCTTTCCAGACTCTCCTCGTTCTTCTTCTTCATGCCTCGGGTGTTTTCCTGAGTGTATCTTCAGAACAGCCCTCTGTGAGGGAGGCTAAGCTGGCCCAAGGACTGGCCCAAGAACTGGCCCAAGGTAGCTCAGCCAAGTTGCCAAGGCCAGCGTTTACGACCACGCACCCTTTCCCCTCAGATGAGAAAGCCGGGATGAGTCATGCTAGCAGCCTGTGGCCTTGATGGGCTTTGAGGCAGCCCAGCCCCCTTGTCTGCAAGCAGGCTGCCTCCTGGGAGGATCAGCACTTTTCTGACAGGACAGAAGCGCAAAACTTCCCCCTCCCACTTGCTGCCCGCCCCAGTCTTTCTGCGGCGGCTCTGTTTACTGCGTCAAACAGCTTACTTCCAGGTCTTGTTTTGCATAAGTTTTTAAACTCTTGTTTTGCATAAGTTTTTAAAGCCGATAGACAAAGAATCAGAAGTCTTTTCGTCTTCTGTTTCTTTTCATTTTTATGTTTTCAAAATCCTTGATATCTGACACTGATTTCTGTATAATGTATTTTCTTTGTTTTTCAAGCTTTCATAAAAAAATAGCCTTTGAAACCAGCTGGTACAGTGGTCAGAAGACTTGCCTTCGTGTCCACAGAATGGAGAAGAAAAGTTCGCCCAACGAATCCCTGGGTGCGACCCCAGAGACCTCCGGCTCCCACCTGGCTGAGCCTTCTCATTTCCAGCTCACTTCGATGCCCTCTGTTCCCAGAGATACCACTGGAAGAGCTGCTTCCCTTAGCCAGGAAGAGTCGGGGTCCCAGCAGCCTTCCCAGCAGGCCTCCCATATTTCCTCCTCCTTGGGCAGTGCTCCATTGCAGGTCCCCGAGCAGCTTTCCGAAGAAAGGCCCCATGGCACTGGTCAAAATGCTTCCCTCCCATCTCTGGATGAGGTTTCTTCTTCCCAGTGCACCACCCAGGGAATGGGTCACCAGCGTGCAGCGACGTTCTCTAGCCTGCAGTCTGGGAGTAGGAAAAGTGTGATCTGCTTTGCGAGCATCTCCTTTGAGAGTGCTCTCCAGGGGACCCAGGCTGTTTCCTCTACCTTTAAGTCTCCAGAGGGGTCTGTCCCAGCTCCGAGCACAGTTGATCTGGCTAAAGGCGGCCAGGGGCAAGGCCAGGTAAGTCCAGATTGAGAGGTAGGGAAAGGGCTTTGAGGCTTTGTAATGCAGCAGCGGCTCATCAGAACTCACAGGTTAGGAAGTCCTATGTTATAGTGCCCATCTTCTTGTTATGTCCTGTTGGTGGGGAGAATCGTGCTGTTTTCCTGTGGGTGGGCAGCCAGCCAGCAGCAGGCTGGCAGGTGGGCCCAGGGAAATGGCTTTGTTGGGGGAGCCTCAGAACTCGTCCTCTGCATGTTTGTTCCCTGTTGCCCCAAAGTGGGAACTGTCTTGCAAGTCAGGCTTGTGGCACACAGGTAGAGAAGGGGAGCCGTTTGTCTCTTCAGATGCCTGGGAGAAGAGAGCAGTGGGTGGGGGCAGCCTCTGCTCCCCCTTCTAGAAAGGAGGCCTTTGCCAACATGGGTGCAATTCTGCTCCATGTGGGGAAAGTGTTTATCCATCATGGATTTGGGGGGATGCTGCTGCCAGCCAATATGGGCTTTGAGGGATTTTTTTTTTACTGTAGGCCTGTTTATTCTGCTGCATTTCAGTGTTTGCCTATTTTCTGACCTAGTTGTAAAGTACCTTGAGATTCCCACATAATAGGTTGCAGGTAAATACTCTAAAAATAAGAACTCCCCCCTCATTATGTCACAAAGTCAATTGACACAGAGCCTAAAATAATGCCAACGAGCTCTTCTACCTGGAAGTGCAACATCAGCCCTTCAACACATCAGCATGATGTGCAGTTGTCATATGGCTACGACTCATAAGCCATGAATGCAGGTCTGAATAGTGCTCCTTTGGAAACCCCCACCCTCCATGCAGAAAAAGAGCATCTGCCCCTGAAATCCTTTCAGTATAAAGTGTATGAATGACAGGCAGCTAAAAAAATTGTCTCCTCGGCTATTTGGCTCATGTGTCTCATAGAACAGAATCCGTGGACGAAAACAGCCTTGCCAGGAATGTGAGCCGACTTTAATCCAGCCTGCCGTGAAATATCTCAGAAGTGAAGCAGGAGAAAGAGGCCCACTTTATGGCGGTGAGCTGACTTGGTTTTGAGTAGGAGGGTGTGCACTGCAGGGGACTGGTCTGCTTATGTGAATAGGCTGGACTACAAAATCTCTGGCTGCTCTTATATTCTTTTCCTGCAAGGCTGCAGTTAGGTTAGTGAGTGGCAGGCTATTGCCTATCTTGTGTATCAGCAGCACTGTAGAGTTAGGCCAGATGGCAAATCCTGATAGTTGGGGTCGGGATGCATATGGAATGGGTTGGGGAAAGAGGGGTGGCCACTTCCAATCTACCAGGAAGCATTTTTCTGCTGGAGAAACAGCTTGCACCAGCAGAGGGAGGCAGCACTCCACGGAAAACCTCTCTGTCATACAAGGAGATTCTTGGGCTGGGAGGGGGCTGGAAGTGACCATATTCCAGATGAGGGGGAGCATGAAGCCAGGCTCTGGGCTGTGAGGAGAACCTGAGCTTACAGGGTTAAACAGCTCAGAGTGTACGCCCTGCCGACTGTTGGGAGGGGGGAACTTCTGCGTCATTTCCGAGAGCCTCAAGCCTTTGTTCTCTCTACTTTCGCTTTTGAGGAGAGAGGACGTGTTTTCACGATGCTGTTCGCTGTGATAGATAATGGATAGTCTGCTGTAAATAAAACTGATTTTAGCTGCTAAGATCCTGAGTGGACTTTATTTAAGCACACTGAAGAATGCTCTGGAGTTTTTTGCAGTCTTTCTCTTGCCGCTGCAGATCTCTGCTTTGCTCAGCGCATCGGAATGTGGACTTTGGAATGCAGAGACCTGGCCAAAACTGAACTGCGCAGTGGGAAGCGTGCTAGACGTCAGGCTTATCTGAGCAATAAATCAATCTGCTCAACAGGTTATGGGAGACAGTTACTGCAATTAGAGGAAGCCTGCTTTGAAGTGCTGTGTGCTTAAAAAGGCTGAGAAAACTGAGAAGCTGCTGTTTTGCTGCCGGAGGGACAAAGACCTGCTTTAAGGCTTTGCCTGGGAGAAAAGCAGGGAAACTGGCTGCAATGCTGTGTGCTGCAAAAAGCCACTGGAGGCCTCTCTGTTGAAGCTGGCTGGTACGCGTGAGTACTTCAATGCCCCAATGGGAGCACTGGGGGAGGAGATGGCTGAGCTCCAGGACTTTTATGATGTCCCGTTTGAAAAGCTCACAACCCAGTCCTGGGATATCTGGGTTAGAAGAGTCAGGGGGTGGTTTTTGGCCACAGGGCTCTGGAGTATAGCCCAGAAGGAGCCGGCCCCACCCATGCCAGTTGCTGCTGAAGATGGCGGAGCAGACCTGGAGGCTGTTTTGCTGGAAGATAGAGAGCAGAGAATGCAAAGAGAGCTCTGCATGTTGAGAGCAAGCGTGGACGCTCTCCTGTTGCCCCACCTGGAGGGCGTTGAGTCGGCTCGGGCCGCCTGGCAGGTGCTGAGGAGTCTGTGTGAGAGCTCAGCAGGAGCCCAGGGCCGGGAGAAAGCCGAGAGCAGGGAGGAAGCCGAGAGCCCAGAGGGGGCTGCTGGCCATGTTCCTGAAGTTACAGCTGAGAGTAGCTGCTTTGTCTCCGAGGGGCCGTGTGATGTTGAGGCCTACAACCAGAGTGCTGCGGAGCATGCAGGCCCAGGCTGTGCACCCAAAAGTGGGAGTGCAGGGAACAAAGGAATGGCTGAAGAGGGAGCTGTGAGAGCTGTTGCTACGCGTCGCTGCTGTTATCGCTGTGTCTCCCCCTCCCATCTGGTGAGAGAATGTCCAGTGGAGGCACAGGAACAGCCGAAGGCCGTCTCCCGTAGCAACCAGATAAAGGGCTCTTCTTCAAAGCATGGGAAAGGCAAGCCGAAGGCAGCTGGCAGAGACACTGAACGTAAACATTTGGCAGCCTCTATGGCTGTAGTCAAGAGTTGTCAACAGGATGCTGTGCTGGCTTTTGTCATAGACTCAGGCGCTTCCCATCATCTCGTGCCATCTGCAGGATTCCTGGAGAACTGCACCTCTGTAAATTCTGGGAAGACTGTTTGTTTAGCAGATGGGACTCGACCCCCACTCACGCAGACTGGCTCACTGTTTTGTTCTTTCTTACAGGATTCAATCCAGGCTTTTGTTGTTCCAGGACTGTCCTGCGCGTTGCTGTCTGTCAGTGCACTTCTTGCTGAGAACTACAGAGTGTGTTTTGAGAACAATAAGTGTTCTGTTTCTAAGAATGGACAGCACCTAGTCAGTGTTGAATGTAAAGACAGGTTGCTTCTTTTGCAGGTCCAGATGACACGGAGGAGGCTCAAGCACAGTGTGCCAATGTTCCAGTTCATGATGCGTGTGCTCACTTATGGCACAGACGCATGGCACACGTGTCCTGGGGGTCAGTGAAGAAGATCCCAGAGTGTACGCAAGGGTGCAAAATGAAATCATGTGCTAAGTTTCTAGATTGCAGAGCGTGCAAGTCCGCAAAGGTAAAAACGTGCACATACCCAAGGTCTGAGAGGGTGACCACTAGGGCTTTTCAGTTAATTCATGCAGATTTGTGTGGTCCGTTTTCTGTGAGCAGTATGGGCGGACCCAAATTTGCGCTGGTTCTGATTGATGACCATACGAGGAACTCCTGGGTCTTAACGCTCCGACACAAAAATGAAGCTGCGCCGCTAATCAAAGACTGGATTGCGGCTGTGGAACTGCAGTTTTCCACACGGGTGCAAAACTTTCAGAGCGATCGCGGTGGGGAGTTCACCGGGTCTGCACTGCAAAGTTTCTTCCGCAAAAAGGGGATTCAACACAGGTTGACTTCTCCACACAGTCCCCAACAGAATGGGATCGCGGAACGCAGAAATAGAACTCTAGGGGAGATGTCCGCAGCTCTTTTGTTTGATGTTGGGCTCCCACAGCGTTTTTGGGGGGAGGCTTGGTGGACGGCCAACTTTATTCTGAACAGGTCGTTCAATTCAGTGGTAGGTGACACACCGTATTTCTTGCTGCACAGAAAGAAACCGAAAGTGCACTACTTCCGCGTTTTTGGCTGTGAGGCTTGGGTCCTCATACCAAAGGCCAAACGCAAGAAAGGTGAACCCAAGTCCCAAAAGATGATTTTTTGTGGGAATGAGCCAGGGACCAAGCGGTGGAGGTTTGCTTATCCTTCAGGGAATCAGTCCAGGATTCTGCTCAGCAACAGTGCTGAATTCTGTGAGCAGAGTGGCTGGGCAAGGATACATGGGAACCCTGACATCCTGTCAGAGAGTCTGCTTGACTCTGCTGATGAAGGAGAGGAAGAAGTTGAACCTGCTACTGAGGCTCAGAGTCCAGACCCAGTGCAGGCAGAGGGGAGAACTTCTCCCAGGGCTGTGAAGATTGAGCAACGCAGTGCTCCATCTTCCCCCACAGGTTCGGCTGAGAAGTCCAGAAGGCGCAGTAAGTCAGAGGGGGAGCTCTCTGATGCCAAGGACGTTCTGGCTGGCCCTAGTGGGTCAGAGGGGGTTTCTGAAGTAGTGTTGCGCCGTTCAACGCGGACGACCAAGGGGAAACCTCCTGAAAGGTTTGCCGTCACTAGCGTGTGGGTCGGAATGGCACAGTGTGAACCCGAGAGTTTTGAGGATGTTCAGAAACTGCCTCAGGAAGAAGCCAGGAAATGGCATGAGGCGATGCAGAAGGAGATGAACTCAATGGAGTCGCTAGGTGTGTTCTCCCTCACGAAGTTGCCGGTGGGTGAACAGACAGTGGGTAGCCGCTGGGTTTACCGTCTTAAGCCCACGGCGACAGGAGAACCGCAGTATAAGGCCAGATTAGTGGCGAGAGGGTTCACGCAGAGCAGGGGGTTGCATTATACGGAAGTTTATGCTCCCACCTGTAGGAGTGAATCTCTACGCTTGGTCTTGGCCATCGCTGCACAAAGAGGTTTGCTGGTGCATCATTTTGATGTAGATGTTGCTTACTTGAACTCAGACCTCCAGGAGGATCTGTACATGCTTCCTCCTCCAGGGTTTGAGGGCAATGAGCAAGGTACTGTGTGGAAACTTCACAAGTCAATTTACGGCCTGAAGCAGTCGGCCAGGAATTGGAACTTGTGCCTGAATGAAGCTTTGGAGAAGCTAGGTTTCAGGAAGAGTCTTGCTGACAGTTGCCTGTTCCTTAGAGGATCAGGAGACTCACAGGAACTGGTGTTATTTTACGTTGATGACATCATCCATGTTGGAAAGGCAGACAAACAGGTGCAGAAGTTTGCCAAAGAGCTTGGGAAACGGTTTCAGCTCAAGAACCTGGGTGCAGTAAAGATCTACCTAGGCGTCCAGATAGCGAGAACTGAGGATGGTAGCTTCTTGCTCAGTCAGAAAGGCAAGATTGAGCAGTTGCTTGAGAAGTTCAGAATGTCCGATTGTGCAGGAGTTCGGACACCCATGGAGACGAACTTCGTGAAAGATAGCCAGCAAGCAGAAAGTGCTGAGTTTGAGAATGCTGAGCTCTTTCAGTCAGCTCTAGGTAGTCTGTTGTATCTGTCCCAATGGAGCAGACCAGACATTGCCTTTGCTACCAACCTGCTAAGTAGGGAAGCGTCAAAGCCCAGTGTGAGTGCTTGGCACAGTATCAAGCGGGTACTGCGCTACCTGCAGCATACCAAAGACTTCTGTCTTAAGCTGCCAGCTGAAGGTGAGGCGAAGCTCACATGCTATGCGGACAGTGACTGGGCGAATTCGCAGGACCGCAAGTCTGTGTCTGGATTAGTGATTAAGTTTGGGAAGTCACTGGTTGGGTGGAAGTCCCGGAAGCAAAGTCTCATTGCGCTGTCTTCTACTGAGGCTGAATTCAGTGCACTGTCAGATTTGTGCCGGGAACTAAAGTTCTATAGATGCTTGGTGCAAGAGATCTATGGGGATTATAGCTTGCCCATCACGGTTTGGGAAGACAATCAACCCTGTTTGAAATTGGCTGAATCTGCGCAATTTAAGGCCAGAACCAAGCATCTGGACATACGTTTCCAAAATGTGTGTCAGAGTGTTCAGTCAGGTTTGATACGACTGAAGTACTGTGCCAGTCACAGTAACCTGGCCGATGGATTTACCAAACCTTTAAGCTTTCAGCGTCATGGGGAGTTTTGTGGTGGTTTGGAGTTGGGGGTAAGTTCTGTACATACTTTCCCCACAGTAGCGCAGGGCGAGAGGGGGTGTGAGGAGAACCTGAGCTTACAGGGTTAAACAGCTCAGAGTGTACGCCCTGCCTACTGTTGGGAGGGGGGAACTTCTGCATCATTTCCGAGAGCCTCAAGCCTTTGTTCTTTCTACTTTCGCTTTTGAGGAGAGAGGACCTGTTTTCACGATGCTGTTCGCTGTGATAGATAATGGATAGTCTGCTGTAAATAAAACTGCTTTTAGCTGCTAAGATCCTGAGTGGACTTTATTTAAGCACACTGAAGAATGCTCTGGAGTTTTTTGCAGTCTTTCTCTTGCCGCTGCAGATCTCTGCTTTGCTCAGCGCATCGGAATGTGGACTTTGGAATGCAGAGGCCTGGCCAAAACTGAACTGCGCAGTGGGAAGCGTGCCGGACGTCAGGCTTATCTGAGCAATAAATCAATCTGCTCAACATGGGCTTTCGTTTCGTGTTGGAATGGAGATGTAAAATCACTTCTTTTGTATTCAGGTCAGGACAAGAGACCCACACCTGGGAGCTTGACGGCAACTGAAGGGATCTATGGTGATCCAGGGCAAGCTGCACTTGCTGCTCAGGTAAGGCCAGAAGGAGGCTTACCAGGCGTCCCCGGTTGCCAGGGACAGTCCCCGGATTCAGGAATCTGTCCCCGGCAGAAATTTGTCCCCGGAATGTCCCCGGATTTAATTAATGTCCCCGGAATTACGCCTGGGGACTTCCTGTGCTGCAACATAGCTGACGCCATGGCAGCAAGCAGCATCGGAGGTTCCGACTACATCCGGGGACATTAATTAAATCCGGGGACATTCCAGCCTGTTCCCGCCAGCCAATCCGCTGGCTGGGGGGGGTGCCCTGACCTTGCTGCAGCTGCCACTGAGGAGAGGGAGAGCCCAACCCGAGAGAGCGGACCCAGAGGAAGATATGTCTGCTTTAACGGCTCATTGCTGAGCAAAAAACAGCGTTCTTGGCCGTTCCTGTTGCGTACACCCCTCCCCCCTTTTCTCCAGCTGGACGTCTTGTCTTTGGGGTGTTGAGGCAAAGCACAGCAGCGGGGATCCCCTGCCCCCCCCCCACTTTGTGGGAGAGCTTGCTTGCAGATAGGGATAGCGCATGGTTTTAGATCCTTTTATTTGTAATTTTTCTGGTTGCTTAGAAGGGTAGTTGGCGGATGAAGTTAATCAAGTCAACTTTAATCGGTTAACCTGCCAGAAAAAGGGCCAGTTTAAAACAGCGGCTGTCTAGTTCACAGACTTCCTGAACAAGCATGCATGGAAACACCGGTTATTATAATAACTGAAATGTGCTTCATTTGCAACTAAGTAGAGCCTCTCTGTTAATGCAGAGCACAATCCACAGCTTCAGGCAAGGCCATTTATATGCCCAGAATCCAGAGCAGCCTTTTCTCATACTCCTCTGAAGTACCACCACTGCAACCCCAGCGCTTGGCCTTCTGGCACCTGCAGGCTAGGGAAAGATCTCTTTAGCACCCTGGGGTGGAGCTCCTTCTCAGCAATAGCACTGTCTGCTCATTCCCAACTTCTTCAACCAGTGCCTCTGTGCCTTCTGTAAATGTCTGGAGTAAATGTCTAGCAGGAAGTGTCTGTCCTCTCCAGGATGTTGAAATACTGAAGAAGGCGCCCAATAGCCCTAAGACGGGGGCGGAAACAGTGCTTAAGGATGATCAAGCATTGCCTATGAAGGTCCAGGAGCTTGAAGAAAAACTCCAGCAGTTTTCATCAATACTCCAGGAGCCGCAAGCAAGAGGTATTTTTGAGAATCCTGTCTTCACAAATTCTGGGGACATTGCCCTCCCAATGTTAAGGTGGGGAGGTGAGGTTGGAAGTTTGCAGATAAGAGTTAAAAGTTAAAAATGTAAAGGCTAATGGAATTCTATTTAAAAATCAAAAGTCGCTGTGGTGGTTCAAGTTATAGTGTGAGAAAAAAGACAAGATGGAAAAGAAAAGGGAAAGAGAAAGAAAAGAAAAAAATAAGGAAAAGAGAAAAGAGATAGAGAGAAAAAGAAGAAAGAAAGAAAAAGAAAACACAAAAAATCCTATTGAAAATGCTTTGTTTGTTTGGTTGGTTTTTTGTTCAGAAAAGAGAAAGAAAAGGGAAAAAACCATTGTAATAAGTAAATAGAAAAAGTGGGGATGGAAAAGTAGATATATATAGAATTCTTTAATGAGAATTTTTTTTTAAAAAAAAAATTAATTTGGAGTGGGAACAACCTGCCCCATCTGTGCACCCCAGCGGTCGGTCTGTGCATGAGCTAGAAGCCAGTGGCCCAGCCAGCAGCTGACATTGGGAGGTCCTGTGAGGATATTTCCGTTCCACCTTAAAAAGGGAGCAGGCTGTTGTATGTCACAAGCCTGCGTACTTCCTGCTCACAGGAAGTTTCTGTTTTGTATATAGCTTTAGTTTTCTCTCTGATGCCTCAACACGCAGGCAGGCAGTCATGTTTTTCCTTTGTTCTGACTAACGCTGAATAAATCTGTAAAATATGCTCTCCTGGGTGAATCTTTCGTTGTGGAAACTCTGCGAAAAGGGCGTGCATGAGTCCTGAAATGTGGACAGATTTTTCTGAGGCTCGTGTCGCTAATTGACTGATACTGTTTCCACGGGAGACCGGGAGACGTCATGGAGGCGAGATGGCCTTTGTCTCCCTGGCAGTATCCCAACAGGTCCAACCAAAGACCTTGGTGGTCCAATATGCTTTTCTCACGCTGCCCTCTGTTGTAAACAAAATCTGCCCTTCTTCCCTTATGGGGTATGCAAGAGCCCGTATAGAGTCCTTAAGTGGGTTTCCTATCAGTAGGAGAAAATAACAAAGGTCAACCGGAGAATATTGAGAAGCAATGCAGCTTGTAAGCCTGATCTTTATTAAAGCTGTTGCAACAGGGTGCTCCCCTCACACGCAGGAGGAGGGAGGAGGACCCACAACAAAGGTGTGCCCACCCTTATATAGACATTTTAAATTGCCTGCCCTGGAGTCCAAGACCATCCCCAGAAACATCATACCTACATCACAGAAGGGGTGTAGCCCAAGACCCCCCCCCGATACATCATACCTACATCATAGAAAAGGCGGTCTACAAGAGAAATATGATTGCGTTGTTTATCTCCTGTGTGGCAGGTTACCTGTTAATGGTCACTTGATTGGATTACCTGGGGAACCTGGCCAGTCCTTTGAGATGGTATTGTAATGGCTTGGCTCTCCCACAGAAGCAAGACACCGGCAGTAATTATCTCAGGTTTACTGCTCAAACACATAAATCACTCCGGAGCTCCTTCACTCCGTGTCTGACTCCAAGTTCGCAGTTGCCGAGTCTAAACTTCGCCCCTTCCTCTTCTTCCAACAGTGGAAAAAACCCTTCCGCTTCCGTTCTTTTTCCCTCCTCTCACTGACCTTTTCCCGCCTTCGAGTCTTTGGGCTAGTCATTCCCGGCCTCTCCCCTTCTGTCTCTGAGCTAAGATTGGTGTTTAGAGCTTTGCTATCTTCTTCCTTTCTGCTCTCTGAAACTCTGCCACTCGGCTTCCCCTCCTCCCTCTCACATTCCAGTCCGCATTCCAGTGTCCTTATCTCCCTTGGCTTGCTTAGATTCCCAGCCTCTGTCAGCTCCAGAACGAAGCTGACATCACCCCCTCCTCCTAAGCCCCCCTTCCTCCTCCTTGGCTTCACTGGCTGACTCGGAGGGCTCTCTCTGCTCTGGTGCCCACCATGTGCCACTCTCCTCAGCTGCTTCTTCGCTAAGGTCGTCCTCTTCCTCTCAACCTCTGGGCTTGGGCTTGTGGGGGAACCTACGGTGGAACTGCCGTTGCAGGTCTGGGGCGTGTAAATCCTGGCTTCGTACCCAGGAGTTTTCTTCAGGACCATAACCTTTCCATGAAACAAAATACTGTAACTGTCTTCTACACAGTCTCGAGTCTAAAATCTGTTGGATCTCAAACTCCTCCTGATCCTCCACCATGACTGGAGGAGGAGGTGTCTGTTTAGGTTCCTGGTAGGGATGTGCAGGAACGTATGGTGACAAGAGAGCCCTGTGAAATACTGGGTGTATCTTCATTGAGGCAGGCAATCTCAATTTAAACGCTACAGGGTTTACCTGTTCTACCACTTCAAATGGTCCCAACCGCCTTACCTCTCACTTCTTGCACCTCCCCTTCGTTGGTAAGTCCTTGGCCGACAACCACACCTTGTCCCCCACCTTGATCTCCTCTCTCTACTGTCTACGTTCATCAGCATTCCTCTTATACGCATTTTTAGCTGCGTCCAGCTTTTCTCTCAGTAGTTCGTGTAATGCCTGCATCTCCCCTACGAACTGTTCTGCCGCCGGCACCAACAAGGTGTCCTCTGGTTCTGGAAACGCCCTCGGATGTTGTCCATAGTTGGCCAGAAACGGTGTTTGTTGGGTAGACTCATGTACCGCATTGTTATACGCGAATTCTGCTAGTGTCAATTTATCCACCCAGTCCTCTTGCTGGTAGTTCACGTAGCAACGAAGGTATTGCTGAAACGTAGCACTGGTCCCCTCTGACTCTCCATTGGTTTGAGGGTGTCTCGCTGATGTCAGACACACTTCAACTTCCAAAAGCTGCATCAGCTTCCTCCAAAACTGAGGTAAATTGTGTTCCTTTGTCCGAAATCACTCGCAATGGCAGCCCGTGCAGTTTGAACACGTGGTCTACAAACATCTGGGCCGCTTCCTGTGCCGACGGCAGCTTTGGGCATGGCACGAAGTGCGCCATTTTCGTGAAGAAGTCCACCACAACCCAGATCACTGTCTGCTTTCGAGAAGGCAGCAAGTCTGTGATAACATCCATCGCGATTGCCTCCCAAAGTCCTTGCGGAGCCGGAAGCGGTTACAGAAGTCCCGCTGGGTGCTGCTCTAAGTGTTTTTGCTCGTTGGCAAGTGTCACATGCCCTGACATACTCCTGGGCCTCTTCTCTCATCCTGGGCCACCAAAACCGTCTCCTTAGTTGATCTACGGTCTTGTACTGCCCAAAGTGACCCACCGTCGGGTTGTCGTGGCACTGCCGCATGACTCGTGCTCGCAAATCCCCTTCTGGCAATTAGAGCACCTCACCCTTAAACAAGAGGCCTTCCCTTTCAGTGAATCCTTCAGTGCTGTTCTTGTTATGTATCGCTGCCAGTTTCTGCTGCGCAAATTCATCTCCTAGTGTTTGGTGCTTGAACTCCTCTACTCCGACAATCGACGTCACCGCTAGTTGCAACTGTTCTGGCTTCAGAATGTGTTTCAATTCTTGCTTCTGTTCTCCCTGTTGGCTTTTTGCTGTTTAGTAGTGCTGCAGAGAGCTTGCTGGGGAGACCATGCATAACAAGGAACTCAAAAATAACTTTAACAAGGTTTTAATAACAAAACAAAAACTCATTTTACTAATTTACAGTTTGTATCATGTTTCTGGTAATATGAAATTTGCCAGTTGCTGGTATGTAAATTCTGTACGCCCCCTGCTGGTAGCCCATTCATTTTCCCTGAACACTACGCTCACCCAATTTCTGCTTAGCAGGATAATGCATAATTACATCTGAACCCCAAATGCGTAGGTATTTCAGATTAGGGCGTTTTTTAAACAACTTCTCATAGGGGGTGACATCTAAACCAGAATGATAACTGTGATTTCTAACATGGCAAAACGCATTAAGTGCTTCAGCCCAAAAATCTTTGGGAAGATTAGCATTGTGCAGATAAGTTTTAACCCTTGCCTGCAGGTCATGCTGCACAACTTCAACAAGCCCATTTTGCCAGGGACTTCGGAGGCAAGATAACTCATGAGTAGTCCCCTGCGCTTCCAGGAAATTCTCAAAAACCTCAGAAACAAATTCCCCGCCCCGGTCAGAAAACAGGTTCTTAATAGGTTTGTTAAAGTGCGTTTTTACCCAGCTACAAAAAAAATTGTACTTCTCAAATGCTTGGGACTCCTCAGCTATTGCAGAAGTCCAACAATATCTACTATACTGGTCTATCAGAGTGAGCCAGTACTTAGAACCTCCTAATGATGGTGGGAGTGGCCCAACTAAATCACAATGTACATGCTCAAATGGCTCATTTACTTTCCTATCTGAGCACCTACCCTTGGGTGCAACCTTAATCTTATTCTTGCAACAAGATAGACATTGCATAAAGAATTTACATGGTTTTAAGTTGAGGCCATGAACAACATTCTTTGTCTTAATTACATCAGCAAAATTCAGATGTCCTAGAAGTCGGTGTGCCTCATGGACACACCCGGAATGTGGCCTTACATTCCTCAACCCCTGGCTTGACTGTGCTGCTCTGCAATTTATAGGCGATTGGGAGTAGGTGAGAAAATACAGTCTATATAAACCATCAGAGTCCCGGGCATACAATAGACGTTTGGTCCCATCGAAAAACTCACACATTGACTTTAAGAAACACACAGTTATGCCTTGACGAGAAAAACACCTTACTGACAATAAATTGTCCACTGACAGGCAATAAATGCAGTTCGCTATCGTAATGTTTAAAGAGTCAAGTTTAACAGTACCCCTGCCAAGCGACTGCAGGACTTGTGAATTGGCTAAATGTATATTACCAATTTCCTCTTCGAAAGAAATAAACACGCTTCGATCGTTGCAAATGTGCTGGGATGCTCCTGAGTCCACAATAAAAGAATTCCACTTGGCACCTTTAATTCTTTTACGATCTGTTGTCCGAGCATGAAAAGCTCGCGGCTCGTTTCTGTCTTTACGATACAGTGTTGGCTGCTGGGCTGATGGCCGTGATTGACGAACAGAAACAGACTTGGGAATACTTTGCTTTCTTTTGGATATGCAGTCCTTTGCAAAATGTCCTTACTTATTGCAGAACCAACAACGCTTGGCAGCTTTAAATGCAGTCGTATCACCACAAGTTTGCATATGGCATTCCTCATTATTTCTGGAAATAGGAGTGCTTATGGCACAAGCCTCCCTTCTGTCCAACTTGCCCATTAATCTTGCCGTTACCCCTTCCACAGTTAATTGTGCTGGTGGAACGGCAGATATCTGGCTAGCTATACCATCAAAGTCCTCCTTAAGGGAACAAAGAATGATAAAAACATACTGAATATCAGGTATCTCCATGTCCCTTCCAATTAATTCAGCGCGTATCGCCTCCAGACATCTCAAGTGTGCTGCCAAATCACCACCAGGCTGCAACTTCGTCTGGTACAGCTGTTTGAAAAACGTCAATGCAGACACTGACTCTTTTCTAATATGCACTGCTGCAAGACTGTCCCACATTTCTTTGGAGCAGGAACATCTGTGATGTCAACCTGCGTGTGTAGGCTGACATGGCTGGATTCCTGGGGCAGGGGGAGAGGGTGCCTGGAGGATATATATATTGCATGTAATCTCTCATTTCTTTGGACTTGCTGTGGACTGACCACGCAAGTGCCTTTCTGCTGTTCCGGAGAGCAGAAATAAAGAACTCTTTCTCTGAACCAACCCTTGGTGTCATTTGACTTCCTTCCTCCTGTCCGGGAGCAACGCAGACCCAATCGGTGAACCCCAATAAGGCTACAGTATAAAAACCCTTGCCAAATTCTTCTGCAAGAACTCCCTCAGCTCTGCCTCCTTCTCACAGAACACGTCTCTGAAGGCCTTATACTGCGGTGGTATGGAACTCTCTTCTCCCATGAGTTTCCCTCCTACCTCTGCCCCCTTCGCTCCCACCTCTCTAGGTACTTCAAGCCTCAAGCAGTTCACTTGGCAAAAGGCTGACGCGAACGTTAAGAGCGTTGGAACCAGGCCACGACAGGATCATGTTTTGTGAGCCACGTCATTCCTAGGACTATGGGGTGTGTCGCTAACTTAGTGATATGGAACCTCATTGTCTCCTTGTGCCCCACCACCTCCACCCCTAATGGTTGTGTGGCTTGAACCACCTCCCGCCTATTAAGGGTCTACCATCTATCGTCTGTACCTCGATTGCGGAGTCTAGTTGCTGTGTCCCAAGCTTGTGTTGCTTCACAAAATCTGCATCGACAAAGTCAAGAGAAGCCCCCAAATCCACCAATGCTTGCCCTTGCACCCTGCGACCATCTGGGAGTTGTAGCGTCACGGGCAGAGCTATCCCAGGAATGGCTGGTTCCATTGGAGGCCCCTCTACTGACTTGTCTCCCAGCCCCTGGCATCTCTTAAGGGCTGGGATTGGCCGTTTCCCGACTGTTCTGCTTGGGGTTTGGTCTTTTCCTCCACCCTGGCCCCTGAAAGGAATCCCCCTGTCTTCCTATCAGGACACTGTTTAGCCAAATGCCCCTGCCTAGCACACACGAAGCAAGTGCGTGTCTCCTGACGCCACTGACTCCCTTCCTTCCATGCCTTCCTGGTTCTCTCCCCTTCATAGAATCATAGAATCATAGAGTTGGAAGAGACCACAAGGGCCATCGAGTCCAACCCCCTGCCAAGCAGGAAACACCATCAGAGCACTCCTGACATATGGTTGTCAAGCCTCTGCTTAAAGACCTCCAAAGAAGGAGACTCCACCACACTCCTTGGCAGCAAATTCCACTGTCAAACAGCTCTTACTGTCAGGAAGTTCTTCCTAATGTTTAGGTGGAATCTTCTTTCTTGTAGTTTGGATCCATTGCTCCATGTCCGCTTCTCTGGAGCAGCAGAAAACAACCTTTCTCCCTCCTCTATGTGACATCCTTTTATATATTTGAACATGGCTATCATATCACCCCTTAACCTCCTCTTCTCCAGGCTAAACATGCCCAGGTCTCTTAGTCGTTCCTCATAAGGCATCGTTTCCAGGCCTTTGACCATTTTGGTTGCCCTCCTCTGGACACGTTCCAGTTTGTCAATGTCCTTCTTGAACTGTGGTGCCCAGAACTGGACACAGTACTCCAGGTGAGGTCTGACCAGAGCAGAATACAGTGGCACTATTACTTCCCTTGATCTAGATGCTATACTCCTATTGATGCAGCCCAGAATTGCATTGGCTTTTTTAGCTGCCGCGTCACACTGTTGGCTCATGTCAAGTTTGTGGTCAACCAAGACTCCTAGATCCTTTTCACATGTACTGCTCTCAAGCCAGGTGTCCCCCATCTTGTATTTGTGCCTCTCATTTTTTTTTGCCCAAGTGCAATACTTTACATTTCTCCCTGTTAAAATTCATCTTGTTTGTTTTGGCCCAGTTCTCTAATCTGTCAAGGTCGTTTTGAAGTGTGATCCTGTCCTCTGGGGTGTTAGCCACCCCTCCCAATTTGGTGTCATCTGCAAATTTGATCAGGATGCCCTTGAGTCCATCATCCAAGTCGTTGATAAAGATGTTGAATAAGACCGGGCCCAAGACAGAACCCTGTGGCACCCCACTAGTCACTCTTCTCCAGGATGAAGAGGAACCATTGATGAGCACCCTTTGGGTTCGCTCAGTCAGCCAGTTACAAATCCACTGAGTGGTAGCATAGTCAAGACTGCATTTTACCAGCTTCTTTACAAGAATATCATGAGGCACCTTGTCAAATGCCTTGCTGAAATCAAGGTAGGCTACATCCACTGCGTTCCCTTCATCTACCAGGCTTGTAATTCTGTCAAAAAACGAGATCAGGTTAGTCTGACATGACTTCTTTTTCAGAAATCCATGCTGACTATTGGTGATCACAGCATTCCCTTCTAGGTGCTCACAGACTGTTTGCTTAATGATCTGCTCCAGAATCTTCCCTGGTATTGATGTCAGACTGACTGGGCGGTAATTATTTGGGTCCTCTCTTTTCCCCTTTTTGAAAATAGGGACAACATTTGCCCTCCTCCAGTCTGCCGGGACTTTGCTTGTTCTCCAGGAATTCTCAAAGATGACTGCCAGTGGTTCTGAGATCACATCTGCCAGTACTTTTAATACTCTTGGATGCAGTTCATCTGGCCCTGGAGACTTGAATACATCTAAACTAGCCAAGTTTTCTTGTACTATCTCCTTAGTTATTCTGGGCTGTGTTTCCTTTGCTGAATCATTTGCTCCAAATTCTTCAGGTCGGGCATTGTTTTCTTTATCGGAGAAGACTGAGGCAAAGAAGGCATTGAGGAGTTCAGCTCTTTCTGTGTCCCCTGTTTGAATTTCACCATCTTCTCCTCTGAGTGACCCCACTGTTTCATTGTTCTTCCTTTTGCTACGGAGATACCCATAAAAGCCTTTTTTGTTGCTTTTAACCTCTCTAGCAAGCCTGAGTTCATTCTGTGCTTTAGCTTTTCTGACTTTGTGTCTACACGTGCTGGCTATTTGTTTGAATTCCTCTTTGGTGGTTTCCCCCCTTTTCCATTTTTTGTACACATCCTTTTTTAATCTTAACTCAGTTAAAAGTTCTTTAGATAGCCACCCTGGCTTCTTTAGGCACCTTCCATGTTTCTGTCTCATTGGTATTGCCTGACGTTGTGCTTTTAGTATCTCCCTCTTAACAAACTCCCAGCCATCATGAACTCCCTTTCCTTTTAGTATTACTGTCCATGGGATCTCACCTAGCACTTCCCTAAGTTTTATGAAGTCGGCTTTCTTAAAGTCAAGAAACTGAGTCCTAGTATGCTTGGCTGCTCCTTTCTGCTCTATAGTAAACTTCAGAAGAGCATCATCACTCGCGCCTAATGATCCTTCCACTTCTACCCCACTAACCAGGTCATCAACATTGGTTAGGACCAGATCTAAAATGGCTGTTCCTCTTGTTGCTTCTCCCACTTTCTGGACAATGAAGTTGTCTGCAAGGCCAGTGAGGAATCTGTTTGACCTTATGCTCTTGGCTGAGTTTGACATCCAACAACTATCCGGGTAATTGAAGTCCCCCATTACTACTATCTCCCTTCCTTTTGCATGCTTGGCCATCTGTTCCAGGAAGGCATCATCTATGTCCTCCGTTTGGCTTGGGGATCTATAGTAAACTCCCACAATGAGGTCACTGTTATTCTTCTCTCCCTTAATTTTGACCCAAATGCTCTCACTTTGGCTTTGAGGTTCTAAATCTTGGATCTCTTCACAGGTATACACATCCCTGACATATAACGCCACTCCTCCTCCTTTCTTGTCTGGTCTGTTTCTCTGAAATAGATTGTATCCCCCCATTATTACATTCCAATCGTGGGACTTATCCCACCAGGTTTCAGTGATGCCTATTATGTCATATTTAGTTTAGTTACTTCAGTATTTGATCAGGATGCCCTTGAGTCCATCATCCAAGTCGTTGATAAAGATGTTGAATAAGACCGGGCCCAATATTTTTTGCCCAAGTCCTCTCTTTCCCCCTTTTTGAAAATAGGGACAACATTTGCCCTCCTCCAGTCTGCCGGGACTTCGCCTGTTCTCCAGGAATTCTCAAAGATGACTGCCAGTGGTTCTGAGATCACATCTGCCAGTTCTTTTAATACTCTTGGATGCAGTTCATCTGGCCCTGGAGACTTGAATACATCTAAACTAGCCAAGTTTAGATGTATAGGGAAGATTTTTACCAAGCTGGACCTCAGGGGAGCATACAATCTGATTAGGATAAGGGAGGGGGACGAATGGAAAACGACCATGTTCACCCCCCTGGGGGCTTTTGAGTACTTAGTTATGCCCTTTGGATTACAATCGGGGTCCGCCTGCTTTCAACCCTTCATGCACCATGTGTTGGGGCCCCTGCTGTACAAGAATTGCGTAGCCTTTCTGGATGACGTCTTAATCTATTCGGACAATGAAAAGCAACACGCCAGAGACGTCAGGGAGGTGCTACAGAGACTGAAGAAGCATCAGTTGTGGGTCAAGCTGGAAAAATGCCAATTCCACGCCAGGGAGGTCCAGTTCCTGGGGTACAGGTTGTCAGACAAAGGACTAGCCATGGATCCGGGCAAGGTGAAGGCAGTGCTGGAATGGAAAGCCCCCAAAAACAGAAAGGATGTGCAAAGGTTCCTAGGCTTCAGCAACTTCTACAGGAAGTTCATAAAGAACTTTGCTCACTTGACAGCGCCCATAACGGATTGTCTTAGTAGCAAAAAGAAGTTCGCGTGGACAAAGGATGCGCAGCAATCCTTTGAAAAACTGAAGAAGGCGTTCGCCTCGGAAGAGCAGCTCCTGCACGTGGATCCGGAGAAGCCCATGAGACTGGAGACAGACGTGTCTGACCACGCGATTGGAGCGGTCCTTTTGCAGCCAGGGGCCAAGCAGAACTGGATGCCGTGTGCCTTTTTCTCTAGGAAGCTGAGCAAGTTGGAGCAAAACTACACGGTGTATGACCGAGAACTGCTTGCGATCTATACAGCATTTCGGCAATGGAGACATCTATTGATAGGGGCACGGCACAAGATCCAGGTCCGAACTGACCACAAGAACTTGGAATACTGGCGGACCACGCGAGTGCTCAACCAGAGACAGATCAGATGGTCTCAGGAGTTCGCCAAGTTTTTCTTCGAGATCCAATACGTGCCGGGAGAGGAAAACGTAAGGGCAGACGCTCTCTCCCGGAAACCGGAGTACATGGAAGGAGAGGGGCCACCAGAGACCAGGCACATGTTCCCTGAGGACTGGTGGGGGGGGAGCGTTGGTTGGGAAATGAGAACTGGCAGGGCTCATCAGAGACGATGAGTTTGCTCAGACAAAAATCAGGGAACTCAGGGACAGAAAGGAAGTCAATGGAGGGTTTGAGGAAAAGGAAGGACTACTGTACTATAAGGGGGCGCTGTATGTACCAGGGGAGACTTTGAGGGGGAAGGTACTTAGACCACTCCATGACAACCCAACAGCTGGGCACTTTGGACAGCACTAGACCATGCTACTTGTCACCAGGCAGTTCTGGTGGCCAAAGGTGAGGGAAGACGTAAGAGAATATGTACGAGGGTGCGACCGATGCCAGAGGGCAAAGGAGGAAAGGGCTGCCCCCACGGGGCTACTGGAACCCTTACCTACACCAGAAAGGCCCTGGGAGGTGGTGTCCATTGATTTTAAGACAGATCTGCCCAAGTCAAGGGGAAAGACAGCGGTCATGGTAGTGGTCGATCTACTGACTAAAATGTGCCATTTCGTAGCTTGCTCACATGCAGCAACGGCAGAGGAGACAGCCAGGCTGTTTGTGGATCACATTTTTAGACTGCATGGGACTCCATTGAGGGTAATCTCAGATCGCGGGAAACAATTTACTTCCTGGTTCTGGCGGAGACTCATGAGCTTGCTACAGGTCGAGGTGAGTTTCTTGACAGCGAGGCATCCAGAAACCAACGGACAAGCCGAGAGAGCGAACGGCATACTCCAGCAGTATCTACGCTGCTATGTCAGCGAGAGACAGAACGATTGGGTAGAGAAATTAGCTTTGGCTGAATTTGCGTACAATAACGCTGAACACGTGTCCACGGGAATGAGCCCGTTCATGGCCAATTACGGGTGTCATCCTAGGGCCTTCCTGGGGCGGGGGGAGGAAGGATGGAGTGTACCTGCGGCTGAGCAATTTGTGGAGGAAATGGAGGCCTTACACCAGCAACTCAGGCTGAACTTGGAGCAGGCCAAGGAAGTCTACAAGAGGCAGGCAGACAGGCACCGTCGGGAGGGGGAGGCCATACGGGTAGGGGACAGGGTGTGGTTGTCGTCCCAAGGGTTGCCCCTAAAGGGAGGGTGCAAGAAGTTGCAGCCTAGGCGGCTGGGGCCATTTGAGGTAATACAGCAGGTTAACCCCGTGGCATTTAAACTCAAGTTGCCTGACAGCATGAAGATACATCCGGTGTTCCATAGGTCCCTACTTTCACCTTACAGGGAGGGGCGGGAATTCCCGGGATGGGAGGGAGGGGTTACCACCCACCCGCGGGTAGAGGAGAGGGAACACTGTAACGAAGCCATGGAAATACTCGATTCGAGGTGGCGAGGTCGCCAGGTAGAGTACTTGGTAGCCTGGGAGGGGGAACCCAGGTCGGAAAACACTTGGGTCCCGGCTGAATCGATCACTGACGGGTATCTGGTGGAAGAATTCCACGGTTTGTTCCCGGAGAAGCCCAAACCATTAGCTAGATTCTGGGAGGAAGAATTTGGACCCACAGACGACGAAGGGGACTTTGTGGGTTTCCCTGCCTCCGAAGAGGAGGGAGGGGAGGGGTCCGAGGGAGAAGGATCAGACTGGGAGGTTCAACCAGCGGGGAGAAGTCCGAGCGGATGGGAGGCTGGTTTTGAATCCTCAGAAGATGATGACAGTTCCTTCAGGGGATTCCCTGCATCGTCGACCGAGGAGAGAGAGGAGGTTGTACCGGAAAATCGAGCCAGGGGTGGGTGGGGGGTCCTGAGGAGGAGATGGATGTCAGGGAACTGCCATCAGTGCCGGAGGGAGAGAGCAAAATCCAGAGGGATTCCGGAGAGCGTCCCGGGATTGGGAGAGGCAGCCCATCTTCTGGGGAAGAGAATCAGCGTAGCACCAGTGGAGAAGGGGGGCAGATGGGGGAAGCGGCGAGGCGGTCCCATGACTCCTTGCCGGGGACCAGCGGGGAGAGTAGAGGTCCTCCGCTGCCTATGCCCTCCTTGCGCAGAAGGCTTTTGCGTAGAGAGGGTAGGAGGAGACTAGGCGTCAAAGAGCTTCTTTGCTGGAAGAAGTTTAAGAAACGCCCACTGACGGATTCTGCCAGCGATTGAGACAGCCACGGGTGTCCAGACAGAAAAGGTTCACTCAGGCAATCCAGCCAGGTGTTTGCACCGGCTTACGCACGAGCAACCCCTAGAACCATTACAGCATCCAAGGCAAGTGGGCCTTTTCTGGCTATTCCATGTGGCCAGCTTGCCTTACACGAGGGGAAGGGCCCAAGAGGTGCACTGCTGAGAAAGTATATGCTAGGTGGTGGCTTCTCCATGAAAGCTTTCTAGGTCAAACAGCCACTGAGGCCATCAATATACTTACATTCATCAGGAAGTTCAGGATCTTAGTGCTTGGGGCCTCCCAGAGGAGGCCTCCCAGCATCAGAGTATAACGTTCCTATAACTCCTGCAGGCAATGGCAATTTTCATCCACATGGGTTCGTAGAGGGAGGGAGAGGATGCGCCAAGCAGGGGAAAGAGAGATCAGATGTTGAGCAATGGGAGCAATGCTTAAAGCGTGTGAAGAAGAAACAACTATAGAAGTCAAATTTCAAGGCTAGCAACTTACCTGCTTGTCGGGCTCAGTTTTTACCTCAATGACCGCCCCAGAGGCTGCATGCACAATCAGGCTGTGGAGCTTCAGTGGTAATTTGGGCTTCATGAGGCTGGAGAGATGGAGGGAAAAGTTTTTAGACACTGTCTCCTTGGAGTCTTCCTCATATTGGGGGGGGGGGGAGCATCAAATACATTTCATTCTCTTGAACTTCTAGTGAATGCATGTGTTAGCTTAAACCACTTTTTACAATCAAGCAGCGTATCAATTTTACAGGAGAAAAATGAATAAAGGTAAAATTAAAATAAACACACGAGGGCACTGTTTATGTGGCAGTCTACCTGGCACTTTGTTGAAAGCCTCTAGGTCTTAGTTAATCCCACCCCTAAAAGCTGAGCCATTTCACAGTCATCTCTAGACAATATATCTTCTATTTTCTCTCTCACATCTCCACTCATCCTGTAAATAGTTGCTGCATAAATAAAGCTTTTTGAACCCAAGAAACCCAAGATATTGTAAGCAATTATTCCAGTCTAATTCACTGAAGTGGCAAGGTCTGGTAGCACCTTTCCACATTCTGCTCCCCTCCCCCCGCCAGCTCCTTGTCAAGCTCAAAATACCCGGTATACCTCAGTTGGTAAAGGGCTTCCAGTGCCATAGCAAGGGCCAATTCAGGCTGCGTAAAGCATGCAATCCGTCCCATGAGATCCTGATAGAGAACAGAGGGCGGGGGGGGGGGGGAGTCATTTCCCTATGGACATCAGGTGGATTCCTCCAACCCCAAAATCAGTGCAGGAATTGGTAATTTAATGCCAAATGCCTGCACAACCCTTCTCTTGGCCAGACCCCGCCAGGCCTTCCTTCTGCCCAGCATCCCAAAAATCCCATCCCCAACTCTCCTGCCCACCTCACCCCTGGATACCTCATGCAACCTCTCACTCACCGCAATTGCCTTGACGGCCATCTTTTTGGAGTACCTCAACCTGTGCTTTTCTCTCTCGCGGGCCCCCAAGCAAGTGGCCAGCACGCAGGAGAGGAACATCTCACCCTTCTCCAGTTGCTGAAATGGCAAGAGTCAGGCTGTCAGTTCATGGCAGGAGGGCTTCTCTGCATCTGAGACCGCTAAAATGGGGGTATAAACAGCATTGGTGGGTGGGTGGGTGGGTGAGGGATTTAGTATGTACTGTGCTGTTTTCTCAAATATTAACCACAGGCGATGCCAAGACACTGCCAGTCTCTGAACCACCTGCAACAAGAGAAGAAGGAAAGGACATGGGGGAAGGTTAGTTCATTTCTACTTATTTTCCACAATTGAGTATTAGAGCATTAAGGCCACCCCTCCTTACGTTCCAAAATGAAAAGGAAGCATTTGCTCATGCGGGCCCACAGCAACCCTGGACTTTTTGGGGACTTTGCGGGTCCTCTTCTTCTTGCGGGCTGCCATGTCCCTCAGTCGCCTGAACCTAGAAGAGAAGGAGAGGGGCAGACCTTGTTGTTGTTGTTGTTGTTGTTGTTGTTGTTGTTGTTGTTATACCGCCCTATACCCACAGGTCTCAGTTACAACCAGTGCTTTTTTCTGGGGGGATGCAGGGGTACGCACACCCCAAAACATTTTGTGAATCTTTGCACTTTTGTCCATTTACTGTACTGCATTTATTTTCCCCGATTTGAACTATAAAATGGTGATTTTCTTGAGTCAAAATGAGATTACCCCAAACATTATTTTTTTTTTTTAAAAAAAGCACTGGTTACAACATAAAAATCACAATATAAAGACACAAAATGCATAATAAAGGTGAAAAACAACCCAGTAAAGCCCCCTCCCCAACACATTTCAAAACCGGAGACAGAAGCCTACAACCAAAATGGTGTGTGTGTGTGGAGTCTTTGCAGCATAGCCATAACACAAATACGGGTGGCCTAACAGTTGCAGGCAGAGCCGTATCATTTCACACACTACTTCGGCTGCAGGACATTGTATCAACAAGGAAAGGAGCATTTGGTGTTGTTGCATCTCCTCGGGTATTTGTTGTTTTGTCGCCACAATTTGTGGCAAATTGGCACCAGCCACTTGCTTTTTTGCCTCCCTCATAGCAAATCGTCACAACTTTCTGGGTATTGGCGGTTAGGCATTGGTATTGTTCTGTAGATGGAAGAGGGGAGGAAGCGCCATCACCTGCCCCGCATATTGAAGGGTAGTCCGATAAAGGATTCCCGGGGGCATGGCCCTGTCCGAAGCCTATGGAGGTGAGGGCCTAAGGCACACCCCTGAGCGGTGACCCCCGGGGGGGGGGGTCCGGGTTGATGTGCATCAGCAGGACTCCCCCTACTGGTGGTTAACCCTTCCCAGACTTCAAGCGGACGGGCTGAAGCCGGATAGTCGGTTAGGACCAATGCCTAAGCCAATACCACTCATCACCTGTAACCAATAAAGTTGTTGCCATATTTAGCCCATTAACCTTAAATAATTGTGTCATTTCCACTGGGGGGCGGGAGCTCGCCACACAATAGGGCTCTTCTTGTTTTCTTATGCACCCACAGACCCCAAACGGCTCTCCACAGGAAAACAGTGGTGCATCTCATGTATGGGGGGGTTGGTTCCAACACTCCCCCCACCCCCAGCAAAGCAAAGATAAGGGAAGCATTTCCAGTATTTAAAAGAACCCTCAGCATAATGCTTTTAGGACAGCCTGGAGAGCGAAGGGGGCTGCTAGGAAGTTTGTCAAAGCATCAAGGCATAGATGAGCCGAAGAATGCAATGAAAACTCTCTTAGAGCCAGAGTGACTGACAGGAAGACTGACAGAACGTCTGTCTGTTGCAGTTGATGGCTGAAGAGTTGAGAAACGGAGAAGGGGTAGGGGGGTGTATAGTGGTTAGAATTCTGGACTAGGAGGACTTGGGAGATCCGAGTGCAAATCCCCACTCAGTCATGAAGTGCACTGTTTGATGTTGGGTCCAGTCACTCTCATCCTAGCCTGCCTAACAGGTTTGTTGTGAGGGGGAAAACAGGGGGAAAGGCAAGCCATAAATGCCACCTTGAACTGCTTGGATGAAAAGTGGGCTATGCATGTAATAAAAAGCATCCCCAAATAATGATCATGGAATGTACCCTGGGGATCATCTAGTCCAACCCCCTGCAATGCAGGAATATGCAGCTGTACCTTATGGGAATCGAACCTGCAACCTTGGTGCTATCTGCAGCTCACTCTAACCAGCTGAGCTGCAATGAGATTTGAGGGAAAATGGGAAGGCAGGGAAAGGGAGGGTGGGTGGGAAGAGACGTTAAGCTGTTCAGGAAGGGGTTAAATTCCATGGGGATGCTGGCCGTGTGGGGGACCCCAAGCCCTCGCCCCAGAAGATTACAAAAAAGAAGCAGACGAAATCCTACTTACACATTCACGATGCTGGCCATCTCTTCAGGTGAAATCCCCTCCTGTTTAAAGTCAACTGCTTTAAAATGCTCACACAACACTAATTCTGAACCTTGCCTCTAACCCTATTGCTACTCCTCTCTGTCTAAAATATACAGGAAAATATGTGCACAAAATATACAAATGAAAATGAAATGATAAAGTTAATGCAAAGCAAAGAAAAGTCTACACCTATCTCCCCTGTTGGTCCCTCGCTTGCTTGCTTGCTTCTCCGTCCCAGTTCTGTCTCAGCCAACTCCTCCCAACTAACCCACGACGGGGATGTGTAGCTTCTGTCTTTTCTACAAGCAGCAAGAGATGTCACAAAGATGGGCAGGACACTGTTTCCTTGACAAGCCACCCAGCTTGACCCTGAACTAATCTCCCCCCTCTTTAGTTGCGATGTTTTCTCCCTAACTTTGGGACACTTGCTGTTTGCAGCTTTACGAATCACTTTTTATCACAAACCAGTTCATACATTTTCTTGCAACATTTCTCAAGAGAGGCCACCCAAGCATTTGTTGAAATACAGTAGAGAACTCACGCCTCCCGAGTTGAGGGAGGCCTTGCTTTGCATGCAGGAGATCCCAGGTTCAGTCCAGGATCTCCACCAGTCAGGGCTGGGACTGTCCCCTGTTTGAAAACCCTGCAGCGCTGCTGCCAGTCAGTGTAGGCAGTGCTAGGCTAGATTGACTCTGTCAAGTGCAACTTCCTATGAATGCTCCTCTTATACGATTTCTCGAAACACAAGCAAGCTACCTTATCAACGAGTTGTGAGAGTTCATTCATGACTTCTAAAAAATAGCATAAACAATTTTATTATTTTTATGTAAGTACATAAATCCTGAATATGAAAGGAAGGAAACTTCCTGCCTCTGCAATAAAGGCAGCTGCACTGCTAGGTGAGCTGTCCCGATGCCAATTGAAACAGACCCTCCAAAGATTCAAAGGTGAAAAGGGAATTTTGAGCATCTGAGCACAACTGGGCTGTCTTCTGAGTTAACGTGAAGTGCAGAAAGTGATTGCCTTGAGCAGGGGTAGGCAACCGAAGCCCCGGGGGCCAGATGCGGCCCAATCTTCTTCTCAATCCGGCCCACAGACGGTCCAGGAATCAGTGTGTTTTCACATGAGTAGAATGTGTCCTTTTATTTAAAATGCATCTCTGGGTTCTTTGTGGGGCCTGCCTGGTGTTTTCACATGAGTAGAATGTGTCCTTTTATTTAAAATGCATCTCTGGGTTCTTTGTGGGGCATAGGAATTCGTTCATCCCCCCCCCAAAAAAAATATAGTCCAGCCCCCCACATGCTCTGCGGGATGGTGGACCTGCCCACGGCTGAAAAAGGTTGCTGACCCCTGGCCTTGAGCCTCCTCAGGACTGGCGCAGGGGCTGTGCATTTCAGGGTGCCAACCAAGGCCCATGCCCCAGTATTGATTGCTGATTCTACTGAGTCCATCAGTATATTGTTGTGAAGTGACCTGGCATTTTTAATGAAGTGCAATATAGGCTTGTCTTACATCTTTAACAACAACACCACCACAGTAAATTGCACAGAAGAATTCCATGTTGCCTGTGGGAGCGGCTGGGTAGACCTCTTTGCAGCTGCATGATCCATGCATTTGATCTATAAGCAACTGCTCAATCTTCATAATTGGCTCTGGCTTCGTGTAGGAGATTGAACGCATTCTTCTATTTCTCAGCCCTGTGTATTCCACCCCCACCCCACTCCTCCTATACTCGGACGGTGCCGACTACTCATCTCTACAGAGTGAAATGTTTATGAGTACTGCAGATCTAGTCTCAGACGTCATGTAGCACCCTGCTTGTGGTTAACGCTTAGCTGGAATGAAATATTCAACGCAGCAATAGAGAAATTAAAATAATAATTTATTTGTCAGACAAATAAATGAGAGACACAGTGGTATATGGTTACCAAAGCTCTGCCCACTCCAGCCCTGATGGCCAGCACTTATATTTCCTCAGCCCAGCCCCCTTGCTCCTCCTTTGACTGCCTCTGTCCAATCAGCCTGGTTGAAATTCCTATTGGCTGTTTGCTAGAACCAATCATAAAAGATACACCCGTTTCCTATTACCTTTTATGGGAGACAAAGAGCTATATTTCTTTCTATCCATAAATGGCAGACAAGTAGCCATATATCTTACATTTGCCTCGACAAGGCACCTTAATTACCAGATCATCTTTGCCCTATTGCCCTATTCACTCCAGAACAGATGGCTAAAACAGATGGCTCATGGTTTTAAATTTTGTCTTAAACAGAGATCTTGGGTTCACCTTCTCACACACCATCAATGAAATAAGAATCTAACATAAGAATCTAACATTTCTTACTTTCTAAATCCTTTGCATAATTACATTTAAGCCAATATATTTCATACATAACATATATAGATTTTTAGAAGAAAAGGAACTTAGTAAAAACAGTTTCAAAACAGCTTCAGAGAGAAGCCTCTTCGGTTTACAACCCCCTTTCAAGCCAGCTGCTGTTCCCATTAGCTCTTGCCCTTTAACCTTAGGAAGATGTGGCTCGAGTCTGATGGGAGGCACGTGGTATTTTCTGTTAAACAATACATTTCACTATTTACCAACTCTTAATTAGTGTTTTTGCAGCTTGATTGTATTCTGTAATTTGTGTGGTCAATATGACCTTTTGCTCCCAGCCTGTAATTTCCTTTTACAACCCTGAGGTACTGCTATAGATCAGGGGGGCCCTTGATCAAGAAGATAAGCAACTGCCAGAGTACTCAGCCAGCTGCTTTATGCCTGGCATGAAACATACAAACATTTGCAAATATATATTTTTAAGCTCATTTTAAAATGCAGGCCTTGGTTTGATGCCTCAGTCAAACCTCTACCCCAAAGATGGGGGAGCCTGTGACCTTCTAGATCATACATTTATTTTGACTAATATATGCTGAAGTGAACGAATGTTTTGTCTGAAACCCTTGAGAGCTTCTGTGGGCCAACCTAGAGAACACTGGGCTAGAGGGATCATGGGGATGACTTGTTCCACAACAGCAGATGGCATGCAGAAATTTAAGCTGTAGCATTCTCCTGGCATGGAGGCAAAGTGATGTAAACTATCTAGCTATCTAGCTAGCTATGTCTTGCTGAAAGTGCATGCACTCCTCTTAGCCAAAGCCCCAATAATTGCAAGAGTGGAGCCACACAAACACGCCTTATCTCGACACTGTCTTGGGGGAAACTCACAATGCTGAAAAATTCATGTGCTCAATTTCTGCACATTGAGACAGGAGCTGAAGAAAACAGTTAGCTTAAAGCACACACAGAGTAGGGGGGCTCATTAAAAAATGTTTATTTGGGAGGGGGTGGATTGACGCTTGCTCCGATGTGAAAGCTAAAGAGCAGGCTTTCACAGAGAAAGGAGCAGAGTAAGGCGGAAACTACTTGGACCCGTGCTTTCCAGGCACGTTGACGGAAGGGATAAGTCCAGCATTGCATTGTTTGGTCGTATTTTCAGTGCCAACTATTTATTACAGATGTTTACAGAAAATTAATCTAAAACCTATGCTTGTAAGAGGCTATGTGCATTTGAAGAAGCCCATCATAATCTTTACATGTTTAATAAAGAAAACCCACATTGTGTGAAATGTATCTTTAGAACACAGGTGGCGTCATGTCCCCATTTGTTGCCTTAGTTTCTCCATCAATGCACCACCCACAATTTGCAGACACCGATATGCCATCATATTGGCATCAGGTGTTTTCCAGGCCAGTGAATGTCAACTACCCCTTCTTCTAAAGCTGCTTCCCCAGTTTCATCAAAAATAGAAAGAAACGCCATTTGGTAGCCCATTGATAAGGTTTGGGAAGTAATGAAATACATTTCTGAAAGTTATTTATGGATGCACAAGGTCACCACATCTTTGCTTAAGGTGAATGGAAAGGAACATTTCCTCAGGCTGTCCCCAAATCTCATCCGCTGCTTGGTCATTTCAACAGATTGTGTGCCTTAGTAAGATTTTGTACATTTCAGAAAGCTTTCCCTTGCCTACAAATGAATTGCATGATTTTTCAAAAACTTATTAATGCCCTGTGCTTTTACTTCTGGTGTGGTAAAAAATTGCAGAATCTGGTTATCATTTAAAGCAGTGTAAGATGCTTGTTTAAGTTTCCCCTCACATTTGGTGACTAGGTAGGGATATGCAGTTATGTGTTGTTTTTTTAAGAGTTCCTAAGGAGTCCTGCTGCTTCTGAGTTTTATTTTGGGGGTTGTTGTTGTTTTTGTTTACCAAAAGGTAATCCAGTTGTAACCTTTTTCTAGGTACAATTCTGTACATTCTGGTACTACCTCTGTTAGAGTATATTGATTTATTGCTCAGATAAGCGTCCGGCACGCTTCCCATCGCAGCTCTGCATTCCAAAGACCACATATCAAAGCTTAGCAGAGTTCGTCAGCGGTAAGAGAAAGACTGCAAAAAAAACTCCAGTGCCGTCTTCAGTGTGCTTAAATAAAGTCCACTCAGGATCTTAGCAGCTAAAAGCAGTTTTATTTACAGCAGACTATCCATTATCTATCACAGCGAACAGCATCGCGAAAACACGTCCTCTCTCCTCAAAAGCGAAAGTAGAGAGACAGAACAAAGGCTTTCGGCTCTCGGAACTGACGCAGAAGTTCCCTCCCAACAGTAGGCGGGGCGTACACTCTGAGCTGTTTAACCCTGTAAGCTCAGGTTCTCCTCACACCCCCTCTCGCCCTGCGCTACTGTGGGGAAAGTAAGTACAGAACTTACCCCCAACTCCAAACCACCACAAAACTCCCCATGACGCTGGAAGCTTAAAGGTTTGGTAAATCCATCGGCCAGGTTACTGTGACTGGCACAGTACTTCAGTCGTATCAAACCTGACTGAACACTCTGACACACATTTTGGAAACGTATGTCCAGATGCTTGGTTCTGGCCTTAAATTGCGCAGATTCAGCCAATTTCAAACAGGGTTGATTGTCTTCCCAAACCGTGATGGGCAAGCTATAATCCCCATAGATCTCTTGCACCAAGCATCTATAGAACTTTAGTTCCCGGCACAAATCTGACAGTGCACTGAATTCAGCCTCAGTAGAAGACAGCGCAATGAGACTTTGCTTCCGGGACTTCCACCCAACCAGTGACTTCCCAAACTTTACCACCAACCCAGACACAGACTTGCGGTCCTGCGAATTCGCCCAGTCACTGTCCGCATAGCATGTGAGCTTCGCCTCACCTTCAGCTGGCAGCTTAAGACAGAAGTCTTTGGTATGCTGCAGGTAGCGCAGTACCCGCTTGATACCGTGCCAAGCACTCACACTGGGCTTTGACGCTTCCCTACTTAGCAGGTTGGTAGCAAAGGCAATGTCTGGTCTGCTCCATTGGAACAGATACAACAGACTACCTAGAGCTGACTGAAAGAGCTCAGCATTCTCAAACTCAGCACTTTCTGCTTGCTGGCTATCTTTCACGAAGTTCGTCTCCATGGGTGTCCGAACTCCTACACAATCGGACATTCTGAACTTCTCAAGCAACTGCTCAATCTTGCCTTTCTGACTGAGCAAGAAGCTACCATCCTCAGTTCTCGCTATCTGGACGCCTAGGTAGATCTTTACTGCACCCAGGTTCTTGAGCTGAAACCGTTTCCCAAGCTCTTTGGCAAACTTCTGCACCTGTTTGTCTGCCTTTCCAACATGGATGATGTCATCAACGTAAAATAACACCAGTTCCTGTGAGTCTCCTGATCCTCTAAGGAACAGGCAACTGTCAGCAAGACTCTTCCTGAAACCTAGCTTCTCCAAAGCTTCATTCAGGCACAAGTTCCAATTCCTGGCCGACTGCTTCAGGCCGTAAATTGACTTGTGAAGTTTCCACACAGTACCTTGCTCATTGCCCTCAAACCCTGGAGGAGGAAGCATGTACAGATCCTCCTGGAGGTCTGAGTTCAAGTAAGCAACATCCACATCAAAGTGATGCACCAGCAAACCTCTTTGTGCAGCGATGGCCAAGACCAAGCGTAGAGACTCACTCCTACACGTGGGCGCATAAATCTCCGTATAATGCAACCCCCTGCGCTGCGTGAATCCTCTCGCCACTAATCTGGCCTTATACTGTGGTTCTCCTGTCGCTGTGGGCTTAAGACGGTAAACCCAGCGACTACCCACTGTCTGTTCACCCACCGGCAACTTCGTGAGGGAGAACACACCTAGAGACTCCATTGAGTTCATCTCCTTCTGCATCGCCTCATGCCATTTCCTGGCTTCTTTCTGAGGCAGTTTCTGAACATCCTCAAAACTCTCGGGTTCACACTGTGCCATTCCGACCCACACACTAGTGACGGCAAACCTTTCAGGAGGTTTCCCCTTGGTCGTCCGCGTTGAACGGCGCAGCACTTCTTCAGGAACCCCCTCTGACCCACTAGGGCCAGCCAGAACGTCCTTGGCATCAGAGAGCTCCCCCTCTGACTTACTGCGCCTTCTGGACTTCTCAGCCGAACCTGTGGGGGAAGATGGAGCACTGCGTTGCTCAATCTTCACAGCTTTGGGAGAAGTTCTCCCCTCTGCCTGCACTGGGTCTGGACTCTGAGCCTCAGTAGCAGGTTCAACCTCTCCCTCTCCTTCATCAGCAGAGTCTAGCAGACTCTCTGACAGGATGTCAGGGTTCCCATGTATCCCTGCGCAGCCACTCTGCTCACAGAATTCAACACTGTTGCTGAGCAGAATCCTGGACTGATTCCCTGACGGATAAGCAAACCTCCACCCCTTGGTCCCTGGCTCATACCCACAAAAAATCATCTTTTGGGACTTGGGTCCACCTTTCTTGCGTTTGGCCTTTGGTATGAGGACCCAAGCTTCACAGCCAAAAACGCGGAAGTAGTGCACCTTCGGTTTCTTGCCATGAAGCAAGAAGTACGGTGTGTCACCTACCACTGAATTGAACGACCTGTTCAGAATAAAGTTGGCCGTTCGCCAAGCCTCCCCCCAAAAACGCTGTGGGAGCCCGGCATCAAACAAAAGAGCTGCGGACATCTCCCCTAGAGTCCTGTTTCTGCGTTCCGCGATCCCATTCTGTTGGGGACTGTGTGGAGAAGTCAACCTGTGTTGAATCCCCTTTTTGCGGAAGAAACTTTGCAGTGCAGACCCGGTGAACTCCCCACCGCGATCGCTCTGAAAGTTTTGCACCCGTGTGGAAAACTGCAGTTCCACAGCCGCAATCCAGTCTTTGATTAGCGGCGCAGCTTCATCTTTGTGTCGAAGCAAGAAGGACCAAGAGTTCCTTGTATGGTCATCAATCAGAACCAGCGCAAATTTGGCTCCGCCCATACTGCTCACAGAAAACGGACCTGACAAATCTGCATGAATTAATTGAAAAGCCCTAGTGGTCACCCTCTCAGACCTTGGGTATGTGCACGTTTTCACCTTTGCGGACTTGCACGCTCTGCAATCTAGAAACTTAGCACATGATTTCATTTTGCACCCTTGCGTATACTCTGGGATCCTTTTCACTGACCCCCAGGACACGTGTGCCATGCGTCTGTGCCAGAGATGTGCACACGCATCATGAACTGGAACATTGGCACACTGTGCTTGAGCCTCCTCCGTGTCATCTGGACCTGCAAAAGAAGCATTTATCACAAACAACCTGTCTTTACATTCAACACTGACTAGGTGCTGTCCATTCTTGGAAATAGAACACTTATTTTTCTCAAAACACACTCTGTAGTTCTCAGCAAGAAGTGCACTGACAGACAGCAACGCGCAGGACAGTCCTGGAACAACAAAAGCCTGGATTGAATCCTGCAAGAAAGAACAAAACAGTGAGCCAGTCTGCGTGAGTGGGTGTCGAGTCCCATCTGCTAAACAGACAGTCTTTCCAGATTTTACAGAGGTGCAGTTCTCCAGGAATCCTGCAGATGGCACGAGATGATGGGAAGCGCCTGAGTCTATGACAAAAGCCAGCACAGCATCCTGTTGACAACTCTTGACTACAGCCATAGAGGCTGCCAAATGTTTACGTTCAGTGTCTCTGCCAGCTGCCTTCGGCTTGCCTTTCCCACGCTTTGAAGAAGAGCCCTTTATCTGGTTGCTACGGGAGACGGCCTTCGGCTGTTCCTGTGCCTCCACTGGACATTCTCTCACCAGATGGGAGGGGGAGCCACAGCGATAACAGCGGCGACGCGTAGCAACAGCTCTCACAGCTCCTTCTTCAGCCATTCCTTTGTTCCCAGCACCCCCACCTTTGGGTGCACAGCCTGGGCCTGCACGCTCCCCAGCACTCTGGTTGTAGGCCTCAACATCACACGGCCCCTCGGAGACAAAGCAGCTACTCCCAGCTGTAACTTCAGGAACATGGCCAGCAGCCCCCTCTGGGCTCTCGGCTTCCTCCCTGCTCTCGGCTTTCTCCCGGCCCTGGGCTCCTGCTGAGTTCTCACACAGACTCCTCAGCACCTGCCAGGCGGCCTGAGCCGACTCAACGCCCTCCAGATGGGGCAACAGCATAGCGTCCACGCTTGCTCTCAACATGCAGAGCTCCCTTTGCATTCTCTGCTCTCTGTCTTCCAGCAGAGCAGCCTCCAGTTCTGCTCCTCCATCTTCATCAGCAACTGGCATGGGTGGGGCCGGTTCCTTCTGGGCTATACTCCAGAACCCTGTGGCCAAAAACCACCCCCTGACTCTTCTAACCCAGATATCCCAGGACTGGGTTGTGAGCTTTTCAAACGGGACATCATAAAAGTCCTGGAACTCAGCCATCTCCTCCCCCAGTGCTCCCATTGGGGCTTTGAAGTACTCACGCGTACCAGCCAGCTTCAAAGGAGAGGCCTCCAGTGGCTCTTTGCAGCACACAGCTTGCAGCCAGCTTCCCTGCTTTTCTCCCAGGCCAAGCCTCAAAGCAGGACTTTTGCCTTCCGGCAGCAAAAACAGCAGCTTCTCAGGTTTCTCCGCCTTTTTAAGCACATAGCACATCAAAGCAGGCTTCCTCTAATTACCTAACTATCACCCATAACCTGTTAGAGTATATTGATTTATTGCTCAGATAAGCGTCCGGCACGCTTCCCATCGCAGCTCTGCATTCCAAAGACCACATATCAAAGCTTAGCAGAGTTCGTCAACGGTAAGAGAAAGACTGCAAAAAAACTCCAGTGCCGTCTTCAGTGTGCTTAAATAAAGTCCACTCAGGATCTTAGCAGCTAAAAGCAGTTTTATTTACAGCAGACTATCCATTATCTATCACAGCGAACAGCATCGCGAAAACGCGTCCTCTCTCCTCAAAAGCGAAAGTAGAGAGACAGAACAAAGGCTTTCGGCTCTCGGAACTGACGCAGAAGTTCCCTCCCAACAGTAGGCGGGGCGTACACTCTGAGCTGTTTAACCCTGTAAGCTCAGGTTCTCCTCACAACCTCTACACTCTGAGCTGTTTAACCCTGTAAGCTCAGGTTCTCCTCACAACCTCTTCACTCATGGTCACTCCAAATCCCTTTCTTTCTTTTAGCAATGTGTCCTTGTTTATCTGCATAAGCTTTTCAAAGCCTGCTACCTTTGCTTACAGAATTTCCCCTTAGGGGCGCTTTTAACATGTTTTGTAATACATGTGGATAATAGGAATCGCCTTCATTAATTTCAAAAGCCATTTTATTTCTTCCATGATTTTCCTCTGTTGTTAATTTATTTTGTAAAAGCAAGTGGGGTTTAGTCACCAGAGAGGTTGATTCTGTGGTTTTGCTCAATAGGTCATGGTCATTTCAAGAGCCATAGGGCCTGAGATGGTTCCATCTCTAATTTACATGTAAGATTAGGAGTCCAAGAACGTGGAATCAGTACTGCAGAAGGTCAGTTCTGACATACTTCCCCCCTAAATAGTGGGTGAAGTCCTTTTGGAAAGGACTCAAAGGTTTCAAAGTGTCAAGTTTTGCTGTACTGAAGGACTGTCCATATCTAATATATTATAACATTGAACCCTCCTCCCCACTCAAGGAATTTTGCTATCCATTTGAACTGATATCACTTCCAGCTATCCCCTCCCAGAAAGGTGGCCGGTCCAGAGGCGGTCTTGCAATCGCCATATCGCTTAAAATGAGAGCTAAACTCTCGCTAGTTCATACCTTTCCTCCTTTTGCTTTTACTGGTCTGATTTCAAGTGAAAAATTCTCACTATTAATCACCAATGTTTATCTTCCTCCAGGTGGTCTGATATCAGACCTTCATTATAGATGGGATTCTCTGGAAGATCATTTATTGGCATGCTATGTTAAGTACCCTAATATTCCATCGATAATGGGTGGTGACTTCAATGCACGTACAGCTGCCAACTGGAATGGGATAATTAAGGCCAAGTGGTGGGTATCTCCCCCCTACCCAAAATCTGATTTAATCTCTTTCACATCAAGAAGATCTAAGGACAACAGAGTGAATAAGGCGGGAGTCCTTCTTTATCAATTGGCCATTCGTATGAATTTGAACATTCTAAATGGCAACTGCCCTCCGGACGTGCCAGGTGAATTCACTCATTTGGGCACAACATCAAATAGTGTCCTAGATTATCTTCTAGTCTCAGAAGACCTATTTTCAAACTTCTTTTATCTCAAAGTAGATAATGTACAATCCAGTGATCACCTACCTCTAGCGGCCAAGCTAACGCTTGACTGGCACCCGGTTAGCGGAACACACCCAATTCATGTAGGTTTAAATGCCACAGCTCAAGTAAGAGGCATTAAATGGTCCATGAAACAGGCCCAAAAATATGCAGAATTCTTCCAGAGGAATAGCTCCGAATCCCTTATTGTTTCATTGGCGGAGCTGTCTGAACCAAATAGGATACTGGAGTGGTTCTTCCACTTCTCTGCAGATTTAACTAGCTTCTTTACGTTGCCGGCTCACCTGGCTAACCGAGATCAACCCAGGTTCGGTGCACCTTGGTTTGATGCCAAATGTAAGCAAGCTAGACTCTCTCTCTGTTGTATCTACAACAGATATAAAGCCTCTGGAGCTGAAACTCTCCCCCCAGAGTACTTGCAGGCCAAAATTGCTTACAAACAGGCACAGAAGTCAGCCAAGCACGAGTGGCAGCTAAGACGTTGGCAAGCGCTGATTGCTGCCTCTAAGCTTCGCAGCTCTCGCGGGTTTTGGAATTTAATCAACAAAAGATCGAGGAAATACCCATTGACGGTTATCCCAGCCCCGACATGGGAACAATTTCTAAGAAAATATTTCTCCCAGACAGACATCTCTAACATCCAATCTGATACTCTCTCAAGTCACTTGCCCATATGGCCAGATACTGACCCGGAGGAAATAGTAGATTTAATTGCTAAACTGAAAACTGATAAAGCCCCAGGGCCCGATCTGATCCCGGCGGAAGCTATTAAACAACACCCAATATGGTGGGCTAAAATTCTTGCAAAAATCTTTGATGCAATCAATGCCACGGGCCAGATACCTACATCATGGAAGGAGTCCATCATAATTCCTATATATAAAAAAGGACCACCAGAGGACCCAGGAAACTATCGTAATATCAGTTTATTATCAATCATCGGAAAAATCTACACTCGCTTCTTGCTAACCAGACTAACCCAATGGGCCGAAGATTCCAATCTGATAGGCCATGAACAGGTCGGGTTTAGACCAAATCGCGCTTCTATTGACCATGCTATAATTCTATATCATTTGGCGCGGAAGTATTCTTCCCCTACTCATGGTCTTCTATGTGCCGCTTTTATAGACCTGAAGGCGGCTTTTGACAGTATCTCTAGAGAGCTGTTATGGGAAAAACTGGCAAAGTGGGGCATAGAAAAAAGGCTGTTGTGGCTATTGATTAAATTACATGAAGGGACGGCCGCTAGGGTGAGGTTAACACCTGAGGGCGATCTCACAAACTCAGTTCTAATAAACAAGGGGGTACGACAAGGGTGTATCCTTGCCCCCTATCTTTTTAACCTTTATATTAGTGACATGAGGACGCCCCTAGCTGAGGCCCAAACCTCCATTCATGCACCCAGGCTTGCAGACTATCGCTGCCCCTTATTATTGTACGCTGACGATGCGGTGATCCTCTCTTATTCTCGAATCGGTTTGAGGAGGGCCCTTAAGATTTTTGCATCATATTGCCAAACAAATTTACTTACTATTAACCATTCCAAATCTAAAGTCCTAATTTTTTCCAGGAGTCGTAAACTGTATAGATGGGAACTTGAGGGGAAGCCAATTGAACAAGTTTACAAATTTCAATATCTAGGAATTTACTTCCAGTATAATATGGGATGGAAAGCGCATATCACATATTTACAAAACAAGGTGAAAGCCCTTATCTACGCTCTACTACGCTTCTTCTTTACTGAGGGGGCTATGCATGTTCCATCCGCCTTAAAAGTTTATAGTGCAAAAGTGGTTGCAACTATGGCCTATGCGGTCCCTTTATGGGGCGCCTTTGTAAACCTCTTGCCTCTGGTGACATTGCAAAATCTTTTTCTAAGACGCCTTTTGAAACTACCCTCCTGTGTAAGCAACTCTGCCATTCGCTTAGAACTTAAGACCCCCTCCCTTGAGATTCTGATGTGGAGACATGCCTTTAATTATTGGCTGTCCCTTTGGCATAAATTGCCAAACTACCATCTTATTCAGTGCCTTTGGAGAGATGAATTCACCAGCCCATGGGCAACAAAAATCCATTCCAAACTGTTGTCTTATGGAATCTCTCCTTCCGATATACTTAATTTAGATCTAATTACAGCTAAAAAGGTCATCAAACAAAGACTGGAGGAGGTAGATTTACAACAAAATCTTACCACAGGTGGAGGTACATGTTCCCCGACATATCAGGGCATTACATCTATGTCCCAGATACCTCGATATCTGTCTACTTTATCGGCTGCGTCGCATAGATTCGCATTTGTTAGAGCCAGATTTAATGTGTTCCCCTCAAATGTGCTGAGCAATAGATTTTCTAACGGTAAAATCTCTGTTTTGTGCGCATGTGACAACAAATCGATAGAATCCCTTTATCATATCTTGTTTAATTGCCCCTTATACAATGTTCCCCGATCAAGGATCCTGAGTTCAATCATTCTGGAAATTGCTGCTAAACCACCTGAATTACATCTAGCTTATCTACTCCAGGACATTGACTCTTATAGAACTTTACAGGTTGCTAGATTCCTGATCTCAGTTCTGTCATATAAAAGACTTCATGGAATGCTGCATGACTATTAAAAATTCAGTAAACTCTATGCACCATCTTTATCTTCAAGGCCATAACACGGTACATTTAGAGATTATGCGTTGAAATATTTTAGTTGATATTTTAGATTGTAAAATGCTATTGATTTTATCTATTGATTTTTATCTATTGATTTGTTTTACCTTGTGGGCTTATAGCCGAATAAAGTATTATCTATCTATCTATCTATCTATCCATTTGCTCATCTAATTTCCATGGAGGACATTCTAAGAAAGAAAAGTGGGTTTGAATTTGGATAATAAAAGTTTCCAGTTGAGTATATTTATATATTTTAGTGAAGGTAAGCAACTTAAAATAACCACAGACCCAGTAAAACTCATTACAAAGAGAAGAGACACAACATTTAAAAGCAGATACAAATAATGAGGCATTATTCTTCTCTCAAGAAGCCAGCAAAATTTCATTTTTCCTGTTTTATTTTAAGAATGCTTTTTATTAAAGTTTTTAACAAACAACAAGGTGGTAAGCTGCTGAATATAGGCAGACTATCCTTTCTCAAGGGCCGTTCCAAATGTGTACAATTGATGGCTCCAAAATCAGCTGCACCCTGTGAGTCCAGAGGGCAACTGGGGCCATTGTCCCTGTTAGCATTTTGTAAGAAAGGGCACCAAGATTTCATCAAGCTGTCTGCCTTGATGATACTTTCAGTGAGGATCCCTTTGATAAGCCATCGACAATGCATAAAGGAGGGCAGGTGGCTTGGTGGGCAGGGAAATTCTTTAAAAGATTTGGACCAGCAATGTGCCTTTGCTTCGGGCAAAGGGTGATGGTGGATGGATCATAGCTACCTAACTCAGCACTGTCTGTACTGATTGGCAGTGGCTCTACAAGGTTCCAGGCAGGTGATGTTTTCAGTTTCACCTGGAGATGCTGGAGACTGTTCTGGGACCTGCATCACCAGCGAGCTATGGTCCTCCCTTAAGGAGTTAGGCAGCTCAATGGTCTGACTCTGTGGAAGGCACCATGCTATTCCTCTTTAAATTAGCCATGTATACAGAAAACATGAGAACTGGAATTTTGGTCTTGAATTGATTTTTGGATCGCCTGCATGCCAAGCACATACTTCTACCACTGGGCCAGCATCCTTCCTCAGTGACTGAGGTCTCAATGCACACATCCATCCAGCAAACAAAAAAATGTTATTGTTACAAGGGCAGAGTGGGGAGGAAGAAATTCAGGGGCCGGTTTTAGACCCACAGTGCTCGGGTTTATTCTATTGCCTGCTTGACATTGTGCCTCCTTTCCCCCTACCTTTTATACCTATTAAAATTTCACAATGTCGCTGCTTGGGATTCTGGATAACCTATGGTTTTTTTTAAAAAAAAAATATTATTTTTTTAAAAAAAATTAAGACAAACAAACAAACATACATCCTAATTGTAATTAAAACAATCTTGATAACATTGTTAAGTGACTTCCTCAAATCCCCCTGGTTGAATTTCATTGTATTTCATTTTAACAGTTTTCCAAAATCAATCTTCTCAAAAAAAAAAAAAAAAAAAATAACTTGATCACTTAACATCTTTCATTCTTTCTAATCTAGCTTTAAACATCTTAATTCCTATCCTTACATAATTAAATCCTAAGCCTATCTCATATTTGCAAGCTTTTCCAATTAGGTTATCTTGACATATTTAGCTAAATAAGCTTTGAATTTTGTCCATTCTTCCTGGTACTCCTCCTCCTTCTGGTCATGGTCTCTTCTAGTCAGGTCGGCTAGCTCCGGGATTCTGGATAATCTATGTGACTAGATACTTGTAATATATGCCAGGCAATCTGGCACAAGTGGGTAGGGTTGCCATCCGCCTGGAATTGCCGGGATTTGGCCGTTGGAAACAGAGAAAGAGGTCCTGCAATCCCAGGACAGGCTAGGAATCCTTATGCCTTGTACTCACCAAGAGTATCACATGCTCAGCTGCAGCAGAAGGGGGGGAGAGTGGACTACTGCACAGGGACTGAGAGCAGCAGTGGTGGTAGGATGGGCAGGGGAATGACTGTCCTCTAACAGGGTCCCTCCCAAAGCACCCTTAACCTGCTAATGCCCTGGAACCATGTGGAAAACCAAGTGTTCAACCGTGTCAGGAGTCAAGAGGAAAAGGTGGAAAGGGCGAAGCACAGGGAAGGGAGCTGGCACATGGCAAGATGGCACAAGGGGAAGGGCAGTGTCAGGGAATTGGAGGCTGCAGGGGAAACCATGAGGGAGGGAGACAAATATAGAGAGCCCAAGCCAGCATTCAGCAGCGTCTCTTCCTCGTCAGAAGGGGAAACTGGCAGGGGGGAGCCTAAAGCAGGACCCAGCCATTCACAGGGCAAAACGAAAAGGAAGCATCATTTCCGGGAATGGGCTTGTTGGCAGCGTCACAGACGAAAGTCAGATGACTCATCTGGATAGCTGAGTATGGATGTATGTGTTTGATCTCTCGTAAACGGCTTTGAAGCTGAACAATAAATCTTGTGAAGAGATGGCGTGAAGCCCGGAAAGTTGCTTTACTAGCTTATCAGCACCCTCATCCCTCACAGCATGAGTCATCTCCTCGCTGATAGCTAGTGGAAAAGGGGATTAAAACAGACGCTATGGAGAAGGAAATTGCTGACCTGAGAAAACGGAATGCCGGACTTGAAATGAGGGCTTCAGACTTGCAATCTCGGCTGGAGGAATGCAGAGCTGCGCAGAGTGGTGCCACAGGTGGGCTATTGGGAAATAGGAAAGGAGCATGGGTGGAGGAGTGTTGGGATAGTGCCAGGGAGACAAAGGCCATCATGGTTCCACGTCGCCTCCGGACGATCCATCAATCTCCCGTAGATACAGTATCAGTCAATTAGCGACACGAAGCCTCAGAAATAGCTTGCCACATTCCAGAGCTCGTGGATGCTCTATCAGCAGAGTTCGCACAATGAAAGGCGCACTCAGGAGAGCATTATTTAGCACTTTATTCAGCGTTGGTCAGAACAAAGAAAAAAACATGACTGCCTGCTTCGATGTCTCAGGCACAGAGAGAAAAACGAAAGCAATAGACAAAACAGAAACTTCCTGTGAGCAGGAAATACGTAGGGTGTGACTCACAACAGCCTGTTCCCTTTTTAAGGTGGAACGGAAATATCCTAACATCCTCCCCCTTTCCGTGTAACCTGTAGTACCTGTGGTTCAACCCAATTGCAACCTCTGTACATAAACCTTAAGTTGTTCTCTGTTAACAACCTTAGACAACAGATCAGCAGGAATTTAATTTCCTGGCATGTAAGACACCTGAATGAGTCCTTTCTCAATACACTCTCTTGCACGATGTAGCTTAATCTGCAAGTACTTGGTTCTTTGCTTGCAACTCTCTGAGTTCAGCAAAGCCAAACAGGATCTATTGTCTTGATACACTTGTATAGGACATTTCACAGAAACTCTGATGTCCTTAAACAGTTGCATCAACCATTCACAATCCATGAGTGAAAATGACAGAGCATTGAGTTCTGCTTCACAGGAACTTAGGCTTACTGTCGTCTGCTTCCTCCACAACCAGTCAAACAGGCAGTGGTTGTACATGTAGCATACTCCAGAAGTGCTTGTACCATCCGTGGTGTCACTTTCAAAACTAGCATCTGCAAAGATTTCAAGACCTCCAGTCTTCTAAAAGGAACAATTAGACCTAATTTGTTTACAAGAAACACATATAACAAGATTACACAGGAAATTGTTGATAAATAAAAGACTTGGTCAGGAATTTATTTCGTCAGATAAAGTTAAAAAGAGAGGGGTTGTGATCTACGCAAAAGACAATTTATCACCAAAATTTGTTTTCAAGGATGACCAAGGAAGATTTGTGGCAATTGAAATTCAAACACAAGGAGAAAAATTTTTGATTGTAGGAGTTTATGCACCAAATGACGGGAAATCTGATTTTTTTAAGAAGTTGCATGAGACCTTGATGGACCATATGGATTACAACATAATTTTGATGGGAGATATGAATGGAGTGGTATCTACTTACATGGACAAGGCACAAAGACAGGTAGTCACCAAAGATGGTAGACTACCGAAAACCTTTTTTGACATGACAGACAACTTGGACTTAGTGGATATTTGGAGAATTAGAAACCCCTTGGCAAAAGAGGGAACTTTCTTTTCTGAAGCCAAAATGACTTGGACAAGAATTGACCAAATTTGGATAACTAGAGGAATGGCACCAAAGACAAGAAAGGTGGAAATCTGCCCGAAAATTTGCTCCGACCATAACGCTGTTAAGATGGAAATGAGACTAATGCCAACTGGCTCCTTCAGATGGAAGATGAATGACACCTTATTTAGAGATGAAGAATTTCTTAAGAAGGCCCAAAAAACTCTAAGAGACTACTTTGAGATAAATCTTAGTTCCAATGTGGAGAAAAGAGTAATCTGGGATGCAAGTAAAGCGGTTATGAGAGGGTTCTTAATACAACAGAACGCGATAAAGAAAAGAACTCAAAACGAGAAGAAGGATAAAATTATGAACAAAATGAATGAATGTGAAAAAAGATTGCGAGTAAATCCCAAATCTCAAGAGATTTTGAGAGAGTTAAAGTTATATCAAGTACAATATATGAAAATAATGAATCAGGAAATAGAATGGAAGATTAAACAAATGAGACAAAAGACTTTTGAATCGGCCAATAAATGTGGTAAATTGTTGGCATGGCAAATGAAAAAGAGACAAAAACTAAATACGATTACGAATTTAGAAGTGGATGGAAGGAATATACAGAACCCTGCAGAGATTAGAAGTTGTTTCCAGAAGTATTTTAAAAGACTATACACTCAAGGGCCTGTGAAAGAAACAGACTTAGACCAATTTCTGAAAACAAATGGATTACAAAAAATATCTCAAGAAAAGAGACTAATTTTGAATGACAGAATAACGGAACAGGAAATAGAAGGTGCCATTCAAAACATGCAACTGGGTAAATCTCCAGGCCCAGACGGCTTGACCTCTAGATACTATAGATCTTTAAAAGAATGGCTAATTCAACCATTGAAAGAGGTCTGCAACGAAATAATGGAGGGGAGGAGGGCACCAGAGTCGTGGAAAGAAGCATATATTACACTTGTACCAAAAACAGAGGCTGAAAAGACACAACTAAAGAACTACCGCCCAATATCATTACTTAATGTGGATTACAAAATTTTTGCAGATATCTTGGCAAAGAGATTTAAAAAAGTGTTGTTGGAAGAGATTCATAAAGACCAAGCGGGCTTTCTCCCAGGAAGACACTTGTCTGATAATCTGAGGAATATAATTGATATTTTGGAAAAACTAGAAGTGAATATAAACACTAAAGCAGTGTTGATATTCGTAGACGCGGAGAAAGCCTTTGACAATATTTCTTGGAATTTTATGAAGAAGAATCTCCAGGGTATGGGGGTAGGCCAAGGTTTTGAGAATGGTATAAGTGCAATTTATTCAGAACAAAAGGCTAAACTAATTGTAAATAACGTTGTGACGGAAGAACTTAAAATTGAAAAAGGGACACGACAAGGTTGCCCAATTTCCCCTCTCCTTTTTATTTCGGTCCTGGAGGTGTTGCTGAATATGATTAGAAGGGACCAGATGGTTAAAGGTATACAGGTCGGAACTAAACACTATAAATTGAGAGCATTTGCAGATGACTTAGTATTGACGTTACAGGAGCCAGAATCTAGTACAAAAAGGGTTTTAGAACTGATTCAAGAATTTGGTCAAGTGGCAGGATTTAAATTGAACAAATCAAAAACCAAGGTTTTAGAGAAAAATTTAACATCGTTTGAAAGAGAGAGGTTTCAGAATGAGACAGGGTTAACAGTGGTTAAGAAAGTTAAATACCTGGGGATTAACATGACAGCAAAAAATGGGAATTTATTTAAAGATAATTATGAAAAATGTTGGTCAGAAGTGAAAAAAGATTTAGAAATTTGGTCAAACTTGAAGCTTTCACTGCTTGGCCGTATTGCTGCGATAAAAATGAATGTATTGCCTAGAATGTTGTTTTTGTTTCAAACTTTGCAGATTGTGGACAAAATGGACTGTTTCAAGAGGTGGCAGAAAGATATTTCTAAATTCGTCTGGCAGGGCAAGAAACCTAGAATAAAATTTAAAATACTAACAGATGCAAAGGAAAGAGGTGGATTTGCCCTGCCAGACCTCAAACTTTATTATGAATCAGCAGCTTTTTGCTGGTTGAAAGAATGGCTACTTCTTGAAAACACTGACATTTTGGATTTGGAAGGTTTTAATAATGTATTTGGATGGCATGCATATTTATGGTATGATAAGGTCAAAGCACACAAAGCATTTAAAAACCACATTGTCAGGAAAGCGCTATTTAATGTATGGATAAGATATAAGGATTTGCTAGAAAATAAAACCCCAAGGTGCCTGTCACCAATGGAAGCGAAAGCCTTGAAAAGGGTCAATATGGAGGTCAAATGGCCGAAATATTGGGAAATTTTGGAACAAGACGGAGATAGACTGAAATTGCAGAGTTTTGAAAAACTAAAAAACAAAGTGCGAGACTGGCTTCATTATTATCAAATAATGGAGGCATTTAAATTAGACAGGAAAATTGGCTTCCAGGTGGAAAAATCAAAATTAGAAACAGAATTGTTAGAACCCAATACTAAGAATCTGTCAAGAATGTATAACTTGCTGCTGAAATGGAATACTCAAGATGAAACGGTAAAATCGGCTATGATTAAATGGGCACAGGACGTAGGACATAACATTATGTTTGCTGACTGGGAACAGTTATGGACCACTGGTATGAAATTTACGGCACGTAATGCCTTAAGAGAGAATATTATGAAAATGATATACAGGTGGTACATAACCCCAGTCAAGCTTGCGAAAATCTATCACTTGCCCGATAACAAATGTTGGAAATGTAAAGAAACTGAAGGTACATTTTTTCACCTTTGGTGGACGTGCCCAAAGATTAAGGCTTTCTGGGTAATGATATATAATGAATTAAAAAAGGTATTTAAGTATACCTTCCCCAAGAAACCAGAGGCCTTTCTCCTGGGCATAGTGGGCCAAATGGTGTTAAAAAAGGATAGAACTTTCTTTATGTATGCAACAACAGCAGCAAGAATACTCATCGCAAAGTATTGGAAGACACAAGAACTTCCCACGCTGGAGGAATGGCAGATGAAACTTATGGACTATATGGAATTTGCGGAAATGACTGGCAGAATCCGTGACCAGGGAGAAGAGTCGATGGAGGAAGACTGGAAGAAATTCAAAGACTATCTTCAGAAACACTGCAAAATTAAGGAATGTTAGAGTGATGTTGGATTGAAAATAAGTGGTTTCCAGCTGTACAGGTTAAAGTTAAGGATAGATCAAGATTAAAGATCAAGATTAAAGATGTTTAAAGAAATGGAAATTTAATAATAAAAGGGAAAAATTTAAAGGTATATGACATTAAGAACAAGGATTATGTTTAAAAAAGTTGAAGCTATATATTTTGATATTTTATTAAATTAAAGATTAGGTTTAAAAAAGTGGAAAAGAAACTGCTGGACAAATAATGCAGATTGGAATACAAAAGAGGGAGGTATGAGGAAGTCCAGAAAATAAGTAATTTAAAATTGGGAATGGAAAAGAGAGTTTGTTTTTAATTGTTATGTTTTGTGTTTTTATTGTTAAATCTTGTATTTTTTTTTATTTTTGTGTGTGTGTGTTGTTTTTCTTTTTTTCTTTGTTTAAAACCTTAATAAAAAATTATTTTTTTTAAAAAAAAACAAGACCTCCAGTCTTCTGACTGGTAAACCTCAGCCTGTAGTGCAAAGTCCCTTTCAAATAGCGGGCTATGCGCTTCAGAGCTTTCCAAATCTGAACAGTAGGATTGTTAGCATGTCTGCTAAGCAGGTTAGTGCTTAGAGCTATGTCAGGTCTTGAGGATCTAGCAATGAAATTCAACTTGCCTAGAATGCATCTGTACAGCGTAGTGTCAGAAAACGCTTCAGCAGTACCATCTACCTGGTAACCTGTCACCATTGGCGTGTCTGCTGGGTTTGCATCAACCAAATTCAACCTGGTTAATACATCAGCAATTTTCTGTGTTTGGTGTACCAGAAAATTACCTGCTTGGTCCCTCTCCACCTGCAGAGAAAGATAGTTGGATACCTCACCAAGATCCTTCATGTCAAAGTGCTCCTTCAGCTGATCTAGGGTGCTTTGTTTTTGTTTGTTTTTTTAAAAAAAATAATATTTATTAAATTTTAAAGGGTTACAAAAAGAAAAAATTAAAAAACAGCATATTAAAGAGATACAAAACATCACATCACAATAATAAAAAAGAATAAAGAAAAGAAAGAAAAAAGAAAGAAAAAAAATACAATGAATCTTCCCATAACTTATCTTTCATTTGCTTATTTCCTTGACCTCCTCACACCTCCCTTTTTTGTATTCTAGTTCAATTAGCTATTTCAGCAAGTCCTTTCCATCTTTTCCAGTTTTTGTTCTCTATTTTATCTTCATATAATGTAACTTTACTTTCCCTCCTTCACCATTTAGCAATCTATTTTTTCTTAATCCTTTATAGCATTTCTGCTAAAACCGCATTATTTCATTCCAACATCCTTCTAACATTCCTTAATTTTACAATGTTTCTGTAAATAAACTTTAAATTTCTTCCAATCTTCTTCCACCAACTCTTCTCCCTGCTCTCGGATTCTGCCAGTCATTTCCGCCAGTTCCATGTAGTCCATCACTGATCTAGGGTGCTTTGGTACTGTAATGAGTATGGGTTGCTCGTGCGTAAGTTGCCGCCTCTCCTGGCTTTGTTGCCTTGCTAAACCTTTCAGTCTGGACAGCCCTTCACTTCGTGGCTGCCTCAGTCGCTAGCAGAATCCGTCAGTGGGCATTTCTTAAATCTTTTCCAACATAAAAGTTGTTTGACACCCAGTCTCCTCCTACTCTCTCTGCGCGGAAGTCTTCTGCGCAGGGAGGGCGTGGGTAGCGGAGGACCCGTGCTCTCCCCGCTGGTGCCCGGTGAAGAGTCCTGGAGCCCTCTCGCTGATTCCCCCATCTGCCCCCCTTTATCCCTGGTGTTACGCTGATTTGCTTCCCCATCTGCGGAGCTGCCTCTCTCCCTGCTGGGCCCTTCTCCAGCATCATTTGAGAGCCTTCCCTCCGCCTCTAGCTCTGATGTCAGTTCCCTGACATCCACCTCCCCCCCAGGACCCCCTCCACCCCCGGCCTGACCTGTTGACCCAACTTCGTCCCTTTCTTCGGCCGACGATGCGGGGAACCCCCGGAAGGAGCTGTCGCCATCCTCTGAGGATTCAAAACCCGCTTCCCACCCGCTCTGATCCCTTCCCACGGGGTGGGCCTCCCAGTCTGATTCTTCTTCCTCCGAAGCCTCTTCTCCCTCCCCTTCGGAGACAGAAAAACCCACAAAATCCTCTTCATCGTCTGTGGTTCCAAATTGCTCCTCCCAGAATCTCGCTAGTGGTTTGGGTTTCTCCGGGAACAGGCGGTGGAATTCCTCCACCAGATACCCGTCAGTGATTGCCTCCGCGGGAACCCACGTGTTTTCCGACCCGGGTTCTCCCTCCCAAGCCACCAAGTACTCCACCTGGCGCCCTCGCCACCTTGAATCAAGTATTTCCGTGGCCAAGTTGTGGTGCTCCCTCTCTTCTACCTGCGGGTGTGTGGTGACTTCTCCCTCTCGCCCCGGGAATCCCCGTCCTTCCCTGTACGGTGAGAGTAGGGACCTATGGAACACCGGGTGTATCTTCATGCTGTCTGACAATTTGAGCTTGAATGCCATGGGGTTCACCTGCTGTGTTACCTCAAACGGTCCCAGCCGCCTGGGTTGCAACTTCTTGCACCCCCCCTTAAAAGGTAACCTTTGGGTTGACAACCACACCCGATCTCCCACCCGTATGGTCTCCCCTTCCCTACGGTGCTTGTCTGCCTGCCTCTTGTAAATTTCCTTGGCCCGCTCCAAGTTCATCTTAAGTTGCTGGTGCAGCGCTTCCATTTCTTCCACAAACTGCTCTGCCGCCGGTACGCTCCAACCTTCCTCCCCACTCCCCGGGAAGGCCCTGGGGTGACACCCAAATCAAATATCTTTAATACGGTCAATGACCAGGAAGCAATTTATAAAATATGACATTAAGAGTGGTATTGTGCTACAAGTAACAGTAAAAATATGGCCAATTCACAGAATTGGTGCTTATATTTATGACCAGGTTTCGAGTTTTAAGTTTTTAAAATTCGATTCAGGAGTCGCTACTGTTTATTGTCGTTCCTTCGATGTTTACAGTTTGAACTCCTTTGTAGACATCATTGCTCGTCTTATTCTTGTTGCAATGTAACAGTACTTTGCCACGGACCTGTTAATTTTGGGCTCTTTGTCAGCTAGGAGGTGTCTGATATAGGTGTCGTCTGTACTGCGGGGTATTTTCCTCAGAATCGGTTCGATCAGCTCTTTTCTTGAGTCTCGATATAATGGGCAGTATAAGATGACATGCCCAATGGTTTCGATTTCATTGCTGTTACAGGGGCATAATCTTTGTTCGATCGGTATTTTATTGTATCTTCCCTCTAGAAGAGCTGAAGGGAGGGCATTAAAGCGGGCCCTGGAAAATGCCCATCGGTGTTTAGCGTTGTCTAGAACTTTGAGATAGTTTGCTAGATGGGGCCTTTGGGAATTGTATAGAAGTTTATAGGTTATCGGAAGTTGGTTAAAGTCATTTTGGGTTTCAATGTCCCTGAGTCTTTCTTTGATTATGTTCTTGGCCCTTCCCCTTTCTAAACTTAATAAATACTCTGGGGAGAGACCATATGTGGCCAGTTTTCTGAGAATGCCCTTCAACCAGCTAGATTGGAATTTGTCAAGAAGCATCAGGGAAAGTAGTCCAACCGGCGAGTTGTTAAGTCTTAGCCAAGTGCATAAAGTTCTTATCCATACTTTGGCTTTAATGCTGTATAAGCCCGTTTCCAGTCGTAAGGCAGGGTTTGGGACGCATTTAGGTGTTTGCAGGAGTGATCTAAGGAAACCTGATTGTATCTTCTCATATGGGTCTAGATTAGAGAGGGAGACGAGTGGTGCGCCGTATAGGATTTGTGCAGTTGGTTTTGCAACGAATAGTTTAATTGTAGCAGGAATGAAATTTCCTCCCGTTGTATGATGGAATCTTAGGATTGCTGTTGTACTTTTTTGTGCTGTAAAGGAGCTGTAGTTTATGTGGGCAGTCTTCTTCCTTGATGCTTGGAATATCACTCCTAGATATTTAAAGCATGTCACTTGTTCAATCTCCTGATTGTCTAATTTCCATCTGTATATTTTCCTTTTGTTAGAGAAAACCATGATTTTTGTTTTTTGGTAGTTCACTGCTAGTTTCTCTTCTCTACAATATTGGGATAAGCTGTTAAGAGCTCTTTTGAGGCCCATCTGAGTCTGGGACAATATAACCGCGTCGTCTGCATAGAGTAGGATAGGCAGTTTTTTGTCTGCTAATTTTGGGGCGTGTGTATCCGCTCCTTGTAGGTGGTCTATTAGGGAGTTTATATAGATGTTGAACAAAAAGGGGGCCAAAATGCATCCTTGTTTAACTCCCTTTGTTGTTCTAATGAAATTAGAGAGTTGGCCTTCTTGGCTGCATCTTATGCGAAGTCGTGTGTTATTGTACAGTTTGTATATTAATAGCAGCAGACGTCGGTCTACGGATGATTTGTTGAGTTTGTCCCAGAGTCGAGTTCTTGGGATGGAGTCAAAGGCTGCTTTAAAATCTACAAATGCTGCGAATAGGTGGTGATTGTGATGTGACGTGTATTTCTCAGCTAGGTGCTGTAAGATCAGGCAGTGATCCATTGTGGATCTCCCTTGTCTAAATCCTGCCTGTGCATCATCAAGAATCTTCGCACTTTCTATCCATTCGCACAGTTTCTCGCTGAGGTGTTTAGCGTATAATTTACTTATTATATTCAGGAGGCTTATAGGTCTATAGTTGGAGGGATCGTCCCTCGAGCCTTTTTTGTAAATGGGAATAATGATGGAAGTCCCCCAGTCGTATGGGATCTGTGCAGTTCTATCTATATATGTGAACAGAGAGGCTAGCAAGGGGGCCCACCAGTTCGCATTGGTTTTAAATAGTTCCGCTGGTATACAGTCAATTCCGGGGGCTTTCCCGTTCTTTAGTTGGTCAATCAGCAGATGGGTCTCTGTTAATGAGACTGCTGGCCATGGCTGTATCTGATCATCCGGTATGTCTAATGCATAGGACTCATCGCTAGATTCCTCGTAAAGATTATGGAAGTGCGTTTCCCAGGCTTTCATTGATATGCAGCAGGATAGTTGTGATAGGCCCCTATCCGGCTGTACAGCTACGATTCTCCAGAATAATGATGGGTTACTTGATTTGGAGGCCTCTATCAGTTGCTGCCATAATAACTTCATTGCGTATCTTTTCTTTTGTGTCAGAAGTTTTTTGTAACTTCTTTTGGCTTCAAGCATCTTTTGTCTGTTGTCCTCTGTTGGATTATCCTTATGGCAGATGAAGGAGTGGATCAATGATTTCTTGGAGGTTATACACTCATGATCGAACCACTCCCTGGAAGTTTTCCGACGGTGGGGAGGCTTGGAATTCGGTTTTACAACAAACTCTTGAATTTTTTGTATAAGCATTTCATATGTTGTCATCATGTTCGGGGCGCTCTCCTCTATTTCTAAGCACCCTTCCATAATTGCTTTTGAGAGACGGTAGCTCTCCTCAGTTTTATACCAGTTAGATATCCGCTCGCTCACTTGTCCATTCCATCTGATTTTCTTGAGGCCTGTTCCGGGTGTTAGATCTGGTTGATATCTGTGTTGTGGTTTGGGCAGATCAAAGGGTAAATCACACACGAGGGATAAAGGTAGATGATCACTTTCAGCTCTTGCTGTAATGGTGAATTTTGATATCCTAGGGATCAGGTCCTGGGAAACAATGCAATAATCTATCGTTGACAGTTTGTGTCCTGACCAATATGTGTATTGACCAGGATAATCTCCTTGTATAGCCCCATTCAGTAAGTGTAGATTCTGTCTGTAGGCCATGTGTGCTAAATGTAGTCCTCCAATGTTGCATGTCTTATCGTAGGATGATCTTATCATTAGGGGTGGGATAGTTTCCATTTCTGGAGGCCATTGGTGAAAATGTGCATATAGGGCGTTGTCGTTAGGGCCCACTCTTGCATTTAGGTCACCAGCTAGTAATATCATGGCTGACGGGTGTTGTCTCCTCCATTGCACCACGTGGGCTTCCACTTCTTTCCATAGTTGTTCTACTTGTGCCTGCCGACGACATGTAGGTAAGTATAAGTTTATGCACAGCAGTTTGCTTTGTCCGAAATCTAAAACTGCTGCTACAGACCATTCATCATTGGAGGGTAATTGGATAATATTAGCTTGTATCTGCGTTGAGAACAGTAAGGCTAAGCCTCCTTTGGGTCTGCCCCCTCTTTGACTAGGTGTTGCTCTTTTAATACACGAGTGGTAATTATCCAGGTAGAGCTCGTCTATCGTCCAGGTTTCCTGGATGAACAGGATGTCAAATTTAGTGAGGAAGTCCATTAGATTGGGATCTTTGCTTTTGGCTCCCCACCCTGCTATGTTCCACGTACAGGTGGTCAGCTTGTGATTTTTGGTTGTCAGACATCTCAAGGGACAATCAAGCTTAGGTTTATAGCCAATTTGGGATTTATCATTCATTATGTCCGTTTTGGGGTGTGTAGTGGGACATTTTGGCACGGTGTGAACTTGGACACATTTTAGTGTCCCGGAGGGGCGTTCTTTCCCCGTGACCTTATTTCAGTCCGTGTGGATGGTGTCTAGGGCTCCTAGGTTGTCCACAAAGATTGAACCGTTCTTGCCTGGTGGTACCGCTATTTCAGCTTGATGTGTTATTGTTTTCTTTGTTATAGGTGGTTCCGTAGGTCCGAGTTCCTCTGGCGATAGGAATAGCCTTAGTATCCACTCACTGTTGGATAGAGGTTTTGTGGTATAGGTTGCATAGTTAAATTCCCTGGTGACAGGTGTGGCTAGGAGTGTAATAGTTTTCCTTATGGATGCTAATCTTTCAATTAGTGCGTCCTGAGCTTTATGTATTTGTTCAATAGTTGCTATGAAACGGTTTTCCTTCTCTATGTTGGAGCTTTCATCTGGTACATGATTTGGGGATAGGGTTTTTGGTCTTTTAGCCAGCTGGTTTGGGGCTTTGTCTGCCTCTAGTTGAAGCATCTTACAGTTCTCGTCCGTCATAGACATTGTCGGCTTTGTTTTTATCTTATCAGTCTTGATTGTTTCGATGAGAGGAGTGGGAGTACCGGACACTTCGAATAGGCGAGTCACCTGCAATCCAACCCTTTGTAGCTTGTCCTTATTGTCTGAAACTAGTTTGGTTGTGTGCCAGTCTCTGAATGTTACCACAACTCTGTTTAGGTCCTTGTCTGATGGCAGAAATTTAACATTAATGATGTTTTCTGCTGGGACGAACCCTCTAACGGCTAATTCAGTTTTCTTGAGAATATAAATTCTCTGTTGTGCTGGAGAAAGGAGGTCTTTGTGCATGTATACAGGTAGGATGATGAGTTTTTGTTTGTTTAGAATTAGATTTCTGCGAGAGTATGTTGTTTTAGGAGTAGTTTCTTGCTTAGGGGTCGGGTTTTCTCTTGATTTTCCCGCGGTTCCATTCGGGAGCGCTAGTTGCCCTGTTGAATTATGAAGCCTAGCCTTATGGAGTTCCTCTGTTGAATTGAAAAGCCCAGCCTTATGGAGGTTTTTATTTGGGCTTGGGCTTGGGCTTTTATCAAGGGGTGGCAGGACTAGGTTAGCTGGGTTCGTTGGATTTGAATTTTCTAATAGCTTAGATAGTCTTGTGAGGTTCATTTTCTTTGTTCGAGATGGGAGCTTTGTCTTCCTTCCCATTTTTACGTTCTTGGGCTTCTTCTCTTTATTCCTGGGGCACTTCCCCTTTAAGAGGGGTTTCTTAGGGTCAATTAAGTTTCCCTTCTGGTTTGCTTTGATCCTAGATGTTTTCCTTTTTTCCACATTATGTCGGGTTTTATTTTCCTTACTGGTGTTATCGTTTGGTGTGCTAGAGAGAATTTTATATGAATGCAGGTTGTCTATTCTCCTAGTTATTTCAGTCAAAGTGGTAAGTAGGCCCAAGCATTCTGAGAGGAAGTCTTTGATGTGTCCCAGTTCTCTGCCTATCTGCAACTTCTGTTCATTTAACAGATCATTATATAACCCTGTTAGTATGTAGGGGTGGCGTTCCAAGTCCAGATATTGGGCTCTTGTGTCCTCCGGGTCCCCATTCGTCACAGTGTGAAACCCCGTCTTCTCCCTGGGCCCTGGGCCCTGGGAGGGCTCATCTGTCTTAATTACTGGGTTTTCCTCTTGTGACTCTTGTTCCTGCTCCAGCCCCGGTTGATTCACTGAGGTTTCATCTTCTATGGCAACTTGTTTTATTTCCATTGCCAGACTGACTCCCACCCCTTCTTCGTCTGTTTCCATTAGCTCCCCGTACCTGGTACGGTCTATGGACCATTCGTGGGGGTGTCGTTTGTCAGCATTATTTATTTTGTCTGTTTTCGGTTTAAAATATTGTGAGATTTTCACCTGCCTTCCTCTTGTAGAGGGTTCAGCCGCTTTGATGAGGGGAATTCCCAGCTCTTTATAGCTCTGTCTTGTAAACACCATTCTCTAGGTTGAAAGCTTCCCTTATTGGGCACTTTGTTGTAGAAATAAAGGTAGAGGTAAAGTTTGGAAAACCGGTGTCCAGGCTGTTGGATCAGGGAGCCTCCCTACCTTTCCCTCTCTAAGCCTTAACTTGGGGCGGGAGGGTATTCATGGGGGAGTTCTTGGACTTATCTTATCGAGGTTAGGCTCAATGGAGTTCAGCGGTTTCCTCTGCTTCTTTGGTTGTATTTCAAGCCAATCCGTCGTCCGGGAGCTCCAAGGTTGTAAGTCAGTGTAGCAGAATCAGTAAACAGTGCGACGATAAAACAATAAAAGAATAAAAGAATAAAAGAATAAACTAATTAAAACGAGGCGACAGGACAGACAGCCAACAGTCTTTAAGGTCCTTAAGGTGCAGTTTTGGGGTCTTGAAGAGGCTAAAACTAATAAAAACGCTTAGTTGAAATCGGAGGCTCTAATTAGGCTGCTACCTCCGTCGCCATCTTGGCTCTGCCGCCGGTACGCTCCAACCTTCCTCCCCACTCCCCGGGAAGGCCCTGGGGTGACACCCATAATTGGCCATGAACGGGCTCATTCCCGTTGACACATGTTCAGCGTTATTGTACGCAAATTCAGCCAGCGCTCGTTTCTCTACCCAATCGTTCTGCCTCTCGCTGACGTAGCAGCTTAGGTATTGCTGGAGAATACTGTTCGCTCTTTCTGCTTGCCCGTTGGTTTCCGGGTGTCTCGCCGTTGAGAAGCCCACTTCGACCTGCAGCAAGCTCATGAGCTTCCTCCAGAAACGGGAAGTAAATTGTTTCCCGCGGTCAGAGATGACCCTCGAAGGAGCCCCATGCAACCTGAAGATGTGATCTACAAACAACCTGGCTGTTTCCTCTGCCGTGACCGCATGTGAGCAAGCTATAAAATGGCACATTTTTGTTAGTAGATCGACCACTACCATGACCGCTGTCTTTCCCCTTGACTTGGGCAAATCGGTCATAAAATCAATGGACACCACCTCCCACGGTTTCCCCGGCGTGGGTAAGGGTTCCAGTAATCCTGCAGGGGCAGCCCGCTCCCCCTTTGCCCTTTGGCAGCGGTCGCACCCCCATACATATTCCTGTACATCCTCCCTCACCCTGGGCCACCAGAACTGCCTGGTGACGAGCATCATGGTTTTGTGCTGTCCAAAGTGCCCAGCTGTGGGGTTGTCGTGGAGTTGTTTGAGTACCTTCCTCCGTAGGGTCTCCCCCGGTACATACAGCGCCCCCTTATAGTACAGCACCCCTTCCTTCTCCTCAAACCCTCCTTGGGTTTCTCTTCTGTCTCGGAGTTCCTGGATTTTAGTTTGTGCGAACACGTCGTTTCTAGTAAGTCCAGCCAGTTCTCGTTGCCCCACCAAGGTTCCCCTACACACCCATCGGTCCTCGGGGATCACGTGTCGTATCTCCGGTGGTCCCTCTCCTTCCAAGTACTCCAGTTTCCGGGAGAGAGCATCTGCTCTCACGTTTTCCTCTCCTGGCACGTATCGGATTTCGAAGGAAAACTTGGAGAACTCCTGTGCCCATCGAATCTGTCTCTGGTTGAGCACTCGTGCGGTCCTCCAGTACTCCAAGTTCTTGTGATCTGTACAAACCTGGATCTTGTGCTGCGCCCCTATTAATAGATGTCGCCATCGACGAAACGCCGCATAGATCGCAAGCAGTTTGCAGTCATACACAGTATAGTTTTGCTCCGACTTGTTCAGCTTTCTCGAGAAAAAGGCACACAGTCTCCATTCCTGCTTGCTCCTCCCTGGCTGCAAAAGAACCGCCCCAATGGCTCTGTCGGACGCGTCGGTCTCTAGCCTCATGGGTTTCTCCAGATCCACGTGCAGGAGCTGCTCTTCCGATGCGAACGCCTTCTTCAGTTTTTCAAAGGATTGTTGGGCCTCCTCTGTCCAGGCGAACTTCCTTTTGCTACTGAGACAATCTGTGATGGGTGCTGTCAAGTGGGCGAAGTTCTTGATGAACTTCCTGTAGAAGTTGCTGAACCCTAGGAACCTCTGCACGTCCTTCCGGGTTTTGGGAGCCTTCCACTCCAGCACTGCCTGCACCTTGCTTGGGTCCATCGCTAAGCCTTTGTCTGACAACTTGTACCCCAGAAACTCGACTTCTCTGGTGTGAAACTGACATTTTTCCAGCTTGACCCACAACTGGTGCTTCTGCAGTCTCTTTAGCACTTCCCTGATGTCTCTGACAGGTTGCTTCTCATTGTCCGAATAGATTAAGACGTCGTCCAAGAAGGCTACGCAGTTATTGTACAGCAGGGACCCCAACACATGGTGCATGAAAGCTTGAAAACAGGCGGAGCCTGACTGTAATCCAAATGGCATAACTAAGTACTCAAAGGCCCCCAGGGGGGTGAACATTGTGGTCTTCCATTCGTCCCCCTCCCTCATCCTAATCAAATTGTAGGCTCCCCTGAGGTCCAGCTTGGTAAAAATCTTTCCCTGCCTCACCCATGTTAAAATGTCGTCAATCCTGGGCATTGGGAAGGTAACGGGTTCTGATACCAAATTTAACGCCCTAAAATCTACGACCAATCTGGGCTGGTTAGTCCCTTTTTTGTCCACGAAGAACACCGGACTGCCCCCCACCGCCTTTGATTCCCTTATGAACCCCCTCTTCAGGTTCTTGTCAATAAACTCCCACAACTCCTTCATCTCCTTGTCCGACATGGCATACAGTTTACCCACCGGTAGCTGCGCCCCAGGGAGCAAGTTGATTTGGCAGTCAAAGGGCTTATGTGGGGGTAGTCTATCTGCCTCCTTCTCGCTGAAGACCTCCTGCAGGTCAGCATATTGTGGTGGCACCTCCCCTTTCGGCTCCACAGCTATCCCAGCCACCCTGGCCACGGTCATTCTTGGGGTTTCTCCCCCTAGACAGTGTTCCAAGCAGTAAGCGGACCCAAAGCTGACCGTTCTCTGATGCCATGCCACCACTGGATCATGTTGTGCTAGCCAGCTCATCCCTAATATTATTGGGGGCCCTGCCAGTGAGGCTACGTGAAAGGCGATGGTCTCCGTGTGCCTGGAAACCCTCATTCTCATTGGTGGGGTCTGGTGCGTCACTTCCCCTCCAAGAAGCTCGCTGCCATCAATGGTGGTTACTTGCAAGGGGAAATCCAGGGGCAGCAGGTGGAGCTGGTGCTCTAGTGCAAAGTCCTTGCTGAAGAAATTGCAGGAACTGCCTGAATCCAACAGCCCTTTCACCTTGACTGGATGCCCATTTGGGAGTTCTAGCACCACTTCTATGGCTATAGCCACCCTGGGGGGGTCTGGTCGGGGCACTTCTATTGGTTGCTGGCCTGGCTGCTGTGCCTGCTGAGTGGCAGCCAAGCGTTGGCGTTTCCCTGCTCCTTGACCATCTCCTCCTCACCCCCTGCAGCTCCCACCATCCCTTGCCAGGCCTTTCTTTGCGGGCAGACCCTGGCAAAATGTCCTGGCCGCTGGCAGAGAAAACACTTCTTGGTGGTTTTCCCATCCTTTCCCTCCCTCTTGCAACCTTCACTGGAGTTTGAAATCTCCCCCGCGCGCGCCCCATCTATTTCCATTGGCTCTGACAGGTACAAAGCCTGATTCTTCAAAAACATAAGAAGATTATCAACAAAACATAAACAATACAGTTTGTTTTGCCCCTCCTCCTTGACAAACACACATGGATCAGCTTTGCCCTGGTGAAAACCTAGATAAAGCAATGTCTCAGTGAGTTTTGTGTTCCAACACCTGGCACTCTGCTTGAGACCATATAAGGATTTCCGAAGTTTACAGACCATTCCCTTCTGTATCTGCATTCCATCAGGTGGAAGCATAAACAGCTCTTCCCACAAAACCCCGTACAAAAAAAAACACCAAAAAAAAAAACACCTGTATTAATGTCATGATGGGAAACATGCAGTTTCTCCTCTGCAGCTATTTTGAGCATTAGCCGAATGCTCTCATACTTGACTGTGGGAGAGTAGGTCTCGTGGTAATCCTGTCCTGGTACCTGTGAAAAACCTCTGGCAACCAATCTGGCTTTGTGTCTGACAACCTTGCCATTCTGGTCTGTCTTGGCCTTGAAGACCCATTTGCTGCCAACCAGTCTCATTCCTGGGACTACTGGTACCAGCTCCCAAGTTTGGTTCCTGTTCAAGGAATCAACTTCAGCCTTCATGGCATTAAGCCAAGGCTCAGCATCTTTAGAGGTTAACTCCTGAACCTCTTTGAAGCTTGAAGGTTCCCACACCTTCTCTGAGCTACTAAGAACAGCAGTTGCTGTCTTAGCAAACTCATCAGCAAATCTCTTTGGAGGTTTGCCTTTCGTGGCTCTTTCAGATCTGCGTACTAGACGCAAGTCTTCTGGACTCATCTCCTCCTTCTTAGGAGAAAAGTGACCAATGGTGAACAGTGGTTCTTCCAGTTCATTGTCAGACGCATCAGATGGTCTGACTGAGGCCTTTGCGCTCTTGTAGTCTGCTGAGTCATCACTGTCGCTGACACCAGCAGCAGCGCCGCCCACTGAACTGGAATCCGAACTCTGATCATCATCATCAGCTTCCTCAGCTTCTTCTTCTACCTCAACATCACCTGCTTTTTTCACATCACCTTCATCTTCCTCTGGGTAACTCTGGAAAATTCCCACATTTCCCCCCCACTTAGGATTCTACTCAACACTCTTTGTGAACTTAATGGACTTAGAGTCAGTCATCCATACTCTGTATGCACCTTTTTCGTACCCCATGAATAAACCATGTGCCCCATGCTTCCCAAGCTTGTTGCTCTGTGGGGTGTGTACCCACATGTCAGAACCAAAGATTCTCATGTGCTTGACGTAAGGTTTCTTACCAAACATCTTCTCATAGGGAGTACAACCAATAAGTGATGACAGTCTCCTGTTAAAAGTGTAAACATACGAGTTCAAAGACTCCCCCCAAAACTTCTCAGGGAGATTGGCATCATGCAACAAGGTTTTCATGCCTTGAAGCAATGTTTGCTTTGTTTGCTCACAAACCTCCCATGGGGATCCAGGACTTGAGAGGCTATGCTGGATTCCCTTCTCAGTCAGGAAAGCTTCAAACTGCCGAGAAGTGAATTCAGCCTCTCGATTAGTAAACAAACAGCCAATGCGTTTACTGTGAACATTCTCCAACCAAGCACAGAATGCCTTGAACCCTGAATAAGACGAAAACTAAGATTTTAGAGAAAAACTTAACTGTGAATGAGAGAGGGAAGTTTCAGGAGGAGACAGGACTAACACTGGTTAAGAAAGTGAAATATTTAGGGGTTAACATGACTGCCAAAAATGTGAATCTATTTAAGGATAATTATGAAAAATGTTGGATTGAAGTGAAAAAGGATTTAGAAATATGGTCAAATTTGAAGTTATCATTGTTAGGCCGAATTGCTGTGATAAAAATGAATGTGCTGCCAAGGATGTTGTTTTTGTTTCAAACATTACAAATTTTGGATAAGATGGATTGTTTCAAGAAGTGGCAGAAAGATATTTCCAGATTTGTTTGGCAGGGCAAGAAACCTCGAATAAAATTTAAGATATTAACTGATGCTAAAGAAAGAGGTGGATTTGCCCTGCCAGACCTTAAACTTTATTATGAATCAGCTGCTTTTTGTTGGCTGAGAGAATGGCTGCTTCTTCCGTTTCTTTGTGGACAGAATAAAGCAAAGACAACGTAAACTAGAGCTCAGAAAATCGCCCCTAAAGGATTGGCTTTCATCATTTAAAATTGTTGAACCCCCCTTCGGCAGCAGGAGAAGAAGGGGGATCTTTTTCGGACTGTTTAAACCTGCAGAAGTGAGTTTAAAGTAAAGTAACTTTCCACCGTCCTGATCCTGGAGCGGGGTGTCAGGACTGACGTTTGAAGCTCATTGACCAGAGACAAACGCTTTTGACAGATAGCTAAAAGAAGAGAAACATAGTGATTCCACTGTTTCCTTTCGCACCTTAAAGGAACAAATATTGACAAAATATCTGAAAAAGGAAACTCTGTTGCTAGACTTGTCTTTAAAAGAAAGATCAAATAGAAGTTTTCCCCCTAGAGGGAGACTGTGAAACTGTAACCAACTCCGGGGAGCTGGCAGCTGTTAAAGATTACAATCGTGGGAATAGACATCTGACCTTGCAGGACAATGTATTCAGAAGCTCTGTTGTGTGCTTTCTATAAAACAAATGCCCTACTGGAACAGCTACATGAGAAGACGAATTTGATGGCTGATTCAATTAGAAATTTTGAACAGGCAGTGGGAAAATATGTGGAGCCCATCCAGGAATTAAATCAGGAGTGTGCCCTGACAGAACAGGCCCAACAGGAATATGAGCTTTCGGATTTGACAAATGAACTTGGAAAAAGCCAGATTTGGAAAGAAAAAGTTTGGCTTGGTTTGGAAATGGGGGTTTGGATAGACCCCCCCCCCCCATGCAGGGATGTTTGGACTTTTCAAGTCTGGCAATGGGCCGTGAGATGTTTGGTATTGTGGGGGCTCTCAATTTTGGAGGGATTTTGAAACATGTTTTTAAATACCACATGGAATTTAGTGTCGATTATGGAAAAGGGGCTGATCTGTCGTGAAGGGTCAAAAATATTGCTAAGCTGGAGTTCCCACGAGTGAAACAAGCAGGAGAGAAGGGAAAATACAGTTACAAATATGAAGAAGAGCTGCGGAAGGGACATGGAAGAGACTTAAGGGCCTCGGATATAAGGTTACCAGGTTAATGCGCTAGATCGATGGGATAATAAGGACTGACAAAACCCGGGACCAGGAGGAAGGGACGCTGGATGAAGATTGGATTTGTTTTTATCTCTTTTTTTCACTACTAGGACTGTTTTATAAAATTGATGAATGTTAGAAAAATGTTGGAATGAAATTACTTGGCTTTAGTAAAAATGTTTAAAGAATTATGTAAGAATATTATGATTATGAGAAGTTGGTAAAAATAAGATTTAAGTTTTAAGTTTCAAGGTTTTTTATAGTAAGATAAGATTAAAATAGTTTAAGGTAATGCAATGACAGAATATTATGAAGTATGGAAAGGATTTGCTGTGACAATTAACAACTAGGACACACAAAAAAAGGGAGGAGGAGGAGGTCAAAGAAAGAAGGTAATGACAATTGAGGAGTTGAGAATAATGGATTTGTTTTTAAATCTTTTTAAATGTTTGTGGTGTATTTTTGTTTTTGTTTTCCTTATTTTGAATTTGTATTTGTATTGCTGGAAGTGGCTTGTTTTTCTCTTTTTCTACCTTGTTTTCTTTTGTAACTTAAAAAAAAAAAACTTTCCAATAAATATCATTTTTTTAAAAAAGAGAGAATGGCTGCTTCTTGAAAACACTGACGTGTTGGATCTAGAAGGTTTCAATAATGCATTTGGTTGGCATGCATATTTGTGGTACGATAAGGTAAAAGTACATAAAGGGTTTAAAAATCATATTGTTAGAAAAGCATTGTTTAATGTTTGGATAAGATATAAAGATTTGCTAGAAAAGAAAACCCCAAGATGGTTGTCACCAATGGAAGCGAAGGCACAGAAAAAACTCAATATGGAGGCCAAATGGCCGAAATATTGGGAAATACTGGATCAAGATGGAGACAGAATAAAATTGCAGAGCTTTGAAAAATTGAAAAATAAACTGCGAGATTGGCTCCATTATTATCAAATAATGGAGGCATACAATTTGGACAAAAAAGTTGGTTTCCAGGTGGAAAAATCAAAATTGGAAACAGAATTGTTAGATCCAAAAATTAAGAATTTGTCAAGAATGTATAACTTGCTGTTGAAATGGAACACTCAGGATGAAACGGTGAAATCAGCTATGATTAAATGGGCACAAGATGTTGGACATAACATAATGATGGCCGACTGGGAACAGTTATGGACCACAGGTATGAAATTTACGGCATGTAATGCCCTAAGAGAAAATTTAATGAAAATGATTTATAGGTGGTACATGACACCAGTCAAGCTTGCAAAAAATTATCATTTGCCCGACAATAAATGTTGGAAATGTAATGAGACTGAAGGTACATTCTTTCACCTTTAGTGGACATGCCCAAGGATTAAGACATTCTGGGAGATGATTTATAATGAAATGAAAAAGGTATTCAAATATACCTTCCTGAAGAAACCAGAGGCTTTTCTCCTGGGCATGGTCGGCCAATTGGTGCCGAAGAAGGATAGAACTTTTTTGATGTATGCAACAACAGCAGCAAGGATACTTATCGCGAAATATTGGAAGACACAAGATTTACCCACCCGGGAAGAATGGCAGATGAAGTTGATGGACTATATGGAACTGGCGGAAATGACTGGCAGAATCTGAGACCAGGGAGAAGAGTCGGTGGAAGAAGACTGGAAAAAGTTTAAAGACTATTTACAGAAATACTGTAAAATTAATGAATGTTAGAAAAATGTTGGAATGAAGTTATATGGCTTTAGTAGAAATGTTATAAGGAATTAAGTATAAATAGATTAATAGTGTATTAAAGGAAAAAATAAGGTTAGAATATGCTAAGATAATTATAGGATAGAAAACAGAGGAAGATGGAAAGGAATTGCTGAAACAATTAACAGAAGTGGAATACAAAAAGGGAGGTGTGAGGAGGTCGTGGAAATAAGTGAATGAAAGATGGGATAATGAAATTGTTTGATTTATTTTATTGTTTTTGTTTTGTTTTGTTAGTTCAATGTGTTTAATGTGTCAATGTTATGTAGTGTAGTGTTTTTGTATTGTATTGTTTTTGTAGTGTTTAAATTGTTGGAAAAGTAATAAATATTATTTTTTTAAAAAATAACAGAATGCCTTGAACCTAGGAAATGCTTCCGATTTCTGCTGGAGCATAAACACATGAATGTACCTGGAAAAATAATCAATTAAAACCATGAAGTACCTTGATCCACCCACAGAGGGCGCAAGTGGACCAACCAGGTCTGCGTGGACTAGCTGGTAGGGTCTGGAAGCCTGCCTGCTAGACTCCTTGCCTTTTGGAGCAACCTTCACCTTGTTCTCTGCACAAGATACACATTTCATGTGAAACTTACAGGGCTTGATGTTCAAACCCTGAACCAACTCAGGCATCTTGGCCAGTGTCTGCCAAGACATGTGAGCAAACTTTCGGTGCGCCTCGTGAATGCATCCTGAATGAAGAACTTTGTTAGTTTGTGCAACACAACAAGAATCTACATTAGACACAGCAGCACCATTGTCATCATAAGTTATACAGAACAAACCATCTATAAATTTTGCATGCAAAATGTCCTCTTTGCCTTTCCTGATGACACAGACGCTCCTCTTGAAGGAAATCTCAAAACCACGCCCAGTCAGCTGTGGGACACTGAGCAAATTGTCTGCAGAACCTGGAACATAAAGTACATCTTTGATGGTAGTGTGCAGACTTGCCAGTTTCACAGTCCCAACTCCTGCAATTCGCAACGTCTTTCCATCAGCCTGGTGGATCTCTCCATCTTGAGGTGTGAAGGAGATAAAAAGGTGTCGATCCTTTTTTAGATGGCGCGTGGCTCCAGAGTCAATAATAAATCTGGCCTTGGCCTTTGGAGCAGCTTTCCCAGCAAGCAAAACCTTGTTTTCCACTGGCGTGGGCTTTTTCTGCTGCTTGCCCCCCCCCCCCCTGCTCCTGGCCATCAAACTTGCCTTTAGCCTTTGGTGAAGCTGTGCCAGCAAACAAAGCCTTGTTTTCCACTGGCGTGGGCTTTCCACCCCCCTTCTGCTTTGGGCCATCTGCAGGCATCTGTCTCTGTTTACTTCTGGCCTTCCGGCCTCTGCAGAGACGATGACCTTGGTTCCCATGAGAAACAGAGCTCTCAGCTGACGACTCCTTGGCTCCCCCTGGAGGCTGGAATGCTGCCTGGGATGACATCACAGTCAGCTCCCCCTGCAGCTTACAACTGGTGCCCTTGGCATCCCTGCATTCACTCACATTCTGGAAAACAGCCAGGACCTCCGATGCAGTCAAACTCTGGGCTGGGATGACCGGCAGATGAGCTACTTTCAAAGCATTCCACATCTGACGTGCTGTCGCATTGCCAGCTAGCGTAGCAATTTCCTCCAGAGAGACGGACAAGACAATTACGTCTATGGCCCTTGAATCCTGGGCCCTCCATCTATCTGTCAGAGGAACTGGAGGGGCTTCACACACAGTATGCCACACTCCAAATTGTTGAAGCAAACTCTCACACCAGACAGCCCAGGTCTCATAATTGTGCCGATTTAACTTTGGGCACTCAGTGCCTTCAGAGGCTTGGAAAAACTCCATTCCAGGCTTTTACTTGAGCCGTGAGCCTTTATGCCTTCAAAAACTTCTTATCTCAGCAACTCATAAATCACGAAGCCTCTGGCTCGGCTCCCAGGCCAATTAAGTCAGCCGGACATCAAAGAGACTCTGCCGCGGCAACAGAAAAGCCTTTGCATTTGCTTGTCCCCACATACCTCTCACAGTCTCTCGCAGTCTTACTCTCCTGTAAGTGCCGTGAATCTGGGCCCGAAACCTGTTATTGGGATACTGCCAGGGAGACAAAGGCCATCATGGTTCCACGTCGCCTCCGGACGATCCACCAATCTCCCGTAGATACAGTATCAGTCAGTTAGCGACACGAAGCCTCAGAAATAGCTTGCCACATTCCAGAGCTCGTGCACGCTCTATCAGCAGAGTTCGCACAACGAAAGGCGCACTCAGGAGAGCATTATTTATAACTTTATTCAGCGTTGGTCAGAACAAAGAAAAAAACATGACTGCCTGCTTCGATGTCTCAGGCACAAAGAGAAAAACGAAAGCAATAGACAAAACAGAAACTTCCTGTGAGCAGGAAATACGTAGGCTGTGACTCACAACAGCCTGTCCCCTTTTTAAGGTGGAATGGAAATATCCTAACAGTTTAATGGGGACCCGGAAAGTTATTTGGATTTTAAGATGGAAATTCAATATTTTCTGGAGCTTGAGAGTGCTCAATTCCCTAACGATGCCCAGAAAGTTTCCTACCTAATTAGCCACCTGTCAGGAAGTGTCAAGAGTTGGGTGAGGCCGTTAATTGCCTCTAATCCTGAAGCTCTCAGAAGTTTGCCCAAGTTTTGGCAAGCGAAGGACTTTATGTACTCAGATCAAAGTTACATTGACAAGATGCAGGAGGAGCTTTTGGAGTTGAAGCAAGGCAGAACTACAGTAAGGAGCTACTGGTCAGAATTTGCGATGTTTGTGCACAAACTGGAATAGGACTTGCAATCAGAGCCTGTGCAAGCTTTGTTTAAGCATGGATTGAACGCAGAAGTTAAGGATGAGCTTGCTAGAGGTCCCCGACCCAAAGATATGGATGAGTTAATGAAGGCTGCACTAGCGGTGGGGCTGAGGCAGGAAGCCAGACTGCAGGAGAGGAAGCAGGGCAAGGGCCGGAGTTTCCATGGTAACCACATTCCTGAAATGCCGGCAGCTGCTTCTGAAGGTCAGCAACTGCAGGAGCCCATGGAAATAGACGCAGTCCGCACGCGGGAAAGTTCAAAAGCCCAACAGCCGGGCGGAAAAGAGAAAAATGACTGGCAAGCAGCCAAGAAATGTTTTTTGTGTCAGAAAGCCGGGCACTTTGCCAGAGTGTGTCCGGAACGTCGTAACTGGGAGGGAATGGTTGGGGCCACTCAACAGGCAGAGGCAGAAGCACCCCAGACTTCGGGAAACGGGGAAGCCTGGCTGGTGGTGAACCGGGGCAACAGCCAGGCTGGAGCAACAGTGAAAGCCCTCGGCTCGGACACTCCAAAACAAGCATAGTACTGAAGGTGGTGCTGGAACTCCCAAACAGCCACGCAGTGGAGGAGTTTGCCTTGGTGGATTCAGGAGCATCCGCGTCATTTTTCAGCAAAGAGTTTGCAGCGCAGCACCAACTGAACCTGAGGCCTTTGGACTTTCCGTTGCAAGTCACCACCATTGATGGCAGAGAGCTGTTGGGGGGTGAAGTGACCCATCAAACGCCTCCCATGAGGATGCGGGTGTCCACCCACTCTGAGGTCAACGCCTTTCATGTGGCCACGTTGGCAGGTCCGCCTATCATACTGGGCATGAGCTGGTTGGCTCTGCACGATCCGGTGGTTTCCTGGCATCAACGATCTCTGACGTTCGGTTTGACGCACTGCATGGAGAACTGTCTGGGCCTAGAGCAACCATGACCAGCAGAGGCTAGGAGGGCAGCAGCATGCAAGGCAGGGACAACTGAGATTCCTCCGTGTTATGGGGATCTGCAGGAGGTGTTCAGCAAGAAAGAGGCCGACACGTTGCCACCGCATCGACCATATGACTGCCAGATCAACCTGGTCCTGGGGGCCACGTTGCCGGTGGGGAAGCTCTACTCCATGTCGGAGGGAGAGATCAAGGACCTGAAGGACTTTATAGAGAAAAATCTAAAGAGAGGATTCATCAGGGAATCCAAAGCGGCAGGAGGGAGCCCTGTGTTCTTCGTGGACAAGAAGGGGACTAATGAGAAAAGATTGGTCGTAGATTACAGGGTCCTAAACGGCCTGACGGAACCTGTGGCCTTCTTGATGCCCCGGATCGACGATGTGTTAGCCAGGGTGCGGAAGGGGAAAATTTTCACCAAGTTGGACCTCCGGGGGGCCTACAACCTCATCAGAGTACGAGAGGGAGACGAATGGAAGACCACCATGTTCACACAACTGGGGGCGTTTGAGTATCTCGTCATGCCTTTCGGTTTGCAGTCGGGAAGTCACTGTTTCCAAGCCTTCATGCATCACGTGCTTGGGCCGTTGCTGTACCGTAACTGTGTTTGCTTTTTGGACGATTTGATAGTGTACTCAGACAACGAGAAACAGCATGTAGAAGACGTACGTCAAGTTCTGAGTAGACTCAAGGAGCACCATTTGTGGGTGAAGTTGGAGAAGTGTCTGTTCCACGCGAAAGAGGTGGATTTCCTGGGTTACAGGCTGTCAGACAAGGGGGTGGCCATGGATCCGGAGAAGGTCAAGGCGGTGGTCGAATGGAAGAGCCCAAAGAACCGGAAGGACGTCCAACGCTTCCTGGGGTTCAGCAATTTTTACAGAAAATTCATCAAGGGCTTCGAAAAACTGACGGCACCCATAACAGACTGTCTTAGTGTCAAGAAGAAGTTTGTGTGGACGGAGGAGGCGCAGAGGGGTTTCGAGGAGCTTAAGAGGGCGTTTGCGTCTGAGGAACAGCTGCTGCACGTCAATCCAGAGCGGCCGCTGCGAGTGGAGACGGATGCTTTGGACCGGGCGATAGGGGCCGTGTTGCTGCAGCTGGATGAAAAGAGGGAGTGGCGGCCATGTGCTTTTTTTTCGCGGAAATTGAAAAAGCCGGAGCAGAACTACACAATCTACGATAAAGAATTGCTTGCGATTGTCGCAGCATTCAAGCAATGGCGGCATTTCCTGATTGGGGCGAGGCACCAAATTTTGGTGTGCACGGACCACAAGAACTTGGAGTACTGGCGCAAGGCGCGGGTGCTGTGCCAGAGGCAGATACGCTGGGCGGAGGTTTTTTGCCAACTTTAACTTTAAAATTGAATACGTGCCAGGGGAACAGAATGCGAGGGCGGATGCGCTGTCCCGCAAACTGGAGTACCTGGGAGAGCAAGGACCGCCGGTCGCTAAATTAATGTTCCCAGAAACACAGTGGACATGTGGGGGGGGGGGGCGTTGGTGAAAGATGATGAACTGGTGAGGCTGCTCAGAGAGGATGACTTTGCAAGGCAAAAGATGGAGGATTTAAGGCAAAAAGGGGGTGTCGAGGGGGGTTTCGAGGTGAAAGGGGGACTCCTGTACTATAGGGGAGCTTTGTATGTCCCAGGTGAAACCCTCAGAAGCAGGATCCTTAAACAGCTCCACGACGGGGCATTTTGGGCAGCACAAAACCATGTTGCTAGTTACCAGAGAATTCTGGTGGCCCAAGGTGAGGGAGGATGTAAATAATTATTATTATTATTATTATTATTATTATTATTTATATCCCGCCCTCCCCAGCCGAAGCCGGGCTCAGGGCGGCTAACAACAATAAAACAGTACAAAAGTACAGCACAAACAACACTCTAAAATCATTCATTATAAAATTAATTAATTCAAGCCACTGGCAACCATTGGGCCAGAGCTCCGCGAAGATTGCTGAGGGAGGGTGCTGAGGGAGGGAGTCAGGCTGTGCCCTGGCCAAAGGCCTGGTGGAACAGCTCTGTCTTGCAGGCCCTGCGGAAAGATGTCAAGTCCCGCAGGGCCCTGGTCTCTTGTGACAGAGTGTTCCACCAGATCAGAGCCACAGCTGAAAAAGCCCTGGCTCTAGTTGAGGCCAGCCTAACTTCTCTGTGGCCTGGGACCTTCAAGATGTTTTTATTTGAAGACCGTAAGTTTCTCTGTGGGGCATACCAGGAGAGGCGGTCCCGTAGGTACGAGGGTCCTAGGCCGTATAGGGCTTTAAAGGTTAAAACCAGCACCTTAAACCTGATCCTGTACTCCACCGGGAGTCAGTGCAGCTGGTATAGCACCGGGTGAATGTGATCTCGCAGTGAAGACCCCGTAAGGAGTCTCACTGCAGCATTCTGCACCCACTCGAGTTTTTGGGTCAGTCTCAAGGGCAGCCCCACGTAGAGCGAGTTACAATAATCCAGTCTGGAGGTGACCGTCACGTGGATCACAGTGGCTAGGTCAGGGCGAGAGAGGTAAGGAGCCAACTGCTTAGCTTGGCAGAGATGAAAAAATGCCGCCTTTGTTATAGCTGTAATCTGCGCCTCCATGGAAAGGGAGGTGTCAAAGATTACACCCAAACTCTTAATGGACGGTGCTGGCACTAATTGCGCCCCTGCAAGAGATGGGAGTTGTCCCCCAATCCCATATCGTCCAGTCCCAGCCACAGGACCTCTGTCTTCGAAGAATTTAGCTTCAACCGGCTCCCACGTAACCATCCAGCCACAGATTCCAAACATCTGGTCAGTGTGTCTAGGGCCGAGTCAGGATGACCATCCATCAACAGATAGAGTTGGGTGTCATCAGCATACTGATAAGGATATATCAAGAACTCTGGCCAAAATTTTCAATATAAGGAATAATTCCTACTCAAGAGTTGAAATGAAAAACGTGTGTATTCTGCTAAGAATAACAGTTTGAAGAGAAGATATTTGGTTCCTTACCTTCCCTTACAAATGAAACTCCTATCAAACCTAACAATGATTGGAACACTTATCTAAATATTCTAAAAAGACAAACTAGATACAACCTACACGCCAGACTCATGGCCGATTACACTTAAGTTCAGAGGATACCCAGAGGATTACGCATTCAAAAAGCTCCAACTTTATTTTCCAACAATGAAGAATTTAAAATTAAATGGATGTCCATTCTAAATAGATGTTCTTTTGACCTGATGAATTTAATCACAGAATTTGCAATTAAAGAGACTGAACGTTTGGACAAAGAAGCTGTTGGAATCACTGAGGAATTACATAAACAATTTGATTTGGAGACGTTTGAATCTAAATTTAAACAATTACAAGTAGGAACATCAAGACTACAGTTCTTTTCTCTAATAAACCACCATAGATGGCCTTGGACTTTAAATCCCTTCTCTGTTTACACCTTTAAGAAGGGAGAGCCTATCCTCCCTCTCCCACAGACACACATATAAGACAATGATTTCACTCCCTAATAGAAAATTCACAGAGAAACGCAAGAAAACTTGGATGCAATTATCTAAGGTGAGAAAACACTGAACTGATGTCCGTTTTTCACAAATAATTTGACTGGAAATAATAACTCTTGGAAATCCTTATTTCTAGACGCATGTCGAAATAGAAACATAAAAGAACTAAATGATACAGACTTCCAACAGATTTATAGTCGTCAAAAAACCGAGGTATGGAACCAAATATCATAATATGTGTTAACATACTTTAGAATATATATAATTTATTATATTTATTATCTATGGATTGAAGCACCTTGATCTATCTTGACATATTTTTTGATATTACCAGCTGAAGAAGGCGTGTACTCCGAAACAGGGCCCTGTCCTGGTTACCACCACTGAACCGTACATCTGATTCACACTCCGGATACTCCTTTTTGGCCCCATTTGATCCTTCATTCTTTATTCTTTATTCTAATTTTATATAATGTGGACTCGTTTTGACTGCTATTGAGACTTGTATAAAACAATTGTTGTGCACTGGTATTTCATGTACCTTTGTACTATATCATTGTATATTTGAAACGACATTATTTCTGCACTTAAACGTTGTATCCAAACTTACCATTACTTTAAAACGATCATACTTATACGTTGTGTTTAAATCTACTACTAGCTTCAAACTGTTATTCTTAGCAGAATACACACGTTTTTCATTTCAACTCTTGAGTAGGAATTATTCCTTATATTGAAACTTTTGGCCAGAGTTCTTGATATATCCTTTTCAGTGTAGTATCAGCATACTGATGGCAACCCAGCCCAAAACTCCGGACAAGCTGGGCGAGGGGGCGCATAAAGATGTTGAAAAGCATCGGGGAGAGTATCACACCCTGAGGTACTCCACACACCAAGGAGTGGCGCGATGACAATCCCCCCCCCAAGCGCCACCCTCTGTCCCCGACCAGGGGGTGACACTTGCCAAAGGGCCAAAGGGGAAAGGGCGGCGCCGGCAGGTTTGCTGGAACCTTTCCCCACACCAGGAAAGCCATGGGAGGTGGTTGCGGTGGACTTCATCACAGATCTGCCCAAGTCAAAGGGTAAAACAGCAATCATGGTGGTGGTAGACCTACTAACCAAAATGTGCCATTTTGTGGCTTGCTCGCATGCCGTGACGGCGGAAGAAACAGCCAAGCTGTTTGTTGAGCATGTGTTTAGGTTACATGGGATACCTGCAAGGGTGGTCTCAGACAGGGGAACTCAGTTTACCTCACGTTTCTGGCGCAAGCTCATGAATTTGTTGCAAGTAGAGGTGAGTTTCACCACGGCGAGACATCCTGAGAGCAATGGGCAGGCGGAGAGGGCAAACGCTGTTTTGCAACAGTATTTGCGATGTTATGTCAGTCAGAGACAAAACGACTGGGTGGATAAACTAGCTCTAGCAGAGCTTGCATACAACAACGCGGAGAATGTGTCCACAGGTATGACTCCATTCTTTGCCAACCACGGGCGTCATCCAAGAGCTTTCCCGGGGAGGGGAGAGGAGTCGTCGAGTGTGCCTGCGGCAGAACGTTTTGCGGAGGAAATGGAGGCGATCCACTTACAACTTCAATTGAACTTGGACAGGGCTAAGGAGGTCTACAAGAGGGAGGCCGACAAGCATCGACGACCAGGAGAAGTCATCCGGGTGGGAGACAGGGTGTGGTTGTCTACACAAGGGTTGCCCTGGAGAGGAGGTTGTAAGAAGCTCAAACCTAGGAGGGTGGGGTTGTAGGGATCACATGGGATTACCATGAGGAATTATAAAATATACATCAAGCCATCGTGTCCACGATGAAAGCATTGTGTTGACTGGGTTTGATATATTGACGATAATTTCTGATTAAATCCCATAAGATTCTACATTCATGGCCTTTTGACTCTACTGCCCATTCCTCTCTTCTCCACATGTCACGTACACAGCAGTTGCTTCGCCAGGCAGGCATCCTGTGCCATAAAAAGATAGTGGGCAAGTTCTTTGATGTAGTTTCTTAATCTTGGAGCCAGGAAACAGATCTCACATGAAGGTGATAGTGGTCTGGTCTTTCTGGCCATCCTTCTTATCATGGTTATTTCTCAGCTCTGGGGTTGCCAGATGCACCCCTTTGTAGTTCTCATGTTATTTACTACCTCTTTGTAGTTCTCAACATATTTACCCCAAAATATATGCATGCTAATTAGTGTTGTAGTGTAACTTTTTCCCCACGTGGGGTTTGATGAAATGCTCAGAGGAAATATGATTGGTTCTTACGAGCACTGTGTAAAAGATTCTTTTGCTAATAAAATGGCCTGGTGAGGGGTGTGGTGAACGTACTTTCTCCGAGAGCCTTGCTGGTCAAAGCCTCGTGTCTTGTTTTTTAATCAGGTTCCAGTCCTTCCTTTACTTTGCAAATGCAACATGGGGCCGTTTGAGGTGACCCAGCAGGTCAATCCGGTAGCATTTAAACTGAGGCTGCCGGAGAGCATGAGGATACATCTGGTATTTCACAGGTCGCTGCTGTCCCCCTACAGGGAAGGGGGAATGAGACAGGGTAGTGGGGATGGGGAATTCCCACCACCCGAAATGGAGTAGAGGGAGCAGTGCAACGAGGTTACGGAAATACTGGATTCTCGGTGGAGTGGGGAACAGTTAGAGTATCTGGTGGCGTGGGAAGGGGCCCCTAGCTCAGAGAATACCTGGGTACCGGAGGGTTGCTTTGCTGACGAGGGGTTAGTGGAGGAGTTCCACAATTTCTTCCCTGACAAACCCAAGCCCAGGGGTAGGTTTGTCCAACAGGTGTTCGGGCCGACGGATGATGAAGTGGAGTTCTAGGGATTCCTACCGTCGGAAGAGGAGGAGGAAGACGAGGAAAGCGTTTATTGGGGAACCAGAGGAACTGCGGGTTTGCGGGAGGTTTTTGAGGCCACGGATGATGAGGAGGAGAGTTTTCCAGGTTTCACCCCCACCACTCCAGAGGAGGGAGAATGGGGTAAGGTTGGTTCTCCCGAACGGGGAGGGGCCTTTGAGGAGGGGGTGGATGTCAGGGAATTGGAGGCTGCAGGGGAAACCATGAGGGAGGGAGACAAATATAGAGAGCCCAAGCCGGCATTCAGCAGCGTCTCTTCCTCGTCAGAGGGGGAAACTGGCTTGGGGGAGCCTAAAGCAGGACCCAGCCATTCACAGGGCAAAATGAAAAGGAAGCGTCATTTCCGGGAATGGGCTTGTTGGCAGCGTCACAGACGAAAGTCAGATGACTCATCTGGATAGCTGAGTATGGATGTATGTGTTTGATCTCTCGTAAATGGCTTTGAAGCTGAACAATAAATCTTGTGAAGAGATGGCGCGAAGCCCGGAATGTTGCTTTACTAGCTTATCAGCACCCTCACAGGCAGGCACCAGAGAACAGAGGCTGGGCCTTGCCTCTTCCCTCCCAACTTCGTCTCCAGTCACACTTGGCACCTTTCGTAGTCATCCGCCCCCAGCAGGAAGCCCAGGAGGAAGCCGATGGCATGCTGACGCTCCTGTGGGCTCTGCTTCGACAGAACGTTGGGCAGAGGCCGTAGCAGGAGGCTGGCGAAGAGGGTGGCTGCAGGGAAATGAAAACATTTGCATGAGAGGAGGCGGGAGCAGGAGGAAGGCCAGCTCCCAGCCAGGACAGGCAGGCCTTACCTAGCATGTTGGCACTGACGTTGTTGCTCTCAGAGTATTTCAGCAGCTCCCGCAGGAAAGCCATCACGAAGCGGAACACGTTCTGGTGCGACCGCGGCAACTGGCAGATCACCTGCAAGACAGGGAGGGGCAGTTTGGAGTTTCAATGCAGAGCTTTGCTAGAGAAGGGGCATGGATCACTAGCACAGTGTACTTTTTATGTTTGCAGGTTTAGACCTGGCATAAAAAAAATAATTTCTAAAATGGTAACCGGACTAGAACTCTGCTGGGAACTTTGGGGAATAATACAACTGTAGAGTCGGAAGGGACCACGAGGGTTAACTAATCGAACCCCCTGCAATGCCTAAGGTGGGGCTCGAACTCATGACACTGAGATTAAGAGTCTTATGCTCTACCAACTGAGATATCTTGGGGGAAGGGCCATTGCTCTGCTTTTCATGCAGAAAGTCTCAGGCTCCACCCCCAGCATCTCCAAGTAGGGTAGGGAACATCCCTTGTCTGAAATCCTTGAGAGCCACTGCTTGTCAATTTCGACAATACTGAGCTAGATGGCCCAGGGGTCTGATTCAGTATATGGCCGCTTCCTGTGTTGGAAATTGAAGCGAGGTTCACTGAAACAGGTGGGCTATTGTTACAACTCCTTGTCAGAAAGCAAAAAGGCAACATGTGCGCACCCCACCCCCCTCCACAACCAAGAGGGATGGTTATCAAAGGAGACATCAGCAACCTCTGCAGTTAACAAGGCTTCCCAGACCAGACTAACCCTCCTGCAAGTGTGCTGGTTTACTGGCTTTCAGGGATGTTTTAGTGGATTTCCTGTTACTCGCGGCAACATTTGGACTAGATGACTTTGGAAATCCCTTCTGATTCTATGCTTCTGTACACACCACAGACCAGCCAGGAAGAGATGGGGCTCTGGGGCCGACCTGGCGACAGAGGTGGCTGTCATGTGAGCACTCAAGGTAGCGCTGATACAGTTCATAGCAAATGACTGGTTCTGGCACTGCCTCCAGGAAGATGAGCAGAGCTTCGGCCACCGAGTGGTTACTGCCAGCTATTGACAGCCTGGCAAGGAAAGTGTTCTGTCCTGTTACCTGCACCCTGCCTCCTTCCCAGGCTGGTCCAAAGCAAGAAGCTTTGTCCTTATACATCTGGGCCCACCTTGCAAGTTCCCCCTTTTGGCGCAAGGTAGACCTTGAACCCACAGCCCTGAGATTAAGAGTGTCATGCTCTACCAACTGAGCCACCCCACTGTAATTATCCCACACCTCCCCTCTTGACAAAGCTGCCTGCAAAGCTGATCTGCCGAGGAAATGTCCTTCTGCAGGCATGGTTTCAATCCAAACAACAAATACTGGTGGTCAACTCCAAAAGTGCGGTCAACAAACCCTGCTTGCCAAAGAATAATTGAATGCACCCTTGAAGCTCCTTTGCAGCCATGTCTTTACCTGTCTCCACACCTGACACCACGTATGATGCTAGATGTGGGGCCTGCGGGCCTGTCAAGATTCCCCACCTCTGCTCTATCTAGCCAGGCTGATGTTTTCAAATGGGGGTTAAAGCTGTTAAGCTGTTTGGATGCATGACTGGACTTTACTGTGGGCATTTCATTTTGATGTGTCCCAGAGCCTTAAGGATGGGGTGGCCTAGGAACCTAAGCCACCACGTATATAAAAGTGAGGTCCACTCCAGCCAAGAGCTAAACAAAACCACCAAGCAGCCCTGCTCCCCAACAATGTCCCCCAAAGAGGATACGGATTGTCTCGGGAATGCTGGTGTCCAGGCACTCAGTTATCTCCTGCAGCTCATCCTGCGTGCCCGGGGTCTGGAAGAGGTCCTCCTGAAGCAGAGTATCACCCATGCGTTAGGAAGGGATGAGGTACATCCTGGATAGCATGAAGAACAATCCAGCCCTGGGGTGCATAATGTGAGGTCGAGGAATGCCACAATGGAGAGAAGCCCATCACCAAGAGAGCTGGCACAAGGGCTGAGAATTGTATCCCGCCTGCTTTCCACAGTAGCATTCCTACTACCCCTCTCATGATTTTGGGCAATGGGAGAGTGAAATCATTCCCCGCTTCTTCTAGTGGCGAGTCTCAGAGAGCCGCTTTGCTAGGGATAGACAGACAATGGTAGTGAACACTTGGGTTTTTCTGAGCTGCTCTAAGGAATACCGTATGCTGGATGTCCCACCCACTGCCGCTCCACCAAGGTGCCACTATACTCACAGCAGGAGTTAGTAAGAGTGAGTTGGTAGCTAAGATATAAATAAATTGTGACATTTGGAACCTGCACACCCCAAAACTGGTACTGGATTCCGGCCAACACCCATCCTTTAAATGGTACTGTCAGGGAACTGCCATCGGAAGGAAGGGAGGTGAAGGGGCTCACACAGGTTGGGAGAGACTCAGCAGCTGAAGAGGGAACCAGTAGGGGGAGAGGAGGTGAGCTGAGGGAAAGTGAGCTGGAGGGATGGCTCAGAGACACTTCCAGCGAAAACAGTGGGGAGGTTTCAGGACCTCCTGTAGGGACACCCACTCCTCGCCGGAAACTGTCACGCAGAGAGTCCAGAAGACGTGTTTCCGTTAAGGAGCTTTTATGTTGGAAGCGATTCCGAAAGCAACCACTGTCGGAATCTGCTAGTGACTAGAGGAGCCATGTCTGAGGGGCTCCGTCACAGACAGAGGTTTGTGGACTTGAACAAACTCTGAGGGGATACGATTTTACGCACAAGCAGCTCATCATCCCATCACAGCATTCCGACAGTCTTTGAAAGCAGCTTGTGCAGGAGAAGGCATCATGAGCAACCCAGCCGGAACCGGAGAAGCAGGAGCTGGAGCGGGTCCAAGCCTGGAAGAAAGGTACCGGGTGTTGGAGGTCCAGCTAGCGCTGCAGACGGCGAGGCTTGAGGAGAGGAGGGCTCAGGATGCAGACAAAAAGGGGAAAGCCACCCAGCTCGCCAGAAAGGTACCAGGATTGGTGCAGAAGTTTGGGGGGGAGCCCAAAGACTATCATGGCTTTCGGACAGAGATGCAATATGCCCTCAATCTGCAGTTTGATGAATTCCCTGACGAGGAATCACGAGTGGCTTTCGTGATTGGGCATCTTGAAAAGGGGGCGAGAGACTGGGTTAGACCCCTGATGGCAGAGAATAGTGACGTCCTAAAGGACACGATGAAGTTCTTTCGCGCCATGGATCTGATGTTTTCCAGCGATATTGAACAGGGAGTGGTGCGCAGACAGTTAATGGCTTGCAAACAGGGGAGCCGATCTGTCCGTGAGTACTGGACTGAGTTCACCATGCTGGTTCACAGATTGGGGTGGGACTTATCGGCGGAACCCATTCAAATGCTCTTTGAAGAAGGGCTTTCTTCGGCTGTGAAAGACGAACTTTCCCGGGGCCCCAGGGCGGATTCTATGGACCAGCTGACCAAATCTGCGCTGACCATAGGAGCGCGCCAGGAGGCGAGAGCATTGGAGAGGCGGGAAGGGAAGGGGGAACGTTGGAAGGAGTTCCGCATTCCAGACATTCCAGAGCCAACTTTCCCGCCGGCAGAGCCGATGGAAATCGGAACAGCGCGCGCGCGCGCAGTTTCAAAGCCCAATGAGGGGGGAAAGAAGGAGGGAAAAGGCGCCCGGAAATGCTATCTCTGCCAACAGCCAGGTCACTTTGCCAGAGTCTGCCCCCAGAGGAAGGAATGGCAAGGGATGGTGGGAGCTGTGGAGGGAAGGGAGGAAGAAATACCGGAGCAAGTAAAAGCCAACACCTGGCTGCCACCGTCGGGGCACAGCAGCCAGGCCAAAGAGCAGTGAAAGTGCCCACGCCAGAACCTCCTAAACCCGCCCTAGTGATAGAAGTGGCGCTAGAGCTGCCAAACGGACACCCTCTAAATATAAAGGCGCTGTTGGACTCAGGCAGCTCCTGCAATTTCATGAGCAAAGAGTTTGCAGCTGAACACCAGATACAGACGATCCCTTTAAGCAACCCCCTGCAGGTGACCACGATCGATGGCAGGGAGCTGTTGGGAGGAGAAGTCAGCTTGCAGACCGTCCCAATGATAATGAAGGTGGCAAGGCACACCGAACTGATAGAGTTTAATGTGGCCACCTTGGGAGGAGCTCCCATTATATTGGGGATGAGCTGGCTAGCGTTACATGATCCGCTGGTGGGCTGGCATCAGAGAGTGGTTTCTTTTGGTTCAGCACATTGCTTAGAACACTGCAAAGAGGGAAAGGGTTTGGCAGGGACCCAAGCCACCCTAGCAGGGACTGAAGTAACGGAGAACGTGAAGGTACCACGACAATACGCAGATCTCCGCGACGTCTTCAGCGAAAGGGAAGCTGACCAACTACCCCCGCATAGACCCTTTGACTGTCAAATCAATTTACTCCCTGGGGCACAGCTCCCTGTAGGCAAGCTGTACGCCATGTCAGACAGAGAGATGCAGGAGCTAAGGGCGTTCATTGACAAGAACCTGAAGAGAGGGTTCATCAGAGAGTCCAGGGCGGTGGGGGGCAGCCCAGTGTTTTTTGTGGATAAAAAAAACACGGACAAGCCGAGGCTTGTGTGTGACTTCAGGGCCTTGAACGCAGTGTCAGAACCAGTGGCCTTCCCTATGCCCAGGATTGACGACATTTTGACAAGGGTGCTGTCAGGGGTTCAGGAGCAGAGGCACAGGAAAGGGAGGAAATAGAGAGCGAGGGGGAGGAGTCCGAAGGTAATGTTAGCGATGACAGCGGTCCGAGGTCTCTGAGTCTTTCCAGCGAATCGGAAGATTCACAGAAAGGGGCTCCCATGGTCAGAGCAAGGGGGGTGCCGAGGGGGACACCCCAGGAAGAAGGGGCCAGAGGGGACTCAGAGAGAAGCAGTTGGAAATCAGGACCAGCGTCCACACCAGAGTGCAGTAGGGGGGAGGAGTCCCAGGCATCGGGATCAGGCGGCGCACTGCCAGTGGGAGGACATGAGTCAGGATTGGCCACGCCTCCATCGGGGAGCGAGGAAACGGTCGAGAGGAAGGTTGAAGGCTGGGCGCGCGCGCCAAGTTCAAATGTACAGGAGGGCGGTGCAGTTGGCAGCCCGGATAGGGAGCCAGGTCCCAAAGCCCGCCGAAAAGACGGGGAGGAGTCAGGGGGGTCAACGTCAGCGTCAGAAGAATCCAGGAAGGAAGGGACCCCGGGGGGTAGCAGGACCCAGAGGAGAAAGGAGAGACGGAAGAGGTGGAGTAAGGCTAGAATCTTAAACTGGTGTACAGGGGGCGGAGACTCAGATGGAGCTTCGCCGATCTAACCATGAGACGTAGAGTTGCACGCAGCAGCTTGAGAATG